>NC_083602.1:66844599-67469599 GCF_029168945.1 Cannabis sativa
CTTGGGGAGAAGCCTTTCGTAGCTCGTAGATGATATAATATGATGTAGATGAAATATATGGATTCATTGGTGGTTTATCAGTCAATATCATTGATGAAGTCGAATCAATGATGCCATGTTCTTCTTCATCCTCCAATGTCACAGTTTCTACACTTTCATCTAACAACCCTTCTTCTTGTTGCTCACTCTCCACTTGGCTATCCATACCCTCACTTGTGATTTCATATTCAATGATTTCCTCTTCACAAGGATCTTGATCTTCAATTGTAGGCTCATTATCTTCCTTGTATTCAAATAATGACCATTCTTCATTGTACCGACAACTCTCATAACTTTCATCATTGGAGTTATTACATCCTGAATCATGAGTCATTGCATTATCACATAAGGATCTCACCATGTCAGTTAAGCGGTTAATCTCTCCTGGAAGTGATTGTAGAAGTGATAGTAGTTGCTCATCTTTTTCAGTTTGTTGGGATGAATTTGGGCAATAAGGTGGGTATTGGTGACTCCAACCCTGAAGTGATGGATCCCAATGCCAGTCGTAATCAAAATCTGCCATATAATTCAACAGATTTATTACACCATAGCCTCTCATTAATAGAGGCGCTCCAGTTGCCTCTGCTCCATAATCAACCCAGCTTCTTGTTTCATCATTAAGTCCATTATAAAAGAGCCATGTAAAACATCCACTTGAGAAAGTGGGATAACATCTCTCTCCAAGCTCTTTAAATCTCCTCCAAGCAGAATAGAATGGTTCATTGTGTTGTTGAGCAAAATCCTCAAGATATAGCATCTGGATTTATCTTGTAGGTCAAACTCATAAGTACAACGTTAGTAAAATTAAAAAAAAAAACTAAATTAGTAATTAAAACATAAAAATTTGAAAAAACAAAATTAATACTAAAACTAAAAAGAAAAACTAAATTAGAACAAAATTTAATTTTTAATAATATTACAAAATTTAATCTAAAAGAAACAGATTAGAAATAAGCAAAAAGAATTAACCAAAGTAGAAGTTAGTAAAATTTTATGTAATATCAATCTTTATACAATTCCCCGACAACGGCGCCAAAAACTTGTTACGAAAATTAAGAACAGTACACAAGTATACGTAATCAAGTAGTAAACTCACGCGAGTGAGGTCGAACCACAGGGAATTGGATTAACTACCACTAAATTATACTTATGATTCTATTTGGCAAATCGATAATGTTCAAGATTTTAACAGAATAAAAGAAATTCAAGAAACTTAAAGAAACAAGTGAATATTAATCAAAATGAGAGGTTAGGGAGGAGAATCCTGTTGTTAGTTTACCACAATTGTTAATGCCTAATTGTTATCCTTTTCTTGAAGTAAATGACAGATTATAAATTAACCTAACTCTTTTCAGATCTTTTAGGTTCTAAATCACATGTTCTTTAATTAATCTCTTAATTAAACTAACATGAAATCAGCATTAAGCAATAATCTAATTGTCACAAAGGCTATGCAAATACTCTCATTTTACATCAAAACCTAGATTATCCACTTTTAGCATTCTCAAATCTCACTTTTCAGATTTTGAATTGAGATCATAAAACATGTAGAAGGTGATCAAGCTTACACATGGAATTAAGCACAAATATAGATAATTTCACAAATCAAGACTGAAGGAATGGCAATTATTCATTAACTAGGCAAAACTTAAAACAACATTCATCATTCTCCCTAAATAGGAGTTTAGTTCAAAACATCCATAATCAAATCCATCATTAACATTGAAACAGAAAATAGCATAGAAAAATTAAAGAGAAGAGAAAGAACTAGTTGAAGCAATTGATCCGGGTCGCCACAAGCCGCTCTTCTAGCCTCCTTCTTTGTTTCTAGGGCTCTAAATCTGAATAATCCCCAATTTTCGCGAACTCCATCTATTTAAACAAAGTCTCATCCTCAAAATTCGCAAAATTACAAAACTGCCCAAAAATCCCGTCACTAGGTCCCCGTCGCGACTGGCAATTCCCCCGTCGCGACGGGGTTAAACTTTGAAACTTCGAGATTTTCTCTGCCAGTTCCCGTCGCGACTGGAACGGGCAGCGACAAAATTTTTGGTTTTTCTTCTCGATTCTTTCACCATGCATCATCAATTCTTATACATACTTTCTTTAAACACCCGAGGACTTGAAACAAAAGAATCAAGCGTAATATATCCCTAAAACTAGAAACAAAGAGTGAAAACTAACAGAAAATATGACCCAAAACTTAGACTAATTTTAGCGTAACAATGCCTTATTGTTTCAAGATTTGCCTCAATACCCCTTGCGTTAACTATGAATTCCAAAAAAATTCTCGGGGAGACTCCAAAGGAACATTTTTTTGGGTTTAGCTTCATGTTATACTTTTTTTAATATTTTAAAGCATTCTGTGGAGTCTGAAATATGATCCTTACTCTTTATCAATTTTACCAACATATCATCAACGTAAAGCTCCATGTTTTGCCCTATTTGGCTTGGAAATATTTTATTTACTAGTCGCTGATAAGTGGCCCCAGCGTTCTTCAGTCCGAACGGCATGACTTTATAACAATAGAGTTCCGTGTTGGTTACGAAGCTTGTATGTTCTTGATCTGGGACATACATTTTTATCTAGTTATATCGAGAATATGTGTCCATAAACGACATAAGCCCGTGCCCAGCAGTTGCATCCACTAACTAGTCGATCTTGGGAAGTGGAAAACAGTCTTTTGGGCACGCCTTATTCAGATCGGAGAAGTCAATACAAGTTCTCCAAGTTCTGTTAGGTTTCGAGACGAGAATAGGATTGGCTATCCACGGGGGATAAAACACCTCGTGTATAAAATTGTTGACTAACAACTTGTCAACTTCCTGTTTTAGTGCCCCTTGCCTCTTGGAATCTAGGGGCCTCCTTTTTTGTCTCTTCGTCGGGTAGTTTGGATCAACATTTAAGTGATGGCAGATAATCTTAGGGTCGATCCCTACCATATCCCCATGACTCCAGGCGAATTGATCCTGGTTCGCCTCAAAAGAGCTTATTAGTTGCTATTTGAGCTGCTCGTCTAGGTTCTTCCCAATGTACACACGTTTTGTGGGATTTCTTGGGTCGAGAATAACCTCTTCCAATTCTTCAATTGGTTTTAGGAGGTTATTTTCATCTTGAACTCGGGGATTAAGATCTTCATCTTTCTTCTCATTTTCTCCTGCCAAAATCGTCATCAATTACTAGATTCATGGATGGCCTAATCGAAATCTTAAGAAAAGCTAGAACTGCTAACCCTGGTTTGCATGTTTGTTAGCTATTCTAAGTGATTAGGGGTGGACCATCCCATAGTCATTAGATAAGAAATTGTTTGTTTAAACAAATACTACTTTTCTAAGAAAATGACTAAGTCTGAAAATAAAGTAGCAGATAAAGGAGATAATTTTTTTTTCTTCTTGATTCCAAAAGTGTTCTATCATCTTATTTGACATATGATGATCCCACTGCCTCTGTTGTCTTGACACAACCGAAGAGGTCAATACCATTTAGTTTTCTTAGACATAATTCACGGTACCTTGTCGTAGTGGGAGAGTTTCTAGGAACTCACCTTCTTATGACTTGGAAGACACTAGTGATTAAAATCCATCGTGAGTTTAAACAAGTAATGGATTGTCAAGATAAGAAACTAAGAAGAAAAGCCAAGAGAACTATAGTTTGATCCATTCACATGGAGTAACCTAAAGTTTTCTATTACAAGGAGATAAAAGGAAATTTTCGTTAATAAGTCTATTCAATGGACTTAACAAAACTTCCTGTTCCTAGTATTATAGGTTTGAGTTTATCTAAACCTAGGGCTTGTGGTATACCTGGTAATTACTTACTCTAATGCAAGCAACTTACTTTAATAAGATGCTGAAGCATTTTCTTTCCAATGGCAATCTATAGAAGCTTCACAACTTCTAAGCATAGATTTTATTTATCTAAGGAAAAGTCTCAACTATTCCAGAAAAGATAAAGGCATGAAAGAATTTCTTAAATCAACAGTGAGAGGTCTCAGATATGCTTTAGTATGCCTTAGACCAGACACCTGTTGTTGAGTGGGAGTAATGAGTAAGTATCAGATTAATCCAGGAGAGGAACATTGGAAGACAATCAAGTAAATCTTAAGATTAAGAAGAGGAACTAGATGTTAGTCAATAAGGGTGTTTGTTTAAAACTCTTAGACTACACCACATCAGATTTCAAGACTTGCCTTTGTGCTAGAAAGTCTGCTGATGAGATGGTGATTACTTTGGGGGTGGAGTAGCGATTTTGGAGAAGTGTAAAAACCTATCTGAAGTCTCTAGGTCTACCAGTAAGGGACTGAATGTTAAAGTTGCAGGAAAGGTACTTATTAAGTCTAAGGAAAGTTCTATACATTTGTGGCACCGTTCCAACTTGCCTTAACTACTAGTGTTACTTCCTGAATAACCAAGAAGTAGTTGCCAAAAGTATAGAATCCAGTATCCCAAGAGAGTACACATATAGAGAGGAATTTCACATTATCAAGGATTTTGTGATTAAGGAAGAGTAATGGTGGAGAAGAGGTTGTGTTTAATTTAACCTGTCAGATCCTATACGAGGAGTTTACTACTATTACACTTGATTTGTATATTAAGGTGTTGAGATTATTTGAAATGCACATTTTGTTTTATATTAGTGCAAGTGGGAGTTTGTTGGGTTTTGTGCCCTAAATAAAATCCATTTCAATATAATCAGATTTACTTATTAATAAAGATCAGAAATTATATTTTATGTTGCATGGTTCACATGATTTATTTCATGATTATATATATAATGTATGAATCCTATTTAAGTCTAGAACATATGAATTTGTTAATGATTATAGTGTTGTCAGCACAGTGGAATATAATCTTAATTATATGTTCGAAAGTTTATTCCCTGATTTGTCATAACATTTGATTTAGACTGACATGGTATAATCAGCGATAGGTATTCTTACACCTTGGAAAAGTGTTATGTGTTGGGTTTTATGCCCTAAATAAAACTCATTTCAATATAATCAGATTTGTTTATTAATATAGATCAGAAATAACATTTAATGTTGCATGGTTCACATGATTTATTTCATGATTATATGTACATAATGTATAAATTCATCTGAAACCCTTTTCACATACTTGATCCTGTTTATTGTGCCGTCAACACATTGGAAAGTAAACATGACTATGTGAATAAAGTTTCCTAGATTTATCAGACACAGGGTTTTACTGATATGATAATCTACAACAAGAGTTTACTTGTATTTGGAGAAATACTATGTTCTTTCCAGAACATTGGTTAAAGTAAAGCTCAGGTTGGATGCATGGAGTATGCATCGGAAGGGACCGATATTGAACTTTGACTTAGATTTATTAAACTTACCGTAATATCTATTCAAGTCAATATCGCCTAGTTGATCCTAGATCAAATGATCTTAATCCTGATATGATTAGGCTCAATCTTGAAAGGCTATTCGTGTTCTTTGATTTGTTAGTTAAGCCTACTTTTAGGTCAGGGTGATACGTACATTTTGGGAACACGGTAGTGCAATTGAGTGGGAGCGCTATCATAAACATGGAATCTATAGCTTCTATCTGGCGAATAGTAAGCAAAGGATGATCTCCTTCGAGCTTGACCAAACGAACATAAATGGTGGAGTACTCATTTCACATAAGCTGAAATATCATTTATACGGGGTCAAGTGTTTTAAGGAATAAATACATTGTAGGGTGTAACGGTAATTTAATCCCTTTACAGTGTAGATCATTCATATAGAGGATCATTGATCACATTAGGATTATAACAATGGATAACTAATGATGTGTCTATATGGTGGAACATATAGAGCATTCTATATACTGAGAGTGCAATTCTAAGTTCTATGCGTGGATTCAACAAAGAATTAATAAGTTAGTGAATTTTAGTGCTAAATTCTTGATCTACTTATTGGAAGCTCGGTTATATAGACCCATGGTCCCCCCACTAGTTGAGATAATATTGCTTGTAAGACTCATGTAATTGGTTTTGATTAATCAATTATAATTCACGAATTAGACTATGTCTATTTGTGAAATTTTCACTAAGTAAGGGCGAAATTGTAAAGAAAGAGTTTTAGGGGCATATTTGTTAATTATGATACTTTGTATGGTTCAATTAATAAATATGATAAATGACAATATTATTTAATAATTATTTATAGTTATTAAATAGTTAGAATTGGCATTTAAATGGTTGAATTAGAAAATTGGCGTTTTTGAGAAAATCAGATACAGAAAAGATAAAACTGCAAAATTGCAAAAAGTGAGGCCCAAATCCACTAGTATAGGGCCTGCCACTTTTGTAGGAAATTTAAACTGATATTTTCATTATTTTAATGCCAAATAATTCAAACCTAACCCTAGTGGAATGCTATAAATAGATAGTGAAGGCTTCAGGAAAATTACACTTAAATTTTCTATTTTTCCTTCAGAGAAAAACCTGAGCCTTCTCTCTCCCTATCTTTAGCTGACCACTCTCTCTCTTCTTCCTTGATAATTTCGAAATCCTTAGTGTATGAGTAGTGCCCACACACATCAAGTGATACCTCAATCATAGTGAGGAAGATCGTGAAGAAAGATCATCAGCAAAGGAGTTTCAGCATCAAAGATTCAGAGAAAGAGATCCAGGTTCAGATATTGATAATGCTCGCTACGTAAAGGAATCAAGGGCTAGATATCTGAACGGAAGGAGTCATATTATTCCGCTGCACCCAATGTAAGGTTTCTTAAACTTTATATGTGTTTAATTTATCGTTTTAGAAAGTTCATATTTAGGATGTTAATAAACATACTTGTGAGTAGATCTAAGATCCTGGTAAAATAAATTCCAACAACTGGCCTCAGAGCCATGGTAATTGATTTACTTGCAAGAAATTTGGACTTTAAAACGATTGTTTGTATGTTCTTTGGATGATATCATGTTGTATTGAGTGTTATTTGATGATTGATTGATGTTTGTGAAATTTTCGTGAAAAATAATTGTGATTTTATCTCTGGAATTATTTTTATTGGATAGTATGGAAAAAATTAAGCAAGTTAGCCTTTTACAGAACTTAATTTGGATTTTATTTGAATTAGTTATGATTTTTTGAAGATTTGACAAAATCGGGTACATGTGATATTTTCTCGATCGCAAATCTGTCCGTACAGTTTCGAAATTTTTTGTTTTTCTTCAATTTTTCATGCTTTTTCATGGAATTAACTTCCAATTTTTTGTATAGTTTTGTATTTATACTATTACTATTCCTAATTCAATTCTAATTATCATTTTGAATTAATTTAATATTTTTTAAATTTAATTCAAGATATTAGTGTAATTTGAATTTGAATAGAATTAGTATCTATCTTCTTGCTTAAAAATCTATCTTATTTTTAAATTTGATTATATTTTTTTTAAATTTAAGGTCAGATATTTTAAGATATTTATAATATCTTTTATGATATTTATAATATCTTTTAAGATATTTAAAAATATCTTATCTTTTAAGATATTTATAATATCTTTTAAAGATATTTTAAAAATATCTTATCTTTTAAGATTTTTTAATTAAATCTTTTTAGATATTTTGACCATATTTAAATTTAAAATAAGATAATTATAATCATGTAATTTTAAATAGATGTAAGATATTTTGCTAACTTTTAAATTTTGTTATTTTATTTATTTAAATTAAATTTAAAATCAGAAAAGATATTTCATTTATCTTTTCTAATTTTTATTTAATTTTATTTATAAAATAACATTTAAAATTTAAAAGTAGTTAGCAAATTTTTTGAAATGATATTTAGGTTGGTTGAAACCTATTTTTTCAAAAATTGTAGGTTTAATTTTAAATTTAAATTTTTTAAATTATCGATTTTTTTTATTTTTTTTAAATTTTCGAAAAATAAATATTTTATTTATTTAATTAATTATTTCGAAATTAATTATTTAATTTAAAATTAAATAAATCCTACATCCAACTATCCAGCTAACCTTGTTGCAAAAGTATGTGTTTTAGCTTATGTGTAAGTTTTTAAAACCTATTATTACTTGATTGCAAATAGCCATGGTTACCTTTTGCCAGATCTAATGATCTGATGGCTCCCTTGGTCAAGATAATAATTTGTAACAGGTATATTTACAATCTTCTTTCATCTGTGTATGACCTAGCAACATGATAGGACCCATCCAAAGTGTGCCTGTGTGAGCCTATGTGTTTAATTTTATTATAGATGCATATAGGTTAATGTTGCTAAATAAAATGTCATAGTCATTGATAGATTTTATTTAGGCCCATTTAGTTTTGGGCTTATTCAATTAATAACAGTTGTTCTTATTAAGGTTAAATTCCTCTCTTTTGGGCCTTGTGTGAGAGTTGGGAGCCATAGAAGTGGGTACGACATACCGAACTCCAAGACCCCCTCACACAAACCACCCCAATTGTGAAGGCCCATTTGCCTGATTTGAATGATTGTACTAGGTTAATTAAACTAGTTTAACCTAATAAAATTGATTAGCAACATAATTAATTTCATTTATTTTGAAATTAATTTAAGAAAAATATAGTTTAAGGAATTTTATATTCTAAGCTAAACTATATGTATTTTCTTGTATTTAATTAAATATAGAATTATAACCATCTAGATTCTTTCTGGAACTTAATTTAAATTTTTCATTAAATATTCCTATTTAAGTTGATATTTAGTTATCTTCAACTAACCAACTTAAATCTGAATATCTTTTGAGTTTCAAATTTCAAAATTAAGTTGAGGAATTTTAGGCATTGGTTATTAAGATTCTTTAGATATTTTTTAAGTTAATATCTTTTCGAATATTAACTTAAAATGGAATATTTTCAAATTAAGTGGTTACAACTTAATTTTTGATATTTAATTAAATTTAAATTTGAAAAATATTTAGGTTCTAGATTTTTTTCTAATACGACTTAAATTAGATATTTTTTCAAATTTTGTGGAAAAGATACTTAGTCAAATAAGATATTTTCTAGATAGTTATTTCTAGACTACTTATTATTTCTAATATTAAATAGGAAAATATTATAAATTGTGAAATTAATTATTTATATAATTAATTTTGGTACAATTTATTTTAAGTATATTTTTCCTAGTATTAAACTAGAGATTAATAATTAAGCCTTCTCTACACTTAATTATTTATTTCTTGAATTTAATACATTTAATTAATTTGAAAATAAAATATCTAAGTTGATTTAATCATCATACTTAAATATTTCTTTTTCATGACATTTAATTAAATAGAAAATTATTTTTAGTTGAAATTTTAATTTTTCAACTAAATTTAAATAATTTTCAAAATATATTTTTTCTTTATTTTATTAATCAATTTTCGAAATTGCATTTCTTAAATGCTGGAATTTCGAATTTTATTTGAAAAATAGATTAAGTTGTAAATTAATTATTTATTTTAATTAATTCTTGGATCAACTTAAATCAATGATTTTTTCATTTATTGATTAATTTAAAATAAATTGAATTAAAGTATATTATTAGAAATTGAATTAATTAGTCAAAAGAAAATCTAGATAGATGATATTTTTGCTTGAAGTATTTTTCTAGTGTATTTAATTAAATAGAAAATTAATATTTAAGTTGATTTTCATCATCATACTTAAATATTTGAAATTTTTCTTATATATTTAATTAAATAGGAAAATTATATTTTTTGTTGTAAATTAATTTTATTAATTAATTTTGGGCCAACATTAAATTAGAATAATTTTTCCAGATTTATTTTTTATTTTAATATGCATTTTTCGAAAATTGTATTCTTATATACTTTAATTTTTCGAAATGCAATATATATTTATAGAAAATTATATTTGAGTTGTAAATTAATTTAAATTAATTTTCTAACAACTTAAATTGAATATTTTTCTAAATATTTATTGGAAATTATTACTAAGATGGAAATAATTCATGTTATTTTCATATCCATCTAAGTAAAATTTATAAATATTAAATTAAAATTTATATTTGGAATTTTTCATTCTAAATTGGAAATTTTAATTAAATAAATATATATTTAAAATAAATAGAATAAATAAAGAGAATCAAAGAAAATACAACTCACTTTAAATAATGAGCTTGATTATTATTAAGAAATTCGATCTCCATTGTTGGTCTTACAAAAGTTAAATGTTTTCAATATAACCTCGAGACGCTAGACTTCGTCCCCCTATGGATGGTTATTCGTTGAACGCATTTAACACCGTAAGATTTCATTTGATAAGTGTTTTGTAAGTTTTCGTCTCTATTAGACTCTCCCCTACGGTGACTACTTAGAGATAAACTTATGAAACATGAAACAATGGTAGAAGCTCATAAAATGAGAATAACCTTGACTCTCGCCTACCGGGACAACGTTGGATTCTTATTTTGATCGAATAAAAGGTTGCTAGAATGGTTTTTATTTTAGATGAGCTGACAACTCTATTCAATAAATGATGCTTTGACTCTCGCCTACCGGGACACTGTATCAGTTTATTGAAAACCTTGGAAATTATTTAGGATTGTATGTTTTAGTATTTTCACTAGTCATTCCTACTTGCTATATGTTTATAATTTCTGAATTGTGTATGAATTTATATTGAACCATGTTAATTTCTGTTATTAAGTTGTAGTTTAATTTTGAATCTTCATTGTTGGTCTAACATGTTTGTTTATCTAATGAGATAAATCCCTAGTGGATTTTCACCATTAGACATACATAATAGTGTAAGATCTCAAAAGATAAATATTGTATATGCGACATCTAGCTGTTCATCAATTGATGACACCTTAGACTAGTATTTTTACGATATGAAACAAGAAGATAGTATAAATAAGATTACTTTGACTTTCGCTAATCGAAGCATCGTTGGATTCTTATTTATAAACGAAATTATCCTAATTCCTCTTAGCTTATTCATTTTGAATTAGCTTCAAAACATATCATTGGATGAATGGTCTATAAATCATTTCATGTCATTCTATATTTTCTCTTAAGAAATTAAATGACGCTTATGATTATAATCCCGAAATTCTATTCCCAATTGATATAAATCCTCAATCTTAGAAATCTCCTACTTGTATGGGCAAATCAGACTTAGAGTTATATTAGTAGTGCTGGTCCAAGATAGAATTACTCATTATATTTGGTATAAATTTAAGTCTTTGACTTTAATTTTAGATTCCAAATAGAAATTTTCTTATATTTCTAATTCCAGAATACAATACAGTTACACTTTCTCAAGTGTTTATATCCATCTTCTATTAATGGATTAAAGCGTATGGAATATGAGTTAGGTGATTCTGTGACTGTGGATCCACTTGCAGTATTCTAAGAATTCTTTGATGTAACTAAACCTATGTCATCAATAGACACTACCACATTTTTTTATCTATGGCATTTGTATCTTGTTCATAATGGATTTGACAAGATCAATCTCTGCAAAGAGTTAATATGCCTATATCCACTGAAAGTAGTTCATCTCATTCGCAGATGGATGTACATTCAGGGGTGGATATGAGTTTTTCGTTTTATTCTTAAAACGATAACTCTACATTATACCTTATGCAAAGAAATTTGAAATGTTTGAAAAATTTCATTAATTTCTAGCAATGGTTAAACACCATTAAGGTATGTGGTTAAAGATCTTGCGAACTGATAGGGGTGGAGAAATAGTTAGTAGATATGCAGTTCAAAGATCATTAAATTGATTTTTGAATTATATCCAAACTTACCTCCCGTAAATTTCGAGTTGCATATTGATGATTAGTTACTAGTCGTTGCCTAATTCCTTCTATGGTAATACAATTTCAGAATGATGTAATGGTTGTATACTTAATGTAAATCATTACTATATTCATGGATGACCTAATCAAAATCTTAAGAAAAGCTAGAACTGTTAACCATGGTTTGTTAGCTATTCTAAGTGATTAGGGGTGGACCATCCCAATGTCAATAGATAAGAAAGTGTTTGTTCAAACAAATACTACTTTTCTAAGAAAATGACTAAGTCTGAAAAACAAGTAGCAAATAAAGGAGATATTTAATTCTTGATTCCAAAAGTGTTCTATCATCTTATATAATATATGATGATCCCACTGCCTCTGTTGTCTTGTCACAACCAAAGAGGTAATACCATTTAGTTTTCTTCGACATAATTCACAGTACCTTGTCGTAGTGGGAGAGTTTCTAGGAACTCACCTTCTTATGACTTGGGAGACACAAGTGATTAAAATCCATTGTGAGTTTAAACAAGTAATGGATTGTCAAGATAAGAAACTAAGAAGAAAGCCAATAGAACTATGGTTTAATCCATTCACATGGAATAACCTAAAGTTTTCTATTACAAGGACATAAAAGGAAATTTTTGTTTATAAGTCCATTCAATAGACTTAACAAAACTTCCTGTTCCTAGCATTATAGGTTTGAGTTTATCTAAACCTATGGCTTATGGTATACCTGGTAATTACTTACTCTAATGCAAGCAACTTACTTTAGTAAGATGCTGAAGCATTTTCTTTCTAATGGCAATCTATAGAAGCTTCACAACTTCTTAGGTATAGATTTTATTTATCTAAGGAAAAGTCTTGACTATTCCAGAAAAGATAAAGCCATGAAAGAATTTCTTACATCAACAGTGAGAGGTCTTAGATATGCTTTTGTATGCCTTAGACCAGACACCTGCTGTTGAGTGGGAGTAATGAGTAGGTATCAGATTAATCCAGGAGAAGAACATTGGAAGACAATCAAGTAAATCCTAAGATAAAGAAGAGGAACTATATGTTAGTCTATAAGGGTGTGTTTAAAACTCTTAGACTACACCATATCAGATTTCGAAATTTGCCTATGTGCTAGTAAATATTTCTGATAAGATGGTGGTTACTCTGGGGGTGGAATAGTGATTTTGGAGAAGTGTAAAAACCTATCTGAAGTCTCTAGGTCTACCAGAGAGAGACTGAATGTTAAAGCTGCAGGAAAGGTACTTATTCAGTCTAAGGAAAGTTCTATACATCTTTGGCACCATTCCAAATTGCCTTAAACTACTAGTGTTAATTTCCTGATTAACCAAAAGTAGTTGCCAAAGATATAGAATCCAGTATCCCAAGAGAGTAAACATATAGAGAGGAATTTCACATTATCAATGATTTTGTGATTAAGGAAGAGTAATAGTGGAGAAAAGGTTGTGGTTAATTCAACCTTTCAGATCCTATTACGAGGAGTTTACTACTACTACACTTGATTTGCATATCAAGGTGTTGAGATTATTTGAAACGCACTTTTTGTTTTATATTAGTGCAAGTGGGAGTTTGTTGGGTTTTATGCCCTAAATAAAACTCATTTCAATATAATCAGATTTGTTTATTAATATAGATCAGAAATAACATTTAATGTTGCATGGTTCACATGATTTATTTCATGATTATATGTACATAATGTATAAATTCATCGAAACCCTTTTCACATACTTAATCCCGTTTATTGTGCCGTCAACACATTGGAAAGTAAACATGACTATGTGAATAAAGTTTCCTAGATTTATCAGACACAGGGTTTTACTGATATGATAATCTACAACAAGAGTTTACTTGTATTTGGAGAAATACTATGTTCTTTCCAGAACATTGGTTAAAGTAAAGCTCAGGTTGGATGCATGGAGTATGCATCGGAAGGGACCGATATTGAACTTTGACTTAGATTTATTAAACTTACCGTAATATCTATTCAAGTCAATATCGCCTAGTTGATCCTAGATCAAATGATCTTAATCCTGATATGATTAGGCTCAATCTTGAAAGGCTATTCGTGTTCTTTGATTTGTTAGTTAAGCCTACTTTTAGGTCAGGGTGATACGTACATTTTGGGAACACGGTAGTGCAATTGAGTGGGAGCGCTATCATAAACATGGAATCTGTAGCTTCTATCTGGCGAATAGTAAGCAAAGGATGATCTCCTTCGAGCTTGACCAAACGAACATAAATGGTGGAGTACTCATTTCACATAAGCTGAAATATCATTTATACGGGGTCAAGTGTTTTAAGGAATAAATACATTGTAGGGTGTAACGGTAATTTAATCCCTTTACAGTGTAGATCATTCATATAGAGGATCATTGATCACATTAGGATTATAACAATGGATAACTAATGATGTGTCTATATGGTGGAACATATAGAGCATTCTATATACTGAGAGTGCAATTCTAAGTTCTATGCGTGGATTCAACAAAGAATTAATAAGTTAGTGAATTTTAGTGCTAAATTCTTGATCTACTTATTGGAAGCTCGGTTATATAGACCCATGGTCCCCCCACTAGTTGAGATAATATTGCTTGTAAGACTCATGTAATTGGTTTTGATTAATCAATTATAATTCACGAATTAGACTATGTCTATTTGTGAAATTTTCACTAAGTAAGGGCGAAATTGTAAAGAAAGAGTTTTAGGGGCATATTTGTTAATTATGATACTTTGTATGGTTCAATTAATAAATATGATAAATGACAATATTATTTAATAATTATTTATAGTTATTAAATAGTTAGAATTGGCATTTAAATGGTTGAATTAGAAAATTGGCGTTTTTGAGAAAATCAGATGCAGAAAAGATAAAACTGCAAAATTGCAAAAAGTGAGGCCCAAATCCACTAGTATAGGGCCTGCCACTTTTGTAGGAAATTTAAACTGATATTTTCATTATTTTAATGCCAAATAATTCAAACCTAACCCTAGTGGAATGCTATAAATAGATAGTGAAGGCTTCAGGAAAATTACACTTAAATTTTCTATTTT
This sequence comes from Cannabis sativa, assembly GCF_029168945.1. Lineage (NCBI taxonomy): Eukaryota > Viridiplantae > Streptophyta > Magnoliopsida > Rosales > Cannabaceae > Cannabis > Cannabis sativa. Next base: position 66,859,456 of record NC_083602.1, read on the forward strand.
TCCTTCAGAGAAAAACCTGAGCCTTTCTCTCTCCCTATCTTTAGCTGACCACTCTCTCTTCTTCCTTGATAATTTCGAAATCCTTAGTGTATGAGTAGTGCCCACACACATCAAGTGATACCTCAATCATAGTGAGGAAGATCGTGAAGAAAGATCATCAGCAAAGGAGTTTCAGCATCAAAGATTCAGAGAAAGAGATCCAGGTTCAGATATTGATAATGCTCTGCTACAGAAAGGAATCAAGGGCTAGATATCTGAACGGAAGGAGTCATATTATTCCGCTGCACCCAATGTAAGGTTTCTTAAACTTTATATGTGTTTAATTTATCGTTTTAGAAAGTTCATATTTAGGATGTTAATAAACATACTTGTGAGTAGATCTAAGATCCTGGTAAAATAAATTCCAACATTATGTCCTTTCCAGGACATTGGCAAAGTTTACCAGTATCGGATGTATGGAGTATACATCGGAAGGGACCGATATTGAACTTTGATTACATATATTAAAATTTACCGTAATATCTATTCAATTCAATATCACCTGTTGATCCTAGATCAAATGATCTTAATCCTGGTATGATTAGGTTCAATCTCAAGAGTGTTATCCGTGTTCTTTGATTTGTTAGTTAAGCCTACTTTTGGGTCAGGGTGATACGTACATTTTAGGAACAAGGTAGTGTAATTGAGTGGGAGCGCTAACATAAATATGGAATCTATAGCTTCTATTTGGCGAATAGAAAGTAAAGGATGATTTCCTTCGAGCTTAACCAAACGAAAATAAATGGTGGACTACTCATTTCACTTAGCTGAAATATCATTTATACAGGGTTAAGTGTTTTAAGGATAAAATACATTGTAGGGTGTTACGGTAATTTAATCCCTTTACAGTGTAAATCATCTATATAGAGGATCATTGATCAAATTAGGATTATAACAATGGATAACTAATGACGTATCTATATCGTGGAACATATAAAGCGTTCTATATGACTGAGAGTGGAATTCCAAGTTCTAAGAGTGGATTCAATAAGGAATTAATAAGTTAGGGAATTTACTTGGTAAATTCAGTTCGACTTATTGGAAGCTCGGTTATATAGACCCATGGTCCCCATACTAGTTGAGACCATACTGCTTGTAAGACTCATTTAATTAATTTTAATTAATCAATTATAATTCTAAAAGTTAGACTATGTCTACTTTATGAATTTTCACTAAGCAAGGGCGAAATTGTAAAGAAAAGAGATTCTAGGTTTATTTATTAATTAAGATACTTTATATGTCTAAATTAATAAATACATTAAATGGCAATATTATTTAATAATTATTTTTAAGTTATTATATAATTAGAATTGGCATTTAAAAGAGTAAATTGAAAAATTGGCATTTTTGAGAAAATGGGAATGGAAAATAACAAAATGGGAAAGTTGCAAAGTGAGGCCCAATTTCCTTATATGGGCCGCCCACTATACAAGAGGTTTACCATTTTACTTTTCCATTATTTTAATGCCACACAATTCTAACCTAAACCTAGAGGGCATTCTATGAATAGAAAGTAATGGCTTCAGAAAACAACACAATTGTATCTCATTCTTTTCAGAGAGAACTCCTGAGTGCCACTTTCCTCTCTCTTTTCTTCTCTAAATTTTGAAATCCCTTGAGTGAATGAGTAGTGCCCACACACATCAAGTGGTACCTCAATCATAGTATGTAAGACTGTGGAAAATCAGCATCAAAGAAGGAGAGAAAGAGATCCAGATTCAGATCTTGATTATGCTCTGCTACAGAAAGGAATCAAGGGCTAGAGATCTGAATGAAACTAGTCATAATATTCCGCTGCACCCAATGTAAGGTTTTCTTAAACTCTTATGTGTTTATTTCATTGTTTTAGAATTCATATTAGGATGTTAATAAAAAATACTTGGTAGTAAATCTAGATCCTGGTAAAATATTTCCAACACACCAGTCTCCCCAAAAATTCACCAATTTGCTCAAAACTTGTCCAATTGCCACCAAGCTTTCCAGAGTACCTAATTAGTGCATTCACAACATATCCAACCCGTAATTCACAGAAAAAGTCACTAAATCAAATTATGCCATTAAAGATCAAAGCTTAGGTTTTAAAGTTCAAACTTGTGAAATTCCAACACAATACACTCAAATCAGCAACTAGGTCCTAGGATCAACTTAGAATGAATATAAAAACCGGTCCCTAAACAATTCTAACCCTAACAGCTCCAAATTTAAAAAAATTCATAATCAAACAAAGTAGAACTTAAAGAATTCAATAAACAAAAGCTTCTAGGGTTTACCTTAGTTAAAGTCTCCTCAATTTCTTGCTGGAAGCACCAAAACCAGCAACAATCCCCCTTGCTTTTGGCTGGTTCGAAGAGAGAGAGAGAGAGAGAGAGAGAGAGAGAGAGAGAGAGAGAGAGAGAGAGAGAGAGAGAGAGAGAGAGAGAGAGAGAGAGAGAGAGAGAGAGAGAGAGAGAGAGAGAGAGAGAGAGAGAGAGAAGGGAAGGAGAGGTTTTCTATTTTGGTCTTTTCTTTCTATTTTCCTTATTTTCCAAGATAAACTCAAGATTAATCAATTAATCTCTTGCTGAAAAAGAAATGGACAGGTGTCAACACCTAAGGCAGCCACCAAACCAACCCTTAAACAAGTTACTAAAATGCCCCCTTAACTTATAACTTAGGCAATTTCAAGACTAGGGGTAAAAAGGTCAAAAACCATAACCCCGCTCAACCTCGATATTTTATTTTTCTCCAGAATATATCCCACTAAGAAATAACGTTCTAAACTTACCCATGTGATGAAACTAGCCATCCATCGTATTTTCTGTTGTCGCCAAGCAAAAATTACAAAAATTGTAAAAATAGCATAATTCACATATAATTCATAAAATACACCTAGAGTTTAATAAAATCTCCGGAATTAAGAAATTATAACTCTAATGTCCATTTCTAAAAATGGGGCCCACAAATAATTAAATTCATAAGTAATTATAAAATTATCAATAATTATTGCTAATTGCCTTTACTAATCCAAATTAAAAATTCGGTCATTACATTTACCTTCTTTGAAGGTTTTGGGGCAAAGACCGAGTGCTCGTTTTTTATCTCCTTCACATATCTTTTCTGGGCGTTATTGCTTTCCCCTACGATATGCAGCACTCCCGAAATAACCAGGATGTCCTCTCCTTCTACAGGAATAGGTTGTAACCCCTAGTTGTTTGGGTTATTAGGCTGACTGGGCTGGTTGTATCCCTGGCCCTATCTTTTCACATACTGTTTAAAATGACCTCGAGCGATGAAACTCTCTATCTCATCTTTCAATTGGTGACATTCGTCGGTCGTATGCCCAATATCTTTATGGAATTTACAATATTTGTTAGGATCTCTTTTGTTCTTTATGGAATTTACAATATTTGTTAGGATCTCTCTATCTCATGTACTCTCTACCTTTTACCGAGTTTCATTAAGCTTGGTATAAATAGTATACACTGGCATGTATTTGTCATGCTTTTTTTGTTTCTTTCTTTCCTTCGATGGTTCCCTAATTCTGTCCTTTCTTTTCGGACTAGAAGCCCTCAAGTTATCAATTCTCGTGGAAGCAGTTCCTGTTGAAACGTTGCTGGGTTTACCTCCCGAGCTTGTTTTCAACAAGTTCATTTCCTTTCGGGCTTCTTCCTTCTAGACAAGCACATGCGCCCTCTCGTTGAACTCAGTGATGCTACTTACCGGACGTCCTTGTAAATTATCCCACAAGTCACCCCCGACGATTAATGGATCAGTGGAGATCCCTGCCTGAAGGGCTGTAAGTTGTGTGCTGTCATCCAAATTTCTAACCCTAGCGGGAGCCATGCTAAAACGACTTAAGTACGCCTTAAGTATTTCGTCAGGCTGCTGCTTTATATTGGTTAGCGAGGTCGCTTCGGGTAACCTATCCCTAGCGGCCTGAAATTTCTTCTTGAAATCCCTGGACAGCTGCTCCAAGGAAATTATTGAATGATGAGTAAACTTGTTAAACCATCTACTCACTGCTCCAACAAACGAGGTGGGGAACAAAGTACAGCGTTAATTGTTCGTCACGTTCCTCGCTCGCATTATCGTGTTAAAGTTATTCAAATGCGAGACCGAATTTGTGGTTCTGTCATAGGACGAGACATGCGGGTTTTTCAATCCCAAAGGAAAAGGGGTATTCATAATATCTGGGTGATACGGCTCAAGCTCCTCATCGGAGTCGTATCCAGATAATTTCCCTAATTCCCCCACTTGATATCTCCTGAACTTGTCCTCCAGCTCATTTATCCGTAATTGGATTGGATCCTCTTGCTTTGGACCAAGCTGTTGGCAAAGGTCAGGTTTCTTCCGATTCAAGTGCTCTCGCAGATCTGGTTGGGAGTAATTGCTCGCAGATCTCATCTTACTCATAGACCGCGTCCTACTCATAGACTTTGTCTTTGAGTGGCTCGCGGGTTTATTGGTTCCCATACTTTCTCAATCATTAGCTCGTTGAATACTTTTTCCTCTTCGAGTTTATCGGCTATGGGTTCTGAATTGCCTCGAAGTCACACTTGCTTCTTCACGCTCTGTTCTTTCCTCCTGAGAGCGGTTTGTCATATTTCCCTCATCAGGGTACGTACGAGTCCTTACTCTATGGGTTTGGGAAGAACGTTGGTGATTTCTAGCAGGTGATCTCTGTTCTCCCGGTTGAGTCCCAAGATACTCCTCATTTTCAGGAGGGATTTCTCGTTCATCAGTTTCCGGTTGTCTCCTTTCTGGCTGTTCATCCTGATTCTCAGGGGGTGTCTCATTTTCCCCGAGTTGTTCTTCCCAGGCCTTTTCCTGTCTCCTAGTTCGTGAGCCACGAGGTCTACCTCGTGGTCTTCTCACTCCAGGTTCAGGTTGATTTTGAGCGTTCATCCCCTGCGTTGCCCAGGCCGAAGCTGCCTCACGTTCTAACTCAATGTTTCGATGCTGCGCTTCTTTTAGATGGCGTCTCAAGCGGTGGCTTTCCATTTCATAAGTTCTTTCTCCCAAAGATTGGGAACCTCCACGATTGAGCTCTTCATTCCTCGCCCTGGGGTTTTGTCTATTCCCACGCTGAGTTCTCCTCGAGCACATTGTCTGCATACTAGGACCAACGTCGGGTTGAGTTCTCTGGGCACTTGTGGTCTGAGCACTGGGGCCACCCTCAGGTTGAGCCCTCCTGGAACGGGTGGTCCTTCTGTACTGCAGATTGGTAGATCTTCTAGAGCCCATGGGCTCTTTTCTAGAATGATGGTTAGTTTCCTCATGTGGGGTGTTAATATTCTCTAGATTTTCAGCCATAAAGGGGAAGGTTTTTCCTTAAAAGAGGGAGGGTTTTTCCTGAGCTTTTTCACTGAGGCTCTCAATGAAAATACCAAATTGTTAATGCAAATTTTTGTCAACCAAATTTGAGCCTCACGATGATAATTCACCACAGAAAAAATAAAAGCTATAGAAAAATAATATATGAACACAAGGTTTTTTTACGTAGTTTTACAGTTAAAATTCTGCGTAGTCCACAAGTCAATCTTATTCAGATTTCTGAGTATTCTTTCAAGGCCTCTTTCATAAGAGTTTTTTTGTCCCTTTTTTGAGATTATTCACCACTATTTATAATTACATAGCGGGCAGGTAATTACAAAGTTGACCAGAATATGTGTACAGCCATTATCCCTAAAATGGTGGGATCTGATTACATATCACGAAATGTAAATGCAGTGTATGATTTTAAAAATCGTATAGTTGTGATTTTCCCAGTTTTACTGGGTTAAAAATATCGTGTATTTAAACAAGTCTTTAATTGTTGAATCTGGAGATGTCTCGACAGAAACTTGATTGTAGTGATCCCAATAGCGAGCTGGGACCATTCTTCTTTCCGAGGTTGATAATGTATGCCTTACGTCGATCGCGGTTATAAAGAAATCTTCTGACTTGCCAAGGTTATGAGCCTCGCTCCCGTTAGTTGGGTGAAGCTATTGGAAGTCTTCTCATAGTGAGATGGTCTTCTCGTATACTTATTTTTTGAGTCGATAACTTTTACACTTAGTTTGCTCATTGCAAGCTAAGGTGTGTGTCACTTTTCTTCGGTGCCTCGCTATTTGCCTTTAGCGACATATGGTTTCTCGTTAATACAATAAGTGTCGGTTTGTACATTGATTCCTCGCCTAAGACCTTACAGTCAACGGGTTACCAATATACTCTAATACTTACGTAATTAATGAGTTATTCCATAAAAAGATATTGCACCAATTCACATTCCCTTTATCTTGACATGTGTCATCCAGCTGAATTTCGGGTATAACATATTTTTATACTCTTGTTCTTGTTTTGAGGATGGGTTTGAATATTTCTATTTGGTTGTTTCTGGTTTTGTTAATGATCGAATTATATGGATATTTTTGAATATTTTATTGATTTGAGTCTTATGTGAAGATGTTCAGTAATTGTAATGAAGAACAATTTTTCAATTCTTATTTTTATCCTAAAATTCTTTTTTCTTTTTCCCTCCATTACAATTTTCTCCAGTTTGCTAAGTTTTACGTTTTTGTTGATGGAGATCTTTTCACCACTTTTACTATTTTATTTCAAGCACGTTTTTGTAGTGAATTGTTTTGAAGTTTTGTATCTTTAAGATTTAGTTATGATTATTTATTTTATTTTTTGTTTATTTTTATTACAGTATTTATTTCCTTTTTAATGCCATAATTTTTGTTTTGGTCTTTTCTTTTATTTGTTTTTATGATTAATTTAGTTTGTTTATTTTGGTGAAGACTAAAAGTTTTTTCTTTGATTGATGTGATTATTATTTTTATACTATATATTAATATTTTAAGAAAAATTAATTTCGTAATTGTTGTATACCATATATATTTAAGAGCGATTCATAGGCACTTGTATTGCTACCATTTATAAGTATTTAAAGACACGTTTTAATTTTTACAGTTTTTGTTAAAAGTCAACTTTTTTGTTTTCTTATTATGTTCTTTATTATTTCTATGAATGTTGATTTGTTTCTTTTTACTAACTATCCAAAGAGTATTATTTTACCACTCACTTGGTTATTGGAAGTTTTTTTTACTAGACTTTATATTTCATGTCTTATGAAAAATATTATACTTTGTGAGGAATTGATGAGCCACAGTTTGTTGGTCTTGCTGCCTTTGAAGGCTTTTGCGCCTATTTTTATGGCTTACCTTTAATTATTTAGGGTAGTATGGTTAAATATTCCATATTTTCATGGAGAATTAAAGTCATTCAAATAAAATAAAATTTAACATTTTTTCAAAAAAGTTTGTGATATATTTCTATCTTGTTAATTGGCTTATTGCTACTAGCAAAAGGTAATATATTTGGCTAGTTATTATTAATTTTTTTTATTAGTTTATATTTTATTTGATTGAATCAAGTGGTAGACTCTAAGAATTTAATTTTTCTGATATATTTATTTTTCTTTGTAGATAGACATTTTAATACAATTTATTTTTTGGTTGTTATTTTGAGACCTTTCAAATAGTTTTTCAATTTTACAAGCTAAATTTCCAACTCTTCTTATGTGTTGTTTGAGGGCGTTATAACTTTATTGTCTAACTTATAGGAGCTGTTTCATCCCATGTTTTGTTCGCTTACTTTAACAGCTCATGGTCTTGCAAAGTGTGCCCTTCGATTAGACGATGAGCGATCCTGATTCGAGGAAATTCCTGTGCGCGGTTTGCGGATATCTGTATCGTAAATTTTATGAGTGATTCAAATTACTACGACAAAAAATAAATACCAAGCATTGAAGCATCAAAGAAGCGCGAAGAATGGATATCCAATCCAAATGAACATGTGACAAATCACACATATCAATGATCATTAGTTAAAGATCTGTCAATAAAAATTGAGTAATAACAACCATAGCAATAACAATTATAATGAACAATCTCACCATAAATCATAGGGCTAATAAAAATCTGAGAATCTCCCATATCTAAACATGCATGGACAAAGATAATTATACTACTAAAACAAACATGATTTGAGCTAATTGAAATTCTTCCAATGTAAAAAAAAAAGACTAAAATCTCGTGCTGTGAATGTGGATAAAGCTTACTGCCTATTATCATAACAATAGTAAGGTGGTGTAGTAACACCATTATTGTAATGCGCTTTAGTAATTTGGATTAGTAGAAAAAATTAGCACTAATTTATGATATTTTTATAATTATTTATGAATTTAATTATTTATGGTCCCCATTGTTAGAAATGGGCACTAGAGTTATAATTTCTCAATTTCTGAGATTTTATTAAACTCTAGGGATATTTTATGAATTATATATGAAATATGTTATTTTTGTAATTTTTGCTCGGCGACAACGAAAAATGCGATAGATGGCTAGTTTGATCACATGGGTAAGTTTAGAACCTTATATCTTAGTGAGAAATACTTTGGAGAAAATAAAATATCGGGATTAAGCAGGGTTATAGAATTTGACCATTTTACCCCTAGTTTTGGAAAATGCTTAAGTTGTAGGCTTTAAGGGCATTTTAGTCATTTAAGGGTAATACTTAGTGGCTGCCCTAGGTTGTGACACATGGCCTATTATTTTTTTCAACAAGGATTAATTGGTTTATCCTTAAGTCTCATTTTAGAAAAATAAGGAAATTGAAAGAAAAATCAAATAGAACTCTCTCTCTCTCTCTTTCTCTCTTTTGGCTGGGGCAAAAACCAGAGGGATTCACCCTAAAAGCTTGGTATTTTTCTGTATTGAAGCTAAGGAATTGATCATCCTTGAAGCTAAGGTAACCCTAGAAACTTTTGCCATGGAATTCTTTAAGTTCTTACTTGGTTTGAGTAGTGATTTTGTGAAGTGATGGCTATTAGGTTTAGAAATGTTTAGGGATTGAATTTTAAGGTTCATTTGAGTTGGTTTAAGCTTCTTGCAGCTGGTTTTAGTGTATGGATTTGGATTTATGCAAGTTTGGGTTTGAAAACCTAAACTTTGATCTTTAATGGCATGTTTTGATTCAGTGGATTTTTTTGTGGTTTATTGGCTGGATTATGTTGTGTATACCCTAATTAGGTACTCTGGAAGGTTTGGTTACGTTTGGTGGAGTTTTGAGCAAGAAATGAGATTTCTTGGGTGAACTGGTGCAAACTGGTTAGCCAGTTTTGGCAGGGTTCCCCGAGTCTCTCATTTCCTCAATTCTCGTCCATTATGTGCCATAGTTGGGTGATTCCCTACTTCCTGAGTTAGAATAATCCGTAGAGAGTGTAACAGAACCTAGGGTTGTGGGTTCGAGTTTTCCGGATTAGGGTTTCGACCATGTGATTTACCCGGTTTTATTATGTGATTAGGGCATCCATCTAGCGCGAGACTTTTCGTTCGGGTCGGCGAGCACACTTGAATCTGAAAAGAAGGTAAGAACTGTATATAATGTGTGATATCGATATCTGAATGTATGTATATGTTATGTGTATATGCATGCTTATATGTTGTGATTCATACACTACCAACACTTGTACGATTGCGGTACAGAATGCATTGGTAAGGTGTATGATGTTTGAAAGTACTTCGTGGTGTTACCAGCACTTGTACGGAAAGGTACAAGATGTCTGTGGTACAACAACTAACAGTGCTCAAGGTGCGGTCCATACCCTACCTACACTAGTACGGAGGTATACTGAGTGCATGTGGTACATGGTACATGGTCGTATCCTTGGTAGAACGTTCTTACTCATCTGTTAAGCCTTGTAAATAGGTGTATGGGCGCCTAGATACAAGTCGGTATTATGTGATATGTTATATGCTTTTCTTACTGAGCATGTCGACTCACAGTTCTGCTTCCATGTGTAGGTAAAGGAAAGGCGAAAGCTGAACAGGAGTGAGCTTGAGCTAGGATGAGGTTGTACATGTCAAAGCAGCGCGACATGGAGTGTTCGGTCTCGGAACATCTGGGGTTATATTTTGTAGTCGTTGTGCGACCTAGTTATGTATTTTGGAATATTGTGTATAAAAGTTTGAAAACGGGATCCTGAAACTTGTACCTAGTTTTGTAAATTATAAAGTTTAATATTTAATATAAAAGTTTTAATTTCACACGTTTTTCGAGAAAAATCTTTAATTAGCAAAGATAGCACAGTAATTGAAAAAGCACTGTAATGTGTCTTACCATTAGGGCATTACAATTATTGAAAATAAAAATAAATAAAAAAATAATAAATAGCAAATAGAAATAACATTAAGAGAATTAACACCAATAGAGATCTAATCGAGAGCTAATGACTAACTCTAAAGAAAGAAGACCAATTTTTTTGTTATATTAAAATAGATCATTTTTGTTATCAAATAATATAGAATAATATAAAATAGATAAGAAGAAAAAGATGAAGAGATAAAGAGAAAGTGAATGAGAATTTTTCAGTTGTTTATTCTAATGGGGTGAACCCCTATTTATACAAAAATATGACTAAAAGAATGGGAAACTAAATCAATGTAATAAAGGAAAATACAACCAAGCATTAATGGTGATAATTAATTTGGTGATTTGGACATCCATAAATAATATTTCATAACACTCCCCCTTAGATGTTCATAAAAACTATCTCATTAAAAACCTTGCTGAAAAACTTGGTCAAAAGGAAAGGAATGCAGTGTAAACTAACGCCTCCTTATTTAGGCATTCGTGGAGATCTTCTAATCGACGAATTCTAATCTTGTATGTCGTCTTCTCAAATATTGATGCTGGTAATAATTTTGTGAATAATTCTGTAAGATTGACACTTGATTGAATATGTTGGACACCAATATACATTCTCTTGAAATGTATAAAGAAAAATTTGGTGAAATGTGTTTTAATTCTATCTCCTTCAATATACCCTCCTTTTGGTTGAGTGGTACAAGTAGTATTATCTTCATAGAGAACTGCTTGTGTTGATACTTCTTTATTGAGTGCTTGTGTTGATACTTCTTTATTGAGTATAATCCTTATGTATCTTGAATATATTATGTCAATGATCTCACTCCCACACATTCTCTACTTGCTTCATAAAATGCAAGTATGTTAACATGATTTAAAGTTGCCTCGTTAAAAACCTTGTCAGGAAAACCCGGTGGGACAAAAACTGAGGTAAGGAAAAAATAGTGCAATATAAATTTCATATTCATAATTATTTGCAAGTTGCCTCGTTAAAAACCTTGCCATGAAAACCCAGTGGGACAAAACCTTAGCTTAGGGAAAAAGAGTGCAACATGAATATGTCTCCCCCTCATGCACATATGATCCATAATTATATTAGTGATAATATATCTCATAAGATTATTGTTATCACTTTTAAAATATCACCATATACAATCTTTGATGATATATTTTCTATAACTCTTCCAGAGTATGTGTGAACTTCTAAATTATGGATGAGGGGTTCCTATAACATCAATATTTATTTAACTAATTGTATCATTCATGAGTGTATACAACTTTGTTCATACTAAAATTCAAAATTTCAAATAGATATGAACATAACACATTAATGATAATATAAATTTTCATTTGTGACAAGATGGTACTCCAACACCAAATTTTTATTCCATTAATTCTTGTTGTATGATCTTAATTTTCATATCAAATGATCATATATCGATAATTCTTGATGCATATGAAGTACTTCAGGACTTCAATACTAATGAACAAACTTTATACATTTAATATTTCTCAATATACAAAAGAAATAAAAATTTGTTCTTCAATTAATCAAAAACTCTTCAAGATTTATCCCAACATACAATTTACGAATTTATATTGCATAGACAATCATACATGTTATTCAACTAATAATGTACTTACCTGTCTTTATTTCATACAAAGATCTTTGTCATATAGTGCGCGCGACTTTGAATTTATATCACTTAAGACATGTATTAAATTCTTTTAGAATTTTTAGATAAGGCTTATATCAAATTCTCGCTATATTAAGAGCTCTAAATAAATAACATTTTGTTGCAACATGATGTGACGCTTATAAATCCTCATAAAATATATTCCAGACTATAATCAAATCATGATTATATTTTCTCAATATTTAAGACTTATTTTAATCAATCTCATGTCTATACAAACTTTGTACAACAATTCATCATGTACAAATACGTATATGCAAATTTCTCATTAGAAATATTTATTTGCACACTCTACAGGTCTTACTTCACTTTATGCGAGTAAATTTGTCTGGGCTACGTCATAATATTTTGGCCAAAAACAAAATTTATGTCGATAATTCTCGACAAATATAATACCATTATCCTTGTTATCTCATGTTAGTTCATTGCATATGCAAACATTCAATTTCTATTGTCGAAAAAAATTCATTATATGATAATTTCCTCCCATATTGACATAACTTATAGAGATCTCTTTAAGTTACATATTTTTCAAATCTGTTTATCATTTATAGGTACCTATATAGAACTACTTCAGGGATTCAATTATGATCAAATATGTTATGTCCAACTTCTCTAGGGAGTCTCTTCTAGAGTACCGTTTCCATCACGGTTATCATTTTTAAATCATCAATACTTTATAACATTAAGGTATCTCCATGAGTACCTCTAGATTTAACAACTTTAGGACAATCAAATGAAGATATATCAATAACTTTTACATTGTTCATTTATGCTTCAGGCGTTTTCAACTCATTCTAACTCAGTTTTGAATAATATTGATTTGCAGTTTGCATATATTATTTTGAACTATATCGTTCTTATATACTTTGTGCAAGGATCGTTTATCAAAAATTATCATCGATCCCAACTGCTTCTCTCCCCCTGATCGAGAGAATTTTTAAAAATTGTGGTATCTAATAATATTAATACACCTATAGGGAGTTTAATATATCAAAATGAATCAATATTTATTTAAACTCATATATACTATATGACATTGAACTTTAGGTTCAATAAACTTCAGGTTCAAGTTTAATACTTATGAACTTAATTCATTTATACGTGTATAATTAGAAATACATAAATTTATAAATTTTGTAAATGCATGATCATATGATCTTATCACATCGATACAAAACTATGCAATAAAAATCTAACAATGGCTCAAGATTATTAAAGAAATTTAATTTAAATATTTTCTTTAAAAATAATTTAATATATGTTTATTTTCTAGATAAATAAATAAAATCATATATATTAAAATAAATTATATTAGCAAAATAATTATCAATAAAAATATAACTTTCTCTTATAAACACGTATAAAAGACAAACTAAATGAAATACTACATATATTTCTTTTAAAATTAAAAATAAGAAAATATTCTTTCAGTTTTTCTATGTGCAAAATATATGCACATTCTTCTTTTAAGCCATATAAATTAAAAATGAGAAGAATCTTCTGGTTCTTTGATAAAATTTAGTCAAATCCTTTGACAAATTATTGCATATGATTGATCATGTCAAAATAACTCAATTCATGAACTTCGGGTTCACTATAATTTATATTTCAAGAAACTTTCATAAGGTAATGTAAAATCACTGCAACATATAAGTAATCATTACAAGTTCACGAATAAAATAATTATATTATTTTTTAAAACATATACGCTCTTCAGGAGTTACTAATATGTTTATCAAACTTTATATTTCTTCATCATCAATTCAATGACGTGTACATTTGAAAGGTACAAGACGTACTTCATCATGTTATTGTAATGGTCAAATAGATATAACCATAATATAGCATTCATTTTTCCTCGTATCTTTCTAACAAGTCGTCTAATTTATTAATAGACTCTTCATCAGTCTAATTATCATGACTTAATATATTATATATTTAAATGTACAACTAGTACATATAGGTGCCGTTTGGTAGCACTTTTGTTTTTAATTTTTAATCACAAAATGAAAGTAAAATTTTTGTTTTAAAAAAAATTATTTTTGAAAAACAAAAATGCGTTATTTAACCACTTTTGTTTTTCAATTTTAAAAATAGAAAACAAAAGTGTATTCTGTAAAGTTTATTTTTATTTTTATTTTTTGATTTTATTTAAGCCGGGTCTAGGTCTGGGGTCGGATTCGGGTTTAGCGCTAGGGCCGTAGGGAGGGGATTTGGGTCTGGGTCTGGTCGTAATCCAAAATATTGATTAAGAAAAAAAAACTGTTTAAAAAAATATTGAAAGTAATTCTTTTTGTTTTTAAAATTTTGATTTTTAATTATAAAATTGAAAAGTAAAAACAGTTTTATAGAACATGTTTTTGAAAAATATTTTCACTTTTCTACTTTTAAAAACAGAAAACTGATTAAAAAAGTGTTACCAAACGCCACCATAGTAAGTTATTTCTTGTCACTTTCATAACTAGATAAAAGTTATACATCTAGGTACATACAAAGATATACTAAAATAGAATTTCATGTCTATTCGTTCTCTTCAAGAAATAATATTTAAATATTCTAAATGTACAATTAATGTGTGATATACTAAAATATATGTACAATTCACATTTTATTCAATAATCAAATATAATTTTGTCTTGATTATAAGTGTGCCCGTACTACAGGTACATGACAACTGTTATTCAATTCCACACATGATATATAGATTTCATGTACTTTGATTGTGTGTGGTATTTCATCTTTTGGTTGTTTCTAATTTCTTCTGAAAATATTTGAGTAGTAAACAATAACATTGATTATTTAAAATATTGCATTTACTTCAGGGAATGACATTGAACAAGTAGAACATCATTAAATTTCTTAAAAATTTATTAATTGTTCATCCATAAAAATATAAGAAATTATTCAGAAATTTCTTTTACAATATTTCAAAAAATATATGAATATAGTTTTTGCATAATCTTCAAGATGTATGCAAAATTTGATCTTTAATATTATGTCACATGCAATAATTTTTAATATAAACAGTGCAAGTAATAACAATGTACGATAACATGAATAATATATAGAATACGAACAATCTTTAAAAGTAATTGAATTCAATTCATATCATTCTCTGCAGGGAATGATGAACAATAAATACGTGTCTCATGTATTTAAATAACATTAATCATGTTCATTGTTATTCTTATACTTTGATGTTTCAATATAATTTTCTTAATACTCCTTTTTGGTATTCAAAATCCACAATAAAATTACATCAATAATAATCATTTTTAATGATTATTTAGTTGTACTCATATAAATATAATATTTTTGACAAATTGAATATATTTACTTCAGGAAATACTTGCCAAAATCTATAGCGATATTAGATTACTTTTCATTGTCCTCATAGAATACAAGAACATATATATAAATATGTATTCATCTCTTTTATTTTTTGTCAGTCAGCTATATGATGAATATTATATTTGCATAATCTTCAAGATATATGCAAGATTTTATTGAGGACGCATAATCTTCAGGATATATGCAATATTTTATCGAGGATACATAATCTTCTGGATATATGCATAATTTATATAGATTTTCTCTACTATATCATAGATAACAATAGAGCATATAATATATATAAATTCAATAATACACATATAAAAACATATAAAAATATATACATACATATATCACAATATAATATCATATAGTGTATATGAATTCAATAATAAACATATAAAAATATATACATCTATATATAATATATAGATATATAGATAAAAAGAAAAAGAAAAAATGGTTCTTGAAATTGTTTCAGTCAGATAAGTACATATATATATATAGAAATATATATTTAGTGTATCATGACCTTAAAACAACTCAAGAACTTTAACAAAATATTTACCTTGGGGCTTGGGCAAAGACTCGTGTTGATAACGTGTTATAAAATAATATAGAATAGTATAAAATAGATAAAAAAAAAAAGAAAAAGAAGAAGATGAAGAGATAAAGAATTTTTCAGTTATTTATTCCAATGGTGAACCCCTAATTATACAAAAAAAAATATAACTAAAAAAATGGGAAACTAAATCAATGTAATAAAGGAAACTTAAATCAAGTATTAATGGTGATAATTATTTGGTGATTTGAACATTTATAAATAATATTTCATAACAATTTTTATAGATATATATTTTTTTTAATAATGCTTAACTTCATTAACTCAAATCATCCAAAACTAAGGATGCAACTACAAAAGGTAGGGTATCCCCACTGAAAATACGGTCAGCCTCACAAAGAGAAGATCGCGCCAAAGCATGCGCAACCTTATTAGTAGACCGCTTAACAAAATTAAAAGAAACATCAACAAAATCAGCAATCAAATTCTTACAATCAAAAAGAATATGGCCATAAAAAGAAACCATATGTTTAAACTTTAGCAAATCATTAATAACTCTTAAACAATCTGACTCAATGACCACCTTAGGCCATCCATTCGCTTTGCTCTAAGATAACGCCTCCTTGATGCCAATGGCTTCGACCACATGAGGCTGCAAAGAGCCACTTTTGGGAAGAACTCTCACTGCCAACACCAAACCAGCAGCAGTCCTTGCAACAAGACCCACACCATAACGCCCCTGAGTGGTAAAGATTGCACCATCAACATTAACTTTAACATAAGGGAGATCAGGAGCAGTCCAGTGGTTAACACTTTGGACATGGAGGCCATCAACAGGTACATCAATACCATTATGTTGTTGAGCATTAAACCAGTCTACATAATTTAGTTTAGCCAATGTCACCACGTCACTAGGAATTGGTTGCTTGGATTTCCAAACCAGGTCATTACGGTGAGTCCAAATTGACCAACAAGTCATAGCATCCTTAATGATTTCGGTTGTGCTCCAACTAACCAATCCAAGCTCCAAACAACTAGAGAAAAGCATCGCACCAGGTGCAACTACTGGAACCTTGATTATGTTCCAGCAACTTTGAGCAAAAGGACATCTCACCAATATATGCAGGACTGTCTCAGGAGCAGCAAGACATAAGGGACAAGTTGAATCAAGTGGTACATGTCTAGACGAAAGCTGGAAACGGGTTGGGAGACTGTTAGAGGACGCCCTCCACAGAAAATTTAACACCTTGGGAGGAAGCTTAAGCTGCCATAACTAACGCCAAAAACCAGAGTTATCAGGTAAACTACTACTGGTTTTCAACGATTGTAGCATAGCATAAGCACTCTTTACAGTGAACAGACTTGACTCATACTTCAACCAATACCACATATCACTCGTCGATGACGAAGAGAGAGGAATCTTCCAAACTAGCGATTGATCCCTAACATTGAGCACATCTGTAACAACTTTCTCATCCCATTCAACCAAGCCTACTTTCATCAAAGAATCAACTGTCTTCCCCACAAGGCCTGGATGCAAAGATTCAATAAAAGGATTCACATCATCAAGAAGCCAAGGCTCAGCCAGTATAGAGACGTTAGAACCATCACCCACAATTCGTCGTAGCCCTGACCGAACTAACTCCATAGCCTCAAAAACACTTCTCCAAGTGTAACTTGGATTACTACCCAAAGATACAGTCAGGAAAGATCCTGTGGAGAAATATCTAGCTTTAAACACTCTCTGCCCATCAAGTTATCCCCACATGTCAAAAGTCACCACCCTTTCTTAGCTAAAAGAGCTAAATTGAAGTCTCTCAAATCACGAAACCCCATTCCCCCATGGTTCTTGTGATTCGTGAGTTTGTCCCAACTTAACCAATGAATTCCTTTATCTTTGTCCGATCTCCACCAAAATTTACTAATGGCACCCTCCAGTGGCGGACCCAGAATTTAAAGTGAGGGGGGGCGTAAATAAATTTAAAAAGAAAATATAAAGTGTAGTTTGTGGGATTTGAACCTTTACCCTCTAACCTATTTACCAACTACCTTAACCATTACACCAAGGTTACTATTATGTCTATAAATATTATCTTTTAATACAAATATATGTTGTAACTAATTAAAATACATATACATTTTTTTCTCGATTTTTTTTTCAGGGGGGGCGACTGCCCCCCCTCGCTACAATGTGGGTCCGCCCCTCCCTCAATATCTTGACAAATGCCAACCGGGATAAGAAACACATTCATTGTGTTAGCCGGGAGAGCTTGCACAACTGATTTAATAAGAATTTCCTTTCTAGCACAAGATAGAAATTTATTGTCCCAAGACTGAATTCGTTTCTGCACCTTATCTTTCAAGTAGCCAAAAATCACATTTTATTTCTTCCCACAGTACTCGGCAGCCCCAAGTACTTGCTGTGCTCAGATGCTTCAGTGATACCCAACAATTTTTATATTTTTAATCGGTCATATATAGAAATTTCAATGTAATCATTAAAGAAATTTTTACACCAAAAATACAAAATAGAATTTTTATTACATAAATACTTACACACGGTTATCTCAACATTTTTATCTTTTCTCTTTATTTTATTACATATATACCACATGCACACTCCCCCATGCATATGACACGTGCATCTCCCCCATCTCTCTTCAATCAACCATCAATCACTTCTCTCTCTCTTTTTTTTTTTTCATTTTTTCCTTTGATTTTTCATTTCTTTTTCAGTTTTTTTTTTTAAATATCTTGTAACCTCCATTGATGACTTATATCAATCATACCTTACATTATTTCCCTCTCTTTTTCTCTTCTTTTTTTTTTTATTATTTTCAATTTCTTTTCAGTTTTTTTTTTTTAAAAGTAAAACCTCCATAGCTGAACTCTTCTCCTTCCCCTGTGCCAAATAAAAGTTCTAAAATGAGATTGAAATCTGTAGCTAATAGGAATAAGGGCAAACGTCCTGTTGTTCAAGAAGATGACTCCGATTTTGCTCCTCAATTGTCGAAACGTTAACAAGCTCCTCTAAAAAGAAATCAAAGGTTGCTGCCCATGAAAAAATTTCTCATGCTCCCGTTCAAAAAAATGATTAGGATGGTGCTCTTCTTCGATCGCAGGTTTGTTTTCGGTTTCTTTTTGGTTTTCCCTCATTTTTGAAATTTTTTCATATTCAACTTTTGTGGGTTTTGTGTTTATTGATTTCTCATTTTGTAATAGTTTTTTCATAGTTTTTTAATAGTGTAAACACCTTCTGTATGTATTTTTTTTAATATGTTTTTTATCTAATTGTTTCCTGTCCATTTTTATATCATCAATGGGTAACAATGAGATTTATCATGGATGTTGATGTTCAAAGAGTTTTTCTGTATTTTAGTTTGTATACAGTTATTTTGTAGTTTTATTATAGTTTTGCTACTTGCATATGTTATTTCATTATAAAACTAATATGCAACTATTTGCACAAAACTTACTATGTATAACTACTATTTCTTAGTCCCTGTCAAATTAAATTCCTGCATAATATATAAACTATCATAAAACGATAATGCAACTATAATGCAACCAAAACAAAAAATAAACAGACTTATACGTAATTGGTTGTACCTTAATTCGAATTTACTCTTCTTATTGTGTTTTTTTTAAAAAAATATATTTATATTGGAAACCAGTAATCAATCAAAATGCAACTGTATATAACGTAGATGTATTATTCATGAGGTTTTTTTAAAATTTTTCACATCATACATTGTATTGGATTTGGTGGGAGCTCCAGATCTGTTTGTTACAGATCTACATTTCATGAATCTGGATTTCGATATTCGGGGGAGTTGTTTTGATCGAATAAATTATAAAACAAATGTGTAATTTCAGTTTCTTCACAGTTTTTCTGATTTTTTTTCGTCATTTTCTGTTTAGATCATTGCAGGTCTTCTTTTCCAGTTGATTTCGCCAGAATTAATGGTTGTATTTTCCTCGTTTTGGTTTCATTTTGGTTGTTTTGCGGTTTTGAAAAGATCGAGGTATGTTCATCTTCATCGTTCGCTCTGTACAGCTGAAGGCTTAGTGCATGTGGTATTTTTGTAAATGTTTGTATGTGGACTGTAAAAATATTTAATGGGCCGATCCATAGTATTTTTGTAATTTTTTTTCCTTTTTCGTATTTTTCTGTTTTTTTCCCATAATTAAACGTCATAAAAAAAATTTAATTGTATGTACAACTACAACCTCCTATTTTCTCGCATATGTGTAGTTTCTCATCTTTTAATATTATTTCTAAATAAAAAGAACTGTGATTACGCAAGGTAAACAACATCAATTTTATTTTATTCATTTATTTTTATAATATAAAAAGCAATCATATTAGCACCATATCCATTGATTACAGAAGGTCTTTTCAATATTTTGGTGAGGGGATTATGAGTATGGTTTGTTCACCATTATTGGCCTTCTAAAGTTTTTTTATTTCTTTTTTTAAAAAAAGGTTGTCTTAATCATATAAAACTAGAGTGGTTAGTAAAATCTAATCTAAAAATAACACCCTTATAAAAGAGGACGGCAAAAAAAAAGAAAGAAATTAATTAAACTAAAATTATGTTTTATACAATACACAACATATACATTATATACTTCTTGCATGGAAAAATTTAAAATATGTATTTGGATATGACCGAAATAATAGGGGAAAATATAATGTAGTATAAACCCTACACTATTGTCACTGAATTAAAACAATCATAATGGTAAGCGAATTAAATGGGTTGGGGTTGAATTTTTTTCTTGATAATTCTTATTTGGATTAGATAATAATTAAATGCACACCATTATAGGCTATAGTCAGTATTTCACTATTCTTTTGACTGAAAATGTTAATTACTTTAGAAAGAGAGTATATTAAGAAAGTTGTCTTCACACACTTACCCAGCTAGCTTTTCAAGTGTTTCTTTTTTTCCTCATATAGAGATATATTGCACGGTACACTTATGGCATGATGAAAAAAAGGAAACTATATGTATATAATTATTTCGTTAAAATTTTAATTTTAATTTTGGAATGAGACAAAGGTGCATAAACGGTGGGAAGAAATTCCATAAAATTAAATTTTACAGAGAGGACTTACCAAAATAATAATAATGCTAACGATTTTTTATTTTTTGACAAAATAATACTTACAATTTAAAGAGGGGAGGAAAGAAAATTAATTGAAAAGATTTTCTAATATGGAAGGTTTTGTCATTTCTTATTTTTCTTTGACGTGACTCGTATATCTGGAATGTAGTGTGAAAGCCATCTCTCTCTCCATTCTTTGCTCTTCTGTTTATTTTATTTTTATTTTATATTTTTGAAATCCCTCTCTCTCTTTGTTATTATTTATATTTTTATATATAATTTTTAATCTCTCTCTACCATTGTTTGTCATATATGGCCTTTATTTCAGTCTATAAATGACGCACAATTCACTTCATTTGAACTCCCTCAGCTCCAATTCTTTTTTCCTTTTCTGCAACATTCTCTTTTCCTGTGAAGAAAGGTAACCAACCAAGAAACCATGACTATGGAGGAGTTGGGTTTGGGTTGGTCTTTATATCAAGAGGTGGGTCATTTTCCATATTTCTACATATTAAAGTTGTCATTTTTCTCCAATCTCTTTTGTTTTCTCTTCTGGGTATTGTAAATTTTGCTTTTTAAAATTACCATGTTGATAATTTAACCTTAGTTTTTTCGTCTAAAATGGCTTCTTCTTTGGGCATTTTAAAATGGTTATTCCATTTCGTACTCTTCAAGCTAAACATTAGTTTTAGTACTTGTGAGCCATTTCAGATTGAATCATTGCCTCCAATTATTTTTGAGTTTTACCTCCTTTTCAGATTGAGTTCCTTCTACTGTTGCATTCTCATTAGAATTCTCCCTTTTGTAGTTATCGTTTTGTCCTTTTTTCCCCCTCATTTGGCTCTTGTGATTAATGTTATTTTACCATACAAGTAGCAGTACATATTTTGTTCATACAAAAATTCTTAAGATATATATATATAAATGTATATAAATATTAAAAGACTTTCTCTGTCTTGCCATGGTCATAACATCTATTGGTCCAAGCTTATTGTTGTATGTCGTTATTCATGGAAGCCTATGGTATGCTATGGCATTAAATTTTTAGGGCCCATGTTCACAATTTTTGTTATAAGGGTAGGTTTAATGGAGACTATCAACTTTATAATATCAATTTCTCTTTTTCTTAAAAATAAATAAATAAATAAATGATAATAATGATCGTTTGACCAAAAAATTGGAATCTCAAACTCAATTATATTTTTATTTGTTATGTTCTTCTTCCTAACTTTGAATTTGTTGTTCATTAACTGATTTTATTTCTCATTCTTATCTCAGGCTTCTCAGCAAAACATAAGCGCGTTAAATTATAAGCTGCAGCGCACCAAAGTTGAGCTGGAATCAGTGAAAATGGAGGCAAAGGCACAAATGGAAAAGAATGAGGAGTACCTGAGAAGTTTACTTGATTTCTTAAAAACTGCATTGAAAGAAAGAGATGAAGCAAGAAATCAGCTGCAGAAAGTTCAGTTTATGTTTAGTCTACCTCAAACTGAAAGTCCTATCTTAATGCCTTCTGCCAAAGCAAACTCAAGCATAACAGAATCTAATAGTCTTTCTGAGACTTACAATCACCATTCTCATGGCTCTTCTCCTGTTGAATCGTTTTTTGATGCTGCTGCTGTTTCTTCACCAGAATTTTCCAACATTAATATGGATGACTCAAGCCAAATGGGGTTCTCCATGTCCTCTGTTCCTGCCCCACTTAACATTGATCCGGCTTCTGTTGTGATTGAGAATCTTTCCAAAGGAAAACCTCTGCCTGAGAAAGGAAAACTGTTGCAGGCTGTTTTGGGTGCTGGTACACTCCTTCATAATCTTCTCTTGGCTGGGCCTCTTCCGAGTTGGCGCAACCCGCCTCCCTTGCAACCCTTCAAGATTCCTCCAGTTTCCATTAAAGGTACCGGTGAAGGTTCTTCAGGGTATAATCAGAAACCAGTTGACAACTCCTATGTGCCTCAAAAGGCTGTTCAATATTCACAGTCATGCTCAGCCTCCATGTTGAATTTCTCTGGTGGCACTTCTAGTTCTAGCCTTAATAATTCTACTGTGTTGTCTATGAGTTCCAGTTATAATGACCAGATACCTATTGTGAAACGGCAAAGACTCCATTGAAATCATTTTAGTCTTGGTTCTTCTTGTAAAAATGGAAAAAGAAAACCAGATCTCTCAGGTTGATGTTGATGTAAATGGGATACTTTTATTCTTATGGTTTTGATCTTTAAATGGCGTAGCATTAAGTCTTTAGTAGTTTATATGTCGTTTGAGTCATTTGTAAATCATATTGTTTGTCAAATTTGTTAAGCCCTTTTCGGCTAAAGGTTCAATTTTATTTTCGACACTACCTCGTTTTTAGATTTATTCTATAATTTAATTTAGATTGAAAGTGAAATTCAATTTTTGTTCATGTTAATTGAAATTATGAATGTTTAATTTCAATGTTGGTATGGAAAGATTCAATCCATTTTTATTTCTAACTTCTTAGTAGATCTGATTCTTCATCAACGTCTTTTTGTTTATACTTTTATGTACAAGGCTTGAGTTGAACCCTCGACACTTAAAACGAATCCTTGTCCTTGAAATCATCTAGTTGCAATTGAAAATGTGGCACCTAATAAAAATAGAATAGGTGGGAGAAAAACTAAGAACACTGTTATAACATATTATCACCAGTGTTGAAACAGCAATATAAGGATAAGAACTTGTGGAGAAAGAGGGGCATTTTGAAAGGAGGCTTCCCTTCCAGGTGGATCTAATGCCTTATTGTGAATTTATGTCCCTAAAAAGTATTAACACTTGCTTACGAAGAATCCGGAATTCCTTCGAGAAAGTCCTGCACATTTCCAAAAGTCTATTGTCTACCTTCCATCCCAACTTCCAAGTTCCAACACCCAAACACTACTCCACCACAAAACAGTCTGTGTCCAATGGGAATGGAATGCATTTTTATTAACCCTTAAAAATAGCATTGTTAGGTAATTGGAGTGTCTACCCTCTATTGATTGGTTAGTGATATTCCATAAAATTTAGGGCATTTTTCATTTATGTACAACTAAAGTGCAAAAAAATATATTTACATAATCTAATATAAAATATATATAAGGTACATAATTAATGTATTGTGTCCATTAATACGATTAATTATAGAACTTACCATATATATTTATATTCAAAAGAAATAAACATCTTCCTATATTAATTGCATAAAATTTATACTACTATTCAAAATTCAAATTAATTGACCCTAACTATTTAATTATTTGATTATATTAAATTGATTTTTGTATTTTTAAGGAATTCTTAAACCAGTTAATAATAAATATAAATGTTTATTATTTTTCACATAAATGTTATTTTATAAAAAATTATACACATAAAATTATAAAGTTTGTACATTTAATAAACAATATCAATATATGTTTTTTTTTTAATAATTATGTCAATACGTGTATATTTTTAAAAAATATGCATCCTTAAAAAAATTAAAATATAAACAATTTTATAATATAATAACCTTACTATAACATGTTTATTAAAATTAAACACCTTTAAAATAAAAATATATAAATAAAACTACATATGCATATTATAAACAATATGAATGTATGTTTATTATTTATAAATGTTATTTATTTCAATTTCTAATTAAGTTACTAAAAAATAAATACTAAAATTAAAATATATAAACAATTATGTTTATATTATGATTATTATATAATATTATATTTACTAAAAATTAACTGGACAAAAATTATACAGAATATGTATAATATCAATTTATATTTATAATTTAAGAATGTTGATTATTTTTAATTTTTAACTGAAATACTAAAATGTAAATGCTTAAAATTTAAACATTTATGTGAATATTTTATTCTATTATCAATATAATATATTTATTAAAAATTAATACATCATAAAAAAAATATATACATAAAGATTTTCAAGACTTACATGTTTATTATATCAATAATAATATTAATATATGTTTATTATTTAAAATTATTGATTATTGATTATTATAATTTATTAACAAAATAAATATTCAAATTTAATTAAGAAAACTTTCCTATTATATACTTACTATAAGAAAGTGAAAATAAATTTTTACTAATGAATATATTGTATGTCTAAATGTAATTAATTTATTATGCACATATTTTGTAAAAAAATTAAATAATATATACAATATTAAGATTTCCCCTAAAATTTAACACATTTATTATGTAGGATCCTATATATAATTGTACCACTAGCAATGTAATATCTTAAAGGGTGTTGAACACTAACCTTTTAGTATTTTCCACAAAAAAAAAAAAAACACTTGGCATTGGGTATTTGGGAATATGATCTTTCACCAAAATTATGTTTATTTTTTAAATTTCTTTTTTGTACTTTTGTCATTATCTCTACAATTTAAGTATTTGTTTAGTATATTTAATTCTTTTAACTTTAAGTAAAATAAATATAATATTTAAATAATGTTAAAAAAAAATATATAGATGCTATTGCATTGTGCATGTATAAAGATTCACAAAAACCCTCTCCGTACAGGGCAATTCAAATTGCCTGAGATTTCCATTCGAGCCTCATTGTGAGGTCTCCAAGCAACAACGCTACCATCGTTCCGATGGTTAACGGAGCCTCTGCTAGGAATGGAAATTGGATGAATAATTAGTGAGTAATGCACCTCTTCACCCCATCTCCATTTCTCATTTATGCCCCTCATCCCTGTCCCCAACCCGCTTAATTAATGATGGGTTCGGGGGAGGGGAATCCACATTGAATATGGGGACCCATTAGGTACCCATTACAATTAAACAATAATAATAATAAGAAGAAAATAATGTAATATAATTCAAAATGAAAAATAAAAAACAAGATACTGACTTAAAAATAAACAAACACTCTAGTTATTAAAAAATTTTTATTGCAATAAATTAGGGAAGATTGTTGTGGTAATTTGCACACGCAAGTGTACGTATCGTAATAAGTAATAGACTCACCAGGAACGAGGTTGATCCCACAAGGATTGTAGTTAAGTACTGTAAAATTAAATCTTTACTTCTATTTGGTTATGTCAAAATTAAGAGGAAATTAAACTAGAAAACAGTAAAAACAGTGAAAATAAGAAGCAAAGAAATTAACAATGATTAAAGTTAGGGCTTCAATTTCAATTGTATCTATTGATTATGGCCTAATATGATTATCTTCTTGTTACCAATTTCTATGCAATAGCAGGTTTACTAAGGTAATTTATAGTCTTCTCGAATATATAAATCTCAATTACAGTAGAACCTCTATTTAAGAATACTCTATTCAAGAATAACCTCTAATTTGTTATAAAAAAAATCAAGTCCTGATTTGGGCCAGTTATAAATAAGAATAACCTCTAAATGTAATTAGTTATACATTTCTAAGTCCCGTATTAACAAAATATACCTCTATATAGAATAATTACATCTTAATAAAATATATACATGTAGTTTGTAAATTTATTTATGTAAAATTAATAATTTTATTTTGAATTATAATACATGTATGAAATTATATTTACTCTAAAATATTTCTATTATGATATAGTATTAATGATTATTTATTGTTATTATTGGTACATTGATATTTTTTGATTTTTTAATTTTTTTTTCTAGTATAACTCTATTTAGTTATAACCTCCCAATTAGAATATAATTTACTTGGTCGCAAGTGTATTCTTGGATAGAGGTTCTACTGTACATGCAAATGTTCTACTCTTGTGATAAATTAAACATGCAACAGGCATTAAACACAGAAATCCTATAAGCTATCTAAACCATACAGGTACTCTCGTCCTATATCAAAATTCAGTTCTATTTCACTATAGCATAATTGACACTTACTTCTCAGATCTCGCATCAAAATCATAGACAGTTAATTGGTGATTAGGCAATTACAAGTAATTAAGTATGAATGGAATAGAATACATAGAAACTAAGGAAAAATAGATCATATTAAAACCATAAAATAATGTCAACAATCTCCATCTAGACCCTAATTAAGTGTTTAGCTACTCAATGTCATTATAGTAAAATCACACATATTAACTTAAGAAAAGAGAAGAAAATATTGAAAATCCTCTGAAGAATGTCTCCAATATTGAATTCGGTCCCTGAAATTTGTACTCCCTTTTTCTACCTTTAATTTCTTTCTGAATTGCTTGACGAAATCAATTGAGGTTTTCTCCTTATATAGCCATTGAGGGACTAAAAAGATAGAAAAATCACACATGCTAAAAGTCCTATTCAACTTTGAATTAGGCAACCACAATAAGCCCACGTTGAGAAAAAAATCTTTTTCTGCTTCAGAATGGGGGCGGGCCGCGACATACCTTTCCTGGGCCATGGCCCGTGTGCAATGATGATGCCTGCTTTTTACGATGCGGGTTGCGGTATGCCCATTCCTGAGCCGCGACCCGTGTTCAATTCCCCCACGTTTTCAAGGCGTGCAATCTTTTTTTTTTTTTTTGCTAGGCAGGATCCCGATTTTGCACAGTGATATTTTATGCGATCTTTTATCTTTCTTTTTCTTTTTTCGTTGATATTTTTCTAATTTTCTTCTATTTTAAAATATCTAGGTCGAATTGAGGTGGGTAGTATTACCCCTGATCCCGTCTTGAACCCGCTTCGAGTGTATAAAAGTTCACCCCACCCCCACCCCATTACCCATTAAGGCAGGTGATCCCCACCCCATACGGGGTGAGTACCCGTGGGTACCCGTCCCCGCATGTCAAATTTCCATTAGTAAGCCTCTGTTCTTTGGTTGTGTTTTCCCACTCCCAGGGCTGTTTTAAGCCTCGTATAGTCTCACTAATTTGGGTTTTCTAGAGATTAGGGTTTTTGATTGGGTGGGGTTGGTGGCTTCGGGTGGTTCACTGGTTTCTCCCAGTCTCCTGGTTGGGTTTAACTTTAGAGTAGCACTTGGTTTAGGTCTGGACTAGGTCATTTTTGGCTGCCTCCAGTATCTCGAGTATTTTCCGTGGTAGGTCTTTAGGGGTCCTTTTGGTGGCCCTCGTTTGCATCTTGATTTGGTATGCTCCTTTGATCTTCTTCTCTTGCATTTTTCGTAGGTCTGGTTTCCTTATATTGTTGGTTGTGCTGGTTGGATTGCTCTTTTTGTTAGCAGGGGTTTTCAAAATTGTTGTCATGTCGCTTATGTATATCGATTCCCTTGAATTTGATTTTTGGTGGCTCAGGGTAGGAAACCAGACCTCAAAATTTTTCTACTAGTTTGATCCAATCCCATTAGTAAGTGGATTTGGAAAGTCATCTTCTGGTATATCCAATTAGACCTCAAAATCGAAGCCAATACTATCCAAATACTAATTAGATTGGATCAGTTATTTTAATTGGATATCCGATTATAGGCTTAATTTTTAATATTAACTTAAAAACATGAAGAAAAATACGTAAAAACTAAATATCATATTTCATTTAAGTTTAGAGATATCATACTTACAAGTTTAATGCAACTAAAAGTTTAAAATAACTAAAACAACAAGACTGCCAAGTAATAAAATAGAATAAAAAAGTAATAAAAATATTGTTAAAGTAAATAAGAGAAATACACAAAACAACCAAGTGTTATAAAAAAATAAATAAAATAATAAAGATGTAACTAAAGTATATATTTGTTATTTTTCCAGTATTTTTTATTATGTATAAATAATTTTTTAATATATATTAAATGTAATTGGATTGTTATTGGAATTCGAGATTAACATGTCCATACAATAATTGATCCAATCCAATTAAAATCCAATATTTAACATCTAATTCAATCTAATTGTAATTGGATATCCAATTTTTTGTCATTGGATTTAATTAGATCAATTTGGTTCAATTGGATTGGATTGGATCTTGCTCACCCCTAGCTCGGAGAAGCATGTTTGGCTCTAGTGAGTCCCTCCTTTGGTGAGGTCGTCCCTATGTTGGGCATTTATTCCTGGCTTTGTCCTTTTGTGGGTTGGTCGAGTCTACGAAGGAGTTTGTTTTGCTTGTGATTCCCCAAGACTCGTGAGAGTTTATCTTGGAACTATTGGGGTTAAGGTCAGCAGTTAAGGACCTATGGAGATTGGTATTGGTTGAAAATCTTGATGTTTTGTTTGTTAGGGTTTATGCCCTGAAAAGCCTATAAATACATTTTTGATTGTTAATAAAGAGTTGAACATTTTGATATATGCATCAAGGTTAAATTATTAGTATTTATTATTGAATAATTTATATTAAACATTGAAAAATTCCTTATTCATATATCAGGGTGTGACTTGTAGCTGTACAGAGAACTAAGATCACTTAGCCATGAGTAAAACAGTCAGCAACATATTAAATTTATAGAATCTTTAATCAATTGGTTCTAGTACGGTTCAGTATACCCATTCTTCAGTGCAAGTAATCTCGGTTTAGATTACGAACGTTGTATGACATCAAAGTGAAGGTATTGTATATAATAGAAATTATAAATGACAAGGACTGATATGAATGAAGATTTCTTTATCTAACATGTCATTTACTATAAAGACCTAATTCATATCATAATGATGATCAATAGCAGATCAGCCTAAATTCTGAGTAATCATGAACTCCCTTTCATGTTATTAGTTTCTTTGATTCACTCATTAAAGTTTATCAGAGAAGATTATTCTTACAACTTCTATTTTGGAAATCTAATAATGTGGATGGCTAAGAACATAATCTACAATTGATAAGTCGATATTTTGTCTTATAAATATGCCCAATTTATGTATTAATATTGTTTACCAAAATTTTCAAAAACTAATAAAAATAGAGCTTAAGAAACAAATAAAGTAAGAAAATAATAGACAGGTGATTTTTACGTGGTTCGAGCATTAATAATCCCTAGTCCACGAGTCAGTTGTATTGGCCTTATAGGTAAATGTTTTAATAATACAAATGTTTACAGTATAAACCCTAGCTTTGCACTCATTTTTATTTCTCTTGAAGAAGAAGAAAGCTAGTAGGAATTTCAGCAAAAGTTCAGCTAGTATAAAATTATTCACACCTTGTACATAAAAATGAGAGTATTTATAGGCTTACATGTGTATAAGGGTGTTCCCTTTATCCCCCTAGGGTTTCGTATTTAGCATGTTGCAGAGGCTATCACTACAACATGACGATCAGGCCATTGGTAGGTAGGAAACTTCCCCATCGTGTGGTGTACGACTATAGTGAAGGATTTTGTATGGACAGGGATACGCGTCATTCAAAGGTTTCACCATGAAAAGTTTTTGCCTAGACAAGCCATTGGACAAAAAGAAAACTTCAGAGGTACGTAAATGCACTACCATGGTCTGACTCAGGGGACAAGATATGATTCCGTGTCAGAGGATAAGTAATCGTCGCTCCGAGTTCTGGATAAGGCACTGTCGAATAAGCTCTGGGATCATCAAGCTAAAGCCTTCTCAAATTACACTAACCTACTACCTTTCTAAAATACTTGAAGCTCTAGATAACTTTGATCATTCCCAGTTGTTGATGAATAGTAAAGGTCCTAGAGCATTATCCGTACTCACTAACATTGTGGACCTTTGATTGGCTTTCTAAATATAATAACCTTCAACGTATCCAAGCGGCAAGCATATACTGATCATGGACGGTCAAGAGTGGCACTCTTCCATGACTACATGTATCAGGCATCTGAGAATACAAATAACATTTACCCTTAAGCTCCTGGGACTCTTGAGTGATGGGAGCTTACAACTTCCTTTTGAATGCTTGATTTCTTATTATTATATGGTATTTATATCTTGAAATATTGGAGCAACCTTCTGCATTACTTTGGACAACTGAAGGATTAATATTTCTCGTGGTACAACTGTCGTTTTGTTGAAATATGGTGTCCATTTTGTGAAGTCGTGGGGCTTATGCGCCTGGCTCAGGCGCATTTTTCTTGGAAAACGAATGGCTGCAGGACTTGAAAAGACGACTGGTTCATGCTACCGTGAAAAGATAAGTAATGAATGCCACATTCTCTCTCCCCAGGAGCATCAAATGCAAACTCTTCGAGTCCCCAACCGTTGGATGAAGCAGCTTTTGATCAGTACGATCTGGACCATTCATTTCAAAACTTACTAAGTTGTTCCCAACCATATAAATGGAAAACTTGGCGAAGAAGTTGATTTTTTCCTTCCTCACTTTAAACTGCAAGCTTTATCCCATAGAACTTCCTTAGAAAACCCTCGACCCAGAAGAACATTAGCCCTTACACACTTCTCTGAACCAGAAACCTCATTTTTGCTTCCAACATTGTTACTAGATTTTCCAACGATTGA
Organism: Cannabis sativa; assembly: GCF_029168945.1. Lineage (NCBI taxonomy): Eukaryota > Viridiplantae > Streptophyta > Magnoliopsida > Rosales > Cannabaceae > Cannabis > Cannabis sativa. The sequence continues at coordinate 66,890,696 of NC_083602.1, forward strand.
AGCTTACTCTGATGAAGAGTTCTCCGTTGAGACGAGTCACAGCCAGGTAACCTTCTGCTACTCTTCACCCTAGCCTTCTCAAGTTCAATAATTTAGGCTACTTACAACTCAAGGAAAGTCAAACTTGGTTGCAAAAAGTCTAATTGGCTTGGAGGAATTCTTCAAGGCAAAAGAGAGGTGTTTTGGGTTTTTGAGAGGCTTGGGAAAATAATTTCTAAGGTTTTTTGGAGTTAAGGAGCCCTTAGATTAAGATCAAAAAAGGAAGAGAAGAAGAAGAAGTCAAAAAAAAAAATCAGCGTAAAAAAAGAGGTTTTCTAACTTCAAGTGAAGAAGGCTTGAAATTCTTGATGAAGATGAAATCCCGAGGTGCTCTCAAAGTGATATGGGCGTGTGGAATGGAATAAGAAGAGTGAAAAAATTGGTTCTCAACTCACTTATTTATAGTTGAGTCCAATATCCTAATCCAAAAGCTACTTGGCCTCTTTTAAATTTAAAACTTTCTAAGTAAGAGGTAAATGATAATTAAAAGTTATTAGGATTATACAACTAGGAATAGGAATACAAATTTAAAAGGTAACAACAATTCCTAATGCTATTAGGATTATAGAAAAATTAGAGTAATCAAAGGAAAAAGATAAATGATAAGCAAAAGGCAAAAGTCTTTTCTCTTTCTCCCTTCTCTCTCTAATTTCGAATGGCATGTTTAACTAGAATTAGAATTTCAATCCAATTAATCCAAATGCCATAACAAAAATTAAGAAAATCTCAAATTTTCAAAGAAGGAGATCGATAAAAGATAAGATTTTTCCTCTTTTTTTTTTTTCTTATAATTGATTTTCAAAATTCCTAAAGACTAATCAAAAGTGTTCAAAGTCCTAATTCATTTGGGAATGCTTGAAGAACATATACAAGTACCTAAGAACGTCAAAGTTGATGTCCATTTGGTAGTTTCGAGCAAAACGGACTTGGTTCACGTCATTAAGTCAACTCCAGTGTAAAATTAATTGGGGAAAATATTAACCCAGAAACTTTCTTGGTGACATAGCCATAAATTTTTGACATGTGGCATGAAGGATGATGTCAAAGAGTTGAGCAGACCCGAGTCAGAGCAGTCAACCTGGGAGAGACCTAGCCCTGCGCCCATGTTGACTCTAGGATCTCTGGGATGGAAGTTTAGACTTCAATAACTTGAATCCAACTCACTATCTTTTAGTATTCTATACCATAAAGACATGGACAAACTAATACAAGGTCTGGGAGCTAAAATTACATGAACTTGCAACCCAAAAGCCAACCTGGCACATAGGGTTTCCACCCAGCGCCCAAGTTAATATCATCAACTAGGGTTTTAGTTTTTGGGACCGTCTTAGTGCAAAGTGGCCAAAACTTGCATTGAGACATTGACTTGACATAACATGTATGTATTTGAGGTATGGGAATTAAATTCAGAGTAAGTTGATTTTTGAGCACCCAGTGCCAAGTTGACAATCTATCAATTTGGGTGTCGTGCATGCATTCGATCAAAGATTTTGAATTGAAATTTTATTCATCAAGAATGGAAAATAAGGTCCTTTCTAAGGAAAAATAACCAATTCTGGGCACAACGCCCAGGTTGACCCTTTGGGCTGGCCCTGCGCTTAGGTTGAGAATTGGTCAACCTAGGCCGCAAAAAATGGAGTTCTCCCAAAATTATTTCGAGCATGATCTCTACCTTCAATAAACATTAAGAATAAACTATTTCTAGGGGCTAAACAACACTTTTGAAGGGGCAAAAGAGGGACCCAGCGCCCAAGTTGACTCCTAGGAGTGGGCCTTGCGCCCATGTTGACATTTTTGTCAACTTGGGCTGTTTCCAATTCAGATCAGAAAAAAAGTGCTCTAGGAATCTTTATCGTCATCAGAAATAACGACAAATCAAGTACACTCAAGGAGAAAATCACAAACTCAAGTCCTTAGAAATAGAGCCCAATGCCCAGGTTGACTCGGTGTTGGGCCTAGCACCCAGGTTAACAATCAACCTCGAATGTCAAATTAGATGCAACCATCAAATCCGGCGTGGTCAAAAATGGGGGGAGAGCCATCCTCAAGTTTAGAAGCCTTAGAAGCCTTGAAAGTATCAAAAATAGAATCTCAGGAGCTTAATTTAAAGGCCCCAATGCCCAGGTCAACATTTGGCCTAGTTCGTTGGGTTCTACTTATTCGAATCTGATGTTGTTGTCCCCATCCATCAAGTTTTTCACAAGTGCAATGACCCTTGAAGTCAGATCAGCCAAATTCACAACTTTAATTTTGGCTCATTCGGAAGCCGAAAGTTTTGAGTCTTCCGTTTCTGCAAAATAGCAATATCTCCAAGAACAAGTGACCAGCTTCACTAAAACATATAAAAGGACTAAGGAGTGTCAAATCATCACTTGGGCATCTCAAAGGACTTCCCTTAGACGTTTCTACCCTTTTACAACGTTTAGGTTGACATCAGATATCAACTTGGGCAGTGCCTTCAGTATAACAGCCATAACTCGCTCAATTTTCATCTGATTGATGCGATTTGACTTGAATTTTAAATCTTTTTAAGCCCTCTATAAATTCATGCCTCACACACTAGCCGAAATTTTGAAGCTATCAATTAACCCCCAAGGGAGTTACGAAAATAAACTATGAGTATCTCGCAGCGGGACCCGCCAAACACCAAAAATTAAATATCTTTCCCGAAAGCTAAATTTCACCATTAGATCATCATCAATGGTGGAAAGCACTTTATTTGTATTCTTATCTCCTATTTTTGTGGGCCACCTTCACCTATAAAAGGAGAGCTCCCTTAGTTTATAATTCACATTCAAAAAACTGTCCACAATGTCAGAGTTTCTCTCTCTAGAGTCTAAAGTTTCTTATACTTAAACAGTTGTTGTAACACCATCTCGTGAGAAATAAAAGGTCAAAGTAGACATAGCCCCATTACTATTGCAAAATAGGGGTGAACTACTATAAATTATTGTGTCTCTCATTAATTACTTTGTAACTTTTCATATTCTCGCTAAACTAGTAAGCAGGTGTTGCTTAGAAGTCCAGTCCAGATTTTTGAGTCAATAACTTTGTTTTAACTTATTAAGATAAAAAAGAATAATGCACATTTCAAAACCAAACAAAATATCTCATATTTTTAATTTTTAAATTAATAATTAGATTATTAAAATCAAAAAATTATATAAATACACATGTGTACACATATATATAGGGGCCGACCATGGAGGCCGATTGATGGTGGTGGTGGGAGGTCATCGTCGGCCATGAGGTGGCAAGGGAAGAGGGAGGTCGTCAGTGGCTTGACTGGTAGTGGGAGGAGGAAAAATGGAGCAAAGCTCCAGTTTGGTGTAGTCGGGTCGTGAGACCTAATTGTTTGTTCGACTGAGCCCAAAAAAAAGGGACCACTAGAGGTCTTCCTTCCATGCCCGTCAATGTCGACCAGTGGCCCAGAAGGGCCAGTCGACTTCGTCCAAGCAGCACAAAACCAGACGGTGCCTATGGTGGCTGTCATCCAACCTGAACCCAATCAGGTTCTCCTCTCTCTTTCACGTTGGGTTCCAACCATGCATGCCATGCATTCACACGTGAAAAATCACGTGTCTCATCCCAATGAGCCTCAAAGCTTGAAGTCGCTGCCCTTCGAGGTTCGTGGCTCGTCGTTCGAAGTTTAAATAACATTGTCTCAATGAGGTCGGGCTTTACACCTTAAACCCGAGCTCACTCATCAATGGAGGAATGTGCGGATTTTGAATTGACATAATTTAACAAAATTTACAAATAAATGTTAATAATAAATTAAATCAAAATTTATACCACAATTATGGCGTACAATTTTTTTAATAAAAAATTATAAAATTCCTAATCAAATTTTTATCATATAATTAACGATTCAAATTCATCCAGAAGAAAATTAATTCCATCCATTCAAAATATATCAACATGTATATAATGCATAAATATCCAACCCAATATTTAATCTATATAATTATAAAAATAGCTCTTGATACCCATTGTTAGTTTTTATGGTCCATATAAGAGTTAGAAAAGTAGAAGCTAGTTTGATAAAAAAAAAAATAGTTTTATCCAATATGAACCATAAGTCTAAAGATCTCAACGTAATATATATAAATTAAATCTACACTACTGAAAAGAGAGACAATATCTCTGGTAGCCTATCAGGAGATCCTCGCTATCTTTTAGTATAATTACGATCATCCAATCCAAGACTATTATTGAAGAGTTCACACCACAATCTTCCAAGCCAACCTCAACACTTAGAAATAGAGTGAGCTATTAGATTCTATAGGATGAGTATATTTATGTATTATAATATATTCTCCACTCATGAGATACTGTAATTGAGATAGTGTTTATCACAATCTCACACTTCACTATACAGTGTGTGCCGTGTGAGACTAGGAGAGAGAGAGAGAGAGAGAGAGAGAGAGAGAGAGAGAGAGAGAGAGAGAGAGAGAGAGAGAGAGAGAGAGAGATAGGCGTGTAGAAGAGAGAAATGGAGTGAAAAATCAATTCCTAATCTCTCTCAACTTGTCACCTCTTGTCTAGTTTATCTCAGATTTTTAGTTTCTAATACTATATATAATATATATATATGTAGAGTTATAAATAAAGCCTTTAGTTGATCCTTTAAATAAAAGAAAATATCTAATTTGATTTGAATTCATAATTCAAATTTAAATATAAATATCTAATGACACATTAACAGAAATCAGTTAAATCTTTTTATTTTATTATTATCTTTTTAATTAAATAAATTGTCCAATTATATGTTTAATTCAATAATTAAAAGATAATTAATTAATTTAAATGAATTATTTTAATAAAAAAAATTTATCATGGGTCTTTATATGTCACCCTACACGTGTGGGTTAGGCCTACACGTATGGGCCATATTTTAAAGGTCCAAAATTAATTTCTTAATTTTACTACAAATAAGATTTATTATTTATTCTTCCATTAATAATTAATTAATTATTATTAATCTATTAATTTACAATGGTTAAAATAAATATTATTCTCTCTAAAATAATATATTTCTATCTTTAATATTATTTAAGAATAATATTATTTTTAACTAATAAATATAGTTTTATCTAATAAAACTAAGTCTATACAATTCATACTTATTATAATTATTCAAAATAATAATTTTAGAAACTACTATTCTGCCCTTAAGAATTTATTTCTCATAAAAATTGATTCTCACTCAAATTTATTTATCAAATAAAATCTTCCCCTATATAGTGTTGTATAGAGGTGACTGTGGGACCATGGACCTATATTTTGAAGCTTTAATAAATACGTGATTACTATCGATCTCATCAATAGAATAATCTGATTTATTAATTCTATTATTACTCTATTATAAATATAGAATTGCACTCTTTGATAATACAGAATTATATCTAGAGAATTCTTACTTGTAGTCCATTCATATAATCAATATAAGTAGTTTGTCGTCCAATTATTAGTTAATAATTAGAGTTGTTCACAATTATTGTTTTACCCTTCTAATTATCTCTTAACCCCTTATGTACCCTTAATTCAATGTGAACAGTTAATCTATAACTTATTATAGATTTAGATCCAACTGTAAGCACTCCCAAAATTAATACTATAAGGAAACAAATATTCGATCCATTAGGAAAATTTAGATTCCACTATTATATAACATGTTCCCGGCATCTCATGTTATTAAGCTCCCAAAACAGAAATTGTATGAATTATCTTCTTTGAGAAAATTTAACGAGTGAATCAAATAACTCAATGAAAACAAATAGGAGTTCATGTATACTCAGGATTCAGGCTGATCTACTAATGATCATCGTTGTGATATGAATAACTCTTTCATAGTAAACGACACGTTAATAAAAGATGTTAATTACATATTGATCCAGTCATGTATAATCGAATTATACTCAGCACCTTTATTACATGTCTATCTACACATGTGATCCAAATTAAAATTACACACACTAAAAGTATAGTGTATAGTAAATCGTACTTAGCAGTTCCATATTAAAGATTCCTAAAACTTTAATACATTATTGACTTGTTTTATTCATATTCATATAACCTTAATTCTCTTGTACGTCCTTACAAGTTTATACATTCTCCATATAAAAAAAAAATAAATTTTTAGATATTTAAGAATTATTTTATTAATGTATTATTTATCTTATAATTATATTTCATATATTTTCTAATATATTATCCATTAATTATTTGTTTTAGGGCATAAATCCCAACACACAGTACTTAGGTTTCAATTTTTTTAATAATTGAGATAAGTTTTTGGAAAATCCAGTGTTTCATTCTAGAAGTAAGAGGCAAGATTTTTAGTTTGTTTTTGTATAATGTTAAAAAGATACTTGAAGGGTGGACAATCAAACTTTTATGGCAACCAGGGAATACCAATCTACTTAAGTATGTTGCTATGAGTTCCCCTATTTATTCGATGTAAACTTTTATGATCCCTAAATCTCTTTTTGATTATTTGGATAAAGTGATCAGAAAATTCTATTGGATCGAGGCCTCAGATAAGAACAGATACTTGGCTTTAACAAGTTGGGGCACAATTTGTAAACTGAGAGAGTTTGAAGGGTTACGGATAACGAAATTCAGTTACTTCAATATGGCCTTGATCAATAAGTTGGGTTGGATGTTGGGTAGGTGGACCAAACTCTTTGGTGTAAAGTGTTTCGGGCAAAGTATTGCAAAAGGAGTACATTATTTGGAACCTCAACCTTCTGAATAATGCATCTTTTCTGGCATGTGGTATTTTGGCCTCTCGTGATCTTACCAGAAGGGAGGGGTGTTGGCTTGTAGGTACGAGTCGTGTTATTGATTTATGGTCTTTGCGTGGGTTCCTTGGCTCCCTTTGGAGGATTAGGTGGCTGCCTTCAATCTAAGAATGCAAGTGCCTAGTGAGAGTTGTCTTCCTCCTTGTTTTAATGAAACGGGTAAGCTTGATATGATAAATCTTCTAGATTGGTTCGCACCCCAGATGGCAAATCTTTTTTCTTCTATTGAGTAACTCCCTTTGGGGTGTGAGGATCTTTTCATCTTTCGATGCTCTTGATGGGTCATTCTCAGTTAAGCAAGCCTATAGATCTTTGCTTAAACTAAGAATTGGGGTTAGAGATGATTTATGGCAGAAAATTTAGAAGGCTCTAATTGTAGAATAGATAAAATTGTTACTGTGGAAAGTTGGAATGGATATTCTCCCTTGTGGGCAAAAACACAGGGTGAATTTAACTGTATCATTTATGATGACGCTGAAGATTCTTTAGTGCACTAATTCTTTAAGTGAAAATTACCTCGTCGATCTTAGTTTAGTAGTGTTTGGGGGCATACAGATCTCTCAAATTTGTTCTTTGTTTTAGGGGTCTTTAGTCCTAAGAGCATCTCCAAGTACACATTAAATTTGGTGAACAGTATCACTAAATTTGGCGTTAAAAAGTATTTCTACTCCAACACAACACCAAAAATTACACTAAAAAAATATTCCTCATTATTATATTAGTTTTTTTATAAAATAAAAAAAATTAATATCATATTAATTAAGAAAAATCACCACAATTGTTATATTATGTACTATTGTACTTTAATTTTATAATATTGTTGTGTAATATAAGGTATGTATACTCTCGATTAATAAGAATATGATATCTAGTGTGTCTAATTTTAATTTTAATATGTGTTTAAATTTGTATTATTTTTATTGTGTAATTTTCTTAAAAATAAAATATATACATATAATAAATTTTTACTTAAATAATTATTGAAAAAAAAAATAATTTATAGTATTCACATGTAAATTTACAAAAAAAAAATATATATTGTAAAACACTTGTACAATGCATCCCTCTAAATGAAAGAATCACGCTACATAAAGTTTTGATTTTATTTTCGGCGTGTTAAATTTTTTAAAATTTTTTAAAATTTTGTATGATGTCTTAAATAACTATAAAGTACACGACTATGAAAAAAAAAAAGACTAAATAAGTATCTCAAATACCAAAACAGATATGAGTATATCAGTCCGCCACTTTTAAAGAAGTACATTATTTTTTTCGTATTAAATTTTTCAAAATTTCTCATAATTTTAAAGGATGTCTTGAATAACTAGTAAACACACAAGTATATATAAAAAAAATAAACTAAAGAAATTTGTTGGGTGCCGAAATAAATAGGAATAGATTCGTAAATTAATTTTAAAAATGTGGATTGTAAAATTTTGCAAAAATAAATTTTTAATTGAAAAACCGTATTTTTGCAAATGTCAATTATATATAAGAAAATATAAAACTGTATGCGTACGCGAAGCGTAAAGTAATTCTCGCTACAAAGAAACGAACAGTGCGAATATAAAATATTTGCAGAAAAATAAATAACTTGACACAAGAGATTTATACGTGGTATCAATGTTCTCACGAACACTCCTAATCCACGGGGCCACGCCCAGAGAATGAAATCAATTAATAAAGTATCAAAATTACAAAGACAATTGACTTAAACAAGTTTAGACTCCCTCTAAAGTATTGCCGCAATCCTTTGTAATCCACTTTATGAATCTGACTTCTTGAAACACCTTCAAGCCCGAACTCCCTTCGTCTTTGAAGTGTGAGTGCTTACTTCCTCCCGAAGTAAGGCTTCAACAAGTCTTCTCCCGAAGACCAAGTGCTTACTTCCTCCCGAAGTAAGGCTTTATCAAGTCTTCTCCCGAAGACCAATCTCTTGTTCAGTCAAGTAGTTCTTCACAACCTCTAGGACAGAGTAAGAACAGAAATAAATAACTAGAACCTAGATGAACAACTAGGCTCTCACAAAATAAAGAAAAACTCTCTTCTCTCAAATAAGATAAGTGCAAAAAATGATTAATGGAAGAGCTGATTCGAATGACTGCTCTCTAGGCTCTATTTATAGAACATAGAAACCTTAGAGACAGACACAAGATCGAATCTACAGCTGTACAAAAACTTTCCTAAGAAAACACGATCTGCTACATCAGATTTGGATGCTGACGCAACAGATCAGACCAGAAACGGAAAACTTGCTATAATCGGTCCGTTCCTCTATCAATGCTTGATTCCTGCCAAAAACAGATTAGATATTCTGACTGTATCAAGATACAATCGAAATCAATAAGGAAAAGGCAATAATCAAAGTTTCCCTAAAAAAGACAACTTTCCAAAAGAGAATTGCTTCTCTTTTAAGAAGTTTCCAAACAAAGGAAAGTTCAGCTGAAAAGTGCAACTTTCCTAACAAGGAAAAGAGCAACTACAAATCGAATAAACAAGGTAAGAATCGGTTATGAATGCACAAGAATCTTACCATAAAAAGGAAAAATTATTTTGTCAACTAACTTGCCAAAAAATGACTTTACATTAATTTTATAAATATAATAACATAAATATTAATTGAATATATAAAAAAAAAATAATAATATACAATATGTCGTGAAAAAAACTTTAAAATGCAAATCACTGCATATATGAAGCTTTGCCGTGTCCTTGCTCTAAGGTTGGTTGGATTTCTAGGAACTCTAATAAATGTGCTTGTAATGCTTGGGAAGCTTCCTCTAAAGTGTGTGCCTTTTTATCTTGTGGGAGGTAGCATCGTTTTTGCTGCCATAGATGCAGTTCGGCCTGTTTGGCTATGGTCTTTCAATGAAGTTCTCGAGGTTATTAAAAAAAAAAGGTTAGAAATATGTTTAAAAAATAAAGAAGAGAAGTTGCATGCCGTTTGCAATTATTTATTTTGAAAAGGGAATGAATTACAATCTTTTAGCGATAGATAATAAACAAATTGTCCTCTGTGACAAAATTCAATAGTTTCTGTTTGGGAAATTTGAATTTTTATGCATTTTATAAGGGATAATTGGTTAGGAGAACCAATAATTACGGTAATTTTAAAAATAGGATACTTTTATAAAAACTCCTAAAATACCCTCATAATTTCTAACCCTTTCTCTCTCCTTCTCATACAAACTCTCTCTACCCACTTCGCCTAAACCGAACCGCGCGACCCCCACCTCCCACCACGAGACGACCCCCACCTCCGACCGAGACGACTCCGACGGAGACCCACAGAACCACTCCGATCAAGACCTGCACGGTACCGACTCTACATTGGCCGGATCCAAGAACAACATACACGAGACAAGACCATCGGACCCCCAATCCCATCGGACCCCAGAACAACATACATGAGACAAGACCATCGGACCCCATCGGTCCGAGCATCGGACCAATCGGTCCTTGGCTATTAAAATCGATTTTTGGGGGACCATCGGACCCCATCGGTCCGATGCTACTAAAAACGATTTTTGGGACCATCGGACCCCATCGGTCCGAGCATCGAACCCATCGGAACTTCTTCTTCCTCAAGCAAAAATTGACCCATTGTGGATCCGGCCAATGTAGAGTCGGTACCGTGCGGGTCTCGATCGGAGTGGTTCTGTGGGTCTCCGTCGGAGTCGTCTCGGTCGGAGGTGGCAGTCGTCTCGGTCGGAGGTGGGGGTCGTCTCGTGGTGGGAGGTGGGGGTCGCGCGGTTCGGTTCAGGCGAAGTGGGTAGAGAGAGTTTGTTTGAGAAGGAGAGAGAAAGGGTTAGAAATTATGAGGGTATTTTAGGGGTTTTTGTAAAAGTATCCTATTTTTAAAATTACCGTAATTATTGGTTCTCCTAACCAATTATCCCTTATAAAATGCATAAAAATTCAAATTTGCCTTCTGTTTTACCTGAAAATTAATATATAAATATATATATAGATTTTTTTGTGGTTAAATTCTCTCAATTATCATTCTACTTGCACTTAGGGCCCGTTTGGCACAGCTTTTGGAAAAGCTAAAAGCTGCTTTTCAAAAAAGCTGTGACAAAAAGGTGTTTGGTAAGCAGTTAAAAAACAGCTTATTGAAGAAATTATGGAAAAGCTACAGCTAAAAGCTAAAGCCGGTACAACCCAACTTTTAGAAAAAAGCTGTTTTGATTAAAAGACTTTATAATAAATTATTTTTACTAAAAATTTATTTAATTATTTATTATATATTATAAAAAATAAAAATATTTTTTAAATGAAAAAATATTTAAAAATAAATAATATTTAAATTTCTAATTTTTTATTTTATTTTAAAAAATATTTTATATTTATATTTTTATTATTAATAAATAATATCAATTTATGTTTCTTATAAACTACAATTTTATCTTTTGCAAGTGATAAAAATATAATTTAAAAATATTAAAAATTATTTTTATCAACTGCATATAAATTTATACTATAGAAAAAAATAATTAAAAATATATAAAAAAATAAAAAATTTATATAACATATTTTTTTATATATATTTGTAATTATAATGAACTAGATTAAAATATTATCATTATTGTAATAGAATCTTAACAACTCACAGCACTTTAAAAATTATAATTTACCAAACACTCAGCTCAGCTTTTTTCCACAGTTCTGCTACATTGCTTTTCCCACAAAGACTACAATGCTTTTCCCCACAAGACAGGCTAAATCGGCCCTTAATTCTCTAAGCTCAAATTCTTCAAACTGCACTGCTTGAAAATTTAAGGTGTCATCCATTTTTTTTTTTTACCGTTAATTGCCAATATAGACCGTTTATATTTACACTTTTGTACATGTGTCAAATTTATATTAGTACAGCTAATATTATTATTTTAAAAATATAAAAATTATTTCAAAATTTATAATATGTTTTTTTATAATTTTATTTAATTTTTAAAATAAATTTAATAATATTAAATGTACTAATATAAACGTTTTCGATGACACCTTCAATTTGCTACAATTCAGTAGTTTGAAAAATTTTACCGCTAAAATTTGTTAAATGCAAGTGAAACGACAATTAGAAAGATTTTGCCTAAAAAAAAAATCTCCATATATATTTCAGCTGCAATGAACAAATTCTTGAATTATACCGGTTAAAGTTATCTTTTCGGAAAGGCATGATTACTTAAAAATTATTATAGAAGAAATTATTGGGTAAACATTGGCAGAATTAACCATTTCTCACATATTCTACTAAAATTGATGTCAATGGTCTTGGCTCCTTTTGTAATCCCTTTGCATCACTTGATGACGAATGTCTCCCTCAGTTATTTGACGTGTCAACCTTTTTCTTTTCTTTCATTCCATTTTGGAAAAAATGTGACCAAGCTGATCAATTATTATTCCTAGGCTTCCAATAATCTTTAATGCTCAAGTACAAAATTTTCGATTTGACCAAATAATTACGCAGTTTAGTTATGTCTTCCAATGAAATGTGTAAGAGCATAACCCAAACAATAACCAGTTACATAAAAAGATTGTGACTTCAAACTGAACCAAAGTCTCATAAAATTGTAGTTCATTTGCAAATGGAAACAAAATTGAAATTCCTAATGAGAAATACTACAAAACTAGCTTAGATGATTCCAATTTTGTTAGCAACGTCCAGAGCATCATAGTCTGGGGTCAATCTAACGTAAGCCTTCTTGGTACCATCAGGCCTGGACACAAAACTCAGATTATGTTATAAACATAAACAAGGAAACATGAATATTCCACATGTATATTAAGCAAATCAATGTCTTACTTACCTGATCAATGTATTCACTTTCTTAGTCTGAATGTCATACATCTTCTTTACTGCATCCTTGATCTTCTTCTTGTCAGCACGAATGTCAACAATGAAAACCAAAGTGTTGTTGTCCTCAATCTTTTTCATTGCAGATTCAGTGGTAAGAGGATATTTGAGAATCTGATAATGATCAAGCTTGTTCCTTGAAGGAGCACTAATACGAGGATACTTGGGATTCCTTTCCTTCTTAAATGTTCTTGGGCGATGGAAGGTAACTGAAGTTCGGATCTTCTTAGCTTTCTTCTTAATAGTCGGCCCTGATTTCACTGCTTTTGCAGCCTTCAAGGCTTGAGCCTTTGGATCAGCTTTCTTCGAGACATCAGCTGAGACACGTGAATTCAAACAAAGCATGTGTTATAACAAGAATTCAAATTCTCGCCAGATGAAAATTATTTCTGAGACACATGGCTGTACAAACTCATATACCAGTTCATTTACAATTAATTACATGTGTTAAGAATGTGAAGACAGAAAGCTTTCACGAATTTCTCTGTACTACATAACTTGTTGTTAAAGAGAACACAAACACATTAAAAATCAGTACCAACAATACTAGCATTGCAAAGAGTTGGAGATATTCTCGACAGTACCAAGAAGACAGGACTTTATTGCAATATACCAGCATCTATTTATAATGAAAATAGGATCCAGACAATCTGGTCAACTATCTCATGGCTCATGTGAGATAAGTCTACGAATGATAAACATATCGAACATTCGTTAGTTCTACTACTATCACTATTTATCTATGAAACCTACATCAACATGACTCACTAAGCACAAAATCAAAGACACCATTAAAAACAAAATCGAAATTTGCTATACGTTTCCTCATATAGTTACTTATCAAATAACTGACTGGCCATCAGAATAATAAACTAAAATATTCATTGAAGGTCAGAAATAAGTATTCTTCTAATGCTAACAACCGGTAAATATAAAACACCCCCCACACCACATAAAATGACGACTTCAATTCCTTTGCAGCATTACCCTTGCCATACCCCTCCTTACATTGTTATTTGTTTCCTTCCTTGCCAAAGACTCTACAGCCCTCCAAGTCCTATATTTTCTTCAAGTAAATTTAGTACCTCTCCCATTCTCATCTTTATATATATTTAAGTAAGAAACCAAAGACCCAGAACGCCAAACCACCAAAAAGGTCGCACTAACTATTACGAATCAATCAAAGCACGTTTCACAACCTTAAAAAAGGAATCAAGTTATTAAAAAAAAACACACCAAACTAATAGGATTCCTAGAAAATGAAACAGTACTTAATCATTTACTAACTTTGTTATGGAAACTAATGAACGCTAAAAAATTTAACAATTAAACTCGTACATGGTAGCATTCAAAGAGAAAAAGGAAATCAAAAGAGCATAGAACAGAGTATAAAAGAAAGCATTGGTGGAATTAGTACCTTTAGGAGCCATTATAAGCTGAAACCTCTCTGACTAATAAATATGAAACCCTACGAGCAACAAAATACAAATATACAGAATATTAAAACTGACGAAAATTGTAACGACAGAAAAAACAAAAGGAAAAGAAGTAGAGAACGAGTGAGAGAAAAACCTGTGTTTGAAATGGAGGGGGCGACTCTAGGGTTTAGGATGCGATTGGACCAAACCAGTAATATATTACAAAGTCTGATCGAAATTACCAAAGTCTCCACTTCACTTACGGTTTATGGGCTGGGCTAGGTCAATGGGTTGTTTTATATCAACTTTTATTGATACTTTTTCAAAAATACGGTTTTAATTTTCTTTGCAAAAGTACGATTTTATGTAAATCCCAAATATACCTGAAGCACATATCCTTCTGACCTTTAAAAGTTCTAGTTGACCAAAATTGAAATTCTGTCGATTAAAAATTTCGTAGACTTTAACTGGAATCAAAACTAAAACTAAAAGCTTCTTTTGTACAAGAAATAGTAGGAGAAAATATGATTAATAAAATTAAATTTGATAGTTATTAAAATTGATGACATAACTTAAAATAAGTGATCCCTTTATTATATGCTTCAGCTTTGTGGGATGAGGGTTTACCCTCAATGGCAGTTTCAGCAATGTCAGCAGATTAATTATGCCTTTTCCTTGTATCTAATCACTAATAATAAACCATTATAATTTCCCCATATATTCGATAATAACAAAATTGAGCAGTATTAATAGCTTTTGAGAAATGCTAACATGGTGAAAATTACGAAACAGATAGCTATCAACATATAAGATAGCTATATGTAATACACAAGGAATTCCCTTTTATCTAACTGTAATGGGGGTGTGAATGTCTTCAAAATTAACTTTGGGTATCCGTTTTTTGGTCCTTTTTGAAAAATGCAGCTAGAGGCCCTTGTATATCAGAACCATAAATATGACCCATCTTAGTTCGCTTTGTTTCCAAGTACTTCTTGTTCTCTTCTGTAATCGGTGTCAATACAGGCACTCTTCCAACCACAGCCAACCCATACCCCTTGAGACCTGTGAATTTTGCTGGGTTGTTGGTCATTAGCCGCATTGTCCTAACTCCTATGTCCCTCAGAATCTGCATCCATACCATACCACAACAACTAAATATCTCAAAACTTAAAATCAGTATTAATTAGTTAACACTAATCAGTGACTATCATGTGTCAATATTCTTTATCCAAATTTATAGAGACTGACCTGAGCACCAATACCATATTCCCTTGCATCAACTGCTAAACCGAGCTCTATATTGGCCTGCACCGTGTCATGACCTTCATCTTGCAGATTATAGGCCCGGAGTTTGTGACCGAGTCCGATCCCTCTTCCTTCATGGCCTCTTAGGTAAACCACTACTCCTCTACCAGCTTGTTCAATTAGCTGCATTGCTAAATCCAACTGGTTGCCACAGTCACACCGTGCCGATCCGAATATGTCCCCTGTTAAGCACTCTGAATGAACTCTTACTAGGACTTCTTCTCCATTTCCTATGTTTCCCTGTTGAAAAGGTTCCAAGCCAACAGTTGTATTAATGAAATTGTCAGAGTTAATATTCTCAAATTTCTTACGTGGGAAATTCAGATACCTTAACAATAGCAACGTGTTCAGTTCCATCTAGCTTTGAGCGATAGCAATATGCCTGGAATACACCCCACTTTGTAGGCAGACGCGAAATTGCAGTTCTTTCAACCAGATTTTCTCTTTTTCTCTTGTACCTATTATCATCGCAAACAATACCAAGTTTTGAGTGAGCCGACTATTGAGAAAAGCATTTTCTTCGCTCAATAACTATAATTGTAAGCTCACTTGGATTACTTAAAGGGTGTTTGTTATGGAAGTTGGGCTTGAAAGCTCACTTGGATTACTCAAGGGTGTTTGTTATGGGAGTTGAACTTGAAAGAGAACGTGATACTAAAAACTGAGGCTCGGTTGAAAACACAAACCCCAAGCTATTAAATTTATTTTACCAAACAATGGATTGAATTTTACATTCCATTTCTACCAAATTCAACCCCATACCAAACACAACTTTATTGGATCAAATTCAATTAGATTTAATGAGTGGAAAACAAAAATGAGAAGAATGTGTGTACTCCAGAGACATCTTTAATTAACCCCAAAAACAAAATAGTGTGTTTCAAGAAGTCTCACCTGATTAAATCAGTAATGGAGACCATTGGAATGCTATATTCCAAGGCTAACTTTCTTAAATCGGCCAGAGAGGCCATAGAGCCATGTTCTGAGTCAACTAAAGATGAAAGAACAGACATGGGACGTAGGCCAGCTAGAGCAACCAGATCAACAGAAGCCTCAGTGTGACCTGCCCTCCTCAGAACACCACCGTTTCGGTATTTCAGAGGAAAGACGTGGCCTGGCCTTCGAAAATCTTCGGGTTTAGAATCAGGAGATGAAAGAGTAAGCACAGTCTTTGCTCTGTCTGATGCAGAAACTCCAGTAGACGTGCCGGCTTTAGCATCCTATACAAGCCAAGCCAAAAGAAAATTAGATTGAAATGAACTATAACCTGTTTTATCATTAAACTTGTTTTTGGGTAACTAGAAAAACATTTATTACCACTGTGATTGTGAAAGTGGGGGCCGAAGAGTCTTCATCTTCAGTTTCTGGTGACATGAGAGGAAGCTTCAGTCTTTCAAGATCTTCCTCCTTCATGCCCACTGAAACAATCCCTGAGCCATGTTTAATCATGAAGGCCACATGCTCTTGACTTGTAAGTGATGCTGCCAATATAATGTTGCCTTCAACGTCCCCAGTTTCATCATCTACCACAATCACAAACTAGAAAAAAGAAAAAATGATCAATCAAATAAGAGATATACTGTAAAACCATTATGAGATTTTGAACTTAAGTTCAACCACGATTGATTAATTATTCAAGGACTTTACAAACTAGAATTAACAACCCTTATGAATTGGATAAACAGAACAAGTAGTTACTACATAGGAAGATCAGTAGTAACCTTTCCTTGACGCAGTGTATCAAGTGCCTGGTCAATCGATGAGTAACCTTCAGATGGGCAATCAGGATCACCTTCAGCATCACTTACAAAGAAATCAATAGTTTCAGGGGTGATTTCAGCTTTCAGGGTCCCAAACGGCACGGAAGACGATTCGTCCAAGGCGCCAAGCAAAGACCCGTTATCAGTCTGATCATCAAACAAGTTGCCTGCTTTATTTCGAGCTACCCCTATTGCCCAACAGCTGGGATTCAGCCATTTCTGCCTATAATGTCCGAATGCCAAGTTATGTGGAGCCGCAAATGATCGATGTAAGCTGAGAATTAAAAAAAAAAAACACTAATATATTATCAATATACAATACCTTAACTCAAAACAAAAACAGAGGCTTTCTCTGTTGTTTCTATTTGAGATTGAAAGAAGTACCTTGAAGTGGAACTGGTAAGGATATGAAGAAAGATATGGCGTTGGAGCAAGGAAGAGTCCATGACGACCAAGAAACTTTTTTTTCTCTTCGGAAACTATGTTCCTTTTATATGTACTTGTGTTTGTATATATAATTATCATAGTTTTGAATGCATGTTACGTGACGCTTTAAGGGAAATAAAGCCCACCTCTGGTTCTGGATGTGCTTAAACTCATTAGGAGCCGTTATCCACAACTAATATTGTGTCTTGTCTGCCAAAACAACAAAATATATGGGTCACTTACGTTTAATGGGTATTCAGTATTATTTGGAAAATATAAGTTTCTATATTTAATTTTATTACCTGACATAAAATCGCTCTTTCGCGATTATTATAATATTTTTCTAAGTATAATAATAAAAAATAATATCAATATAATAAATAAAAAATTGAAAACTTTATTCTAATATATAATAATATTTAAATTGCTTATTGATAATAATATTTTTATTTATTAAAATTATTTTTTCCATCAAATCTATTCATTATATTATAAATTATTATCACGAAGAAAGTTAGCTTGTTTCTTTATTAATAAATTTAAAATATGAACAATTAATTAATGTATATAAAATTTTAAATTGCCTTGATAAAAGAATGTTAATATAAAAACATAATAAATATTGTGGTATAAAAAAAAAAGAAAAATTATCTCATATACTATTTTTTATTTTTTATTTTAATTTTCGGTTTGGATTGCTCCGGTAGTTTCTATGTGAGTTGTTAAACGAATTTCAGTTGCGATTTAGGTTGCTCCGTTAGTTGCTATAGGAGTTTCTGTATAGAATCCCGTAAAAATATTTAAAAAGTTGTTTTGAAGTGTAAAAATAAAAAAGAATCCTTAAAAAAAGGGAAATTTACACGGTATACTAACTTTTGTCATTTTTTTACAAAAATACTGCGAGGCGGTATTTTTTATTTTTTTACTGTGTTTTTTTATAAGTTTCATACTGCAGTATACTGTGTTAAGTTTTTACTGGTGTTCTACTAGTGTTTTACTAGTGTTCTACTGTTGTTTTGAGTTGTTCTGCTTTGTGTTTTACTGGTGTTTTATAAAAACAAGCTAACTTGTACTCACCCATCGTTATCACCGTATTTCACTTGTACTCATCACCTACTATTCTTCCCAATAAGTATTTATACACAATCTAAATTATTCAATTGTAAAAAATGTTAAAAAAAATTGAGAAATCTACATAAAATTTTATATACAATGTCCAATCTGAAAATTAATTGAAGACACAATATATAATATTTGTAATCATAATTGTACTTATGATTTAATTTATTTTAATTTTTAGAAATGACTAATGGTATTTACTTATGAGATTAGGAAATGAGAATAAATAATGTGATTCTTAGATGAGCTTGTTGATGTTGCTACTATTATATTGAAATATTTTAAAATAGTTCATTCGATTCGAAGATTAGGTAACTTACTAGTGACTAAAAATGAAAATTTCGATGATATTTGGATGTTAAAGTCAGAAAATGAGGTTCAAGAATTGGAGTGATCATTAGGGTAGCCAAGAATACCAATACACCTATTTAGAATGTTAATCGTAGAAAACATCAACTGGGTAAGTCTTAAGGCATAGTTCCCTTTGGGGTCAGTTGATGGAGTATTATAATAAGAATTATCCTCACTTGAAGAATGAAGGCAGTAATACTCATTTCAGTTTGGAATGTTTATCATCAATGAGGTCGACGCAGTGGATCCATCGATTATAACATATTAGCTTTTGGTAATAACTCTCATCATTACGTGTTTATGAACTCTGGAGCTACACACTTATATGTGGCATCAAAGATGACAAATCAACTGGGCAGGCCTTGTGTTAGACACAAATTAAGGCTTGAAACCTAATTACCCGTGGGGAAGTTAAATATCTCCAAGAGGTAAATTAGAGATACACTGATTAGAATGGATAAATATATGCTCATGTTGTGCCATGTTATGACATATTAGTTAACACGATAGTTGGTGTACATAAGTTTACACCTCGATATTGATGATATGTGTCTTACAATTCTAGAAAGAGAAAATTGATATTTTGGCGGTACAATCATATTGCCAAGGCTCGGTAAAATTATAGTACTGAGGATATCAAATGAATTGATGTTATAATGGTATGATCATAGTGTTGGGTGATACAAATTCTAGGAAGTATGAATTGATGATATCATGACGGTACAACTATAGTGTCGGGTTGATATTATGGTCAATTATACTTATAATGTGGATTGGTACTATCGTAGCAATACGATCTTAATGTCGATTCAGCAGTATAAGTATGATGCTGGTTAATAGTGGAGGATAGAAAGTTAAATGTTGATCTTAGTAAGGATCCTTCACAGACTTTGACATTATACTGGGATGGACTTTTATCCAAGTTTATGGCTAATTTAACAGTATAACAAAGATAGTAATCTTTTAGCTGGTGGGCGAGGAACCATGGATTATTTGTGGGATTAATTTGGGGTTCCTAAATCCCAATTATATTCGGGTTGAGGTGTAGAACCTGATTACGAGATGGGTACATAAGATATCTAGCAGTAATAATTTGTATTAGTAGATCTGAAATACTTGGGCCTGAGAATGTTAGTATGGTCAAGAAATTCAAGGATATGTCTCCCCTAATGAGTTATCTAGATATTTTACCCAGTAAGATCGATTTTGTTATTAGGTTGATACTAGGAAGCAAGAGTTACATACTGATTTTAAGAAATTAGTCTAGTTAGCAAGCAAAATAGGCACTTGTAGTTAAGTATTGATGACTTAGTTGAATAACTTTAAGAAAACTTAACCTCTTTCCGAAATTACCATTTTCTTAGAGTTACATCAATTAAAGACTCTAGAGGAAGATCTTTTGATGATGGCATTCCATATTAGGTTTGGCCAGTATGAATGTTTAGTTATGACCTCGAAATACTGGTACTTCGATAGCTTCTATAAGTATCATAAGGAGAGTGTTAAATGGTCTCCTAAATAATTACATTATGGTATTTATCAAGGATACCCTTGAATACTTACAGTCAGGAGTTGGTCATGAGAAATGTTTGCGAGTAGTTTTATAGGAAGTTAAGGACCATAAGTTTTGCATTAATTCAGGAAAGTGAGGATTTTAGTTATTATTAGTAGACTTTCCTAAGTCATATTAGTAGCAGAGACAAGATTATAGTAGATCTGGGATAGATTGGCGCAGTTAGAGTTTAACTGAAGTATTAAATTAAGAAACCTCCTCGAATTAGTTGGGCTTTACTAATGGCTATTAGCGGGGTTATATTAATATTCTACAGTGGTAACAGAAAGAGCTAAGGATGGTTAAGAGTTTGTGTGGATTGATAGGGATAAAAGTATCTTTGCTACATCTAAGTAATGATTAGTCATGACTCATCATTGATTTACCATTGGAACAAGCAAGGTTCATGGTTATTTGAACATCTTTGTTCAAAATCTAGAGTGTGAATCGATATATGTTGATAAAGTCTTCAATTATAAATTTCAACATTAAAGGGGTATAGACAGTATAATTCAACCTGCAACTGGAGCTCACCATAGTGGTGGTTGCAATAAGATTTTGTAATTTCATTACGACGAAGGGAAATGTCAAGTTTATACTAACTACAAGAGTCTCAAGTAATTCTTTGCCAAGAAGGATTTAATTATGAGACTAAGAGGGTAGTTAGAGATAGTCAAGGGTTATGACTATGTGATGTATTGTCATTTTAGGGAATTTAGTATTATAGTTGATGCCTTAAAATGGGAAATAACTTTCATATAGGTATAGGATGATATAATGCTTTTTTCAAAGTTAATTGCTGATAGGATTGGGTTAAGTGTTAAGTTGTTGCAAACAAATGTAGTGATTGAATACTTCAAAAAAAAATCTATTAAAATCATCCATGGTATTTGATTGGGAGACCACAAAGTTATGGAATTCAATCATGTTATGGTGAATCATCTCAGAAATTTAACGTCCTTCCTATTAGTGGAAGTCAGGTTTAGGACGAAGCAGTGCATAGGAGTATAAATGCAAAAGATAGTCGATCTTCATGAAATTATGAGGTTCATTGTTTTGAACAGTGATTACAAGTTCACTTCTAAGTTAAAAGTGAATCTCTAGAGAGCCACAAGTACGAGATTGAGTTTGGCACAACTCGATGTCTTCAATAAATAGTCAGTCCAGAGAGGTGGCGCAAATATTAGAAGATATATATGAACTGGTGCTACAAATTCCAAGGGATTATGGAATTGGATTTCTACTATAACTATGATTAGTAGATTATTACAGGGGTGACTCCCTGTGAATAATATGATATAAAGTATTATTTTTCATAATCACTTCAGCAGCTAATGATATTATAATGAGAATAAAGTTGAAAAGAATACTTTTCTAGTAGGTAGAAAAGTTATATGCATCCAAAGTGTAGGTGGGAGGTGTTATCTCACAAGTCTCACCAAATAAAGGTGTGGAGTGCTTTGGCAGAAAAAGTTATGTAGATTTTATACGTGAGTAGAAAATCATATCCTACGAGTCTCACAAACCTGAGGTATGACATATTTCAAAAGAAGAGACAAGGTAAGACTTGAGATTAATAGACAGGTAGCATACGGTGTAAATTTATTCCCATGGTGTTAGTCATGTATTAATGCTGGATAGGTATAGAATGGCATATGTAGGGGATGTAGGATCACATACCTACAGTCAGATACATCATATGAGGAATGAGTTTTTTAGAGTAGGACGCTAGACTCCATAATACAAAGTTAGGTGGGGAAGAAACTTGGAAAGTGAATCCAATTAGAGGATTCATTATTTAAAGATGTTCAGATTCAATTTCGAGAACGAAATCCTTTTAACGAGAGGATAATTGTAATGACCGCATACTTAAAAAATAAAATTAATAGACAATTATTATTAATTATTTATAATATCTAATTATGTGTGTATCATGTCATATGGGACCTATTCTTAAAAAATAGGCATTTGATTTATAATTTATCAATTTCAGAGACTTTATTGAATTTTAGGTGTATCACAGAGGATATACATGAATTTTAATATTTTTCATGATTTTATACCCAGTAACGGTGGAAATACGATGAATGGCTATTTTAGTCACATGGATACAATTTTGTGTCAAGTATTTGATGAAGTATTATTATTGAGTGTTTTAGAATATCAGGGTAACGGAATTGGACTATTTTACCCCTAGGTTTAAAAGGTTTCTTAGCGTTAAAGTAAGGGTATTAATGTCTTTTTCTACTTAAGTTAATTCTAGAAATTTGTAATTGGATGATTATGTTAGAAAGTAAGTGCTATGTTCTGAAGTTAGTAGACTAATTAAGAAATTCAAGATTAGACAGAAAACCTTCTCTCTCTCCTAAAACATTATCTCTTTCTCTCGACCTAACCTAGAACCAAAGAAGGGACCAACTTTCTGTTGGGTTTTATGCCCTAAATAAAACTCATTTCAATATAATCAGATTTACTTATTAATATAGATCAGAAATAACATTTAATGTTGCATGGTTCACATGATTTATTTCATGATTATATGTACATAATGTATAAATTCATCTGAAACCCTTTTCACATACTTGATCCTGTTTATTGTGCCGTCAACACATTGGAAAGTAAACATGACTATGTGAATAAAGTTTCCTAGATTTATCAGACATAGGGTTTTACTGATATGATAATCTACAACAGAGTTTACTTGTATTTGGAGAAATACTATGTTCTTTCCAGAACATTGGTTAAAGTAAAGCTCAGGTTGGATGCATGGAGTATGCATCGGAAGGGACCGATATTGAACTTTGACTTAGATTTATTAAACTTACCGTAATATCTATTCAAGTCAATATCGCCTAAGTTGATCCTAGATCAAATGATCTTAATCCTGATATGATTAGGCTCAATCTTGAAAGGCTATTCGTGTTCTTTGATTTGTTAGTTAAGCCTACTTTTAGGTCAGGGTGATACGTACATTTTGGGAACACGGTAGTGCAATTGAGTGGGAGCGCTAGCATAAACATGGAATCTATAGCTTCTATCTGGCGAATAGTAAGCAAAGGATGATCTCCTTCGAGCTTGACCAAACGAACATAAATGGTGGAGTACTCATTTCACATAAGCTGAAATATCATTTATACGGGGTCAAGTGTTTTAAGGAATAAATACATTGTAGGGTGTAACGGTAATTTAATCCCTTTACAGTGTAGATCATTCATATAGAGGATCATTGATCAAATTAGGATTATAACAATGGATAACTAATGATGTGTCTATATGGTGGAACATATAGAGCATTCTATATACTGAGAGTGCAATTCTAAGTTCTATGCGTGGATTCAACAAAGAATTAATAAGTTAGTGAATTTTAGTGTTAAATTCTTGATCTACTTATTGGAAGCTCGGTTATATAGACCCATGGTCCCCCCACTAGTTGAGATAATGTTGCTTGTAAGACTCATGTAATTGGTTTTGATTAATCAATTATAATTCACAAATTGGACTATGTCTATTTGTGAAATTTTCACTAAGTAAGGGCGAAATTGTAAAGAAAGAGTTAACAGGGGCATATTTGTTAATTATGATACTTTGTATGGTGCAATTAATAAATATGATAAATGACAATATTATTTAATAATTATTTATAGTTATTAAATAGTTAGAATTGGCATTTAAATGATTGAATTAGGAAATTGGCATTTTTGAGAAAATCAGATACAAAAGTGGTAAAATTGCAAAATTGCAAAAATCAAGGCCCAGTCCACCTAGCCTAGGGCCGGCCACTTATGTCATCTTTTTTAAATGATTTTTTCATTATTTTAATGCCATATAATTCAAATCAAGCCCTAGAGGAATGCTATAAATAGATAGTGAAGGCTTCAGGAAAATTACACTTTCTGAATCAGAAAAACCTGAGCCTCCACTCTCTTCTCTAGCCGCCACTCTCTCTCTCTCTCTTTTCTTCCTCAATATTTCGAACCTCTCTTAGTGATTAGAGTAGTGCCCGCACACATCAAGTGATACCTCAATCATAGTGAGGAAGATCGTGAAGAAAGATCATCTGCAAAGGAGATTCAGCATCAAAGATTCAGAGAAAGAGATCCAGGTTCAGATATTGATAATGCTCTGCTACAGAAAGGAATCAAGGGCTAGATATCTGAACGGAAGGAGTCATTATATTCCGCTGCACCCAATGTAAGGTTTCTTAAACTTTATATGTGTTTAATTTATCGTTTTAGAAAGTTCATATTTAGGATGTTAATAAACATACTTGTGAGTAGATCTAAGATCCTGGTAAAATAAATTTCCAACAACTGGCCTCAGAGCCATGGTAATTGATTTACTTACATGTAATTTGGACTTTAAAACGATTGTTTGATGTTCTTTGGATGGTATCATGTTGTATTGAGTGTTATTTGATGATTGATTGATGATTGTGAAATTTTCGTGAAAAATAATTGTTATTTCGGTTCTGGCATTATTTTTATTGGATAGTATGGAAAAAATTAAGCAAGTTAGCCTTTTACAGAACTCAATTTGGATTTTATTTGAATTAGTTATGATTTTTTGAAGATTTGACAAAATCGGGGCTGTGCTGATAGTTTCCTGCGATCGCAGAACTGTCCGTACAGTTTCGAATTTTTTCAATTTTCTTCAATTTTTCATACTTTTTCATGGAATTAACTTCCAATTTTTTGTATAGTTTTGTATATATACTATTACTATTCCTAATTCAATTCTAATTATCATTTTGAATTAATTTAAATTTTTTTTAATTTAATTCAAGATATTAGTGTAATTTGAATTTGAATAGAATTAGTATTTATCTTCTTGCTTAAAAATCTATCTTATTTTAAAATTTGATTATATCTTATCTTATTTTAAATTTAAAAATAAGATATTTATAATCATGTAATTTTTAAATGATATAAGATATTTTGCTAATTTTTTAAATTTTGTTATTTTATTTATTTAAATTACATTTAAAATTTGAAAAAGATATTTATTTATCTTTTCTAATTTTTTATTTAATTTTTATTTATAAAATAACATTTAAAATTTAAAAGTAGTTAGCAAATTTTTGAAATGATATTTAGGTTGGTTGAAACCTAATTTTTCAAAAATTGTAGGTTTAATTTTAATTTTTTTTAAATTTCGAATTTTTTTTTAAATTTTTTTTAAAAATTTTCGAAATTTTTTTTTTAATTTTTTTTATTTATTTAATTAATTAATTTCGAAATTAAATATTTATTTAAAATTAAATAAATCCTACATCCAACTATCCAGCTAACCCTGTTGCAGGAGTATGTGTTTTAGCTTGTTTGTAAGTTTTTTAAAACCTATTATTACTTGATTGCAAATAGCCATGGTTACTTTTTGCCAGATCTAATGATCTGATGGCTCCCTTGGTCAAGATAATAATTTGTAACAGGTATATTTACAATCTTCTTTCATCTGTGTATGACCTAGCAACATGATAGGACCCATCCAAAGTGTGCCTGTGTGAGCCTATGTGTTTAATTTTATTATAGATGCATATAGGTTAATGTTGCTAAATAAAATGTCATAGTCATTGATAGATTTTATTTAGGCCCATTTAGTTTTGGGCTTATTCAATTAATAACAGTTGTTCTTATTAAGGTTAAATTCCTCTCTTTTGGGCCTTGTGTGAGAGTTGGGAGCCATAGAAGTGGGTACGACATACCGAACCCAAAGACTCCCTCACACAAACCACCCCAATTGTGAAGGCCCATTTGCCTGATTTGAATGACTGTACTAGGTTAATTACACTAGTTTAACCTAATTAAAATTGATTAGCAACATAATTAATTTCATTTATTTTGAAATTAATTTAAGAAAAACATAGTTTAAAGAATTTTTTTTATTCTAAGCTAAACTATGTGTATTTTCTTGTATTTAATTAAATATAGAATTATAACCATCTAGATTCTTTCTGGAACTTAATTTAAATTTTTCATTAAATATTCCTATTTAAGTTGATATTTAGTTATCTTCAACTAACCAACTTAAATCTGAATATCTTTTGAATTCAAAATTTCAAAATTAAGTTGAGGAATTTTAGGCATTGGTTATTAAGATTCTTTAGATATTTTTTAAGTTAATATCTTTTCAAATATTAACTTAAAATGGAATATTTTTCAAATTAAGTGGTTACAACTGAATTTTTGATATTTAATTAAATTTAAATTTGAAAATATTTAAGTTCTAGATTTTTCTATTACAACTTAAATTAGATATTTTTTCAAATTTTGTGGAAAAGATACTTAGTCAAATAAGATATTTTCTAGATAGTTATTTCTAGACTACTTATTATTTCTAATATTAAATAGGAAAATATTATAAATTGTGAAATTAATTATTTATATAATTAATTTTGGTACAATTTATTTTAAGAATATTTTTCCTAGTATTAAACTAGAGATTAATAATTAAGCCTTCTCTACACTTAATTATTTATTTCTTGAATTTAATACATTTAATTAATTTGAAAATTAAATATCTAAGTTGATTTTATCATCATACTTAAATATTTCTTTTTCATGACATTTAATTAAATAGAAAATTATTTTTAGTTGAAATTTAATTTTTCAACTAAATTTAAATAATTTTCAAAATATATTTTTTCTTTATTTTATTAATCAATTTTCGAAATTGCATTTCTTAAATGCTAGAATTTCGAATTTTATCTTGAAAAATAGATTAAGTTGTAAATTAATTATTTTAATTAATTCTTGGATCAACTTAAATCAATGATTTTTTCATTTATTGATTAATTTAAAATAAATTGAATTAAAGTATATTATTAGAAATTGAATTAATTAGTCAAAGGAAAATCTAGATAGGTGATATTTTTGCTTGAAGTATTTTTTTTAGTGTATTTAATTAAATAGAAAATTAATATTTAAGTTGATTTTCATTATCATACTTAAATATTTGAAATTTTTCTTATATATTTAATTAAATAGGAAAATTATATTTTTTGTTGTAAATTAATTTTATTAATTAATTTTGGGCCAACATTAAATTAGAATAATTTTTTCCAGGATTTATTTTTTATTTTAATATGCATTTTTCGAAAATTGTATTCTTATATACTTTAATTTTTCGAAATGCAATATATATTTATAGAAAATTAAATTTGAGTTGTAAATTAATTTAAATTAATTTTGTAACAACTTAAATATTTTTTCTAAATATTTATTGGAAATTATTACTAAGATGGAAATAATTCATATTATTTTCATATCCATCTAAGTAAAATTTATAAATATTAAATTAAAATTTATATTTAGAATTTTTTCATTCTAAATTGGAAATTTTAATTAAATAAATATATATTTAAAATAAATAGAATAAATAAAGAGAATAAAAGAAAATACAACTCTTTTCAAATAATGAGCTTTATTATAGAGGCATTCGATCTCCATTGTGGGTTTTACACCGCGTTTGTTTTAGTGAGTAATCCTCCCTAATGGAGGAACGTTCATTAGCAATTTCGCACCGTTTAACCTCGCATGATAAGTAGTTTGTAAGTGTTTTGTATGGTATGGATCACCCTAATGGTGGCGACCATACTTGACTTGCAAATTATGAAACAATGGTGGAAGCTCATAAGATAGAATTGCCTTGACTCTCGCCTAAACGGGACAACGCTGAATTCCAATCTTGATCGAATAAAAGGTTGCTAGAATGTTTAACATTTTAGACGAGCTGACAACTCTATTCAATGAATGGTAGCTTTGACTCTCGCCTAAACGGGACACTGATATCAGTTTGTTGAAAACCTTGGAAATTATTTAGGATTGTAAGTTTTAGTATTTTCACTTGTCATTCCTACTTACTATATGTTTATAATTTCTGAATTGTGTATGAATTTATATTGAACCATGTTATTTTCTGTTATTAAGTTGTAGTTTAATTTCGAATCTTCATTGTTGGTCTAACTTGGCTTGTTTATCTAATGAGATAAATCCCTAGTGGATTTTCACCATTAGACATACATAATAGTGTTAGATCTCGAAAGATAAATATTGTATATGCGACATCTAGCTGTTCATCAATTGATGACACCTTAGACTAGTATTTTTACGATATAAAACAAGAAGATTATATAAATAAGATTACTTTGACTTTCGCTAATCGAAGCATCGTTGGATTCTTATTTTAAACGAAATTATCCTAATTCCTCTTAGCTTATTCATTTCGAATTAGCTTTAAAAACATATCATTGGATGAATGGTCTATAAATCATTTCATGTCATTTTATATGACGCATATGATTATAATCCCGAAATTCTATTCCCAATTGATATAAATCCTCAATCTTAGAAATCTCCTACTTGTATGGGCAAATCTGACTTAGAGTTTGTATTAGTAGTGGTGGTCCAAGAAAGAATTACTCATTATATTTGGTTGAATTTAAGTCTTTGACTTTAATTTTAGAATCCAAATAGAAATTTTCTTATATTTCTAATTCCAGATACAATACAGTTACACTTTCTCAAGTGTTTAATATCCATCTTTTATTAATGGATTCAAACTGTATGAAATATGAGTTAGGTATTCTGTGACCAGGATCCACTTGCACTATTCTAAGAACTCTTTGATGTAACTAAACCTATATCATCAATAGACACTACCACATTTTTTTAATCTATGGCATTTGTATCTTGTTCATAGTGGATTTGACAAGATCAATCTCTGCAAAGAGTTAATATGCCTATATCCACTGAAAGTAGTTCATCTCATTCGCAGATGAATGTACATTCAGGGGTGGATATGAGTTTTTCGTTGTATTCTTAAAACGATAACTCTAGATTATACCTTATGCAAAGAAATTTGAAATGTTTGAAAAATTTCATTAATTTCTAGCAATGGTTAAACACCATTAAGGTAAGTGGTTAAAGATCTTGCGAACTGATAGGGGTGGAGAAATAGTTAGTAGATATGCAGTTCAAAGATCATTAAATTGATTTTTGAATTATATCCAAACTTACCTCCCCAGAAATTTCGAGTTGCATGTTGATGATTAGTTACTAGTCGTTGCCTAAATCCTTCTATGGTAATACAATTTCAGAATGATGTAATGGTTGTATACTTAATGTAAATCATTACTAGATTCATGGATGACCTAATCAAAATCTTAAGAAAAGCTAGAACTGTTAACCATGGTTTCTTAGCTATTCTAAGTGATTAGGGGTGGACCATCCCATTGTCAATAGATAAGAAAGTGTTTGTTCAAACAAATACTACTTTTCTAAGAAAATGACTAAGTCCGAAAAACAAGTAGCAAATAAAGGAGATACTTAATTCTTGATTCCAAAAGTGTTCTATCATCTTATATGACATATGATGATCCCACTGCCTCTGTTGTCTTGTCACAACCGAAGAGATCAATACCATTTAGTTTTCTTAGACATAATTCACGGTACCTTGTCGTAGTGGGAGAGTTTCTAGGAACTCACCTTCTTATGACTTGGGAGACACTAGTGATTAAAATCCATTGTGAGTTTAAACAAGTAATGGATTGTCAAGATAAGAAACTAAGAAGAAAGCCAATAGAACTATGGTTTAATCCATTCACATGGAGTAACCTAAAGTTTTCTATTACAAGGACATAAAAGGAAATTTTCGTTTATAAGTCCATTCAATGGACTTAACAAAACTTCCTGTTCCTAGTATTATAGGTTTGAGTTTATCTAAACCTATGGCTTGTGGTATACCTGGTAATTACTTACTCTAATGCAAGCAACTTACTTTAGTAAGATCTTTGAAGCATTTTCTTTCTAATGGCAATCTATAGAAGCTTCACAACTTCTTAGGTATAGATTTTATTTATCTAAGGAAAAGTCTTAACTATTCCAGAAAAGATAAAGCCATGAAAGAATTTCTTACATCAACAGTGAGAGGTCTTAGATATGCTTTTGTATGCCTTGGACCAGACACCTGCTGTTGAGTGGGAGTAATGAGTAGGTATCAGATTAATCCAGGAGAAGAACATTGGAAGACAATCAAGTAAATCCTAAGATAGAGAAGAGGAACTATATGTTAGTCTATAAGGGTGTGTTTAAAACTCTTAGACTACACCATATCAGATTTCGAAATTTGCCTATGTGCTAGTAAATATTTCTGATAAGATGGTGATTACTCTGGGGTGGAATAGTGATTTTGGAGAAGTGTAAAAACCTATCTGAAGTCTCTAGGTCTACCAGAGATAGACTGAATGTTAAAGCTGCAGGAAAGTTACTTATTCAGTCTAAGGAAAGTTCTATACATCTTTGGCACCATTCCAAATTGCCTTAAACTACTAGTGTTAATTTCCTGATTAACCAAAAGTAGTTGCCAAAGGTATAGAATCCAGTATCCCAAGAGAGTAGACATATAGAGAGGAATTTCACATTATCAATGATTTTGTGATTAAAGGAAGAGTAATGGTGGAGAAAAGGTTGTGGTTAATTCAACCTTTCAGATCCTATTACGAGGAGTTTACTACTACTACACTTGATTTGTATATCAAGGTGTTGAGATTATTTGAAACGCACTTTTTGTTTTATATTAGTGCAAGTGGGAGTTTGTTGGGTTTTATGCCCTAAATAAAACTCATTTCAATATAATCAGATTTACTTATTAATATAGATCAGAAATAACATTTAATGTTGCATGGTTCACATGATTTATTTCATGATTATATGTACATAATGTATAAATTCATCTGAAACCCTTTTCACATACTTGATCTTTGTTTATTGTGCCGTCAACACATTGGAAAGTAAACATGACTATGTGAATAAAGTTTCCTAGATTTATCAGACACAGGGTTTTGCGATATGATAATCTACAACGAGTTTACTTGTATTTGGAGAAATACTATGTTCTTTCCAGAACATTGGTTAAAGTAAAGCTCAGGTTGGATGCATGGAGTATGCATCGGAAGGGACCGATATTGAACTTTGACTTAGATTTATTAAACTTACCGTAATATCTATTCAAGTCAATATCGCCTAAGTTGATCCTAGATCAAATGATCTTAATCATGATATGATTAGGCTCAATCTTGAAAGGCTATTCGTGTTCTTTGATTTGTTAGTTAAGCCTACTTTTAGGTCAGGGTGATACGTACATTTTGGGAACACGGTAGTGCAATTGAGTGGGAGCGCTAGCATAAACATGGAATCTATAGCTTCTATCTGGCGAATAGTAAGCAAAGGATGATCTCCTTCGAGCTTGACCAAACGAACATAAATGGTGGAGTACTCATTTCACATAAGCTGAAATATCATTTATACGGGGTCAAGTGTTTTAAGGAATAAATACATTGTAGGGTGTAACGGTAATTTAATCCCTTTACAGTGTAGATCATTCATATAGAGGATCATTGATCAAATTAGGATTATAACAATGGATAACTAATGATGTGTCTATATGGTGGAACATATAGAGCATTCTATATACTGAGAGTGCAATTCTAAGTTCTATGCGTGGATTCAACGAAGAATTAATAAGTTAGTGAATTTTAGTGTTAAATTCTTGATCTACTTATTGGAAGCTCGGTTATATAGACCCATGGTCCCCCCACTAGTTGAGATAATGTTGCTTGTAAGACTCATGTAATTGGTTTTGATTAATCAATTATAATTCACAAATTGGACTATGTCTATTTGTGAAATTTTCACTAAGTAAGGGCGAAATTGTAAAGAAAGAGTTAACAGGGGCATATTTGTTAATTATGATACTTTGTATGGTGCAATTAATAAATATGATAAATGACAATATTATTTAATAATTATTTATAGTTATTAAATAGTTAGAATTGGCATTTAAATGATTGAATTAGGAAATTGGCATTTTTGAGAAAATCAGATACAAAAGTGGTAAAATTGCAAAATTGCAAAAATCAAGGCCCAGTCCACCTAGCCTAGGGCCGGCCACTTATGTCATCTTTTTTAAATGATTTTTTCATTATTTTAATGCCATATAATTCAAATCAAGCCCTAGAGGAATGCTATAAATAGATAGTGAAGGCTTCAGGAAAATTACACTTTCTGAATCAGAAAAACCTGAGCCTCCACTCTCTTCTCTAGCCGCCACTCTCTCTCTCTTTTCTTCCTCAATATTTCGAACCTCTCTTAGTGATTAGAGTAGTGCCCACACACATCAAGTGATACCTCAATCATAGTGAGGAAGATCGTGAAGAAAGATCATCCGCAAAGGAGATTCAGCATCAAAGATTCAGAGAAAGAGATCCAGGTTCAGATATTGATAATGCTCTGCTACAGAAAGGAATCAAGGGCTAGATATCTGAACGGAAGGAGTCATTATATTCCGCTGCACCCAATGTAAGGTTTCTTAAACTTTATATGTGTTTAATTTATCGTTTTAGAAAGTTCATATTTAGGATGTTAATAAACATACTTGTGAGTAGATCTAAGATCCTGGTAAAATAAATTTCCAACACTTTCAGACTTGGATTCTTCACCAATCAGCAAGGAATTAGTAGGACTTAAGTGAAGAATTTCTTTGTAGGCTCTGAGGCCAGTTGTTGGAAATTGTTTTACCAGGATCTTAGATCTACTCACAAGTATGTTGATTAACACCCTAAATATGAACTTCTAAAATGATTATGAAATAAACACATATAAAGTATTAGAAACCTTACATTGGGTGCAGCGGAATAATATGACTCCTTCCGTTCAGATATCTAGCCCTTGATTCCTTTCTGTAGAAGAGCATTATCAATATCTGAACCTGGATCTCTTTCTCTCCTTCTTTAGTGATGAAACTCCTTCTTGTTGAATGTCTTTCTTCACGATCTTCCTCACTATGATTGAGGTATCACGTGCTGTGTGTGGGCACTACTCTAACACTAAGTGATTTCGAAATTTCAAGGAAGAAGAAAGAGAAGAAGGTGGCGGGTAGGTATAGAGAGAGAAGGCTTAGGTTTTTCTCTGAAGGAAATCAGAAAGTTAAGTGTAAATTTCCTAAAGCCTTCACTATCTACTTATAGCATTCTACTAGGGTTAGGTTTGAATTATTTGGCATTAAAATAATGAAAATATCAGATGATAAATGCTATAAAAGTGGCCGGCCCTAGGCAATATGGAATTGGGCCTCACTTTTTGCAATTTTGCAGTTTTATCATTTCTGCATCTCATTTTCTCAAAAAACGCCAATTTTCAAATTCAACCATTTAAATGCCAATTCTAACTATTTAATAACTATAAATAATTATTAAATAATATTGTCATTTATCATATTTATTAATTGAACCATACAAAGTATCATAATTAACAAATATGCCCCTATAACTCTTTCTTTACAATTTCGCCCTTACTTAGTGAAAAATTCACAAATAGACAGAGTCTAATTTGAGAATTATAATTGATTAATCAAAACCAATTCTATGAGTCTTACAAGCAATATTATCTCAACTAGTGGGGGGACCATGGGTCTATATAACCGAGCTTCCAATAAGCAGATCAAGAATTTATAACTTAAATTCACTGACTTATTAATTCTTCGTTGAATCCACGCATAGAACTTAGAATCTCAGTATATAGAATGCTCTATATGTTCCACCATATAGACACATCATTAGTTATCCATTGTTATAATCCTAATTTGATCAATGATCCTCTATATGAATGATCTACACTGTAAAGGGATTAGATTACCGTTACACCCTACAATGTATTTTATCCTTAAAACACTTAACCCCGTATAAATGATATTTCAGCTTATGTGAAATGAGTACTCCACCATTTATTTTCGTTTGGTCAAGCTCGAAGGAGATCATCCTTTACTTACTATTCGCCAGATAGAAGCTATAGATTCCATGTTTATGTTAGCGCTCCCACTCAATTGCACTACTGTGTTCCCAAAATGTACGTATCACCCTGACCTAAAAGTAGGCTTAACTAACAAATCAAAGAACACGAATAGCCTCTTGAGATTGAGCCTAATCATAACAGGATTAAGATCATTTGATCTAGGATCAACTAGGCAATATTGACTTGAATAAATATTACGGTAAGTTTAATAAATCTAAGGCAAAGTTCAATATCGGTCCCTTCCGATGCATACTCCATGCATCCAACTTGAGCTTTACTTTAACCAATGCTCTGAAAAGAACATAGCATTTCTCTAAATGCAAGTAAAACTCTGTTGTAGATTATCATATCAGTAAAACCCTGTGTCTGATAAATCTAGGAAACTTTATTCACATAGTCATGTTTACTTTCCAAAGTGTTGACAACACAATAAACAGGATCAAGTATGTGAAAAGGATTTCAGATGAATTTATAAATCAAATAGACAAGCAATTGATAAGATGAACCAAAACATACACAAATGAATGAAAAATACTTCTGTTTCTTTATTGATGTTGAATAAACTGGATTACATTGAAATGAAGTTTTATTTAGGGCATAAAACCCAACAAAGCTCTAGTTCCTTTTTTCCTTGATTTTGTAAATAAAAGTTTTGTTTGGTTATGTGACTTTTAGAAATAGATGTTATCCGAGTTTGGAGTGTATAAGGATTTTTTTCTGGGGCAAAATAAAAGTGTTTGGGACTGGTTTGATTGGTTTTAGGTGGCTGAGTTGAAAGTTGAACAAGTTTGAGTTCATGAACTCAAACTTTGCTCAACAATGGCAACTTCTGATTTCTTGGGTTATGCTTGTTGTTGCTTGATGAAATATGTTCATTATGGTCTATTTAGATGTTCTAGAAAGTTTTGTAGCATTTGAGTTTGATTGGAGCAAGTTGTGGGGGTTGGAAGATAGAAATTTTTTGAACATTTCTTCTCAGACAACTGGAATTTCGGTTGGTTCGGGGCTGTTCCAACCGGAATTCTGGTTGGACAATATCGGGAAAGGCCGATTTTCATGTTTGGGCCATAACTTCTCGCTCGGGTGTCTGTTTTAGACGTTCTATATACCGTTTCGAAGCTTGCGATGAGCTCTACTATATGGTATATATTTCAGAGTCAAAGTATAAATTTTATTTTAGGGTGTTTTCACCACATAATTTGGTAGAAAACCCTACATTCTTTTTAGGAATCAAGAAGTGTTATGGAGCAAACACTTACAAATTTTTATGGAAATGTGACATAGGGCCTTCAATTAGAAGATGGTATTTCCACTCAGATTAATTGGCATTCATGAATCCAAAATTGGGGTAAGATTAGCATAGAATGTATATGTATATGTGTATGTGTATTATATGCATGTTGTTTATATGATTCATATGCTACCAACACTAGTACGGTATCGGTATTGAGTGCATGTGGTACATCATATGATGTTTAAAGGTACAATTCAGTGTTACCAATACTAGTACAGTTAGGTACGTAGTGCATGTGGTACAACACTTAGTGGTACCCAGGGTACGGTTCAAACCCTACCAACACTAGTATAGTATGTTGGGGTTATTTTACCAGGATCTAGATTTACTAACAAATATGTTGAATTAACATCCTAAATATGAATATCTCTAAAATTATGAAATTAAACCCAAAGAGTTTAGAAAACCTTACATTGGTTGCAGTAGAATAATATGACTCATTTCGCTCAAATCTCTAACCCTTGTTCCTTTCTGTCGCAGAGTATTATCAAGATCTGAGCCTAGATCTCTTTCTCTCCTTCGGGTTTGGTTACCACCGTCTTACTCACTATGATTGAGTACTTGACTTGCTATGTGTGGGCATGGCACTCTATCACTGTATAGAAGGAGGGTTGAAAACTGTATAGAAGGTGTCTCTCATCTACTAGTTGTCAGAGAATGAAAACTAGATTTGGTAGGTTGAAGATCAATTGGGTAAGATGAGAGCATCATGTTCCTTTTATAGTATTTCAACTAGGGCTTAAGGTTGAATTATATGAATTAAAAAAAAATATTGGGCAAAAATAAATCTAAGGCCAGCCACATAAAAGGGTTTATTTCAACCACTCATTCTTCTTTTAATAATACTATATTTTTCAATTCAATCTTGTTATACCCAAAATTTGGCTACACTTCAGAGGGTGACACATGTCAATTAGTGGAATATGAACCACTTGATATAATAACATTATATCATTTAATGCAAAAAGGAATAACTCATTAAATATAGAATTAATAGAGTATATTCATAACTCGCTAACTGTATAGTTTTAAGCAAGGCAAGGATATAAACTATTAATAACTGTATTGATGAGACACCAGCTCACCTAGAATACACAGATCCAAAGACAAGATTCGTTTATTTTAAAGGACTAAGTGAAGTTATTCAAAGCAACTTCACTACATATAGCAAGATGTCCACCTCGCTACTTATAAGAAATATTGACGAGGCGAATAGTTTGTTAAACATTTAGCGTATTTTCCACATTACAATAACTAAGTGTAACAACTTGGAAATATGCAGGACACGATTGTCCAGTCTGCAAGGCCTTATGGTCAAAGAGCAGTTCTTAAGTTTGTTCAGTACACTGGTGCTCATGACATTGCTGGAGGGCATATGATTGTCCAAATCAGCATTTGACCATCTACGAGTTAAGCGAGGTGCTATTGTCCAAATCAACATCTACCATCTTTGATGATAAGAATAATAAGCAGTTATGCGGTTACCAATTGTTATCTACACGTGTTTAAATGAAATGTGATCAATTCCCACGTTTCATGAAACAAGTATATATTTTTTGAATTTAAATGTAAATAACTGCCAACCTATATTCCTATAAATAGGGGCAGATCCAACAAAAAAAGGGACGGAAGATCTTTGAGAGAGATACAAAAATATTATCAATTGTATATTGTATTAAATACTCAGAAATATCTTGAATAAGATTGACTCGTGAAGTATGCAGATTTAACTACAAAACCACATTAAAATACCTGGTGTTATTATTATACTTTATTAATTTCTTATAATTTTTGTATTAAATTTATTACAAAAAGGCTTATTATTGGTTAACGAAAATCTGCGTTAACATTTTGGTGCTTTCATTGAGAGCCTACGTGATAAAACTCAGAAAAATCCCTCCTTACAAACGAAATCTATCCATGGCTGATCACAATCATGGAAGTCGTCCTGAAGAAACTATACATCGTTCTGGGAAAGAACCAATGGGTTCTCAGAGGCCACCCACTTCTGGAACAACACATTCAAGAAGAAATCATGGTGGTAATAACTGAGCTTTCAATAAGTAGATCTAGAATTTACCAAGTAAATTCTCTAACTTATTAATTCCGTTTTGCGTTACTATAGATTTAGAATTGAATAACACTCTCAATTATATAGAACACTCTATATGTACCACGATATAAATATGTTATGACTATCTATTGTTACAATCCTAATAGTCAAAGATTTTCTTTAGATGATCTACATCGAAAAGGGAGATATTTACCGTTCTACCCTTCAATGTATTTTATCCTTAAAAGACTTAGCTACCTATAAATGATACTTCAGTAAATTAATATAATTACTTAAATGAGGCCTCAATCATTTATCTCTATTCAACCAAGCTCAAAGGAAATCATCATTTTCTAAATACCTATAGAAGCTATAGATTCCATATCTATGATCAACGCTCCCACTCAATTGAACTACCATGTTCTCAAGATGTACATCTGCCAGAACCATTTGTTAGCTTCCATGGAAAACTTGAAGAACATAAATAATATAACTAAGTTGAACCTAACCATATCAAGATTAAGATCCATAGACATAAGATCAACCATTGATATTGACTTGAAAAGATATAACATTAAGTTTATGATATCTTATCCAAGATCAATATTGGTCATTCCAATGTATACTTCATACATCCGATACTGGTAAACTTTGCCAATACACTAGAAAGGACATAACACTTATCCAAGGTGAAAGTATACCTTATCGGCGATTATCATGTCAATCTAAATCCAGTGAACTGACAAATCATGAGAATTAAACTTTTGAACATATAATCATGATTATATTCCACTGTGCTAACGATACTATAATCATGAACAAATATATATATATGTTCTGGGCTTAATAGAATTTATACATTAAACATAATCATGAAATAAATCATATGAACCATGCAACATAAAAGCGATTTCTGATTTTATATTAATTAGTAAATCTGTTGTATTGAAATGAGTTTTATTTAGGGCACAAAACCCAACATAGTAGTGGTACGTAGTGCATGTGGTACAGAGGTCGTACCATTGTTAAGAACGTTTTTATCATCTGAAGTCTTGTAAATAGGTGCATGAGCACCTAAATATAAGTCGGGATTATGTATATGTTTTGTGCTTTTCTTACTGAGTCTGTTGACTTGCAGTTGTTATATTATGATGTGCAGGTAAAGGCTTAGCTTGAACTGATTATTAGTGAGTCTGGAGCCTAGTGAAGATTGTACATATCTCAGCGATTAGACCTGGAGTGTTCTGATCTTCGCGATAACATGGGCTCATAATTTATTATGTATTTATCTATAAAATATAAGGGGATCCCAAATTTTTGTAAACATGTTGTACAATTTATATAATTAAAAAAAATTATTTAAATCACGAATTTCATTAAATCCTTTGATTAGCAAATGTTGCACAGTAATTAAGAAAGCATTGTAGCACGCCTAAACAAGTAGGGTGTTACATTTAGTTTTGAGTCTTTTTAAGAGAAAAGTTATCCCTAGTCTTATGTGTTCTTTACGCTCTAATTGAAACTGTTACTCATGCCCTATTAGAGTGTTCCAGAGCTAAATACATTTAGAAAGAAACATCTTTTACAAAAATCTATTATAAAAGCAAAAATTGTGATATTATAGAATATTTGTAAATAAGATTTCGATAATCTAAATAAAGAGTAGTTGTTATTGTAGTTTGGTATTGTCTAGACAATTTAGAACAATCATAATGAAAAATTGTTCAAAAGAATAGGTCTAACAATAGTAATGTTGAGTGGTGGGTAAGATCTTATTTGCATGATTATGCTTTGAAGTAGGATAGTAAATTGGAGATCAATCATGAGACGTCTGCAAGTAGGTTTAAAAATCTTTCTGCTAGTAACATCCCATGTTGGGAATTTTTCCTCCACTATGTATGCTTAAATTAAATGTAGATGTTGTTGTTGAGATTAAGAAGGGAAAAATAAGAATTGGGACAGTTCTCAAAAATTGCAAAGGTCAAGTTGTTGCGGGTTGCTCATCGCTTATTTATAGCAATATAACCCCTATTTTTGCAGACTCTATTGCCTTGCAGAGAGCTTTATCATGCTGTTCTATGGTTGATTTTCCAATTACCTTAGTGAAATCAAATTGTAAGTTCTAGTTAACAACTATTATTTCTTTCTAAATACAGAGAGATTTATTTACGGTAGAATTTTAAATTTATTTATGTTTGTTTAATATTATTTAATTTTATTTTATATTTTTAGTCAATTATCTTGTATTAGTATTGCTTGATTAATATTGATTAAATTCATAATTATTATCATTGTTAGTTTGTGTTATATTTTTATAGTCTGTGCTATATTTTTTGGCTAGTTTGTACTATTTTTTTTGGATATTTTGTGCCATATTATTTGGCTATTTTATCGTATGTTGTTGGCTCGTTTGGTAACGAATACAACCTCAAAGAGTGTTACTACAAATTTTCATAGATAAGTTTTAAATCTTACTTTTAATTATATTTAATAATTTTGAAAAATTTTCTTTCTCTTATTTTATCATTATTTTTATTATTTTTGTTAGATAATTGAGTTTGTTATCATTAAATCTTATGTATGGTACATGTTTAATTGACTAGTATATTTCTACCTTGGAAGATTTTGCTCTAATAGTTGTACATAACAAATTAGTTTCTGTATAATAGTGACATGCTGAGTGAAAAAAGACTTCAAAGATAAGTTCTCTCGTTAAAATAATAATTGTGTTTTATCTTTAATTTAAAAATTTATAATATTATCGTTGTATAGTGTGCTAATCCACCTTCCTATATTTATTTATTTTGTAGGTAGTTTTGGTCCAATTGGGTGGTTATCTCGGATGCCTCTTGAAGGTGGTCTCAAATTATTTTGTCTAAATTTCTGAGATAAATTGGTCTTATATAAGTTGATTTGCTTGTAGTGACTTATATTATGACTAGAATTAGCTTGTTGACTGGAAATTCCTCCACGTCAACGATTGTCATAGTATGATTCAAATTATTTTTTTAAAATAAAAATTGTAAGTTCTAGTTCAAAAATTAGACATAAGTGGAAAGACAAGTCTCTTTTGTCTAATTTAATATCTTTTTTTGATACATAAGTGGAGAGTGCACGTGTGTTGGAGGTCGTAAGTTCGAGTCTCAAGTTATATATTGTAATATAAACGCTCTTGAATCAATTTTTTTTCCCTAATCTCTCTTAATCATGTATCTTAGAATTTGAATTCTTTAGCCCATAATCTTTCTAGGAGAGCTTTAGGACTAGATCAAGAGATCATTTGGGTATTCCAAATTTGCTACTGTTGTAGCTTTGAATTTATTGGTTTATCTTAATGAAGTTACAAAAGGTTTCAACACACACACACAAAAAAAAAAAACCAAGGTAAAAAGGGCCCACTATGTAGGCCGAACCACTGTCCTGTCCTCTTTTCGAAAGACTTGAATCTCGACACTTGAAACATCAGAGCGAGTGAGTGAACAAAACGCTACCCAAAAATTATATAAATAATATTTTCAAATTAAAATAAAATTAAAATATTGAAAAGAGAGAAAAAGCCTCCGTCTGGTGCGAGCCGCTGTGATCACTGAGTTACGACGACTCGCTCCCTCATCCATCTCTGAGTCCGGAGCCTCCACACTCGGAAGCTTTTCCTCCTCTCCCACTTCAACCGTAACACCTTTTGATCCCTAATTTTGGTTTAGCTCCGGCTCCGGCCAGTCTGTACATCTCTGTTGCTCGTGGACAACAACGCTGTTTTCACCGCTGCCCTTTATTGTTACGAGATAGTATAACCCTCATTTCCCTGTGTTGTGCCGAGGTTTTATTATTTTATTTTGGTGATTAATTGATTTGGTGGGGGTGTTTCAGATTGGTGGGAAAGGCCATGGGTGAGCCTTCGTCGTTGCACGGTGGTTTCAAAGATAGCAAATTATGGAAAGGGATTTTTGCTGTTTCCGGCATTATGACCACCTTGGTCGCTTATGGTTTTTTACAGGTAACATGAATATTCATTCACACACACACACACACATTTGCCATCCATTTTCACATCGCCTTTTATTTTCTTTTAGTAAAGTGATGAAATTTGTGGATATTTTGGATTGCTCTCTTCTTCTCTCTTTTTTTTTTTTTTAATTACTTAAACTGAATAAATTGTGGGATTGTTGAGAAAAGTTATGCTATCTTAGCTTTGGTTTGGTAGTGTATGCAATTATGTTTGCATTTATTATTTGTGGATTTCAGTGTTCATAATACTCAATTAGTATTTAAATCAAGATCATCGTAGTATGCAATCATTTATTACATTCATAATTGAATAGTCTCATAAAACCTCAGCTTAAAGATTGTCTTATTATGTCTCTCTAGAGTTGATGGGACTTTGTTTCTTACAGGAGAAGATTATGAGAGTTCCATATGGTCTGAACAAGGAATTTTTCAAGTACTCGTTATTTCTTGTTTTCTGTAATCGAATCACAACATCCGCTGTCTCTGCTTGTTTTTTACTGGTACGTAGTGTTGTTTTTTCTTTTTGTATATGAAAATTAGGTAATCTTTACTTTTCTGGTTGAATTTTCATCTCATTTTTCGGGCCATGCATATTTGGTGTAGCTTTATGACATGTTTCAAACGAGTTTTAACTTGAATATTCATTTTCTTCATTCTTGTTTCTCAGGCGAGTAAAAAAGCCTTGGATCCGGTTGCTCCAGTTTATAAATACTGCCTTGTATCAGTATCTAACATTTTAACTACAACATGTCAATACGAGGTTAGCTGTCTCCGTAGTGTTCTTAGTGTTGTAGATATGAGAAACTTGGTTGCAAAGTTTTTCAGTTGTTAGCTTATTATTTAGCTATACTGTTGATGCATTTAAGTGACTAGACATTTTTTGTTCCAGGCCCTTAAATATGTCAGTTTCCCTGTTCAGACACTAGCAAAATGTGCTAAAATGATACCTGTTATGGTAAGATATATTATGCAGTTTATTATTATAATCACCTTTTATAGTGTATTTCGTTGCTTAAATACTTTTCAGTTGCTAACCTTGTATCTGGTTGTGTGGCTATGAAGTGCTATTCTGGGTTAGGATTCCGGTGATCTTATTCTTTAATATGTTCACTTTCTAAATGTCAACTTTTACTTCTCTATAAATTTAAAGCTACTATGGTTGTTGCTAAATCTAATTGCTTTGTATAGTCTGAGCCAAAGGCTTCTAAAGTAGTGGATGTATGTTATATACACAAGGAGTATGCAAGCATATGCTTATAAGTTGGCTACTCTTCCATTCTCTTTTATGCAGGTATGGGGCACTATAATTATGCAGAAGAAGTACAAGGGACAAGACTACTTTTTTGCTTTTCTAGTTACAGTGGGCTGTTCAATATTTATTTTATATCCGGTAATGATTACATCTTTTGTCTCAGATCAAGGTCTGATTCCATTACTTGAACCCAAGCACATGCATATAGATTATTTTTTTATGTTGAAATTATGTTAGTTTGCAGCTATTATGAGGAATGAGTTGTACGTGTAATACCCGCTTCTCAAATTTACATGTATAAGAACATAGAACAGCAAATCTCAAACAAACCAGTTAGTCTCCTAACACATCTATCCTATCAATGGAATCTGCTTGTGCCGTTAAATGATACTTTAGTATTGGAATTGCTTGTCTAGAGTTCAAGACTTTTGTACATACTGTAAGGTTCAGGTTGCTTAGCTTAACCAATGGAGTAACTAGTTTGTATGTGATGTTATGTGAAATATGACCATAGTTTGATGGACTTGAAGGCTTCAAATTCAACAATAGTTTCAGTTTCACTATATTGTATCTACTTCAATTTGACAACCTATAGCATTTGCCAAAAAAATTTGGAGGAAAAAGAAAAAACCATCTCCGTAGTGCAGTGCAATAAGAACATGTCTTTTTCTGATCTATGTAGGAACATAAACTCTATACTTTTCGAAGGAGATGCATGTTTTGACGATTATTTTGTTGATGATGCTGAAGAATCTGTAAATCATATTTTTTTGTTGATGTGCGCTGAAATAGTTTTGTTGTACTTTGATTGTAGGCAGGACCTGACATTAGTCCATATGGTAGAGGAAGGGAGAATACTGTTTGGGGTGTTTCATTGATGATGGGTTATCTCGGGTATTATTTTGA
This sequence comes from Cannabis sativa, assembly GCF_029168945.1. Lineage (NCBI taxonomy): Eukaryota > Viridiplantae > Streptophyta > Magnoliopsida > Rosales > Cannabaceae > Cannabis > Cannabis sativa. The sequence continues at coordinate 66,934,683 of NC_083602.1, forward strand.
AACTTACGGTTATAATTTTCATTCTTAATTATCCATTTATATTTGAGCTTTAATAGTTTGAGAGGGTGTTGTACTGACTGCATTTGAATTCTATTTCCACGAGTCCATGACCATGTGTGTATCTCTTTTCTTTGAATAGATATAACTTCTCGTTTGCATTTAGAGCTTGACCTTTTAAATGTTTAAAAGTCATTTTAGAAGAAGACCATCCATTTAGTCTTATACTCATAAGTGTCTGCAGGTTTGATGGCTTTACAAGCACATTTCAAGATAAACTCTTTAAAGGCTATGACATGGAGATTCATAATCAAATTTTCTACACAACAATGTGTTCCTGTGTTCTCAGCTTGAGTGGTAAGATCCTTATTGCCATTTCAATTATTATAAGGCATTTTATCGACATAGACTAGTAATTAAATCTCGAAGTCAAGAGGGCACACATATTTGTTATAATTGAAGTACTGAAATTGGTTATAAATTCTCCTCCTGTATGGTTGTCTTTTTTATTGACCATTGACTGCCTTTATGATAAAGGTTGTAGATCACTGGACTGAGTTTTATGGTTGGGGATTTGGGAGTTGAGAAGTTTCTTTGAAATCTTTCTCAACTTGCTTACAAATATACTTTACATGTACATACGTGCACTCCTTTTACGTCTTTGTTTTTGCCTTCAGGTCTAATTTTACAGGGCCATTTACTGCCGGCAATAGAATTTGTTTCTCGCCATAATGATTGTTTTATTGACATTGTCTTGCTGTCAACTGTGAGTGATCATTTTTCATTTAGCTCATTGGCTAACACACCCTTAAAATATATATTCACCGATGATTTTGGGTGCAGGTAGCAACAGCTAGTCAATTTTTTATTTCTTACACAATCCGAACATTCGGTGCTCTCACATTTGCCACAATAATGACCACAAGACAGGTACTTTTGAACTATTCAGAACATAATTATTCCCTTTTTCATCATTAGTTAATTGGCTATTTCACAAATCATGGTTTTTGACTTAACTGGTTTTTGACTTAACTTTTTGGTGATAAAGTTGGTGAGCATTTTGCTGTCATGTTTGTGGTTTTCCCACCCTCTTAGCTGGGAACAATTTATCGGAGCAGTAAGTCTCAAGTCTCAAATCTTAGTAGTACTTTTTATCTTTCCTGATTAGCAGTAACATTACTTTGGTGGGATTTATTAGGTCATCGTCTTTGGTTCCCTATATGCCAAAAGCTTCTTGAGAAAAGCTCCACAGAAACCTCCACCTTCAGATGAAACGAGTAATGAAGTTTCTATTCCTGTGAAGGAGAACCCTTGACAAGCTACAGGCTTCATTTGATGTTGAGATCTTGGACTTGGTACCGCTCTCTCTAACTTTTATTGGCAAGCAGCTTTAGTTTTTAAAAGTGCGAAGCTGCATGGTAGAACGTGTTAACGACCTCAGATCGAAGGTCTTAGAACTTAATCTAATTTACATAGCATTGAAATGGACTCTTCTTGGTCGCTGGTGTCTTCAGTGGAGACCAAGAGATATTCTTTGATTCTCTAGTTTCAAAGGAAGTCTAAATTATAGATTGCCTAAGGTTTCTTCTTTTTTCTTCCTTTTTTTTGGAATTTAATTGTTTTACAAAATATACAATTCGTTGCTATAGGAAAATATTTTGTTTTTTCGCTTTATTTTTATGTAATTACTTTTAGCATTCTACCTTGCTCAATATTCACAGTAAATTATTTAGTGCATTAATTTATTTAGTCTTCTTCTTAATTTTTTGAGGCTAGAATGGACACTACATTTATATGGTGATGTTTGAAATAGTAAATGTGCAACATTTACACTATGTTGAGTGATAGGAAAAGTAGAGGGGAATTACTCCCTATACTGTTTTTTTTAATTTTTTTTTTCAAATTTACGGTTTGGGTTTCTAAAGTGGTTGCAGCGCTAGTTGCAATAGGGGTTTCTATACGATTTTTTGTTGCAATTTAAGTTGCAACGTAGTTGCAATAGGGGTTTCTGTGTAAAATTTTGTAAAAATACAAAAAGAAATTGTTTTGAAGTGTAAAAATGAAAAAGCCTCAAAAGTAAAACACTTATCTAGACTGTTTTGTTGTCTAACGTTAAGGCAATTTTAAGAAAGTAATTTTTAGACTCCAATTATGAGTATCATGCAACTTAGATTACCAAGGACGGAAGAAAGAAGATGGATTGAGATAATCACTTAAGAGCATCTTCGATAATTGAATTGTTTTAAAAAATGCTTGATGGCATGTATGTATTTTTGATATCTTATAATGGATACTTATCGTTTGAGTAAAAAATAGGGTAAATATCATTTTGGACTATGTGTTTTGTAAAAGTTATAGGTTTGACCATCTGTTTTGTTAAATGATAAAATGGACTATGTATTGTCCAAAATGGTAAAAATAAGACCCTGAGTTTAATTTTCGACAACTTTTTTTTTTAATATAACCAACTTAAAAACAATTCCTAACACGAACAAATATAGAAAATGTAAATAGTTTTATCATAACAAATTTAAATCAAATTTTTATAAAATTTTATTTTGAAAAAAAAAAAAAAATCAGTTCAGGGTCCTATTTGTACTAATTTGGAAAATACAGAGTCCATTTTGTCATTTAACAAAACAGAGGGTCCAATTGGTAACTTTTGCAAAATACAAAGTACAAAATGGTATTTACCCAAAAAATAATACTAAGAAAGAATATCATATAATAATATTATTTACATGTTCTCTTTCTTATTTTTTTACTATTATTTTTTCATAAAATAAAAAAATTAATTATTTAAAATATATTAAATAAAATAATGTGGAATAGAGATAAAATAAAATAGAAGAGTGCTACAGTCAATCTCTTGTTAAAACCTCTTAGTCAACCTCTACGTCCGAAAATACATGTCGGAATATTTTTTTTTTTAATTTTTTTTTCACGGGGGTGTTCGTTATGCTTACAACATCATCCCTGTAAATTTTTTTAAAATTTTGAATAGTTTATAGTGCCGAAAATATGTTTAAAGTTTTTTGAACGCGCGTGGTAAACTGGAATATCAGGAACTCTGTTTTTGATATTGTAAACTATTCAGAATTTTTCAAAAATTTACAGGGATGATACTGTAACTATAACGAATACTGCTATGAAAAAAAATATTTCGGCATGTGATTTAGGACGTAGAGATTGACTAAGAGGTTGTAATTAGCATTCCTCAATAAAATATTATATTTTCAAGTAATGTGGTTTTTGACACCCTTAAAGAATGTCATTGGAGATGGGTAGCTCAAATAGTGAGACATGTAGTTGGCTCCCACATAGTCTGAAGGTACCTACATTATAATTGCTAGTCATATGAGAATATTATTATTGAGATTTGTGCCCTAAAAGCAAGTAATTAATGAATAATATATTATAGAATACATGAAATATAATTATAAGATAAAGAAATATATTAATTATAGAAGTATAATTAATAAGTATATGAAAATTCCTTATTTATGTGGAGAAAGTATCATCTTGTAAGGATGTACAGGAGAATTTAAATTATATGATATGAATAAAACTAGTCGGTATTGTATTAAAGTAAAATGAATCTTTAATATGAAACTGCTAAGTACGGTTACTATACACTATACTTTTAGTATGTGTGATTTTGATTCGAATCATATACATGTGAATAGACATGTTAGTAAATATGTTGTGTATAATTTGATTATGCATGACTGGACTGATTTGTAATAACATCTTTCATTAACGTGATGTTTACCACGAAAGAGTTATTCATATCATAACCATGATCATTAGTAGATCAATCTAAATCCTGAGTATACATGAACTCATGTTTGTGTTCATTAAGTTCTTTGATTAACTCGTTAAAGTTTCTCAGAGAAGATGATTCTTACAACTTTTGTTTTGGGAGCTTAATAACATGAGTGGCTAGGAGCATGTTATACAATAATTGAAATCAAGCTTTCCTAGTTGATCGAATATTAGTTTTCTTGTAGAGTTAATTCTAGGATTGCTAATAGTTGGATTCAAATCTATATAATAAGTTAAAGATTAACTGTTCACATTGAATTAATGGTACATAACGAGTCAAGAGATAATTAGAAGGGTACGACGATACTTTTGACCAACTCTAATTATGAACTAATAATTAGAGGACAAACTACTTATATTGATTATATCAATGGACTACAAGTAAGAATTCTATAATTATATTTCTAAATTGTCAAAGGGTGCAATTTTACATTTATAGTGGAGTAATAATAAAATTAATAAGTAAAATTATTCTATTGAAGAGATTAATAATAATTATGTGTTTATTAGAGCTTCGAAATATAGGTCCATGGTCCCCAAGTCACCTCTATACAACATTGTACATGAAAGTTTTATTTGATGAGTAAATTTGAGTGAGATTTAATTTCTATGAGAAATAAATTTTTTAAGGGCAAATTAGTACTTCATTAAAATTATTAATGTGAATAATTATGACAATTATGAATTGTGTAATTAAATAGTATTTAACTATTTAATTTTATCAGATAAAAATATATTAACTAGTTAAATATACTATTATACTTAAATAATATTAAAGAGAGAATTATATTTTTTTAGTGAAAATAATATTTGTTTTAATCCTTATGAAATAAGAGAGTAATGAGAATTAATAGATTATTATTTATTGACAGAAATAAATAATAAATCTTATTTGTTGTAAAGTTGAGATATCAATTTTTGACCTTAAAATATGGCCCACACCTGTATGTTTACCCACACGTGTAGGGCGATATATAAAGACCTATATTAATTTTGTTTAATTTTTTATTTTTAAAATAATTCAAATTATATTAATTAGTTATCTTTTGATTATTGAATTAAATATATCGTTAGATAATCTATTTAATTAAAAAGATATAATAAAATAAAAGGATTTAACTAATTTCTGTTAATTAGTTATATGATATTTATATTTAAATTTAAATTATGAATTTGAATCAAATTAGATATTATCTTTTATTTTAAAGGATTAATTAAAAGGTTTGTTTATAACATTATATATATGCTTACGCAGATTTTCGTTAACTATATTAAAGCCTATTTCGTGATGGATTTGCACAGAAATAATAACAGTAAAAGAAGAAAACATAATACAAAGTTTTTTTTACGTGGTTTTGCAGCTAACATTTTGCATAGTCCACGAGTCTATCTTATTAGATTTCTCTGGTACAAAACAAGGGTTCTTTCTCTAAAAGATTTTTCGTCTCTTTTTTAGTGTATCCTGCCCCTATTTATAGTTACATAGGAGGGCAGTTAATTACAATCAGTTTGATATCCCACAACAATAATCCCTTGAAATTATGGGATTTGATTACGTCCCATGCAAAATAAATACGGTTATTATTGGAAAATCACATAGTTGTGATTTATTCGCTTTTACTGGGTCAATGCTAACGTGGATTTAGATTCGCTATAAAGTGTATCTCGCTGGGATAGAGCTGGAGCTTTTCCCATGCCTTTTTCGAGGTTGATAATGTAAATATCGTTGTTTCTACTTAGGGGGAAGCAAGGAGGAGCACGTAGGGATGAGGGAATCCCTGACTGTTGAACGAAAGCTTGAAGGTGATCCTCGCGGATTTCTCCTGCGGCTCCTGTTGAAATTATTTTACCAGGATCAAGATTTACTAACAAGTATGTTATTAACATCGTAAATATGAACTTCTAAAACGATATGAAATAAACACATATAAAGTATGAGGAACCATACAGTGGTTGCAGCGGAATATAATGTCTCCTTCCACTAAGATCTCGAACCCTTGTATCCTTTCTGTAGCAGAGTATCACCAAGATCTGAGTCCAAATCTCCTTCTCTTGAAACTGGATTCTTCACAGCCTTACACACTATGATTGAGTACTACTTGATGTGTGTGGGCACTCACTCTTTCACTATAGGCTCGGTTTAGAAGAGAGAGAGAGAGAGAGAGAGAGAGAGAGAGAGAGAGAGAGAGAGAGAGAGAGAGAGAGAGAGAGAGAGAGAGAGAGAGAGAGAGAGAGAGAGAGAGAGAGAGAGAGAGAGAGAGAGAGAGAGAGAGAGAGAGAGAGAGAGAGAGAGAGAGAGAGAGTGTGTGTGTGTGTGGTTTCGGCTAGGGTTAGGAAGGAGGCTCAAATTTTATCTGAAGGAATGAGATGCATCATCTTTTCCCTTAAGCCATCACTACCTATTTATAGGAAACCACCTAGGGTTAGGTTAGATTTAATTAGCATTAAAATAATAGAAAAAATAAATGTAAAATCCTTGTGAAGTGGCCGGCCATGGATATTGGGCACCATTTTGCAATTTTGCTATATTTCTTATTTTCCTTCTTATTTTCTCAAAAATGTCAATTTTCTAATTTAACCACTTAAATGCCAAAACTAATTATTTAATAACTAAAAATTAATTATTAAATAATATTATCATTTAATATATTTATTAATTAGACTTATCAAAGTATCTTAATTAACAAATAAACTCTAGAAACTCTTTCTTCACAATTTAGCCATTACTTAGTGAAAATTCATAAACTAGACATAGTCTAATTTTAGAATTATAATTGATTAATCAAAATCAATTAACTGAGTCTTATAAGTATTATTGTCTCAACTAGTATGGGGACCATGAGCCTATATATCTGAGCTTCCAATAAGCAGCTCTAGAATTTACCAAGTAAATTTACTGACTTATTAATTCCTTGTTTCATCCACCATAGAACTGTTGGAAATTTATTTTACTTGGATCTTAGATCTACTCGCAAGTATGTTGTTTAAACACCCTAAATATGAACTTTCTAAAACGATAAAATAAACACATATAAAGTTAAGAAAACCTTACATTGATGCAGCGGAATTAATGTCTCCTTCCACTCAGATCTCTAACCCTTGTATCCTTTCTGTAGCAGAGTATAATCAAGATCTGAGCCCGAATGTCCTTCTTCTTCAAGTTTGATCCTTCACAGTCTTCCAATCTATGATTGAGTTACTGCTTGCTGTGTGTGGGCACTTACTCTTTCACTAGGGTCACGAAATTGATGAAGGGAAAAGAGAGGGATGGTTTCGGCCAGGTATAGAAAGTGGGGAAGGCTCAGTTTTTCTGAAGAGAGAAATTTCTGTCAGAAAAGGTTATTAAAAACTTATGTAGATGTATGTTTAACTGAGCCATCACTTTCTATTTATAGGCAACTACTAGGTTTAAGTTAGGAATTATTTGGCATTAAAATAATGAAAATATTAATTTGAAATTCCACAAATAGTGGCCGGCCATGGTGTGTTAGTGGGCCCCACTTGATTTTGCAGTTTTATCAAATTTTATTTCTATTTTCTCAAAAACGCCAATTTTCCAATTCTAACCTTTTAAATGCCAAAACTAATTATTTAATAACTAAAATAGATTATTAAATAATATTGTCATTTAATTTAATTATTAACTAGACATATAAAGTCCATTAATAAATAAATAAACCTAGAATCTCTTTTCTTTACAATTTCACCCCTGCTTAGTGAAAATTCATAAAATTAGACATAGTCTAACTTTAGAATTATAATTGATCAATCACGAATCAATTAATGAGTCTTACAAGCAGAATGTTCTCAACTAGAATGGGGACCATGGATCTATATGCTGAGCTTCCAATAAGTGAACCAAATTTACCAAGTAAATTCCTACTTATTAATTCTTCGTTGAATCCACTCTTAGAACTTAGAATTGCACTCTCAGACTTATATAGAGCATATTATATGTTCCACGATATCAATATGCTATCTCATTTAACCATTGTTATAATCTTATTGTGATTTAAAGATCCTCTATATAGATGATCTACATCGAGATGGGATTTCTTTACCGTTCTCACCCCTCAATGTATTTTGCCCCTTAAAACACTTAGCTACCTGTAAATGGTGTTTAGTGATCTAATAATTAGTCAGTTAAACAAGAGCTCATCCATTTACTTCTATTTGCTAAGCTCGAAGGGAATCATCACTTGACTTCTATACACCAGTAGAAGCTATAGATTCCATATTTATGTTCACCACTCCCACTCAATCATACTATCATGCTCCCAAAATATACGTATCACCCTGACCTAAAAGTAGGCTTAACTAATAAATCAAAGAACATGAATAGCACTCCTGAGTTGAGCCTAAGCATATCAGGATTTAGATTCTTTTAATCTTAAGATCAACTACTGATATTGACTTGGAAAGATATATATAACGGTAAGTTTGTAATATCTTAACTTAGTTGCAATATCGGTCCAGTCCAATGTATACTCCATACATTCGAAACTAGCATACTTTACTAATGCCCTGGAAAGAACATAACACTTACTCCAAGTGTAAGTACACATCATCGCTGATTATCACATTAGTGTAAATCCAATAACACTGATGAAACAGGGACCAATTCTTTTGATTCATATGATCACAATCACATTCCACTGTGTTGACCATACTGTAATTGTGAATAAACATATGATCTGGATTTAACTAATTCTGTGTGTAAATGTAATAAACATATTAAACATATTAAACCATTAGCATGTAAAATTCATGCAAACATCAATCACTTCAAATTTCTTATATTGATAACTAATCAGATTGTAAAGAATTTTATTTAGGGCATAAAACCCAACAAGAACTTGGAATTGCACTCTCAGTTATATAGAACGCTCTATATGTTCTACGATATAGATAAGCTATTAGTTATCCATTGTTATAATCCCAATAATCAATGATCCTCTATAGATGACTTACATTGTATAGGGATTAATTTACCGTTACACCCTTCAATGTATTTTATCCTTAAAACACTTTGCCACCTATAAATGATATTTCAGTGAACTAAACATAATCACTGAAATGAGTACTCAACCATTTATCTCTGTTTAGACAAGCTCGAAGGAAATCATCATTTCACTTCTATGCCCTGATAGAAGCTATAGATTCCATGTCTATGTTTAGCGCTCCCACTCAATTGCACTACCATGTTCCCAAAATGTACGTATCATCCTGACCAAAATGTAGGCTTAACTAACAAATCAAAGAACATGTATAATACTCTTGAGATCGAACCTAACCATGTTAGGATTAAGATCATTTGATCTAGGATCAACTAGGTGATATTGAATTGAATAGATATTACGGTAAGTTTAACATATCTGATTCAAAGTTCAATATCGGTCCCTTCCGATGCATACTCCATGCATCCAACCCAAGATTTACTTTAACCAATACCCTGGAAAGGACATAACACTTATCCAAGGTGCAAGTAAACTATGTTGTAGATTATCATATCAGTTAAACCCTGTGTACTGATAAATCTAGGAATATATATTTAATCACACAATCTTGATTACTTTCCACTGTGCTGACGACACAATAATCAAGAACATAAATGTGATAAGGATTTGGATGAATTTATAAATCAAATAAACATATAAATGATAACATGAACCAAATGACACCATAAGTGATGAAAATACTTCTGTCTCTTTATTGATATTTAAATGATAGAGATTACATTGAAATAGAGTTTTATTTAGGGCATAAAACCCAACAAACTCCCACTTGCACTAATATAAAACAATCAGTACATTTCAATTAATCCTAAATTCTGACGGTGCTTTTCAAATGAAGTTCCTGCCAAAACTTTGGTGAATGGATCAGCTAGGTTGTCCTCTGTGTCCACTTTCTCCACCAGTACATCCCCTATTGCCACATACTCTCTGATGATATGGTATTTCGTTTCTATATGTTTGCTTCTCTTGTGGCTTCGAGGCTCTCTACTGTTGGCTATGGCTCCAGTGTTATCACAAAGCAAAACAAGTGGTTTTTCTATTCCAGGAACGACACCGAGTCTTGAGAAGGACTTTTTAAGCCAGACAAGTTCTTTTGCAGCCTCTGCAGCAGCTATGTATTCTGCCTCCATGGTAGAGTTTGAAATTACGGTTTAATTAGCACTTCTCCAAACCACTGCTCCACCCTTAAGAGTAAACACCATCCCAGATGTATCTTTCTTGTCATCCAGACATGCCTAGAAATCTGAATCGGTATAGCCTACAGGATTTAAAGCACCATCCTTATAGACTAACACGAATTGCCTTGTACTTTTCAAGTACTTCAAGATATGCTTAACAACATTCTTCCTGTCCTGGATTCGTTTGATACCTGCTCACAATTCCTACTGCATAACAGATGTCAGGTCTAGTGCATAACATTACATACATTAGACTCCCAACTGCTGAAGCATAAGGAACCCTTCTCATGTTCTCTATCTCTAGAGGATCAGTGGGACACTGTTCCTTAGATAGACAGATACCAAATCTAGAAGGCATGGTTGCCCCTTTGGTGTTGGTCATTTAGAATCTCTCTAAAACTTTATCTATGTAGGTTGTTTGAGAGAGAGCAAGGGATCTGTTCTTCCGGTTTCTGATAATCTGAATACCGAGAACATAGGCAGCTTCACCCAAATCTTTCATTTCGAATTGAGTGTCTAGCCATTCCTTGATGTCAGTCATTTTCTTGATATTGTTGCCAATAATCAAAATGTCGTCAACATAAAGGACCAGGAAGACTACCACTTGGTTTTCCTTGAGTTGGTAAACACAAGGTTCATCTTCATTCTGAAGAAAGCCGTAGGTCTTGATGATTTCATCAAACCTTTTGTTCCAGGAGCGAGAAGCTTGCTTAAGTCCATAAATGGACCTATTGAGTTTGCAAACTTTCTTTTCCTGCCCTGGAAGAACATAGCCTTTTTGTTGCTCCATATAGATGGTTTCTTCAAGAATTCCATTAAGGAAATCTGTCTTGACATCCATTTGCCAGATTTCATAATCAAAAGCGGCTGCTATGGAGAGAAGAATTCGGATGGATTTGAGCATGGCGACCGGACTAAAAGTTTCCTCATAGTCCACGCCTTCTCTTTGGGTGTAACCCTTGGCGACCAATCTAGCTTCAAAAGTTTCGACTTCGCCTCCAGCGCCTCTTTGCTTCTTGTAGACCCACTTACATCCGATTGGACGATAGTCATCGGGTGCGTCTACATATTCCCAGACTTTGTTCTTTTTCATGGAATCCATTTCTGGATCCATTCCGGCTGACGATTGTTTCTATTCTGGACTTGCCATTGCTTGTTTATAGGTTAATGGGTCGTCATCAATACCGTCACCAACGACCATATTGATTTCACCATCCAAGCCATAACGAGATGGTTTAGTAGAAACCCTCCCACTACGACGAGGAGCGGTGACCGTCTGAACAGGAACTTTAGTGGTAGTTCTCTCGGTTGTATCAACTTATAAAGGTTCAACCGAGGAAGTGAGATTATCCTCTACTTGAGTAGAAGAGGATGGAACATTAGAAGGAGTTATATCTGAAAGCATTCCCTCCAATACTACTTTGCTTTGTGGTTTGAAATTCTTAATATAGTCATCTTCAAGGAAAGTGACATTTGTGGAAAGAAACACTTTATCATCCTTGCGATATAAAATAGTCCACCCCTAGTCTCTTTAGAATTTCCAACAAACATGCAAACATCAGTTCGCTTTTCAAGTTTGCCATCTTTCTTTCTTAAGACATGAGCAGGGCACCCCCAGATTCTATAATGGCGTAAACTAGGTGTACAACCATTCCATAATTCTAAAGGTGTCTTAGGGACTGATTTAGATGGAATAACATTTAAAATGTCGGTCGCCATCTGAATTGCATATCCCCAGAAGGACGTAGGTAGAGTGGAGTAGCTAAGCATGGACCTAACCATTTCCAAAAGCGTGAGATTTCTTCTTTTTGCAACTCCATTTTGTTGTGAAGTGCTAGGGGCAGTCAATTGAGATTCAATGCCAAGTTCGATCAAATGATCTTTGAGCTGCATATCCATATATTCTCCACCCCTATTAGTTCACAAGATCTTTAAGGTTTTACCCAATTGGTTTTGAGCCAACGCTATAAATTCCTGAAACTTTTCAAACATTTCAGATTTCTTATGCATAAGGTAAATATGACCATATCTAGAGTAATCGTCAATGAAAGTGACAAAGTACTCATAACCACCTCTAGCTTTGACATTCAGTGGTCCAAAAAGATCTGAATTTACTAACCCAAGGGGTTGTTTGGCACGCTCTCCCTTTGCAGAGAAAGAACGTTTGGTCATTTTGCCTTCTAGGCAAGATTCACAAACTGGTAATTCACCTAAGGTGACATTTTTCAATGGATCACCTTTGGTTAATCTGTGAAGTCTATCATAGCCTATATGACCAAGACGTAAGTGCCATAGATATGTTTCGTCTTCATTATCGATCTTTTGCCTTTTATGGTTTCTAGGTTTAGCTACTTTAAACAGTTCGTTATGAAGCGCAAATGGTTCGTCTGGTCTTAGAACATAAAACCCCTGTACCATAGATGAAACACAAATTTGAATGTCATTTCAAGAAATGGTAGAACCAAAACTCGAAAAATCTAATTAGTATTGTTGCAATTGTAAGCATGAAACAGAAATTAAGTTTCAACTGAAATTTGGAATGAATAAGACATTGTCTAATTCCAAAATTCTTTTCTGAAACTTTAGTTTGGCTTTTCCGCTAGCTCTAACTGATACCATTTCGCCATTACCAACTTTAAGTTTTAAATCTCCAGATTTCAAATAATTCCAGTTTTCAAGCAATTGCAATGAACAACTGACATGGTTTGCAGATCCAAAATCAAGAATCCAGATGGATTTATCATTCTTTAAAACACATGATTTAAAAACTAAAGCATCACTGCTTAACCGTTTTTGAATTATTCTTATTTATGGTTCAATCTGTTGTGAAGGATAATTTGAGGAAGTGGAATCACTTTCTCTATTGTTCTCAACTGAGCTTGAAGTAGTAGGATTGTCGGAGCTATGAACTCTTTGCTCTTCAGATTGAACAATTTCCCGCTTAGCTGCTTTCTAGAATTTCATGTTCATCATGAGCAAGTGTGAAGTATTACTGTGACCAGGAGTCTTCTTCACACCTTCAAGTTCATTCCTAAAGGCATATTCTAGATGAGTGTTGGGATGTGGGTTGTGTTGGAAATATTTTACCAGGATCTAGATTTACTACCAAGTATGTTTCATTAACATCCTAATATGAATTCTAAAACAATGAAATAAACACATAAGAGTTTAAGAAAACCTTACATTGGGTGCAGCAGAATATAATGACTCCTTCCATTCATATCTCTAGCCCTTGATTCCTTTCTGTAGCAGAGCATTATCAAGATCTGAATCTGGATCTCTTTCTCTCCTTCTTTGATGTTGATTTTCCACAGTCTTACATACTATGATTGAGGTACCACTTGATGTGTGTGGGCACTGCTCTATCACTCAAGGGAATTTCGAAATTAGAAGAGAAGAAAAGAGAGAGAGGGGCGGCTAGGTTTTTTCTGAAAGAAACAAATGTGCAAAGTCATGAGTTTCCTGAAGCCAATACTTTCTATTTATAGAATGCCCTCTAGGTTTAGGTTAGAATTGTATGGCATTAAAATAATGAAAAAATAAATGGTAAAAGCCTATGCATAGTGGGCGGCCAGATTAGGAAATTGGGCCTCACTTTGCAACTTTCCCATTTTGTTATTTTTCATTCCCATTTTCTCAAAAATGCTACCATTTAAATGCCAATTCTAATTATTTAATAACTTAAAAATAATTATTAAATATATTGTCATTTAATATATTTATTAATTAGACATATAAAGTCTCTTAATTAATGAATAAACCTAGAATCTCTTTTCTTTACAATTTCGCCCTTGCTTAGTGAAAATTCATAAAGTAGACATAGTCTAACTTTTAAAATTATAATTGATTAATTAAAATCAATTAACTGAGTCTTACAAGCAGTATGGTCTCAACTAGTATCGGGACCATGGGTCTATATAACCGAGCTTCCGATAAGTCGAACCGAATTTACCTAGTAAATTCCCTAGCTTATTAATTCCTTATTGAATCCACTCTTAGAACTTGGAATTGCACTCTCAGTCATATAGAACGCTCTATATGTTCCATGATATAGATACGTCATTAGTTATCCATTATTATAATCCTAATTTGATCAATGACCCTATAATAGATGATCTACATTGAAAAGGCACTAAGTTACCGTTCACCTTCAATGTATTTTATCCTTAAAACACTTAGCTCCGTATAAATGATATTTCAGCGAAGTGAAATAAGATTTCCACCATTTATCTCTGTTTAGCCAAGCTCGAAGGATATCATCGTTTCACTTCTAAATTCGTATGGAAGTTATAGACTCCATATTTATGGTAGCGCTCCCACTCAATTATACTATCATGTTCCCAAAATGTACGTATCACCCTGACCCAAAAGTAGGCTTAACTAACAAATCAAAGAACATGTATAGTACTCTTGAGATCGAACCTAACCATATCAGGATTAAGATCATTTGATCTAGGATCAACAGGTGATATTGAATTGAATAGATATTACGGTAAATTTTAATATATCTAATCAAAGTTCAATATGGGTCCCTTCCGATGTATACTCCATACATCCGATACTGGTCAACTTTGCCAATGTCCTGGAAAGGACATAACACTTTTCCAAGGTGTAAGAATACCTATTGCTGATTATCATGTCAGTCTAAATCCAGTGAACTGAAAAATTAGGGAATAAACTTTCGAACATATAATTAAGATTATATTCCACTATGCTGACAACGCTATAATCTTTAACAAATTCATATGTTCTGGACTTAAATAGAATTCATACATTATATATATAATCATGAAATAAATCATGTGAACCATGCAACATAAAATGTTAAATCTGATCTTTATTAATAAGTAAATCTGATTATATTGAAATGGGTTTTATTTAGGGCACAAAACCCAACAAACTCCCACTTGCACTAATGTAAAACAAAATGTGCATTTCAAATAATCTCAACACCTTGATATACAAATCAAGTGTAGTAGTAGTAAACTCCTCGTAATAGGATCTGACAGGTTGAATTAAACACAACCTCTTCTCCACCATTACTCTTCCTTAATCACAAAATCCTTGATATTGTGAAATTCCTCTCTATATGTCTACTCTCTTGGGATATTGGATTCTATACTTTTGGCAACTACTTTTGGTTATTCAGGAAGTGACACTAGTAGTTAAGACAAGTTGGAACGGTGCCACAATTGTATAGAACTTTCCTTGGACTGAATAAGTACCTTTCCTGCAACTTTAACTTTCAGTCTTTCTCTGGTAGACTAAGAGACTTTAGATAGGTTTTTACACTTCTCCAAAATCACTACTCCACCCCCAGAGTAATCACCATCTTATCAGCAGACTTTTTAGCACAAAGGCAAGTCTCGAAATCTGATGTGGTGTAGTGTAAGAGTTTTAAACACACCCTTATTGACTAACATATAGTTCCTTTCCTTAATCTTAAGATTTACTTGATTGTCTTCCAATGTTCTTCTCCTGGATTAATCTGATACCTACTCATTACTCCCACTCAACATCAGGTGTCTGGTCTAAGGCATACTAAAGCATATCTGAGACCTCTCACTGTTGATTTAAGAAATTCTTTCATGGCTTTATCTTTTCTGGAATAGTTGAGACTTTTCCTTAGATAAATAAAATCTATGCCTAGAAGTCGAGAAGCTTCTATAGATTGCCATTAGAAAGAAAATGCTTTAGCATCTTACTAAAGTAAGTTGCTTGCATTAGAGTAAGAAATTAACAGGTATACCACAAGCCATAGGTTTAGATAAACTCAAACCTATAATACTAGGAACAGGAAGTTTTGTTAAGTCCATTGAATAGACTTATTAACGAAAATTTCCTTTTATGTCCTTGTAATAGAAAACTTTAGGTTACTCCATGTGAATGGATTAAACCATAGTTCTCTTGGCTTTTCTTCTTAGTTTCTTATCTTGACAATTCATTACTTGTTTAAACTCACAATGGATTTTAATCACTAGTCTCTTCCAAGTCATAAGAAGGTGAGTTCCTAGAAACTCTCCCACTACGACAAGGTACCGTGAACTATGTCTAAGAAAACTAAATGGTATTGACCTCTTCGGTTGTGTTAAGACAACAGAGGCAGTGAGATCATCATATGTAGAATAAGATGATTGAACACTTTTGGAATCAAGAAAATTATCTCCTTTATTTTCAGACTTAGTCATTTTCTTAGAAAAGTAGTATTTGTTTAAGCAAACACATTCTTATCTAATGACTATGGGATGGTCCACCCCTAATCACTTAGAATAGCTAACAAACATGCAAACCAGGGTTAGCAGTTCTAGCTTTTCTTTAGATTTCGATTAGGTCATCCATGAATCTAATAATGATTTACATTAAGTATACAACTATTGCATCATTTTGAAATTATATTACCATAGAAGGATTTAGGCAACGACTAGTAACTAATTATCAATATGCAAATTGAATTTCTGGGGAGGTAAGTTTGGATATAATTCAAAAATCAAATTAATGATCTTTGAACTGCATATCTACTAACTTTTTCTCCACCCCTATCAGTTCGCAAGATCTTTAACCACTTACCTTAATGGTTTTTCACCATTGCTTGAAATTCATGAAATTTTCTTAAACATTTCAAATTTCTTTTGCATAAGGTAAAATTTAGAGTGATTGTTTTAAGAATACAATGAAAACTCATATCCACCCCTGAATGTACATCCATCTGCGAATGAGATGAACTACTTTCAGTGGATATAGGCATATTAACTCTTTGCAGAGAATGATCTTGTCAAAACCACTATGAACAAGATACAAATGCGATAGATTTATAAAATGTGGTTGTAGTCTTTTGATGACTTAGGTTTAGTTACAACAAAGAGTTCTTAGAATAGTGCAAGTGGATTCTGGTCACGGAATACTAAACTCATACAGTTTGAATCCATTGATAGAAAATGGTTATGAAACACTTGTGAAAGTGTAACTGTATAATGAGTAATTCTTTCTTGTACCACCACTACTAATTTAACTCTAAGTTGATTTGCCAATATAAGTAGGAGATTTCTAAGATTGAGGATTTATATCATTTTGGGATAGAATTTCGGGAATATAATCATATGTGTCATTTACTTTCTTAAGAGAAAATATAATGATATGAAATGATTTATAGACCATTCATCCAATGATATGTTATTGAGCTAATTCGAAATGAATAAGCTAAGAGGAATTAGGATAATTTTGTTTTTTTAAATAAGAATCCAACGATGCTTCCATTAGCAAGAGTCAAAGTAATCTTATTTATACAATCTTCTTGTTTCATATTGTAAATACTAGTCTAAGGTGTCATCAATTGATGAACAGCTAGATGTTGCATTTACAATATTTATCTTTCGAGATCTAACACTATTATGTTAGTCTAATGGTGAAAATCCATTAGGGATTTATCTCATTAGAACAACAAACCAAGTTAGACCAAGAATGAAGATTCGAAATTAAACTACAATTTAATAACAGATTATAACATGGTTCAATATAAATTCATACACAATTCAGAAATTATTAATCACATAGCAAGTAGGAATGACAAGTGAAAATACTAAAACATACAATCCTAAATAATTTCCAAGGTTTCCAACAAACTGATACAGTGTCCCGGTAAGCGAGAGTCAAAGTATCAATCATGGAATAGAGTTATCAGCTCATTTAAAATGCAAACCATTCTAGCAACCTTTAATTCGATCAAAATAAGAATCCAACGTTGTCCCGGTAGGCGATAGTCAAGGTTATTCTCATTTTATGAGCTTCCACCATTGTTTCATGTTTTATAAGTTTATCTCTAAGTAGTCACCGTAGGGTAGAGTCTAATAGAGACAAAAACTTACAAAACACTTATCAAATGAGATCTTACGGTGTTAAATGCGTTCAACGAATAACCATCCATAAGGGGGACGAAGTCTAGCGTCTCGAGGTTATATTGAAAACGTTTAACTATTGTAAGACCAACAATGAGGATCGAATATCCTTATAACTAAAAGCTCATTATTTTAAAGAGTTGCATTTTCTTCTAATATTTATTTTAATCAATTTATTTTAAATATATATATTTATTTAATTAAAATTCAAATTTAGAATGAAAAATTCTAAATACAAATTTTAATTTAATATTGATAAATTATACTTAGATGGATATGAAAATAACATGAATTATTTCCATCTTAGTGATAATTTCCGATAAATATTTAGAAAATTATTCAATTTAAGTTGTTTCAAAATTAATTTAAATTAATTTACAACTCAAATTTAATTTTCTATAAATATATTTTGCATTTCGAAAAATTAAAGTATATAAGAATACTATTTTCGAAAAATGCTTTAAAATAAAATAAAAATAAATCCTGGAAAAATTATTCTAATTTTATGTTGGCCCAAAATTAATTAATAAAAATTAATTTTCAACAAAAATATAATTTTCCTATTTAATTAAATATTAAAGAAAAATTTCAAATATTTAAGTATCATGATAAAAATCAACTTAAATATTAATTTTCTATTTAATTAAGTACACTAGAAAAATACTTCAAGCAAAACAGATAATATCTATCTAGACTTTCATTGACTAATTAATTCAATTTCTAATTATAATATATTTTAGTTCATTTATTTTAATTAATCATTAAATGAAAAAATCATTGATTTAAGTTGGTCCAAAATTAAAATAAATAATTTTCAACTTTAATCTATTTTTCAAATAAAATTCGAAATTTCTGCATTAAAGAAATGCAATTTCGAAATTGTGGAAAAAAGATTAATAAAATAAAATAAAATATATTTTGAAAATTATTCAGATTTAAGTTATTCTGAAATAAGATTCCAAACTTAAGATAATTTTCAACTTTAATTAAATAACATGAAAATAACAATATTTAAGTATCATGATGAAAATCAACTTAGATATTGAAATTTTCAATTTAATTAAATGTATTAAATTCAAGAAATAAATAATTAAGTATAGATGAAACTTAATTATTAATTCTAGTTTAATACTAGGAAAATATAGTAAACTTAGGTTGTACCAAAATTAATTATTAAACAATTAATTTCACAATCAATGATATTTTCCTATTTAATATTAGAAATAATAACTAGTATAGAAATAACTATCTAGAATATAGATCATTAACTAAGTATTTTTCTAAAATTAACTTTAAAATATTAAATGAAAAATAAATTTCATATATTTTAAAAGTTAATTATGTTGCTAATTCAATTTTAATTAGGTTATACTAATATAATTAACCTAATACAATTAAATAAAGCAAATGGGCCTTCACAATTGTGGTAGTTCATGTGAGGGGGAGCTGGGTTCAGTATGTCGTACCCACTTCTATTGGCCCCCAACTCTCACACAAGGCCCAAAAGAGAGGAATTTAACCTTTAAATAAACAATTGTTATTCATTTAATAAGCCCAAATCTAATTGGGCGTAAATAAAATTACTTCTGTCAAATTTTATTTAAGCAACCTAGTCCATTTACTTAGTAAAACTTAAATGGGCTTCCTATATGCATCTAAGCACAATAGCAAACATATAAGCTCACACAGGTCAAATGATTTGGATGGGCCCTATCATGTTATTAGGTTTACACAGATGAAAGAAGTACAAACTTTACCCGTTACAAATTATTTATAAGATCTATTGACAATTGGACTATGATTAAAATCAGATCATTGGATCTGTCAACAAGTTAATCATAGCAATTTAGATCAAATAAATAGTAGGTTTGTTAAATTTTTTTTTGAATGAACAATATAAATAAATAAACAAACATTGTCCATGTAACAGATGTGAAATAAGATATTAATATAATTAAATTATTATTTTTAAACCAACCAACTAAATTTTGAAAATTTAGGGTTGTTAAAACAAACCTTAAAATCTCAAAATAAAGGAAACTAATTTTAAAATATCTAGGTTTATTTGAATCAAATTAAATTCAATATCAAATAAGATCAATGATTTGAAAGAAAGAATCTTCAATATCACTTTCAAATCTTATAATTTAATTAAAATAAACCAATTTTAAAATAGATTTGGTTAGATAATTATTAGGAATAAAATAATAAATAAATAATAATTACCATAATTATATGTCAAAATATCCAAATTAAGTAATATTCAAATTTCTACAAAAATATCTAAGTTATTTAAATATTTAAGATATGATTTATAAATTTCCAATAAGGAAAAAAATGATATATATATATATAGAAAAATATCATTTTTAAACTTATAATTTATAAATAATTAAATATTTAACAAAATAACAAACTTTTGAATTTGAAAATATTATGGTAAGTATATCTATAAAAATATCTATGTTAATTTCAAATTTATTAATAATTTAATTTAATATATAAGATAATTTTAATATAATATTTTAAATAAAAAGACAAAGTTATCTTTTAATTTAAAATATGTTAAATATCAAAATATCTAATATTATAATTAAATAATATATAAATATTAAAGAAGTTAACAAATTTTTAAATCCTACCATAATTGGAAATATTTAAAATTGGAAATATTTAAAAATGGAAATATTTCAAATTGGAAAAATCTAAAATTGGAAACATCGGATTTTGGGAAACAATCCCATAAAAAATTGGATTTTTGGGGAAAAACCCACAAAAATCGCAATTTGTGGGGGGCTGCCAGGATAGGCTGCAGACAGTGCCTTAAACGCACGGACAGAGAAGAGGCACCGAGAAAACTCGGCGCTTGGAGGGTCTCAGCTCGGCGGATGCAGGGTGCTGGGCGAGCCTCACACGCGCGCATGGCTGCTTGTCCGAAGCACCTGGTGCATGCGTGCACCTAGCTTCGACAGCCAAGAATCTCGATTTTCTAAAATTCATAACTTTTTCAATTTTTATCGGAATCGAGTTCCGTAAAAACAAAAATTGCTTAATTTTTCACAAGGAATCCAAATAAAATATTTTCAAAAATAGAAAAAAATATTTTTCTTGGAAAAATTTCGTACAACACATACATTCATCAGATAAGCACATAAACCAACATGAAACCATCCAAATCAACACAAAACATCGTTTTAATTCATATTTCATAAAAGTAAATCATTACCATGGCTCTGATACCAGTTGTTGGAAATATTTTACGAGGATCTAGATTTACTACCAAGTATGTTTCATTAACATCCTAATATGAATTCTAAAACAATGAAATAAACACATAAGAGTTTAAGAAAACCTTATATTGGGTGCAGCGAAATATAATGACTCCTTCCATTCAGATCTCTAGCCCTTGATTCCTTTCTGTAGCAGAGCATTATGAAGATCTGAATCTGGATCTCTTTCTCTCCTTCTTTGATGCTGATTTTCCACAGTCTTACATACTATGATTGAGGTACCACTTGATGTGTGTGGGCACTGCTCTATCACTGAAGGGAATTTTGAAATTAGATGTAACGTCCCCGCTTCAAGCCTCCATTGGGTCCTTCCACCCACGGAATAATGGCTCTTATACACGAGTACGCCACTCTGGCTCCTTCCTGGATTGATGATTGGCCCTACAGACCAACACAAGTGTTTCCAGCGTGCTTTGTCCTCACTCGCACGCTTCCTGGGAAAACTTCCCAGGAGGTCACCCATCCTTAAATTACTCCAGGCCAAGCACGCTTAACTGTGGAGTTCTTTCGAGACGGGCTACCGAAAAACAAGATGCACCTTGTTGATATAGGTAGTACCAATCAATCCATTTAAGCCCTCTTCAACTGTGTAGTCCCATACCTACACAGTCTCAGAATCATCCCACCTGACCTTCCCCAGGCGGTGTGGGATTGCACAGCTTACCCGGTGTTTCCCCTTATGGATCACGGGACTACTGATTGTCACAATCACCCCCCCTTACGGGGTCCGACGTCCTCGTCGACCACACTTCCGGCTGGGTCAAGGCTCTGATACCATTTGTAACGTCCCCGCTTCAAGCCTCCATTGGGCCCTTACACCCACGGAATGAATGGCTCTTATACACGAGTACGTCACTCTGGCTGCTTCCTCGATCGATGACTGACCCTACAGACCAACACGAGTGTTTCCAGCGTGCTTTGTCCTCACTCGCACGCTTCCTGGGAAAACTTCCCAGGAGGTCACCCATCCTGAAATTGCTCCCAGGTCAAGCACGCTTAACTGTGGAGTTCTTTCGTGATGGGCTACCGAAAAACAAGATGCACCTTGTTGACATAGGTAGTACCAATCAATCCATTTAAGCTCTCTTCAACTGTGTAGTCCCATACCTACACAGTCTCAGAATCATCCCGCTTGACCTTCTGTAGGCGGTGTGGGATTGTACAACTTACTCGGTGTTTCCCCTTACGGATCACGGGACTACTGACTGTCACATTAGAAGAGAAGAAAAGAGAGAGAGGGGCGACTAGGCTTTCTCTGAAAGAAACAAATGTGCAAAGTCATGAGTTTCTTGAAGCCAATACTTTCTATTTATAGAATGCCCTCTAGGTTTAGGTTAGAATTGTATGGCATTAAAATAATGAAAAAATAAATGGTAAAAGCCTATGCATAGTGGGCGGCCAGATTAGGAAATTGGGCCTCACTTTGCAACTTTCCCATTTTGTTATTTTTCATTCACATTTTCTCAAAAATGCTAATTTTCCAATTTAACCATTTAAATGCCAATTCTAATTATTTAATAACTTAAAAATAATTATTAAATAATATTGTCATTTAATATATTTATTAATTAGACATATAAAGTCTCTTAATTAATAAATAAGCCTCGAATATCTTTTCTTTACAATTTCGCCCTTGCTTAGTGAAAATTCATAAAGTAGACATAGTCTAACTTTTAGAATTATAATTGATTAATTAAAATCAATTAACTGAGTCTTACAAGCAGTATGGTCTCAACTAGTATTGGGACCATGGATCTATATAACCGAGCTTCCAATAAGTCGAACCCAATTTACCAAGTAAATTTCCTAACTTATTAATTCCTTATTGAATCCACACTTAGAACTTGGAATTGCACTCTCAGTCATATAGAACGCTCTATATGTTCCATGATATAGATACGTCATTAGTTATTCATTGTTATAATCCTAATTTGATCAATGACCCTCTAATAGATGATCTACATTGAAAAGGCACTAAGTTACCGTTACACCTTCAATGTATTTTATCCTTAAAACACTTAGCTCCGTATAAATGATATTTCAGCGAAGTGAAATGAGATCTGCACCATTTATCTCTGTTTAGCCAAACTCGAAGGATATCATCGTTTCACTTCTAAATTCCAATAGAATAGACTCCATATTTATGGTAGCGCTCCCACTCAATTATACTATCATGTTCCCAAAATGTACGTATCACCCTGACCCTAAAGTAGGCTTAACTAATAAATCAAAGAACATGTATAGTACTCTTGAGATCAAACCTAACCATATTAGGATTAAGATCATTTGATCTAGGATCAACAGGTGATATTGAATTGAATAGATATTATGGTAAATTTTAATATATCTAATCAAAGTTCAATATCGGTCCCTTCTGATGTATACTCCATACATCCGATACTGGCAAACTTTGCCAATGTCCTGGAAAGGACATAACACTTTTCCAAGGTGTAAGAATACCTATCGCTGATTATCATGTCAGTCTAAATCCAGTGAACTGACAAATTAGGGAATAAACTTTCGAACATATAATTAAGATTACATTCCACTGTGCTGACAACACTATAATCTTTAACAAATTCATATGTTCTGGACTTAAATAGAATTCATACAATATATATATATAATCATGAAATAAATCATGTGAACTATGCAACATAAAATGTTATTTATGATCTTTATTAATAAGTAAATCTGATTATATTGAAATGGGTTTTATTTAGGGCACAAAACCCAACAGGTTATACATTTTTGATACTACAAATATCAATAAACAGAAGTAAATCATTTGGTTCAATAAATTCATACACAAATCAGAAAATAGCAAGTAATCAGGTATGTTTGCAAAAATACTAAAACTAAACATATTTATTATTTTCTAAAGTTTCCAACATAATGAAATGCAGCGTCTCGGTAGGCGAGAGCCAAAGATAACATTAGTTGAATAGAGTAGTTAGCTCATCTAAAATGGATACTATTTTAGAAACCTTTTATTCGATTAAAATGAGAATCTAACGTTGTCCCGGTAGGCGAGAGTCAAGGTTATTCTTATTTTTTGAGCTTCCACCATTGTTTCATGTTCTGTAAGTTTATCTCTAAGTAGTCACCGTATGGGAGAGTCTAATAGAGACGAAAATTTACAAAACACTTATCATATGAGATCTTACGGTGTTCAATGCTTTCAATGAATAACCATCCATTAGGGGGACGAAGTCTAGCGTCTCGAGGTTATATTGAAAACATTTAACTATTGTAAAACCAACAATGGAGATCGAATATCTCTTTATTAAAGCTCATTATTTAAAAATAATGTATTTTTAATTAATCATTTATTTTAATCCATATATTTTAATAATAAAAAATTAATTAATTTAAAGTTGGTCCAAAATTAATTAAAAATTAATTTTCAACTTTAATTTATTTTTGAAAATCATTATATAATAATATATAAAATTTCGAAAATTGTAAAATGTAATAAAATAAATACTTGAAAAATATCTAATTTAAGTTGTTCTAAAATAACAAAATTTTCAACTTAAATTATTTTTCAAAATTTAATTAAATAACAAATTAAGTTTTTTTTTTTTTTTGAATAGAAATAACAAATTAAGTTACTAACCACTTAATTTGAAAAATATTCCATTTTATGTTGATCCAAAGTTAACAAACTTTCAATTTAAAAAATATTCCAAGAATCTTCAATAACTAATTCCTAGAATTCCTCAACTTAATTTTGAAATTAAAAAATATTCAAATTTAAGTTGATAAAAAAATTAGTTAGAAATAACTAATTTACAAGTTAAATAGAAATATTTAATGAAATATTAAAAAAATAAGCTTCAAAGGAATCTAATTAGTTATAATTCTATACTTAATTAAATACAAGAAAAATACGTATAGTTTATCTTGAATTAATTTCATTAAACTAAGTGTGTTTTTCTTAAATTAATTTCAAAATATTTGAATGAAAAATTAATTTCATTTATTTTGAAATTAATTATGTTGCTAATCAATTTTTATTAGGTTAAATTAATTTAATTAACCTAGTACAGTTATTCAAATCAGGCAAATGGGCCTTCACAGTTGGGGTTGTTCATGTGAGGGAGAGCCGGGTTCAGTATGTTGTACCCACTACTATGGCCCCCTAACTCTCACACAACGCCCAAAAGAGAGGAATTTAACTTTAAAATGAACCACTGTTATTAATTGAATAGACCCAAATACTAATTGAGCCTAAATAAAATCTATCATGGTGTGACATTTTATTTAGCAACCTAGTCCATTTTAATAAAAAAAAATAAAATGGGCTACCTATATGCATCTAAGCCCAAAGCAAACATATAGGCTCACACAGGCACATAGATTTGGATGGACCCTATCGTGTTACTAGGTCATACACAGATGATAGAAGAATGTAAAATTTACCTGTTACAAATTATTGGTTTGACCTATTGACAATTGAACCATGGGTTAAAATCAGATCATTGGATCTGTCAACAAGTTAGTCATGGAAATTTAGATCAAGCAATAATAGGTTTTATAAAACTTGTTTTACAATCAAACAATATAAAACACATACACCTGCAACAAGTTGGATATAGGGTTTATTTAATTTTAGATTAATTTAATTTAATTAAAAAAATTTCGAAAATAATAAATAATAATTCGGAATATATGAATAAATAAATAAATTTAAAAAATTTAAAATTAAACCTATAATTTTGAAAAATTAGGTTTCAACTAACCTAAGTATCTTTTTCAAAAAAAATGCTAACAACTTTTCAAATTTCATGTTATTTTAAAAAATTAAATATTCAATAAAATAAAATGATAATTTAATATTATTTTTCTGATTTTATAATTTAATTTAAATAAAAAAAATAACAAAATTTAAAAGTTAGCAAAATATCCCATTTCTATTTAAAATTTCATGAATAAAATAATCTTATTTTAAATTTCAAATAAGGTCTAATTATTAAAAAATTAAATAATTTTAAAAAAAATATTTAAATATCTGACCTTAAATTTTAAAATAAGACAAAATAATCAAATTTTAAAAATAAGATAATACATTAAGCAAAAAAGATAGATTTTTACCTATTCTCAAATTCAAATTTCACTAATATCTTAAATTAATTTTTTTAAAAAATTAATAATTTAATGCTGATAATTAGATTTGAATTTCGAAAAGTAAAAATCAAAATACAAAACTACACAAAAAATTCGAAATTAATTCCATGAAAAAGCATGAAAAATGAAAAAAATTGCATTTGGTGCGGATGGTATGCATTACATAGCGTGCACAGGGGGGATCTAGCCGAGAAATCACGGCCCTAGAGGCTGCATGTAGCCTTTCCGTGCGCGGATAGGGGAATTCGGACAACCCCGTGCGTGTTTCTTCGGACACGCAGTGTCCGAACACGCTGCTGACCGAGTGAAACTCGGTGTCCGCGCGCGTGTGTGGTGCACACAATTTCTGATTTTTTTTTTCAAATTTTCAAAAAATCATAACTAATTCAAATAAAATCGAAATCAAGTTCTGTAAAAAAATAAATTGCTTAATTTTTTCCAAACTATCCAACAAACAAAATTCTAGAACGAAAATTCAATTATTTTTCATAAAATTTTCGCAATTATCAAACAATCATCAAATAACACACATATCAACATGAAACCATCCAAATCACACACAAATCATTTTAAGTCCAAATTTCTTGAAAGTAAATCAATTAATCTGGCTCTAAGGCCAATTGTTAGAATTATTTTACCAGGATCTAGATATACTAACAAGTATGTTATTAACATCCTAAATATGAACTTCTAAAATGATATGAAATAAACACATATAAAGTATCAGGAACATTACAGTGGTTGCAGCGGAATATAATGTCTTCTTCCACTCAGATCTCTAACCCTTGTATCCTTTCTGTAGCAGAGTATCACCAAGATCTGAGTCTGAATCTCCTTCTCTTGAAACTGGATTCTTCACAGCCTTACACACTATGATTGAGTACTACTTGATGTGTGTGGGTACTCACTCTTTCACTATAGGCTCGGTTTAGAAGAGAGGAAGAGAGAGAGAGAGTGTGTGTGGTTTCGGCTAGGGTTAGGAAGGAGGCTCAAATTTTATCTGAAGGAATGAGATGCATCATCTTTACCCTTAAGCCATCACTACCTATTTATAGGAAACCACCTAGGGTTAGGTTAGATTTAATTAGCAGTAAAGTAATAGAAAAAATAAATGGTAAAATCCTTGTGAAGTGGCCGGCCATGGATATTGGGCCCCACTTTGCAATTTTGCCATTTTTCTCATTTTCCTTCTTATTTTCTCAAAAATGCCAATTTTCTAATTATTTAATAACTAATAATTAATTATTAAATAATATTGTCATTTAGTCTATTTATTAATTAGACTTATCAAAGTATCTTAATTAACAAATAAACCCTAGAAACTCTTTCTTCACAATTTAGCCCTTGCTTAGTGAAAATTCATAAACTAGACATAGTCTAATTTTAGAATTATAATTGACTAATTAAAATCAATTAACTGAGTCTTACAAGTAGTATTGTCTCAACTAGTATGGGGACCATGAACCTATATATCTGAGCTTCCAATAAGCAGCTCTAGAATTTACCAAGTAAATTCACTGACTTATTAATTCCTTGTTGCATCCACCATAGAACTTGGAATTGCACTCTCAGTTATATAGAACGCTCTATATGTTCCACGATATAGATACGCTATTAGTTATCCATTGTTATAATCCCAATAATCAATGATCCTCTATAGATGACTTACATTGTATAGGGATTAATTTACCGTTACACCCTTCAATGTATTTTATCCTTAAAACACTTAGCCACCTATAAATGATATTTCAGTGAACTAAACATAATCACGTAAATGAGTACTCAACCACTTATATCTGTTTAGCCAAGCTCGAAGGAAATCATCATTTCACTTCTATGTCCTGATAGAAGCTATAGATTCCATATCTATGTTTAGCGCTCCCACTCAATTGCACTACCATGTTCCCAAAATGTACGTATCACCCTGACCAAAAAGTAGGCTTAACTAACAAATAAAAGATCATGTCTAATACTCTTGAGATCGAACCTAACCATGTCAGGATTAAGATCATTTGATCTAGGATCAACTAGGTGATATTGAATTGAATAGATATTAAGGTAAGTTTAACATATCTGATTCAAAGTTCAATATCGGTCCCTTCCGATGCATACTCCATGCATCCAACCCAAGCTTTACTTTAACCAATGCCCTGGAAAGGACATAACACTTATCCAAGGTGCAAGTAAACTATTTTGTAGATTATCATACCAGTTAAACCCTGTGTACTGATAAATCTAGGAATATATATTTAATCACACAATCTTGATTACTTTCCACTGTGCTAACGTGTAAAGCCCGCTTAGTTAATTTGGAAATTAGCAGCTGTTTATGTTTAATTATGAAATTATTTATAGCTATTTAAATAATTTATTGCTGTTATTTACGGAATTCAGAAATGCATGATTATGTCTTCAGTAGCTTGCCTATTTTGTATTTCCGGTGTCCGGTATTTTGGAACTCGGCGTTTGGCTCAGTAGAAATCACAACTTAGTATGTTAGTATTTTGGGGACGGGTTTTAGACATTGGGAATGTCTGGAATGGCCGGGAATTTAGAATTTCCCAAAAATACCCCTTTAGTATGATTTTCATGATTTTATGGTGGAGGGGCAAAATGGTCTTTTTGCCCCATTAGTGTTTTGTCTTATGTGAGTTTATTATTTGAAAAATAAATATTTATTTAAGTGTTTTATGGCTGAAATGATTTATTAATAGTGGCTTGATTTCATTTATGCCTTTTTACAAAAATATGCTAAGTTAGAAAAATAGAAATTTCAAAAGAAAAGCTCCCTTTTTCCTCTCAATTTCGGCTGTGCATGTGTGTGTTTGGAGCTGGGTTTTGCTCAATTTTTCAAGTGGATTCTCATCCAAGGTTAAGCATTTTTCCAAGCTAGGTTAGCTCTCTTGATTTCTCCTTGAAACTATGAAAAAATTGATGAATATTGAGTGAAATGCATGATGATTTTAGTATTTGTTGCTGCTGTGATTTTGTTGTTTTTCTAAGGTTCAAAGCATGATTATTTGATGATGATTGAGTTGTTTGAAAGCATGTTAGTTAGGTTGTTCAAGCTTTTAGTTTTTATATGAAAAAGTTGTGAATTTTTGAAAGAAATGGTTCATTATGTTCTGTGATGTTGCTGTTGTTTCTATTAGTTTGCAGAAGTGATTTTATGCTAGTTTAAGTAGAATTAAGCTAGTGGAATGCATGTTTAGGTGGTTTTGCTCAAGCTTGAGTTTGGAACTCAAAGCTTGAGCTCCAATGGCAAATTTTGTATTTGTGGTTTCTGGGTAGGTTTGATGCCTTGGATTTGTTCTTTAGTGGTGTTTGCAATGTGTCCGGAAAGTTTGGGACCACCGGGGTTGAATTGGTCGAGTTATGAAATTTTATGGTTGTTACTCACGAGGAACCGGTAATTCCTTGCATCCGAATTCCTGGATGGGGGTCCCGACTTCCCAACCGAATTCGTTGGGCAAACTCTGGCCTACCTATTGGGGAATTTTTCCGAACCCTAGCTTTTCCTCGTTTTTAGGTTTTTAGGGGTATTGCCATGCTTTTTATCGATAGGGAAACTTTTAGTTCCAAGTTTTAGTCCCCGGGAAGTGATTTAGCGTGTCACTTATAGCGTTGTGATTTTTATGGTTTAGGAGCCGCAATCCGCCGCTCGCCTGGGCCTACAAAGTCGCACACCCGAAATCTAATCCGTGTAAGATTAGTATAACAAAGATGCATATGTAGATTACATGTTTAGCGTGCATGTAGGAAGCCTCGCTAGATTACATTAGTTATGTATTTAGGCTTCGAACCATCCAACCCCGTCACGTCTACAGCCGGAGTATGACCAAGCTAGCCGGAGTATGACCGGCTCGACCGATCGTGCCGACATTTGGTTGGTGGTTCGAAGCTATTGACTCTATCCCGCCTGTGACAGCTGCCGGAGTATGACCAAGAGTCGGAGTATGACCGGCTCGACCGATCAGAGGATACTTGTCAATAGTACCGTCCCCCGAACGTTCAAAACCCGCACCATGTTGGACATGGCAAGAGAGCTCGCACCATGTTGGACATGGCAGTAGCGGGACTCAGTATCGTGTTGGACACGGCAGTTAGTTATGTATGATATTATTATGCTTTTCTTACTGAGTCTGTCGACTCACAGTTTATGTTCATGTGTAGGTAAAGGCAAGGCTGTAGCTGATGGACCGTGAGCGAGCATATGAGATTGTACATGTCGGGGCGGTTAGGCCTGGAGCGTACGATCCTCGGGACAGCAAGGCTGAGATTTTTGTAACTGTCGTTAGACGACTTTCTTTTTGATGTAAAAGTTAAACAGTTTAAACTTTTGTAAATACTTTTATAAATCGGGATCCCGAGACTTTTGTAAAATGGTTTATAAGTTTAATGAAAAAGCAAAATTTTAATTAATCACATTTTTCCATAAACCTCGTTGATTAGCAATGAGCTGCACAGTACGTTTAAAAATCACGTAATACGCCTAAGATAGTTAGGGTGTTACATAACGACACAATAATCAAGAACATAAATGTGATAAGGATTTGGATGAATTTATAAATCAAATAAACATATAAATGATAAAATGAACCATATGACACAATAAGTGATGAAAATACTTCTGTCTCTTTATTGATATTTAAATGATAGAGATTACATTGAAATAGAGTTTTATTTAGGGCATAAAACCCAACAGCTCGACGTAACGCTCCATCTGACAATCACAGTTCTTGGTGATAAGGTGAACTTCAGCAGTCAACATCATTTGAATGTGGGCTTCTATCTGAGAGAGCTGACTTGACAGAGTAGTGGATCTTATTGAAAGATGTCAGGAGCTAATTAGTGAAGGTACCATGAGTATGTCTTCCTATAGCGAGATGGACGCCTCGCTATTCGTTGTTCAGATTCATTCAACTGTTATGCTTAGTTTGTATAATGTATATTATACGCTAAGGGTTTTAACAGTCAACATGTCTCGTCTACATCTCTTCATATGTAGCGAGATTGGAGCCTCGCTTTGTATTACTGATGTTGTTCTTATGATCGTGTATTCACATATGAAATAGTTTCTCATCAATATGTGAATTAATAGTTTGTACATCCGTGTCTCGCTTAAGACTTTACAGTCAACGAGTTATAGATATACTCTATCATCTCTGCATTTAATGATTTATTCCATTTTAATATATTCTAATATAATTGTCATTATATTCGTCGATTTGTATTCTCCTAGGTTGACACGTGTCCTCCTCTGAAGTACCAGCCGAATTTTAGGTATAACAATTGCCCTTAAAAAGTTCTTTTTAATGAAAAGTGCATTTTAAATGATTACAGAGGGTATTTTTGTCATAATCCCTTTTGAAATTATGGATGCCTTTGATTTTGGCGGTTTTATGGTTCCAATGCACATCAATAGCATTAATGGATTGTCTTTTTCACTTTTCTTCTATTTTCATCCATTAGATCTTCTATATTATGATCTGATGGTTGTTAAAGTTAGAGTATAATACGGTAAGAATCCAACTTTCTACCATTTTCATCTTCTTCAAAAAACTTAAGCTTTCTGAAACTTCCACTCGAGCTTCCTGAATCCATGCATGCCATCCTTATCTTTGACATTCTTCCTGCGAATTTACTCGGACTTGCTCTTGGACTCCCGGTGCTCGAAAAACTCATTTGGCTGGCCGCCACGTCTCCATTCGCAGAATTTTCTAGCACTCGGTTTTTTTGACTTCACACAGTAAGTACCTCTTCCTCCCTTTTTTTTATTCGATTTATGATTGTCTTACATTTTATTACATCATTCGGTTTAACAACTAGGGTTCATATTTTCTGGGTGATTTTTAGGGTTTAGACATAGGTTAGGTTTATCATATTCCTTAAGCCTATGGTTTGATAAATTTCATCTAGAAATTGGGATTGTTTTTCTTTTTTAGAAATGTCCCAATCTGGTTTAGAAGTTTATTCTCCAGAATTTGTAGCACCAGAATATCCCAAACATCTAGCCTCCCCATATAAACCCAGAAATTTCAAACCTCAGTCCAAATTGGAAGTTAATGATACCAGGATTAGAGACCATCTGATTAAGTCGAACCAAGAAGAGACTACAAGTCGTTATAGGTGAATCCTACAAGAAATTTCCGAGGGCAAGCGTCATTTCTTGCGAGACACGGCCTGGCCTGAACCCACGATATTAACCTCTATTCCACTCGCAAGACCAATGTTTTTACCCAATGTCACTGTTGCTTTTGAACCAGGTGACCTTGAGTTTGAAATCATGTCTCATAAGCACCGCAAATCAAAGACACCACAGGACCCCAATGTCACCTTTGAGGCAGAACTTATTGTTGGGTTTTATGCCCTAAATAAAACTCATTTCAATATAATCAGATTTACTTATTAATAAAGATCAGAAATAACATTTAATGTTGCATGGTTCACATGATTTATTTCATGATTATTTATATAATTTATGAATTCTATTTAAGTCCAGAACATATGAATTTGTTAATGATTATAGTGTTGTCAGCACAGTGGAATATAATCTTAATTATATGTTTGAAAGTCTATTCCCTAATTTGTTAGTTTACTGCATTTAGACTGACATGATAATCAGCGATAGGTATTCTTACACCTTGGATAAGTGTTATGTCCTTTCCAGGACATTGGCAAAGTTTACCAGCATCGGATGTATGGAGTATACATCGGAAGGGACCGATATTGAACTTTGATTAGATTTGTTAAAATTTACCGTAATATCTATTCAATTCAATATCACCCGTTGATCGTAGATCAAATGATCTTAATCCTGATATGTTTAGGTTCGATCTCAAGAGTATTATACATGTTCTTTGATTTGTTAGTTAAGCCTACTTTTAGGTCAAGGTGATACGTACATTTTGGGAACATGATAGTATAATTGAGTGGGAGCGCTAACATAAATATGGAATCTATAACTTCTATAGGAATTTAGAAGTGAAATGATGATATCCTTCAAGCTTGGCTAAACAGAGATAAATGGTGGAGATCTCATTTCACTTTGCTGAAATATCATTTATACGGAGCTAAGTATTTTAAGGATAAAATACATTGAAGGTGTAACAGTAACTTAGTGCCTATTCAATGTAGATCATCTATTAGAGGGTCATTGATCAAATTAGGATTATAACAATGGATAACTAATGACATATCTATATCATGGAACATATAGAGCGTTCTATATAACTGAGAGTGCAATTCCAAGTTCTAAGTGTGGATTCAATAAGGAATTAATAATTTAGGGAGTTTACTTGGTAAATTCAGTTCGACTTATTGGAAGCTCGGAAATATAGGCCCATGGTCCTCATACTAGTTGAGACCATACTGCTTGTAAGACTCAGTTAATTGATTTTAATTAATCAATTATAATTCTAAAGTTAGACTATGTCTACTTTGTGAATTTTCACTAAGCAAGGGTGAAATTTTAAGAAAAGAGATTCTAGGTTTTATTTGTTAATTAAGAGACTTTATATGTCTAATTAATAAATATATTAAATGAAAATATTATTTAATAATTAATTTTTAGTTATTAAATAATTAGAATTGGCATTTAAATGGTTGAATTTGAAAATTGGCGTTTTTGAGAAAATGAGATGTAGAAATGATAAAACAGCAAAATTTCATAAGTGAGGCCCATTATCCAAAGCCCAGGCCGGCCACTATTGTAGGCTTTTATCATTTATTTTTTCATTATTTTAATGCCAAATAATTCTAACTTAAACTTAGGTGGTTACCTATAAATAGGTAGTGATGGCTTCAGGAAAAAGATGATACATCTCATTCCTTCATAGAAAATCTTCTACCTGCCACCTTCTCTCTTCTTTTCCTCTTCAATTTCGAACCTTGAGTGAATGAGTGAGTGCCCACACACATCAAGTGATATCTCAATCATAGTGTGTAAGACTGTGGAAAATCAACCAACAAGAAGGAGAATCAGCATCAAATGAAGGAGAGAAAGAGATCCAGGTTCAGATCTTGATGCTCTACTACAGAAAGGAATCAAGGGCTAGACATCTGAACGGAAGGAGTCATTATATTCTGCTGCACCCAATGTAAGGTTTTCTTAAACTGTTATGTGTTTATTTCATTGTTTTAGAATTCATATTAGGATGTTAATGAAACATACTTGTTAGTAAATCTAGATCCTGGTAAAATATATCCAATAACTGGCCTCAGAGCCATGGTAATGATTTACTTTCATGAAATTTGAATTAAAACGATGTTATATGTTGATTTGGATGGTTTCATGTGGTTTATGTGCTTATTTGATGATAGTTTAGAAATCGCAATATATGTTACTGAAATATTTCTGATTTCGATCTGGAATCATTTTTTCTGGAAAGTAGATGAAAAATTAATAAATTTAGGCTTTTACAGAACCTAATTTGGATTTTTTATGAATTAGTTATGATTTTTTGAAGTTGAACAAAAATATCAGGTTTTGAGTGTCACACGCGCGCGCGGACGCTGGGACAGCACCCTGTCTGAAGGGCAGCTCGCGCCCACGTCCCTTGGTCAAATGAGGCTGCTTCCGCGCGCGCAGAGGTATGCAATGCATACCCGTGTGCCTCAAACTTGTTTCGTCATAACTTTTGATTCAAAAATCATTTTTCATTGAAACAAAAGCCAATTTTTGGCAGAATTTTGTGTAGTATCTGAATTTTCAATTAAAAATCTAATTGTTAGAATAAAATTAATTTTTATTAATTTTTTAATTAATTAAAATTAGTTTCTGATATTAGTAGGCTTTGAATTTTGAAAATTTGATTTCTCACAAAGGAGTCTTATGGTTATTTTTGAAATTTTAGATTATTTTAATTATAAGATCAGATATTATTTTTTTTATTAAATTTTAAATGATCTTACTTTGATATTAAAATATTATCTTTTAAAAATAATCTTGTACTAATTTCAAAATTTGCTAACCATATTGGTTAGTTTAGTTTGAATAGATATTTTAGGGTTTCAAACCATAAATTTTTCAAACTTATTATTATTATTTTTTTTAAATATTCTAACAATATAAAATATCTTATTTTTCAATTAGTTTATTTGTGTAATATTTAAATTTATTAAATTATAAGACTCAGAATATAATAATGAAATATCTAAATTTAAAATTCAAGATATTATATTATATTATCTTATTAGAAATTTTAAATAAATTTAAATTTTGAATAAACTTGATATTTGAAAAATTAGTTAGATATTTTTTTTGATTTTTTGTTAGAATTTAAGAAATTTAGGAGTTTGTTGAATTTTGAAAATTTTCAAATATTCTCTAACAACCTAAATTTGAATTCTACTTAAGATATTTATTTTAAAATTTAATTTTATTTTAAATTTTAAAATTGAGATATTTTAGCTTACTTTCCAGGTATTTTAGATAAGTTATTATTGTTTGTTATATTATTATGTATTCAAAATTTTTTTTTACAAACCTATTATTTATTTGATCTAAATTGCTAACTTGTTGACAGATCCAATGATCTGATTTTAATCATAGTCCAATTGTCAATAGATCTTATAAATAATTTATAAGAGGTAAATTTTACAATTTCTTTCATCTGTGTAAACCTAGTAACATGATAGGGCCCATCCAAATCATTTGACATGTGTGAGCCTATATGTTTGCTTTTGGGCTTAGATGCATATAGGAAGCCCATTTAAGTTTTACTAAGTAAATGGACTAGGTTGCTAAAATAAATTTTTGACATAAGTAAATATATTTAGGTCCAATTAGATTTGGGCTTATTCAATGAATAACAATTGTTTATTTAAAGGTTAAATTCCTCTCTTTTGGGCCTTGTATGAGAGTTGGGGGCCAATAGAAGTGGGTACAACATACTGAACCCAGCTCCCTGATGTCGCCCAATTAGTTACACTGCGGTTGCAGTAGTAAACGGGCTATATGTCGTATCCACAGGGAGGAAAAATACACTCAAAAGGACAGTTAGTAATTTTACGAGAATAAAATAAGAAGCTTGAATGTGATGTGAGAATATTGAGAAAATGATTTTCAAAAATTAAACAAGTAATTAAAATGAGAAGTAATCAGAAAATGATTATGGAAGACACAAACTTTGTACATGCAATTATATTTTCCTAATAAAATTGATTCTTTAACTTTAACTATAATTCTACACCATTAATTATAGTTGGAAAATGTGTATAATTAAGCCCACTAGAAAAATATGTTCTCTAATTAAATTAATACTACTTCTAAAAATACTATCATATCATATAATTTAAATCTACAAAATACCACCGGCAGAATGCAGTAAAAATCATATAATATAATAAACACCCTAATAATTAATAGCCTAACTTACATAAGAAAAGCATGACTGAACTTAAATAAAAGGTACTATTAAATTTAAAGTGCAATTTAGAAGAAGAGAAATTTAATATAATAAATATGGAAATGAAGAACAAAGAGAATCAATATATTAGAAAAATAAAAATTACATGAACTTATACTTGAGTCTTGCCAAAGAAATTAGCTTAGAAAAGGCATTGTCTTTACACTAAAATTAATAAAGTAAAATAAAGAAGAAAGAAAGAAAAAGATAAAATTTTAGTATAATAACACTACTAAAATCTGATTGCTTTTTCATTGTAGTTAGCTCCTATTTATAGTGCACATTTGCTCTCTAAATTAGAATTTTCGTACATTATTTAGTGGTTTAGTGGCTTAAAATGCTGAGATAAAATGAGAACATGGGCACATCTCAGTTTGATTGAATAATGACTTGCACT
This sequence comes from Cannabis sativa, assembly GCF_029168945.1. Classification (NCBI taxonomy): domain Eukaryota; kingdom Viridiplantae; phylum Streptophyta; class Magnoliopsida; order Rosales; family Cannabaceae; genus Cannabis; species Cannabis sativa. The sequence goes on from NC_083602.1 coordinate 66,971,816, forward strand.
CCGGACACGTCACAGCTAGCTTCAACCACCATATGCATGTGTCAGGCGTAGTGGAGTACATGCTGACTAAGTGGACTTGCTCCTCAAGGAATGTGATCCCTTTGATGTTGGATTGTCTCGTGTTGTGGTCATTTGAGAGATCAACTAAAGATTTAATTGATATAGGCTTCTTAAACCCAACAAAGACAAGACTTAATGGGCCTTTTCAAAAAAAATCCAATTTCATTTATAATTTGAAAAATAACATAAAATTAAAATAAATTAATATTTTCAACTAAAATAATTTTATAATTAAAATTATGAAAATATCTACTTAAATTAATTTTATGTGTATAATTAAAGGCTTAAAATATATAAATTTGAGCTTTAATCACTCCCCATCACATGAACTACCCCAATTGTGAAGGCCCATTTGCCTTATTTAAATAATTGTATTAGATTAATTATATTACTCTAACCTAATTAAAATTGAATTAGCAACATAATTAACTTTTAAAATATAAGAAATTTAATTTTTCATTTAATATTTTAAAGTTAATTTTAGAAAAACACTTAGTAAATGAAATTATTCTAGATAGTTATTTCTAGAACTAGTTATTTTTTCTAATATTTAATTAGGAAAATATCATAGATTGTGAAATTAATTGTTTAATAATTAATTTTGGTACAATCTAAGTTAAGTATATTTTTCATAGTACTAAACTAGAATTAATAATTAAGTCTCCTCTATACTTAATTATTTATTTCTTGAATTTAATACTTTTAATTAAATTGAAAATTTAAATATTTAAGTTGATTTTCATCATGATACTTAAATATTATTATTTTCGTGTTATTTAATTAAAATTAAAAACGGGATCTCGGAATTTGTAAATATTATATTATATTACAAAGTTTAGTATTTAAAGCAAAAATTTTAATTTGACACGTTTTCCAGAAATTTCTTTGATTAGCAAAGATTGCACAATAATTGAAAAAGCATTGTAGCGTGCCTTAGCATTAGGGTGTTACAATTTTGGTATCAGAGCCGCGAGGTTTGTCTACCGAAGCTTGCTAAGACATGTACAATCTTCATCAGAGAAAGCTCGGTTCACGGTTCAGTAAGCCCGTACTTATTTAGTAATTTAAGTAAATATGAATGTGAAAGCATGTTAGGAAGCATATTAGATTTTAATTAATTATTTATAAAAGTGTGTTGCCTTTAAGTATTTAAGAGCGGTGTTAAGTTTTGATCGCTGTCTAACCTGCCTGGCTTATGGATTCGCAGGCTAAGTCATATTAAATGGACGCCCCGCGAAATACAAGAAGTCAGGGTGGCATGGTTGAGACCAGAGGCGGTCAGAGGAATCCTCAAAATCCTCGTGGTCGCGGCCGTGACCGTGGCAGAGCTCAGGGTGGTCGCCCTGTAAATCCACCTCAAGCTCCTCCTGACTGGGAGCAAAGATTTGCTGAAATGCAAGATAGAATCCGCCAACAAGATGAAGATATTCAAATATTGAGGCAGCAGGGTCCTCCTGCTGTGCCTCCTCAAGTGGTTCAGGCCGTTGCAGTTCCTGCGGTGTTAGCAGAACAACCTGTTGCTGGCAACCGTATGGAGCCGTTGTACGAAAGATTCCGGAAACAGGCACCTCCAGTGTTTCTGGGAGGTCCTGATGTGATGAAGGCCGAGCAGTGGCTTTCACTGATTGAACGCATCCTTAATTTTATGGGAGTGGTTGGAAATGACCGGGTGACCTGCGCCACTTTTCAGTTTCAGGAAGACGCTCTCGTGTGGTGGGAGTTGATAACCCTCACTCGAGACGTCACGCTGATGACCTGGGAAGAATTCAAGGAGTTGTTTAACTCCAAGTATTACAATGAAGCAGTCCGCAGTGCAAAGCGGAAAGAGTTTACTGTATTAGTTCAAACTGAGGGAATGTCGGTTACAGAGTATACGACAAAGTTTGACCGTTTGGCCAAGCTTGCAGCGGGAATTGTGCCAACTGACTTCAGTAAGAAAGAAAAATACTTGGCGGGTTTGAGTGCAAAGATTAGACATGATTTGGTTATTACTACTACTGAGGCAACCACATATGCAGAGATGGTTGAAAAGGCTTTGAGAGCCGAGGGTGCAGTGAAATTCCTTCAGGAGCCCCGGGTGACTCCGAGTGTTGGTGGAACCCCCACTGTTTCTACTCCTGTTTATGGTAGGGATGGTGGTGATTCCACCACTGAGCAGAAAAGAAAAGTTGTTCCAGCTTCTGGTGGCTCGGGGCAAAGTAAGCGGTTCCGTGGGAACCAAGGCAAAGGAGGACGCCAGGGTTACTCTTATCCTGAGTGTCCACGGTGCAAGAAACATCATCCGGGAGAGTGTAATTGGAAGACATGCTTCCTGTGTGGCATGGTGGGGCATTTCAAGAAAGATTGTCCCCAGGCAAAGAAAGAGGAGCCAAAAGCAGAAGTGAAACCGGTTCCTGCTCGAGTGTTTGCCATTACCCAAGCTGATGCTGCAGCCAGTCCTTCTGTTGTGTCAGGTCAGCTTCCCGTCAACAACTTGTTGTTTACAGTATTATTTGACTCGGGAGCTACACGCTCATATGCAGCTACAAGAGTAATTGATCTTTTGGGTAGGCCTTGTGATATTTTTGAAAGAGGGTTTGGAACCCTAATGCCTAGCGGGGAATTGGTTATCTCTAATAGGCGCATTAGGTCTATGCCAATTAGGATCGAAGATAGGGAATTGAGTACTGACCTCATAGAATTGAAATTAACTGAGTTTGACATTATACTGGGAATGGATTTCCTATACAAGTATTCGGCCAGTATAGATTGTAGGCGTAAAATGGTGACTTTTCAGCCGGAAGGTGAAGATCCATTTGTTTATGTTGGATCAGTTCAGGGGTCTCGGATCCCGGTTATTTCTGTGCTGAGGGCTAGAGATTTACTATGCAATGGTTGTGTAGGATTTCTAGCGGTGGTATTTGACTCCAGCAGACCTGAAACATTTGGGCCTGAGGTAGTCAGGGTGGTAAAAGATTTTCTTGATGTGTTTCCCGAGGAGTTGCCGGGATTTTCGCCACAGCGAGAGATTAATTTTGTAATTGATTTGGCACCTGGAGTCGAACCTGTTTCTAAAGCTCCATATAGGATGGCTCCAGCAGAACTCAAGGAGCTTAAGTTACAACTTCAGGGGATGCTTGACATTGGGTTTATTCGACCCAGTGTATCGCCCTGGGGAGCTCCGGTTCTCTTTGTGAAAAAGAAGGATGGTTCCCTCAGAATGTGTATCGATTATCGGGAACTAAACAAGCTGACGATTAAGAACAAGTACCCGTTACCCAGAATCGACGATCTGTTCGATCAGCTTCAGGGAAAGACAGTGTTTTCGAAGATTGATTTACGGTCTGGTTATCATCAACTTAGAATTCGGGAGGAGGACATACCGAACACTGCTTTTGGAACCAGATATGGGCACTATGAGTTTCTAGTAATGTCATTTGGATTGACTAATGCTCCTGCAACCTTTATGGATCTCATGAATAGGGTATTCAAGGATTTCCTCGATAACTGCGTTGTAGTGTTTATCGATGACATTCTTGTATACTCTCAGTCAGAAGAGGAGCAGGAGCATCATCTTCGAATGGTATTACAGCGACTTAGGGATCACAAGTTGTATGCCAAGTTCAAAAAGTGCGAATTCTGGTTGTCTGAGGTATCCTTTTGGGGTCATATTGTTGGAAAGAATGGAATTATGGTTGATCCAAATAAGATAGAATCAGTGAAGAATTGGCCGAGGCCCAAGTCTGTGACAGAAGTTCAAAGTTTTCTCGGATTAGCAGGGTATTATCGGCGTTTTGTCGAAGGATTTTCTAAACTTTCTATGCCCCTAACCGAATTGACCAAGAAAAATCAGAGATTTGTGTGGTCAGATAAGTGTGAGACAAGCTTTCAGGAGTTGAAGCAGCGTTTTATAACAGCTCCGGTGTTAGCTTTTCCATCAGATCAAGAGAAATTTTTGGTTTATTGTGATGTGTCCAGACAGGGTCTGGGATGTGTTCTGATGCAAGTTGACAGAGTCATAGCCTATGCCTCTCGTCAATTGAAAGATTATGAGCAGCGTTACCCAACTCATGATTTAGAGCTCGTTGCTGTGGTTTTTGCTTTAAAGATATGGCGACATTATATTTACGGTGAAAAGTGTGAAATTTATAGAGATCATAAGAGTCTTAAATACTTTTTCACCCAGAAAGATCTGAATATGAGGCAGAGAAGGTGGTTGGAGTTGGTTAAAGACTATGATTGTGAAATACTGTATCACCCTGGGAAAGCCAATGTTGTGGCTGATGCTTTAAGCAGAAAAGGTCTCGGCCAAGTTTGTACTACAGTTATGATAGCCCCTCAACTAGCCACGGAAATGGTTAGTGCAGGGATTGAGTTTGTGGTCGGGAAATTACATAATTTAACACTTCAGTCTGATCTGTTGGAGAGAATCAAAAAGGCACAGTTGGAAGATCCCGAGCTAGTTAAGGTTCGAGACGAAGTAATGGCTGGTCGGCCTAGAGGCTTTTCAGTCTCGAACAGTGGAATGTTGTTATATAAAGCTCGAGTTTGTGTTCCTAATGTTGATGAGCTTAAGAAAGAAATACTGGATGAAGCTCATACCACACCTTATTCATTACATCCAGGAACCACCAAAATGTATCCGGATTTGAAACCTTACTTCTGGTGGTATGGGATGAAAAGAGATGTGGTGGACTACGTGTCCAAGTGTTTAACCTGTCAGCAAATTAAAGCTGAACATTAGAGGCCGGCAGGGTTACTACAACCTTTAGTCCTTCCAGAATGGAAGTGGGAGGACATTGCAATGGACTTCGTAACTGGTTTGCCTAGAACTACGGGGATGTATGATTCAGTATGGGTCATCGTGGACAGATTCACAAAATCAGCTCACTTTCTACCAGTGAAAGTTACATATTCAGTGGATCAGTACGCTGAATTGTATGTGAAGGAGATAGTTCGTCTCCATGGAGCCCCTAAATGTATTGTGTCAGATAGGGATCCAAAGTTCACATCGAAGTTTTGGGTGAGTCTTCAAAAGGCTATGGGTACCAAAATAAGTTTAGCACAGCCTTTCACCCTCAGACTGATGGTCAGTCAGAAAGAACTATTCAGATTTTAGAAGACTTACTGCGAGCTTGTGTCATGGACTTTGAGGGTTCATGGAGTAAGTACTTGCCTTTAATTGAATTCTCCTACAACAATAGCTACCAGAGTACAATAGGGATGGCTCCCTATGAGATGTTATATGGTAGAAAATGTCGATCTCCTATTCATTGGGACGAGACGGGAGAAAGGAAGTACTTGGGTCCAGAGTTAGTGCAGAGGACCAATGAAGCTATTGATAAGATCAAGGCTCGAATGCTTGCTTCGCAAAGCAGGCAGAAAAGTTATGCTGATCCGAAGCGCAGAGATGTTACATTTCAGGCAGGGGAACATGTTTTCCTGCGAGTTTCACCAATGAAGGGTATTAGGCGCTTCGGGAAGAAGGGTAAGTTAAGCCCTAGGTTCATTGGGCCATTTCAGATACTCGAGAAGGTCGGGCAGGTAGCATATCGGCTAGCCTTACCACCAGCATTATCGGTTGTTCATGACGTATTTCACATTTCTATGTTAAGAAAATACATGTCGGACCCGACTCATGTCTTGAGTTATGCAGCCCTTGAACTCCAACCAGACTTATCCTATGAGGAGCAACCTGTTCAGATTTTGGATAGAAAGGAAAAAGTTCTTCGGAACAAGACTATTGCACTGGTTAAGGTGCTCTCGAGGAACAGTAAGGTGGAAGAAGCCACCTGGGAATTGGAGTTAGATATGAGGACTCAACATCCAGAGCTATTCAGGTTAGATTTCGGGGACGAAATCCTATTAACGGGGGGATAATTGTAATGACCGCTCTAGTAATGTGGTAATGTAAAGGCAATTAGCACTAATTTTTATATTATTATTTGTGAATTTATTTAATTCTGAATCCCAATATTTAGAAATAAATATTAGAGTTATAATTTCTCAATTCTGGAGATTTTATTAAACTCTAGGGGTATTATTTAGTTTATATGTGTAATATGCTATTTTTGTAATTTTTGCTCGGCGACAACGGAAAATGCGATGGATGGCTAGGTTGATCACATGGGTAAGTTTAGAACCTTATTTCATAGTGGGAAATATTTTAGAAAAAAATTAATTATCGGGATTGAGCGGGGTTATGGAATTGATCATTTTACCCCTAGCTTTGGAAATACCCTAGTTTTAAGTCTAAAGGGTATTTTAGTCTTTTCCTTGGTGGGAGTAGGTGGCAGCCATGGGTGATGACACCTAGTTAATTTAAGTATTGATTGGGAAATGAGAGATTACTTTGAAGAAAAGCAAAATTTAAAAAAAAAAACGGAAATTGAGTTGTTTCTTGAACTCTCTCTCTCTCTCTCTCTCTCTCTCTCTCTCTCTCTCTCTCTCTCTCTCTCTCTCTCTCTCTCTCTCTCTCTCTCTCTCTCTCCCTCTTTCGGCTGGGGCTAAGCAAGGGCAAAGATTAAAGTTTTCATCTTGTTTTTCTGGGATTAAGCTAAGATTCAAGGAGGTTTCATCTAAGGTAAGCCCTAGAACCTTTAAAGATGTGATTTTAAGCTTTTTCTTTGGTTTGAATATATGAAATTGTTAAGTAGGGGCTGTTAAGGTTTGAATTGCCTAGGGTTCGAATTTTGGGGGCTTGTTGAGTTGATTTTAACTTCTTGCAGCTGGTTTTATTTAGTGTTGATGGTTTTATGCAATTTTAACTTTAGAGTTTAAAGCTTTGGTCTTTAATGGCAAGTTGAGTATTGATGGTTTGTTCTGTGAAATTTTGGTTAGAAATGGTTGTTTATGCATTGTATAGGTACCGTGGAAAGTTTGGTAAAGTTTGGTTGAATTTTGAGTTCAAGGGGAGATTTTTCGGGTTCCTAGCACAGAACCAGAATTCCGGTTCTGGGGGACCTGTACCAACCGGTCGACCGGATGGTGACCCAGAACCGGATTTCCGGTTGGGAACCGGTCTGCCTGTTGGGGGAATTTTCAAAACCCTAGTTTTGCCCAATTTTGAGATATTTAGGGTATTGCCATGAGGTTTATCGATAGGGAAACTTTTAGTTTCAAGTTTAAGTCCCGGAAAGTGATTTAGTGAGTCACTCATCTATGTTACAATTATTGTGATTAGGTCATCCATCTAGCACGAGATTTCCGTTCAGGTCGGCCAGCACACTTGAATTCGGAAAAACAGGTAAGAACTGTGTATAATATATGATGTGATTATCTGAATGTGTGTATATATGTTTGTATATGCATGCTTGAATTATGTTATGCACTACCAACACTTGTATGAATAAGTATAGAGTGCATTGGTATAGTGATTACTGTCGTTGTGAGTATAATACAGTGATACCAACACGGGCACGGGAAAATACTAAGGTCTGTGGTACATCACTCAGTGTTACTCAGTGTTCGGGGTAAACCCTACCAACACTCGTACAGTGAGGTACGATGTGTATGTGGTATAGTGGTTGTACCCTTGTTGAACGTTCATACTCATCTGTTAAGCTCTGTAATAGGTGTATGGGCGCCTATTTACAGGTCGGAAATTATATGATATGTTATATGCATTTCTTACTGAGTCTATTGACTCACAGTTTCTGCTCCCTTGTGTAGGTAAAGGAAAGGCAAAGGCTGAACATGAGTGAACCTGAGCTCGGGTGAGATTGTACATGTCAAGCAGCGCGACCTGGAGTGTTCGGTCTCGGGACATCTGGGAGTTGTATTTTGATAGTCGTTGTGTGACCTATAAATTTGTGTATTTTGGAATGTATAGTTTGAAAAGTAAATTTTACAAAGTTTGAAAACGGGATCCCGAAATTTGTAAATATTATATTATATTACAAAGTTTAGTACTTAAAGAAAAATTTTTAATTTGACACGTTTTTCTAGAAATTTCTTTGATTAGCAAAGATTGCACAATAATTGAAAAAGCACTGTAGCGTGCCTTAGCATTAGGGCGTTACACTAGTCGTTGCCTAAGTCTTTCTATGGTAATACAATTTCAGAATGATGCAATGGTAGTATACTTAATGTAAATCATTACTAGATTCATGGATGACCTAATCGAATTCTTAAGAAAAGCTAGAACTGTTAACCATGGTTTGCATGTTTGTTAGCTATTCTAAGTGATTAGGGGTGGACCATCCCATAGTCAATAGATAAGAAAGTGTTTGTTTAAACAAATACTACTTTTCTAAGAAAATGACTAAGTCTGAAAATAAAGGAGATAATTTTCTTGATTCCAAAAGTGTTCAATCATCTTATTCTACATATGATGATCTCACTGCCTCTGTTGTCTTAACACAACCGAAGAGGTCAATACCATTTAGTTTTCTTAGACATAGTTCACGGTACCTTGTCGTAGTGGGAGAGTTTCTAGGAACTCACCTTCTTATGACTTGGAAGACACTAGTGATTAAAATTCATTGTGAGTTTAAACAAGTAATGGATTGTCAAGATAAGAAACTAAGAAGAAAAGCCAAGAGAACTATGGTTTAATCCATTCACATGGAGTAACCTATAGTTTTCTATTACAAGGACATAAAAGGAAATTTTCGTTAATAAGTCTATTAAATAGACTTAACAAAACTTCATGTTCCTAGTATTATAGGTTTGAGTTTATCTAAACCTATTGCTTGTGGTATACCTGGTAATTACTTACTCTAATGCAAGCAACTTACTTTAGTAAGATGCTGAAGCATTTTCTTTCTAATGGCAATCTATAGAAGCTTCTCGACTTCTAGGCATAGATTTTATTTATCTAAGGAAAAGTCTCAACTATTCCAGAAAAGATAAAGCCATGAAAGAATTTCTTAAATCAATAGTGAGAGGTCTCAGATATGCTTTAGTATGTCTTAGGCCAAACACCTGCTGTTGAGTGGGAGTAATGAGTAGGTATCAGATTAATCCAGGAGAGGAACATTGGAAGACAATCAAGTAAATCTTAAGATTAAGAAGAGGAACTATATGTTAGTCGATAAGGGTGTGTTTAAAATTCTTAGACTACACCACATCAGATTTCGAGACTTGCCTTTGTGCTAGAAAGTCTGCTGATAAGATGGTGATTACTCTAGGGGTGGAGTAGGGATTTTGGAGAAGTGTAAAAACCTATCTGAAATCTCTTAGTCTACCAGAGAGAGACTGAATGTTAAAGTTGCAGGAAAGGTACTTATTCAGTCTAAGGAAAGTTCTATACAATTGTGGCACCGTTCTAACTTGTCTTAACTACTAGTGTTAATTTCTTGATTAACCAAAAGTAGTTGCCAAAGGTATAGAATCCAGCATCCCAAAAGAGTAGACATATAGAGAGGAATTTCACAATATCAATAGTTTTGTGATTAAGGAAGAGTAATGGTGGAGGAAAGGATGTGGTTATATCAACCTGTCAGATCCTATTACGAGGAGTTTACTACTACTACACTTGATTTGTATATCAAGGTGTTGAGATTATTTGAAATGCACATCTTGTTTTATATTAGTACAAGTGGGAGTTTGTTGGGTTTTATGCCTAAATAAAACTCATTTCAATATAATCAGATTTACTTATTAATAAAGATAAGAAATCATTTAATGTTGCATGGTTCACATGATTTATTTCATGATTATTTACATAATGTATGAATTCTATTTAAGTCCAGAACATATGAATTTGTTAATGATTATAGTGTTGTCAGCACAGTGGAATATAATCTTAATTATATGTTTGAAAGTTTATTCCCTGATTTGTTAGTTCACTGGATTTAGACTGACATGATAATCAGCGATATGTATTCTTACACCTTGGATAAGTGTTATGTCCTTTCCAGGACATTGGCTGTAACGCCCTAATGCTAAGACACGCTACCGTGCTTTTTCAATTACAGTGCAATCTTTGCTAATCAAAGAATTTTCTTGAAAAATGTGTCAAATAAAACTTTCATATTAAATATTAAACTTTATAATATAGTAACATATTTACAAATGCCGGGATCCCGTTTTCAAAATTTGTAAAATTAACATTCCAAAATATACATTTATTACAGGTCGCACAGCCACTATCAAAATACAACTCCCAGATGTCCCGAGACCGAACACTCCAGGTCGCGCTGCTTTGACATGTACATTCCCATCTGAGCTCAGGTTCACTCCTATTCAGCCTTCGCCTTTCCTTTACCTACACATGGAAGCAGAACTATGAGTCGACAGACTCAGTAAGAAATGCATATAACATATCATATAATTCCGACCTGTAATTAGGCGCCCATACACCTAATTACAGAGCTTAACAGCTGAGTATGAACGTTTAATACTAGGGTACAACCACTATACCACATACACAACGTACCTCACTATACGAGTGTTGGTAGGGTTTACTCCGTACCCTGAGTACCATTGAGTGATATACCGCACACCTTAGCACTTTCCCGTACCCGTGTTGGTATCACTGTATCGTACTCACAATAACAACACTCACTATACCAATGCACTCCGTATCATATCCATACAAGTGTTGGTAGTGCAAATCACAATTTAAGGATGCATATACAAACGCATATACATACATTCAGATAATCACATCACATATTAAATTCAGTTCTTACCTATTTTTCGAATTCAAGTGTGTTGGCCGACCTGAACGGAAATCTCGTGCTAGATGGATGCCCTAATCACATTTTGAAACCGGGTAAGTTACATGATTAAAAACCTGATCCCCGGAAACCTAAAACCAAAACCCTTGGTTCTGCTATATTCCCAATGGGTTATTCTAACTCTGAAAATGGGGAAACACCCAACCGAGGCATCGAAAAGGCAAAAATTGAGAAAATGAAAGGCTCGGAGAACCCTTCCAAAACCGGCTAGCCGGTTTGCACCAGGTTTTCCAAAGCTCTTCATTTGTTGCTCAATTCTCCACCAATTGCCATGAGACCTTCCACAGCTCCTAAACAATGCATAAACAATATAATCCAGCCAGTAATTCACAGAACAAACCACCAAAACCCAAGTTGCCATTAAAGCTCAAAGCTTTCAACTCAAAGCTCAAAGTTGCATAAAACTTAAACCATTCATCAAAACCTGCTACAAGGGTCAAAAACTAGCTCAAATAAACCCTAAAATTCGAACCCTAAACCTAACTAAACCTAAGAGCCCCTATTACTCAAAAACACAAGCTCAAACCAAAGAAAAAGCTTTAAATCACATCTTCAAGAGTTCTAGGGCTTTACCTTTTGTTGAATCCTCCTTGAATTCTAGCTAAATCCCAGAAAAAAGGAAGGGAAAAACCAATCCTTGCCCTTGCTTTGCCCCAGCCGAAAGAGAGAGAGAGAGAGAGTTCAAGAAATAACTCTAATTTCCAATTTTCTTCTTTTCTTGATTTTTCTTCAAATGAGAAAAAGGATTTAATTAATCCTTTGCTGAAAGTTAACTTGCTAGGTGTCACATACTCAAGGCAGCCACCTATCACTCAATCAAACCAAAAGACAAAATTACCCTTTAACCCAATACTAAGGTTTTTCTAAAGCTAGGGGTAAAATGGTCAAATCCCATAACCCCGCTCAATCCCAATAATTTATTTTCTCTAAAATATTTCCCACTAAGAAATAAGGTTCTAAACTTACCCATGTGATCAATCTAGCCATCCATCGCATTTTCCGTTGTTGCCGAGCAAAAATTACAAAAATTACATATTTCACATATAAGCTAAATAATACCCCTATTTAATAAAATCTCCGGAATTGAGAAATTATAACTCTAATATTTATTTCTAAATATTGGGGTCCACAATTAAATAAATTCATAAATAATAATAAAATAATAAAAATTAGTGCTAATTGCCTTTACTAATCTAAATTACTAAAACGGTCATTACAATTATCCCCCCGTTAATAGGATTTCGTCCTCGAAATCTAACCTGAATAGCTCTGGATGTTGAGTCCTCATATCCAACTCCAATTCCCAGGTGGCTTCTTCCACCTTACTGTTCCTCCAGAGCACCTTAACCAGTGTAATAGTCTTGTTCCGCAGAACTTTTTCCTTTCTATCCGAAATCTGTATAGGTTGCTCTTCATAGGATAAGTCTGGTTGCAGTTCAAGGGCTTCATAACTCAAGACATGAGTCGGGTCTGACACGTATTTCCTCAACATAGAGATGTGAAATACGTCATGAACAACCGATAACGCTGGTGGTAAGGCTAGCCGATATGCTACCTGCCCGACCTTCTCGAGTATCTGAAATGGCCCAATGAACCTAGGGCTTAACTTACCCTTCTTCCCGAAGCGCCTAATACCCTTCACTGGTGAAACCCGCAGGAAAACATGTTCCCCTGCCTGAAATGTAACATCTCTACGCTTCGGATCAGCATAACTTTTCTGCCTGCTTTGAGCAGCAAGCATTTGAGCCTTGATCTTATCGATCGCCTCATTGGTCCTCTGCACTAACTCTGGACCTAAGGACTTCCTTTCTCCCGTTTTGTCCCAATGAATAGGAGAACGACATTTACTACCATATAACATGTCATGGGGAGCCAACCCTATTGTACTCTGGTAGCTATTGTTGTAGGAGAATTCAATTAAAGGCAAATACTTACTCAATGAACCCTCAAAGTCCATGACACAGGCTCGCAGTAAATCTTCCAATATCTGGATTGTTCTTTCTAACTGACCATCAGTCTGAGGGTGAAAGGCTGTGCTAAACTTTAACTTGGTACCCATAGCCTTCTGAAGACTCACCCAAAATTTTGATGTAAACTTTGGATCCCTATCTGACACAATAGATTTAGGGGCTCCATGGAGACGAACTATCTCCTTCACATACAATTCAGCATACTGATCCACTGAATATGTAACTTTCACTGGCAGAAAGTGAGCTGATTTTGTGAATCTGTCCACTATGACCCACACTGAATCATACATTCTTGTAGTTCTAGGCAAGCCAGTTACGAAATCCATTGCAATGTCCTCCCACTTCCATTCTGGGAGGACTAAAGGTTGCAGTAACCCTGCCGGCCTCTGATGTTCAGCCTTGATTTGCTGACAGGTTAAACACTTAGACACGTAGTCCACCACATCTATTTTCATCCCATACCACCAGAAGTAGGGTTTCAAATCCTGGTACATTTTGGTGGTCCCTGGATGCAATGAATAAGGTGTGGTGTAAGCTTCATCAAGTATGTCTTTCTTAAGCTCATCAACACTAGGAACACAAACTCGAGCTTTGTATAACAACATTCCAGTGTTTGAGACTGAAAAGTTTGTAGGCCGACCAACCATTACTTCATCTCGAACTTTAACTAGCTCAGGATCTTCTAGTTGTGCCTTTATGATTCTCTCTAACAGATCAGACTGGAGTGTCAAATTGTGCAATTTCCCAACTACGAACTCAATCCCTGCACTAACCATTTCTGTGGCTAGTTGAGGGGCTATCAAAACCGTGGTACAGACCTGCCCGGGACCTTTTCTGCTTAAAGCATCGGCCACAACATTGGCTTTTCCGGGGTGATATAGAATTTCACAATCGTAGTCCTTAACCAACTCCAACCCCCTTCTCTGCCTCATATTCAAATCTTTCTGGGTGAAAAAGTATTTGAGACTCTTATGATAAGTATAAATCTCGCATTTCTCACTGTAAAGATAATGTCGCCAGATCTTTAGAGCAAAAACCACAGCAGCAAGCTCTAAATCATGAGTTGGATAACGCTGCTCATAATCTTTCAGTTGACGAGAAGCATAGGCTATGACTCTGTCAGCTTGCATCAGAACACATCCCAGACCCTGTCTGGATGCATCACAGTAAACCACAAATTTCTCTTGATCTGATGGCAAAGCTAACACCAGAGATGTTATCAAACGTTGCTTTAACTCCTGGAAACTTATTTCACACTTATCTGACCACACAAATTTCTTATTTTTCTTGGTCAATTCGGTTAGGGGCATAGAAATTTTAGAAAATCCTTCGACGAAATGCCGATAATACCCTGCTAAACCGAGAAAACTTCGAACCTCCGTCACAGACTTTGGCCTTGGCCAATTCTTCACGGATTCCACCTTGTTTGGATCAACCATAATCCCATTCTTCCCAACAATATGACCCAGAAAGGACACCTCAGACAACCAGAATTCGCACTTTTTAAACTTTGCATACAACTTGTGATCCCTAAGTCGCTGCAATACCATTCGAAGATGATGCTCGTGCTCCTCTTCTGAGTGAGAGTATACAAGAATGTCATCGATAAACACTATAACGCAGTTATCGAGGAAATCCTTGAATACCCTATTCATAAGATCCATAAAGGCCGCAGGAGCATTGGTCAATCCAAATGACATTACCAGAAACTCATAGTGCCCATATCTGGTTCTAAAAGCAGTCTTCGGTATATCCTCTTCTTGAATTCTGAGTTGATGATAACCAGATCGTAAATCAATCTTCGAAAACACTTTCTTTCCCTGAAGCTGATCGAACAAATCATCGATTCTGGGCAACAGGTACTTGTTCTTAATCGTCAACTTGTTTAGTTCCCGGTAATCAATACACATTCTGAGGGAACCATCTTTCTTTTTCACAAAGAGAACCGGAGCTCCCCAGGGCGATACACTGGGTCGGATAAACCCAATGTCAAGCATCCCCTGAAGCTACCACTTAAGCTCCTTGAGTTCTGCTGGAGCCATCCTATATGGAGCTTTAGAAACAGGTTCGACTCCAGGTGCCAGATAAATTACAAAATCAATCTCTCGCTGTGGCGGTAATCCCGGCAACTCCTCGGGAAACACGTCAAGAAAATCTTTCACCACCCTGACTACCTCAGGCCCAAATGTTTCAGGTCTGCTGGAGTCAATTACCACTGCTAGAAATCCTACACAGCCACTGCATAGTAAATCCCTAGCCCTTAGTACAGAAATAACCGGGATCCGAGACCCCTGGACTGATCCAACATAAACAAATGAATCTTCACCTTCTAGCTGAAAAAATCACCATTTTCCGCTTACAATCTATACTGGTCGAATACTTGGACAGAAAATCCATTCCCAGTATAATATCAAACTCAGTTAATTTCAATTCTATGAGGTCAGCGCTCAACTCCCTATCTTCGATCCTAACCGGCATAGACCTAATGCGCCTATTAGAGATAACCAATTCCCCGTTAGGCATTAGGGTTCCAAACCCTCTTTCTAAAATATCACAAGGCCTACCCAAAAGATCAATTACTCTTGTAGCTACATATGAGCGTGTAGCTCCTGAATCAAATAAAACTGTAAACAAGGAGTTGTTGACAGGAAGCTGACCTGTCACCACAGAAGGACTGGCTGCAGCATCAGCTTGGGTGATAGCGAACACTCGAGCAGGAACCTGTTTCACCTCAGCTTTCGGCTCCTCTTTCTTTGCCTGAGGGCAATCTTTCTTGAAATGCCCCACCATGCCACACAGGAAGCATGTCTTCCGGTTACACTCTCCCGGATGATGTTTCTTGCACCGTGGACACTCAAGGTAAGAGTAACCCTGGCGTCCACCTCTGCCTTGGTTCCCACGGAACCGCTTACTTTGCTCTGAGCCACTAGATGATGGAATCACTTTCCTTTTCTGCTCAGTGGTTGAGTCACCACCATCCCTACCATAAACAAGTGTAGGAACAGTGGGGGTTCCACCAACACTCTGAGTCACTCGGGGCTCCTGAAGAAATTTCACCGCACCCTTGGCTCTTAAAGCCTTTTCAACCATCTCTTCATATGTAGTTGCCTTCGTGGTAGTAATCACCAAATCGTGCCTAATCTTCGCACTCAAACCAGACAAATATTTCTCTTTCTTACTGAAATCAGTTGGCACGATTCCCGCTCCGAGCTTGGCCAGACTGTCAAACTTTGTTGTATACTCGGTAATAGACATTCCCTCGGTTTGAACCAACTCAGTGAATTCTTTCGGCTCTGCACTGCTGACAGCTTCATTGTAGTACTTGGAGTTAAACAACTCCTTGAATTCTTCCCGGGTCATCACTGTGACGTCCCGAGTGAGGGTTATCAACAGCGTCTTCCTGAAACTAGAAAGTGGCACATGTCACCCGATCATTACCAACCACTCCCATAAAATTGAGGATACGCTCGATCACTGTGAGCCACTGCTCAGCCTTCATTACATCAGGACCTCCCAGAAATACTGGAGGTGCATGCTTCCGAAATCTTTCATACAACGGTTCCATGCGGTTGCCAACAACAGGTTATTCTACTGGCACCGCCGGAACTGCCACGGCCTGAGCAACTTGAGGAGGCACGGCAGGAGGACCCTGCTGCCTCAATCTCTGAATCTCTTCATCTTGTTGGCGGATCCGATCTTGCATCTCCGCAAATCTTTGCTCCCAGTCCGGAGGGGCTTGTGGTGGATTTACAGGGCGACCACCCTGAGCTCTGCCACGGCCACGCCGTGACCACGAGGATTTTGGGGATTCCTCTGACCGCCTCCGGTCTCAACCATACCACCCTGACTTCTTGTATTTCCCGGGGCGTCCATTTAATAGGACTTAGCCTGCGAATCCATAAGCCAGGCAGGTTAGACAGCGATCAAAACTTACCACCGCTCTTAGTGACTTAAAGGCAACACATTTTTTTTAAAAAATAATTAATTAAAATCTAATATGCTTCCTAACAAGCTTTCACATTCACATTTATTTAAAGTACTAAACAAGTACAGGCTTACTAAACCGTGAACTGAGCTTTCTCTGATGAAGATTGTACATGTCTTAGCAAGCTTCGGTAGACAAACCTGGCGGCTCTGATACCAAAATTATAACGCCCTAATGCTAAGGCACGCTACAGTGCTTTTTCAATTACAGTGCAATCTTTGCTAATCAAAGAATTTTCTTGAAAAACGTGTCAAATTATAACTTTCATATTAAATATTAAACTTTATAATATAGTAACATATTTACAAATGCCGGGATCCCATTTTCAAACTTTGTAAAATTAACATTCCAAAATATACATTTATTACATGTCGCACACCGACTATCAAAATACAATTCCCAGATGTCCCGAGACCGAACACTCCAAGTCGCGCTGCTTTGACATGTACAATCCCATCTGAGCTCAGGTTCACTCCTGTTCAGCCTTCGCCTTTCCTTTACCTACACATGGAAGCAGAACTGTGAGTCGACAGACTCAGTAAGAAATGCATATAACATATCATATAATTTTCGACCTGTAATTAGGCCCCCATACACCTAATTACAGAGTTTAACAGCTCAGTATGAACGTTCAATACTAGGGTACAACCACTATACCACATACACAACGTACCTCATTGTACGAGTGTTGGTAGGGTTTACTCCGTACCCGGAGTACCACTGAGTGATATACCGCACACCTTAGCACTTTCCCATACCCGTGTTGGTATCACTGTATCGTACTCACAATAACAACACTCACTATACCAATGCACTCCGTATCATATCCATACAAGTGTTGGTAGTGCAAATCACAATTTAAGCATGCATATACAAACACATATACATACATTCAGATAATCACATCACATATTATATTCAGTTCTTACCTGTTTTCCAAATTCATGTGTGCTGGCTGACCTGAACGGAAATCTCGTGCTAGATGGATGCCCTAATCACATTTTGAAACTGGGTAAGTTACATGATTAAAAACCTAATCCCGGGAAACCCAAAACCAAAACCCTAGGTTCTGCTATATTCCCAATGGGTTATTCTAACTCTGGAAATGGGGAAACACCCAACCGAGGCATCGAAAAGGCAAAAATTGAGAAAATGAAAGGCCCGGGGAACCCTGCCAAAACCGGCTAGTCGGTTTTTTTGGCACTGCAAACAGGCTAGTCGGTTTGCACTAGGTTTCCCAAAGCTCTTCATTTGTTGCTCAATTCTCGACCAATTGCCAGGAAACCTTCCAGAGCACCTAAAAAATGCATAAACAATATAATCCATCCAGTAATTCACAGAACAAACCACCAAAACCCAAGTTGCCATTAAAGCTCAAAGCTTTGAACTCAAAGCTCAAAGTTGCATAAAACTTAAACCATTCATCAAAACCTGCTACGAGGGACTAAAACCAGCTCAAATAAACCCTAAAATTCGAACCCTAAACCTAACTAAACCTAACAGCCCCTATTACTCAAAAACACAAGCTAAAACCAAAGAAAAAGCTTAAAATCACATCTTCAAGAGTTCTAGGGCTTTACCTTTTGTTGAATCCTCCTTGAATTCTAGCTAAATCCCAGAAAAAAGGAAGGGAAAAACCAATCCTTGCCCTTGCTTTGCCCCAGCCGAAAGAAAGAGAGAGAGAGTTCAAGAAATAACTCTAATTTCTAATTTTCTTCTTTCTTGATTTTTCTTCAAATGAGAAATAGGATTTAATTAATCCTTTGCTGAAAGTTAACTTGCTAGGTGTCACGTACTCAAGAAAGCCACCTACCACTCAACCAAACCAAAAGACAAAATTGCCCTTTAGCCCAATACTAAGGTTCAGATCTTGGTGATGCTCTGCTATAGAAAGGAATCAAAGGCTAGAGATCTGAACGGAAGGAGTCATTATATTCTGCTGCACCCAATGTAAGGTTTCCTTACACTCTTATGTGTTTATTTCATTGCTTTAGAATTCATATTAGGATGTTAATGAAACATACTTGTTAGTAAATCTAGATCCTGGTAAAATATATCCAACACTTATCGCGTCCAAGGTTAGGTTTATTGGGGCCTATGTTGGTGGCATCCTGAAGTCTTATGACATTAAGCAGCGGAATGGGTGCATTATAAGGTCTGTGGCACCTGGGGAATTCAGTTATTTTCCCCCAAAAAGAGTAATATGCGAGAAGTGTAGTGGACCCAACACGAGTAACTCCTCGGGTGTTGGAGCTTAGAGCCTCGAACATATCCAGGCTGGAGCGGTCCTTCCCCTTAAGGATTACTTTAAGGAATACTGCAACTACCTCGGGGTTTCCCCATTCCAGATGAACCCTATCTCATATAGGATCCTTGCGAGCGTCAAGGTTCTATACCATATCCTAGGCTAGGAGTGCCCCACTCCTTTGGAGATAGCCTGCTTTTACTCTGTCAAAGAAGTTCTCACAAGGAAGAATGTTGCGAGAGGCTTCTATTATCTTGGGGCTTATACTGGCGACCGCAAGCTCATAATTAGACTGCCTAACTAGACAAATTTTAAAGAAAACATCTTTTGGACGACGGGCTTATCTCCAATAAACACAACTGCCTTTCGAATGATACATAAGTTTCTTTCTTCGTGAAACCAACAATATTAACTTGTAGTTTTTAAAGTTGCTTACTGAACTTTTAATTTTTTGCACTGGTTCCTCGGAGACCAGTCCCTACCCCACAGATAGCAGAGCATCACAAGACCTTGCTGAGTCTGCCATACGGGTTACGAGCTTCAGATTTCTTGCTAAACGAGCACAACCTAAAGAACGTTGGCCTCCTTGGCTCTGAAGAATATACTTGCGATTATAAAATACCCAGTTATACTTCATGGCAAAAGGTCCCCATCCTAAAAGAAGAAGAAAGTGATGACTTCGTGGCTCACACAAAATATCTCAAGAGAGTCCCTCCTTGGGTAGATAAAAGATCCCGAGTTAATCAATGTGGGTGTCAAAGTAATACCCAATCTCATAAGGAGTGGGCTGAGGCCAGCCTAACTCCTTGTACAGAAAAAACATCGCCAAAAGGTACTTGATACCTTTCGGGGTGAATTATATTGGACACATTTTGAAATAAGCAGCAACATCTTGGAAGTACACATGAAAAGGCAGTACATCTCCTTGCTTGATGTGGTACTCTGACCACGCCATCCAGTTGAGAGCTAACTTATGCGCTAGTTGATCTGATGGGGGTATCTTACAATGGATACTGCCCACTAGCCTAATAGCCTCTATTATCTCAAAACTGTCCTTCGAGAGAAATGATACATGGGAAATCCACATGTCTCCTTATGAACCCGCATTGAGAATCTGAAGCTCTGAGGATAATTCGAGACATGATCCAAGCTAAGTACCGTAGGCTCAATGAGCTTATTCAGTGGATTACTATCACTATCATAGTGACCTAGAGGGCAATTGGATAGGACGTGTGTCTCTTCCTCCTAACTGGTAGAACTTCCTCACAACTAAATCCAGCTTTGAGACTCTCATTCTCATGGTTAGTTTTGGAGCTAATGTCAATAGGAGGCTGGGTAACCCCTTCTGCCATCTTAATTTGACCCTACGCAGCCAATCTAACCGCATGATGGTCGCACAGGGTTACTCTACCACCACTCTATTTTGTATCAGCCATAACTACAAGGTAAACAAGATACCTATGCAGTTGTCATCTCCCCTATTCTACACTCGGCACTACTTACATGGAAGAAATAAGGTGAGGTGAGTAACCTGACAAAGCTACAAACACATTCAAGTCAACAGTACCCAAGGGTACCTTCTTGGTAAAACAAAATGTACAAGATTGATCAATGGCCAAGTACCGTCTTAAGTACACTTACTAAGAAATTTAGTAAGTCTTAAGATGTATAATTGACAATAATAGACACACTACAGAGCCTTATATTGAGTTTCCAAGAGAAACCAAGTATAAGGCCACAATTGTATATGCCTCCAAGGCCATCATGAGGCCCTACCTGAGGTCAAAAGAAAGAGAAAAATTTGGCTGCCCACTTGGTGCCTTGGCCTTGGCCAGCTAGGGTTCTAGGTGTTGGAAATATTTTACCAGGATCTAGATTTACTACCATGTATGTTTCATTAACATCCTAATATGAATTCTAAAAAAATGAAATTAAACACATATAAAGTTTAGGAAACCTTAGATTGGGTGAAGCGGAATATAATGACTCCTCCTGTTCAGATCTCTAGCCCTTGATTCCTTTTTGTAGCAGAGAAAAATCAAGATCTGAACCTGGATCTCTTTCTCTCCTTCCTTGATGCTAATTCTCCTTCTTGTTGATTGGATTCTTCACAATCTTCCACACTATGATTGAGATACCACTTGATATGTGTGGGCACTCACTCTTTCACTCAAGGTTCAAAAATTGAAGAAGAAAAGAGAAGAAGAAGTGGCGGTTAGGGTAAACAGAAAGAGGCTCAGTTTTCATCTGACAAAGTTAAGTGCGAATGTGAGCCATCACTATCTATTTATAGGTAACCACCTAGGTTTAGATTAGAATTATTTGGCATTAAAATAATAGAAAAATAAATGGTAATTGCTTATTGTGGCCGGCCATAGGATTGTGGATTGGGCCCACTTTGCAATTTTGCCATTTTGTCATTTTTCAATCCCATTTTCTCAAACACGCCAATTTTCAAATTTAACCACTTAAATACCAATTCCAACTATTTAATAACAAAAAATTAATTATTAAATAATATTTTCATTTAATATATTTATTAATTAGACATATAAAGTCTCTTAATTAATAAATAAAACCTAGAATCTCTTTTCTTCACAATTTTGCCCTTGCTTAGTGAAAAATCATAAATTAGACATAGTCTAACTTTAGAATTATAATTGATTAATTAAAATCAATTAACTAAGTCTTACAAGCAGTACGGTCTCAACTAGTATGGGGACCATGAGCCTATATAACCGAGCTTCCAATAAGCCGAACCGAATTTACCAAGTAAATTCCCTAACTTATTAATTCTTTATTGAATCCACTCTTAGAACTTGGAATTGCACTCTCAGTTATATAGAACGCTCTATATGTTCCACGATATAGATACGCTATTAATTATCCATTGTTATAATCCTAATTTCATCAATGATCCTCTAATAGATGATCTACATTGAATAGGGACTAAATTACTGTTAGACCCTTCAATGTATTTTATCTTTAAAACACTTAGCTCCGTATAAATGATATTTCAGCGAAGTGAAATGAGTACTCAACCATTTATCTCTGTTTAGCCAAGCTCAAAGGATATCATCGTTTCACTTCTAAATATCTATAGAAGTTATAGATTCCATATCTATGTTTATCACTCCCACTCAATTATACTATCATGTTCCCAAAATGTACGTATCACCCTGACCCAAAAGTAGGCTTAACTAACAAATCAAAGAACATGTATAATACTCTTGAGATCGAACCTAATCATATCAGGATTAAGATCATTTGATCTAGGATCAACAAGTGATATTGAATTGAATAGATATTACGGTAAATTCTAACATATCTAATCAAATTTCAATATCGGTCCCTTCCGATGTATACTCCATACATCCGATACTGGTAAACTTTGCCAATGCCCTGGAAAGGACATAACACTTATCCAAGGTGTAAGAATACCTATCGCTGATTATCATGCCAGTCTAAATTCAGTGAACTGACAAATCAGGGAATTAAACTTTCGAACATATAATCAAGATTATATTCCACCGTGCTGACAACATTATAATCATTAATAAAAAATATATGTTCTGGACTTAAATAGAATTTTTACATTATATATATAATCATGAAATAAATCATGTGAATCATGCAACATAAAATGTTATTTCTGATCTTTATTAACTAGTAAATCTGATTATATTAAAATGGGTTTTATTTAGGGCACAGAACCCAACAAACTCCCACTTGCACTAATATAAAACAAAAAGTGCATTTTAAATAATTTCAACACCTTGATATACAAATCAAGTGTAGTGGTAGTATACTCCTCGTAATAGGATCTGACAGGTTGTATTAACCACAACCTTTTCTCCACCATTACTCTTCCTTAATCACAAAATTCTTGATAATGTGAAATTCCTCTCTATATGTCTACTCTCTTGGGATAATGGATTCTATACTTTCGGCAACTACTTTTTGGTTAATCAGGAAGTAACACTAGTAGTTAAGAAATGTTGGAACAGTGCCAAAAATGTATAGAACTTTCCTTAGACTGAATAAGTACCTTTCCTGCAACTTTAACATCCAGTCTCTCTCTGGTAGACTTAGCGACTTCAGATAGGTTTTTACACTTCTCCAAAATCACTACTCCACCCCTAGAGTAATCACCATCTCATCAGCAGACCTTCTAGCACTAAGGCAAGTCTAGAATTCTGATTTGGAGTAGTCTAAGAGTATTAAATACACCCTTATTGACTAACATATAGTTCCTCTTCTTGATCTTAACATTTACTTGATTGTCTTCCAATGTTCCTTTCCTAGATTAATCTGATACCTACTCATTACTCCCACTCAACAGTAGGTGTCTGGTCTAAGGCATACTAAAGCATATCTGAGACCTCTCACTGTTGGTTTAAAGAATTATTTTATGGCTTTATCTTTTCTGGAATAGTTGAGACTTTTCCTCAGATAAATAAATCTATGTCTAGAAGTCGAGAATGTTCTATAGATTGCCATTAGAAAAGAAAATGCTACAACATCTTGCTAAAGTAAGATGCTTGCACTAGAGTAAGTAATTAACCAGGTATACCAGGTTTAGATAAACTCAAACCTATAATACTAGGAACAGGAAGTTTTGATAAGTCCATTGAATAGACCTTCAAACAAAAATTTCCTTTCTTGTCCTTGTAATAGAAAACTTTTGGTTATTCCACATGAATGGTTTTAACCATAGTTCTCTTGGCTTTACTTCTTAGTTTCTTATTTTGACAATCCATTACTTATTTAAACTCACAATGGATTTTAATCACTAGTGTCTTCCAAGTCATAACAGGGTGAGTTCCTTGAAACCCTCCCACTACGACAAGGTACCGTGAATTATGTCTAAGAAAACTAAATGGTATTGACCTCTTCGGTTGTGTTAAGACAACAGAGGCAGTGGGATCATCATATGTAGAATAAGATGATAGAACACTTTTGGAATCAAGAAAAAATATCTCCTTTATTTGCTACTTTATTTTCAAACTTAGTCATTTTCTTAGAAAAGTAGTATTTGTTTAAACAAACACTTTCTTATCTAATGACTATGGGATGATCCACCCCTAATCACTTAGAATAGCTAACAAACATGCAAATCTTGGTTAACAGTTCTAGCTTTTCTTAAGATTACGATTAGGTCATCCATGAATCTAGTAATGGTTTATACTAAGTACACAACCATTTCATCATTCTGAAATTTTCTTATCACTAGGGTATATCCCTAGAAGGACTTAGGCAACGACTAGTAACTAATCATCAATATGCAAATCGAATTTCAGGGGAGGTAAGGTTGGATATAATTCAAAATTCAACTTAATGATCTTTGAACTGCATATCTACTAACTATTTCTCCACCCCTATCAGTTCGCAAGATCTTCAACCACTTACCTAAATGGTTTTTCACCATTTCTAGAAATTCATGAAATTTTTCAAACATTTCAAATTTCTTTGCATAAGGTAAAATCTAGAGTGATCGTCTTAAGAATATAACGAAAACTCATATCCACCCTTGAATGTACATCCATCTGCGAATGAGATGATTATACTTTCAGTGGATATATGGAAATTGACTCTTTGCAGAGATTGATCTTGTCAAAACCACTATGAACAAGATACAAATGCCATAGATTTATAAAATATGTGGTTGTGTCTTTTGATGACTTAGGTTTAGTTACATCAAAGAGTTCTTAGAATAGTGCAAGTGGATCCTGGTCACAGAATACTAAACTCATATTCCATACTAACATACAGTTTGAATCCATTGATAGAAAATGGTTATTAAACACTTGTGAAAGTGTACCTGTATTGTATTCTGGAAATAGAAATATAAAATTTCTATTTGGAATCTAAAATTTAAAGTCAAAGACTTAAATTATACCAAATATAATGAGTAATTCTTCTTTCTTGGACCACCACTACTAGTCTAACTCTAAGTCTGATTTGCATAAAGCAAACATATTACAAGTAGGAGATTCTAAGATTGAGGATTTATATCATTTCGGGATAGAATGTCGGGAATATAATCATATTGGTCATTCAATTTCTTAAGAGAAAATAGAATGACATTGTATGATTTATAAACCATTTATCCAATGATATATTATGTAAGCTAATTCAAAATGAATAAGCTAAGAGGAATAAGGATCATTTTGAATTTAAATAAAAATCCACCGATGCTCTGATTAGTGAGAGTCAAAGTTATTCTTATTTATATAATCATCTTGTTTCATATTGTAAATACTTGTCTAAGGTGTCATCAATTGATGAACAGCTAGATGTTGCATTTACAATATTCATCTATCGAGATCTAACACTATTATGTTTGTCTAATGGATGACAATCCATTAGGGATTTGTCCCATAAAAAAATTAGCCAAGTTAGACCAACAATGAAGATTCGAAGTTAAACTACAATAATAACAGAAAATAACATGGCGCAATATAAATTCACACACAATTCAGAAATTATCAAGCATTTAGCAAATAACAAAGACATGTGAAAATACAAAACAAGCATATCTTAAATAATTTCTAAGGTTTCCAACAAACTGATACAGTGTCCCGGTAGGCAAGAGTCAAAGTATCATTCATTGAATAGAGTTGTCAGCTCATCTAAAATGCAAACCATTCTAGCAACCTTTAATTCGATCAAAATAAGAATCCAACGTTGTCCCGGTAGGCGAGAGTCAAGGTTATTCTCATTTTATGAGCTTCCACCATTGTTTCATGTTTTATAAGTTTATCTCTAAGTAGTCACCGTAGGGGAGAGTCTAATAGAGACAAAAACTTACAAAACACTTATCAAATGAGATCTTACGGTGTTAAATGCGTTCAACGAATAATCATCCATAAGGGGGACGAAGTCTAGCATCTCGAGGTTATATTGAAAACATTTAACTCTTGTAAGACCAACAATGGAGATAGAATATCCTTATAACTAAAAGCTCATTATTTTAAAGAGTTGCATTTTCTTCTAATATTTATTTTAAAAATATATATATTTATTTAATTAAAATTCACATTTAGAATGAAAAATTTTAAATACAAATTTTAATTTAATATATATAAATTATACTTAGATGGATATGAAAATAACATGAATTATTTCCATCTTAGTAATAATTTCCAATAAATATTTAGAAAATTATTCAATTTAAGTTGTTTCAAAATTAATTTAAATTAATTTACAGCTCAAATTTAATTTTCTATAAATATATATTGCATTTCAAAAAATTAAAGTATTTAAGAATACAATTTTCGAAAATTGCTCTAAAATAAAATAAAATAAATCCTGAAAAAATTATTCTAATTTTATGTTGCCCAAAATTAATTAATAAAAATTAATTTTCAACAAAAATATAATTTTTCTATTTAATTAAATATTAAGAAAAAATTTCAAATATTTAAGTATCATGATGAAATCAACTTAAATATTAATTTTCTATTTAATTAAATACACTAAAAAAATACTTCAAGCAAAACAGATAATATCTATATAGACTTTCATTGATTGATTATTTTATTTTCTAATTATAATATATTTTAGCTCATTTATTTTAATTAATCATTAAATGAAAAAATCATTGATTTAAGTTAGTCCAAAATTAAAATAAATAATTTTCAACTTTAATCTATTTTTCAAATAATATTGAAATTTTTTGCATTTAAATAAAAAATACATTTTTGAATATATAAAAAAATGATTAATAAAATAAAATAAAATATATTTTGAAAATTATTCAAATTTAAGCTACTTGAAATAACATTTCAAACTTAAAATACTTTTCTATTTAATTAAATATCATGAAAATAATAATATTTAATTATGAAGAATGAAATCAACTTAAATATTTAATTTTCAATTTAATTAAATGTATTAAATATAAGAATTAAATAATTAAGTATAAAAGAAACTTAATTATTAATTCTAATTTAATACTAGGGAAAAATATTCTATAATTAAGTTGGTCCAAAATTAATTAAAATAAATAATTAATTTACAACTTAAAATATTTTCCTAATTAAATATTAGAAAATATAATTAGTACTAGAAATAACTATCTGGAATATTGTTGGGTTTTATTCCCTAAATAAAACTCATTTCAATATAATCAGATTTACTTATTAATATAGATCACAAATAACATTTAATGTTGCATGGTTCACATGATTTATTTCATGATTATATGTACATAATGTATAAATTCATCTGAAACCCTTTTCACATACTTGATCCTGTTTATTGTGCTGTCAACACATTGGAAAGTAAACATGACTATGTGAATAAAGTTTCCTAGATTTATCGTACATAGGGTTTTACCGATATGATACTCTACAACAAACAGTTTACTCGCATTTGGAGTAGTGCTATGTTCTTTCCGCAGCATTGGTTAAAGTAAAGCTGTGTTGGATGCATGGAGTATGCATCGGAAGGGACCGATATTGAACTTTGACTTAGATTTATTAAACTTACCGTAATATCTATTCAAGTCAATATCGCCTAGTTGATCCTAGATCAAATGTTCTTAATCCTGTTATGATTAGGCTCAATCTTGAAAGGCTATTCGTGTTCTTTGATTTGTTAGTTAAGCCTACTTTTAGGTCAGGGTGATACGTACATTTTGGGAACACTAGAAAGGTAATTGAGTGAGCGCTACCATAAACATGGAATCTATAGCTTCTATCCGGCGAATAGTAAGCAAAGGATGATCTCCTTCGAGCTTGACCAAACGAACATAAATGGTGGAGTACTCATTTCACATAAGTCGAAATATCATTTATACTGGGTCAAGTGTTTTAAGGAATAAATACATTGTAAGGTGTAACTGTGTAATTTAATCCCCATACACGTGTAGATCATTCATATAGAGGATCATTGATCACATTAGGATTATGACAATGGATAACTAATGATGTGTCTATATGGTGGAACATATAGAGCATTCTATATACTGAGAGTGCAATTCTAAGTTCTATGCGTGGATTCAACGAAGAATTAATAAGTTAGTGAATTTTAGTGCTAAATTCTTGATCTACTTATTGGAAGCTCGGTTATATAGACCCATGGTCCCCCCACTAGTTGAGATAATATTGCTTGTAAGACTCATGTAATTGGTTTTGATTAATCAATTATAATTCTCAAATTAGACTATGTCTTTTTGTGAATTTTTCACTAAGTGGGTGGCGAAATTGTAAAGAAAGAGTTTATAGGGGCATATTTGTTAATTATGATACTTTGTATGGTTCAATTAATAAATATGATAAATGACAATATTATTTAATAATTATTTATAGTTATTAAATAGTTAGAATTGGCATTTAAATGGTTGAATTAGAAAATTGGCATTTTTGAGAAAATCGTATGCGTAAAAGGTGTAAAACTGCAAAATTGCAAAAAGTGAGGCCCAAATCCACTATGATAAAATTAGGGCCTGCCACTTTTGTAGGAAATTTAAACTGATATTTTTATTATTTTAATGCCAAATAATTCAAACCTAACCCTAGTGGAATGCTATAAATAGATAGTGAAGGCTTCAGGAAAATTACACTTAAATTTTCTATTTTTCCTTCAGAGAAAAACCTGAGCCTTTCTCTCTCCCTATCTTTAGCTGCCACTTCTTCTTTCTCTTCCCTCTTGAATTTCGAAATTCTTAGTGTATGAGTATGTTAGAATTTATTTTACCAGGATCTTAGATCTACTCACAAGTATGTTTATTAACATCCTAAATATGAACTTTCTAAAACGATGAAATAAACACATATAAAGTTTAAGAAAACTTACATTGGGTGCAGCGGAATATAATGACTCCTTCCGTTCGTATAATCTTTAGCCGATTCCTTCGTAGCAGAGCATTCACTATCAATATTCGAACTTGGATCTCTTCTCCGAATCTTGATGCTGAAACTCCTTTGTTGATGATCTTTCTTCACGATCTTCCTCACTATGATGGAGGTATCACTTTATGTGTGTGGGCACTACTCAAATCACTAAGGATTTCGAAATTCTAAGGAAGAAGAGAGAGAGTGGTCAGCTAAAGATAGGGAGAGAGAAGGCTCAGTTTTTTTTTGATTCAGAAAGTCTGAAGAAAAGTGTTATTTTCCTGAAGCCTTAACTATCTATTTATAGCATTCCACTAGGGTTAGATTTGAATTATATGGCATTAAAATAATGAAAAAATCAATATACATATAGGTGGCCGGCCATACATAAGTGGATTGGGCCTTGGGTTTTGCAATTTTGCAATTTTACCACCTTTTGTATCTGATTTTCTCAAAAATGTCAATTTCCTAATTCAAACATTTAAATGCCAATTCTAACTATTTAATAACTATAAATAATTTTTAAATAATATTGTCATTTATCATATTTATTAATTGAACCATACAAAGTATCATAATTAACAAATATGCCCCTATAAACTCTTTCTTTACAATTTCGCCCTTACTTAGTGAAGAATTCACAAATAGACATAGTCTAATTTGAGAATTATAATTGATTAATCAAAACCAATTACATGAGTCTTACAAGCAATATTATCTCAACTAAAGCTGGGTGACCATGGGTCTATATAACCGAGCTTCCAATAAGTATGCATCAAGAATTTAGCACTAAAATTCACTAACTTATTAATTCTTCAGTTGAATCCACGCATAGAACTTAGAATTGCACTCTCAAAGATATAGAATGCTCTATATGTTCCACCATATAGACACATCATTAGTTATCCATTGTTATAATCCTAATGTGATCAATGTTCTATCCATGAATGATCCTACACCGTAAAGTGATTAAATTACCGTTACACCCCTACAATGTATTTATCTCCTTAAAACACACTCTTTTGACCCGTATAAATGATACATTTCAGCCTTATGTGAAATGAGAATCTACCAATTGTTTATATTCGTTTGGTCAAGGTCGAAGGAGATCATCCTTTGGCTTACTATTCGCTGCATGTAAGCTATAGCATTCCATGTTTATGATAGCGCTCCCACTCCACCACTTGGTACCGTGTTCCCAAAAAGTGTGAGCGTATCACCCCGACCAAAAGGCAGTTTAACTAACAATTCAAGGAACACGAATAGCCTTTCAAGATTGAGCCTAATCATATCAGATTAAGATCATTTGATCTAGGATCAACTACGCGATATTGACTTGAATAGATTTTACTAAAAGAAGTTTCCAATTAAATCTTAGTCAAAGTTCATTGACTTTCTCCTTCCTACGATGCATACTCCATGCATTCAACTCCGAGCTTTACTTTAACCAATATTCCCGGGAAAGAACATAGTAGCTTCTCCAAATACAAGTGAACTTACTGTTGTAGATTATCATACGCAGCCTCGTGTCCGATAAATCTAGAAACTTTATTCACATAGCCATGTTTACTTTCCAATGTAAATTCGACGATCCCGCACTAAACAAAGGATCAAGCATGTGAAAAGGGTTTCAGATGAATTTATACATTATGTACATATAATCATGAAATAAATCATGTGAAATTCATGCAATACATTAAATGTTATTTCGATCAATATTAATAGTAAATCCGATTATATTGAAATGAGTTTTATTTAGTATGCATAAAACCCAACAAACTCCCACTTGCACTAATATAAAACAAAAAGTGCGTTTCAAATAATCTTCATCACCTTGATATACAAATCAAGTGTAGTCTAAGAGTAAACTCCTCAGGTACAGATTCGAAAGGTTGAAATTCAAACACAAACATTTTCCACCATTACTCTTCTAATCACAAAATCATTGATAATGTGAAATTCTCCATATGTCTACTTTCTTCTGACTGAGATATCGGATTCTATACCTTTGGCAACTATGTTTTATTAATCAAAAGAAATTCGCACTTCCCCACTTAAGGCAAATTAGAATGGTGCCAAAGATGGCAGAATTTCTTAGATCGGTAGGCACCTCCTGTTTCCTACTTTAACATTCAGCCTTCTCCGGTAGCACGCTAGAGATTTCGATAGGTTTATCTACACTTCTCCAAAATCACTATTCCACCCCTGCAGTAACCACCATCTTATCAGAACGATTGACTAGGGCACTAAAGGCAAATTTCAAAGATTCATGACAGTGTTGTTGCATTAGCCCAAGAAGTTTTAAACACACTCCTTATAGACTAACATACAGTTCCTCAAACTTTATCTTTAAGATTTACTGTCTTCAATTTGTTGTTCACCGGCCACCTACTGAATGGATTCTGACCTACTCAATAAATTCTGTTATAGTGTTCAGGTATAAGTGTATACAAAAGCATATCTAAGTTACTCTCATCGTTGATGTAAGAAATTTTTTCATATTCTTTCTTAGTTTTCATTCGGAATAGTTGTTTAACATTACTTTTCCTTAGATAAATAAAATCTATACCTGCCAAGAAGCTCGTGAAGCTTCTGTAGATTGCCATTAGAAAGGAAAATGCTTCAAAGATCTTACTAAAGTAAGTTGTATTGCATTAGAGGTATCAAATTTTCAGTATAACCACAAGCCATAGGTTTGAGATAAACTCAAACCTATAATACAGAATTAAAGTGAGTTTTGTTGTCCATTGAATGGACTTATAAACAAAAATTTCCCTTTATGTCCTTGTAATAGTAGTAAACTTTAGTTATTCCATGTGACAATGGATTAAACAATTAAGTTCTATTCACGTAATATGTCTTCAGTTTCTGTTATCTTGACAATCCATTACTTGTTTAAACTCACAATGGATTTTAATCCACTAAGGTCTCTTCCCAAGTCATAAGAAGGTGAGCCTCTTGGGAATTCCTCCCCACTACGTTCTATTGTAAGGTACCGTGAATTATGTCTAAGAAAATGGTATTAACCATGCTTGGTTGTGACAAGACAATGAGGCAAGGGGATCATCATATGTTATATAAGATGATAGAACACTTTGGAATTCAAGAATTAAATATTCTCATTTGCTGACTTAATTGATCTTTTCGTAATTTAGTCATTCTCTAGAAAAGTATCTATCACATCGCCCGTGAACAAACACTTTCTTATCTATCTGACAATGGGATGGGTCCACTCGTCCTACTCACTTAGAATAGCTAAGAAACCATGGCCAACAGCTCTACTTTTCTTAAATATCTGATTAGGTCATCCATGAATCTTAGCAGTAATGATTTACATTATATACAGTTCATTACATCATTCGGTCAAACTGTATTACCAGATGCAGCAACCACTAAGAATTAATCATCATTCATGCAATGAACCCTCGGGAGTGTGTTTGGATATAATCTCCAAAATCAAATTATGACTCTTCGAACCGCATATCAACTAACTATTCGTCCACATGGTCTACATGCCAAGATCTTAATGCACTTCCTTACCTTAATGGTTTTAACTACTGCTAGAAATTTAAGAAATTTTCAAAACATTTCCAAATTTCTTTGCATAAGGTATAATCTAGAGTGGATCGTTTTAAGAATGGCTAACGAAAAATCATATTCCACGCCGAATGTAATCCATCAGATAGATGAACTATCGTCGTTGATATAGGCATTATTAACTCTTTCGAGAAAGATTGATCTTGTCAAAATCCACTATGAACAAGGTTACAAATGCCATAGATTGTAAATGCAGTGCTGTCTATGATGACATAGGTTTAAAAGTTACATCAAAGAGTTCTTAGAATACGCAAATAGTGGATCCCCGGTCACTGGGCTGCACCTTAACTCATATTCCATACGCTACTAATCCATCAATGTAAGATGGATATTTGCAAACACTTGAGAAAGTGTAACCGTCATTGATTCGTATTCGAGGAATTAGAAATGTTGCTGGGGAATAAATTCTCTATTTGACTCTATAATTAAATTGTCAAAGACTTGAATTCAACCAAATATAATGAGTACTTCTTCTGGACCACCACTATTAATACAAACTCTAAGTCAGATTATGCTCCATACATGAATAGAGATTTCTAAGATCGAGGATTTATATCAGGGGAATAGAATTTCGTGATTATAATAAGAACATAAGCGATGCCATTTAATTTCTTAAAGAAAATAGTAATGACATGAAATGATTTATGTATCTCATTCATCCAATGACATATTATTGTCTAATTCGAAATGAATAAGCTAAGAGGAATTAGATAATTTCGTTTATATAAGAATCCAACGATGCTTCGACAGCGAAAGACAAAGTAATCTTATTTATGTAATCTTCGTTTGCTCATATTGTAGCGTTATTAGTCTGAAGGTATCATCAATTGATGAACAAATTTACGTCGCATATACTAATACTTATCATTCGAGATCTTACACTATTTATGTATGTCTAATGGTGAAAACTAATAGATTTATCTCATTAGAAAACAAACATGTTAGATCAACAATGAAGATTCGAAATTAAACTACAATTTAATAACGTAAAATAACATGGTTCAATATAAATTCATTGTTACACACCTCGTAAATTATAAACATATAGCAAGTAGAATGACAAGGAAAATACTAAAACATACAAACCTAGATAATTTCCAAGGTTTTTCAACAAATCGATATAAGAGTTCTGTTTAGGCGAGAGTCGCATCATCCATTGAATGGGAAGTTGCCGCCCTCATCTAAAATGATAACCATTCTAGCATAATCTTTTATTCGATCAAGATTGGAATTCCAAAGTTGTCCCTGTTTAGGCGAGAGTCAAGGGGCAATTCTATTCTATGAAGCTTCCACCACTGTTCACATAATTTCCAAGTCAAGTATGGTCGCCACCATTGCAAGTGATCTATACCATGTAGAAAACACTTACAAACTACTTATCATTCGAGATTAAACGGCAAGGCGGAATTGGCTAACGAACGTTCCTCCATCGGGGTGAGGATTACACACTAAAACAAACGCGGCAAAACCTACAATGGAGATCGAATATCTTAATATTAATCAAGCTCATTATTTAAAAGCTGAGTTGTATTTTCGATTCTCTTTATTTATTCTATTTATTTTAAATATATATTTATTTAATTAAAATTTCTAATTTAGAATGAAAAATTCTAAATATAAATTTTAATTTAATATTTATAAATTTTACTTAGATGGATATGAAAATAACATGAATTATTTCCATCTTAGTAATAATTTCCAATAAATATTTAGAAAAAATATTTAAGTTGTTACAAAATTAATTTAAATTAATTTACAACTCAAATTTATTTTCTATAAATATATATTGCATTGCGAAAAATTAAAGTATATAAGAATACAATTTTCGAAAAATACATATTAAAATAAAAAATAAATCCCCGGAAAATTATTCCAATTTAATCGTTAGGGACACTAAAAATTAATTAATAAAATTAATTTACAACAAAAAATATAATTTTCCTATTTAATTAAATATATAAGAAAAATTTCAAATATTTAAGTATGATGATGAAAATCAACTTAAATATTAATTTTCTATTTAATTAAATACACTAGAAAATACTTCAAGCAAAAATATCACCTATCTAGATTTTCCTTTGACTAATTAATTCAATTTCTAATAATATACTTTAATTCAATTTATTTTAAATTAATAATAAATGAAAAAATCATTGATTTAAGTTGATCCAAGAATTAATTAAAATAATTAATTTACAACTTAATCTATTTTTCAAGATAAAATTCAAAATTCTAGCATTTAAGAAATGCAATTTCGAAAATTGATTAATAAAATAAAGAAAAAATATATTTTGAAAATTATTTAAATTTAGTTGAAAAATTAAATTTCAACTAAAAATAATTTTCTATTTAATTAAATGTCATGAAAAAGAAATATTTAAGTATGATGATAAAAATCAACTTAGATATTTAATTTTCAAATTAATTAAATGTATTAAATTCAAGAAATAAATAATTAAGTGTAGAGAAGGCTTAATTATTAATTTCTAGTTTAATACTAGGAAAAATATACTTAAAATAAATTGTACCAAAATTAATTAAATAATTAATTTCACAATGTACAATATTTTCCTATTTAATATTAGAAATAATAAGTAGTCTAGAAATAACTATCGTAAAAATATCTTATTTGACTAAGTATCTTTTCCACAAAATTTGAAAAAATATCTAATTTAAGTTGTACTAGAAAAAAAAAATCTAGAACTTAAATATTTTCAAATTTAAATTTAATTAAATATCAAAAATTAAGTTGTAACCACTTAATTACCCAAAAAATATTCCATTTTGGGTTAATATCTGAAAAGATATTAACTTAAAAATATCTAAAGAATCTTAATAACCAATGCCTAAAATTCCTCAACTTAATTTTGAAATTTGAAATTCAAAGATATTGAGATTTCAAGTTGGTTAGTTGTGAGATAACTAAATATCAACTTAAATAGAATATTTAATGAAAAATTTAAATTAAGCTCCAAAAAGAATCTAGATGGTTATAATTCTATATTTAATTAAATACAAGAAAATACATATAGTTTTAGCTTAGAATAAAAATTCCTTTTTTAAACTATATTTTTCTTAAATTAATTTCAAAATAAATGAAATTAATTATGTTGCTAATCAATTTTATTAGGTTAAACTAGTGTAATTAACCTAGTACAAATATTTAAATCGTGCAAATGGGCATTCACAATCAGAGCCCAGGTGAGTCAGTGCGGGTATGTCACTAAGATGTCGCACTCCACTCTATGGCTCATCTCAGCGTCTAAAAACCCAAAGAGAAGGGAATTTAATCCTAATAAGAACAACCTGCTATTAATTGAATAAGCCCAATAACTAAATGGGCCTAAATAAATTCTATCAAAAACTATGATAATTTATTTTGAAGAACATTAACCTATATGCATCTATAATAAAATTAAACACATAGCTCACATTAAAAGCACCACTTTGGATGGGTCCTAATCATGTAAGCTAAGTATACTACAGATGAAAGAAGATTGTAAATTATACCTGCTAATAAATTATTATCTGACCAAGTGGAGTGTTATCAGCATCATTAGACTCCGCAAAAAGCATAACCATGGCTATTTGCAATCAAGTAATAATAGGCCTTGAAAACTTACACATAAGCTAAAAACACATACGCCCCCGCAACAAGGCGTTAGTCAAGTAGTTGATTTGTAGGATTTATTTAATTTTAAATTAAATATTTAATTTCGAAAATAATTAATTAAATAAATAAAAAATAAAAAATTTCGAAATTTTTTAAAAAATTTAAAAAAAAATTCGAAATTTTAAATAAAATTTTAAAATTAAACCTACAATTTTTGAAAAATTAGGTTTCAACCAACCTAAATATCATTTCAAAAATTTGCTAACTACTTTTAAATTTTAAATGTTATTTTATAAATAAAAATTAAATAAAAAATTAGAAAAGATAAATAAATATCTTTTCCAAATTTTAAATGTAATTTAAATAAATAAAATAACAAAATTTAAAAAATTAGCAAAATATCTTATATCTATTTAAAATTACATGATTATAAATATCTTATTTTAAATTTAAATATGGTCAAAATATCTAAAAAGATTTAATTAAAAAATCTTAAAAGATAAGATATTTTTTAAAATATCTTAAAAGATAAGATATTTTTAAAATATCTTAAAAGATATTATAAATATCTTATAAAATCTGACCTTAAATTTAAAAAAAATAATCAAATTTAAAAATAAGATAGATTTTTAAGCAAAAAGATAAATACTAATTCTATTCAAATTCAAATTACACTAATATCTTGAATTAAATTAAAAATAAATTAATTCAAAATGATATAAATTGAATTGAATTAGAAATAGTAGTATGCATACAAAACCATACAAAAATCGAAGTTAATTCCATGAAAAAGCATGAAAAATTGAAGAAAAAGAAAAAATTCGAAACTGTACGGAATAGTTTCGTGATCGCAGTGGAAAATATCAAAGACAAAATTTCCCCGAGTTTTGTCAAATCTTTCAAAAATCATAACTAATTCAAATAAAATCAAATTGTATGTCTCAGAAAGGCTAACTTGCTTAATTTTTTCCATACTATCCAATAAAAATAATTCCAGAAACGAAATCACAATTATTTTTCACGAAAATTTCACATACATCAATCAATCATCAAATAACACTCAATACAACATGATACCATCCAAAGAACACACAAACAATCGTTTTAAAGTCCAAATTACATGTAAGTAAATCAATTATCATATTTCGGAAAAGTCAGCTTGTTGGAATTTAATTTACTCAGATCTTAGATCTACTTCACAAGTATGTTTATTAACATCCTAAATCATTTAACTTTCTAAAACGATGAAATAAACACATATAAAGTTTAGGAAACCTTACATTGGGTGCAGCAGAATATAATGACTCCTTCCGTTCAGATATCTAGCCCTTGATTCCTTTCTGTATCAGAACATTGGTTAAAGTAAAGCTCAGGTTGGATGCATGGAGTATGCATCGGAAGGGACCGATATTGAACTTTGACTTAGATTTAATTAAACTTACCGTAAAATCTATTCAAGTCAATATCCATGCATCCAACCTGAGCTTTACTTTAACCAATGCTCTGCTACAGAAAGGAATCAAGGGCTAGATATCTGAACGGAAGGAGTCATTATATTCCGCTGCACCCAATGTAAGGTTTCCTAAACTTTATATGTGTTTATTTCATCGTTTTAGAAAGTTCATATTTAAGGTGTTAATCAACATACTTGTGAGTAGATCTAAGATCCTCGTAAAATAAATTCCAACAACTGGCCTCAGAGCCATGGTAATTGATTTACTTGCAAGAAATTTGGACTTTAAAACGATTGTTTGTATGTTTTTTGGATGGTATCATGTTGTATTGAGTGTTATTTGATGATTGATTGATGTTTGTAAATTTTCGTGAAAAATAATTGCGATTCTGTTTCTGGCATTATTTTTATTTGATAGTATGGAAAAAATTAAGCAAGTTAGCCTTTTACAGAACTCAATTTCGATTTTATTTGAATTAGTTATGAATTTTTGAAGATTTGAGAAAATCAGAGCTGTGCTGAAATTTTCCCCGCGATCAAGAAAACTCGTCCGTACAGCTCACAATTTTTTCGTTTTTCTTCGATTTTTCATGCTTTTTCATCGAATTAACTTCCGATTTTTTGTATAGTTTTGTATATATACTATTACTATTCCTAATTCAATTCTAATTATCATTTTGAATTAATTTAATATTTTTTAAATTTAATTCAAGATATTAGTGTAATTTGAATTTGAATAGAATTAGTATCTATCTTCTTGCTTAAAAATCTATCTTATTTTTAAATTTGATTATATCTTATCTTATTTTTAAATTTAAGGTCAGATTTTATATATATTTTTAAATTAAATTTTTTTTAGATATTTTGACCTTATTTAAATTTAAAATAAGATAATTATAATCATGTAATTTTAAATAGATGTAAGATATTTTGCTAACTTTTAAATTTTGTTATTTTATTTATTTAAATTAAATTTAAAATCTGAAAAAGATATTTAACTTATCTTTTCTAATTTTTATTTAATTTTTATTTATAAAATAACATTTAAAATTTAAAAGTAGTTAGCAAATTTTGAAATGATATTTAGGTTGGTTGAAACCTAATTTTTCAAAATTGTAGGTTTAATTTTAAATTTAAATTTTTTTTAAAATTTTGAATTTTTTTTTTTAAATTTTTTAAATTTTCGAAAATTATTTTATTTAATTAATTATTTTCGAAATTAATAATTTAATTTAAAATTAAATAAATCCTACATCCAACTATCCAGCTAACCTTGTTGCAGGAGTATGTGTTTAGCTTGTTTATAAGTTTTCAAAACCTATTATTACTTGATTGCACATAGCCATGGTTACTTTCTGCCGGATCTAATGATCTGATGGCTCCTTCGGGGTCAAGATAATAATTTGTAATACGTAAATTTACAATCTTCTTCATCTCGTGTATGACCTAGCAACATGATAAGTGACTCCATCCAAAGTGTGCCTGTGTGAGCCTATATGTTTAATTTTATTATAGATGCATATAGGTTGTTGTTGCTAAAATAAATTATCATAGTTTTTGATAGAATTTATTTAGGCCCATTTAGTTTTTGGGCCTATTCAATTAATAACATTTGTTCTTATTAAGGTTAAATTCCTCTCTTTTTGGGGCCTCAGTAGAGCAGTTGGGAGCCCATACAATAGTGGGTACGACATACTAAACCCAGCACCCCCTCACATGAACCACCCCAATTGTGAAGGCTCATTTGCCTGATTTGAACAACTGTACTAGGTTAATTACACTAGTTTAACCTAATAAAATTGATTAGCAACATAATTAATTTCATTTATTTTGAAATTAATTTAAGAAAATTATAGTTTAAAGAATTCTTTATTCTAAGCTTAACTATATGTATTTTCTTGTATTTAATTAAATATAGAATTATAACCATCTAGATTCTTTCTGGAACTTAATTTAAATTTTTCATTAAATATTCTTATTTAAGTTGATATTTAGTTATCTACAACTAACCAACTTAAATCTGAATATCTTTTGAATTTCAAATTTCAAAATTAAGTTGAGGAATTTTAGGCATTGGTTATTAAGATTCTTTAGATATTTTTTAAGTTAATATCTTTTCGAATATTAACTTAAAATGGAATATTTTAGATATTTTTTTAGGTTAATATCTTTTCGAATATTAACTTAAAATAGAATACTTTCAAATTAAGTGGTTACAACTTAATTTTTGATATTTAATTAAATTTAAATTTGAAAAATATTTAGGTTTTAGATTTTTTTTTTCTAATACAAACTAAATTAGATATTTTTTCAAATTTTGTAGAAAAGATACTTAGTCAAATAAGATATTTTCTAGATAGTTATTTCTAGACTACTTATTATTTCTAATATTTAAAGGGAAAATATTATACATTGTGAAATTAATTATTTATATAATTAATTTTGGTACAATTTATTTTAAGTATATTTTTCCTAGTATTAAATTAGAGACTAATAATTAAGCCTTCTCTACACTTAATTATTTATTTCTTGAATTTAATACATTTAATTAATTTGAAAATTAAATATGTAAGTTGATTTTCATCATCATACTTAAATATTTCTTTTTCATGACATTTAATTAAATAGAAAATTATTTTTAGTTGAAATTTATTTTTTCAACTAAATTTAAATAAATTTCAAAATATATTTTTTCTTTATTTTATTAATCAAATTTCGAAATTGCAATTCTTAAATGCTGGAATTTCAAATTTTATTTGAAAAATAGATTAAGTTGTAAATTAATTATTTATTTTAATTAATTCTTGGATTAACTTAAATCAATGATTTTTTCATTTATTGATTAATTTAAAATTAAATTGAATTAAAGTATATTATTAGAAATTGAATTAATTAGTCAAAGGAAAATCTAGATAGGTGATATTTTTGCTTGAAGTATTTTTCTAGTGTATTTAATTAAATAGAAAATTAATATTTAAGTTGATTTTCATCGTCATACTTAAATATTTGAAATTTTTCTTATATACATTTAATTAAATAGGAAAATTATATTTTTTGTTGTAAATTAATTTTATTAATTAATTTTGGGCCAACATTAAATTAGAATAATTTTTCCAGGATTTATTTTTTATTTTAACATGCATTTTTCGAAAATTGTATTCTTAAATACTTTAATTTTTCGAAATGCAATATATATAGAAAATAAAATTTGAGTTGTAAATTAATTTAAATTAATTTTGTAACAACTTAAATTGAATATTTTTCTAAATATTTATTGGAAATTATTACTAAGATGGAAATAATTCATGTTATTTTCATAACCATCTAAGTAAAATTTATAAATATTAAATTAAAATTTATATTTAGAATTTTTCATTCTAAATTGGAAATTTTAATTAAATAAATATATATTTAAAATAAATAGAATAAATAAAGAGAATAAAAGAAAATACAACTCTTTTTAAATAATGAGCTTTATTATTAAGATATTCGATCTCCATTGTGGGTTTTACACCGCGTTTGTTTTAGTGAGTAAT
Organism: Cannabis sativa; assembly: GCF_029168945.1. Taxonomy (NCBI): domain Eukaryota; kingdom Viridiplantae; phylum Streptophyta; class Magnoliopsida; order Rosales; family Cannabaceae; genus Cannabis; species Cannabis sativa. Next base: position 67,012,778 of record NC_083602.1, read on the forward strand.
CCTCCCTAATGGAGGAACGTTCATTAGCAATTTCGCACCGTTTAACCTCGCATGATAAGTAGTTTGTAAGTGTTTTGTATGGTATGGAACACCCTAATGGTGGCGACCATACTTGACTTGCAAATTATGAAACAATGGTGGAAGCTCATAAGATAGAATTGCCTTGACTCTCGCCTAAACGGGACAACGCTGAATTCCAATCTTGATCGAATAAAAGGTTGCAAGAATGTTTAAACATTTTAGACGAGCTGACAACTCTATTCAATGAATGGTAGCTTTGACTCTCGCCAAACGGACACCGATATCGCCTTTGTTGAAAACCTTGGAAATTATTTTTAGATTGTAAGTTTTAGTATTTTCACTTGTCATTCCTACTTGCTATATGTTTATAATTTCCTCTAAATTGTGTATGAATTTATATTGAACCATGTTATTTTCTCGTTATTAAGTTGTAGTTTAATTTCGAATCTTCATTGTTGGTCTAACTTGGCTTGTTTATCTAATGAGATAAATCCCTAGTGGCTTTTCACCATTAAACATACATAATAGTGTTAGAACTCGAAAGATAAATATTGTATATGCGACATCTAGCTGTTCATCAATTGATGACACCTTAGACTAGTATTTTTACGATATGAAACAAGAAGATTACATAAATAAGATTACTTTGTCTTTCGCTAATTGAAGCATCGTTGGATTCTTATTTTAAACGAAATTATCCTAATTCCTCTTAGCTTATTCATTTCGAATTAGCTTCAAAACATATCATTGGATGAATGGTCTATAAATCATTTCATGTCATTCTATATTTTCTCTTAAGAAATTAAATGACGCATATGATTATAATCCCGAAATTCTATTCCCAATTGATATAAATCCTCAATCTTAGAAATCTCCTACTTGTATGGGAAAATCTGACTTAGAGTTTGTATTAGTAGTGGTGGTCCAAGAAAGAATTACTCATTATATTTGGTTGAATTTAAGTCTTTGACTTTAATTTTAGAATCCAAATAGAAATTTTCTTATATTTCTAATTCCAGAATACAATACAGTTACACTTTCTCAAGTGTTTAAAATCCATCTTTTATTAATGGATTCCAACTGTATGGAATATGAGTTAGGTATTCTGTGACCAGGATCCACTTGCAGTATTCTAAAAACTCTTTGATGTAACTATACCTAAGTCATCAAAAGACACTACCACATTTTTTTTAATCTATGGCATTTGTATCTTGTTCATAGTGGATTTGACAAGATCAATCTCTGCAAAGAGTTAATATGCCTATATCCACTGAAAGTAGTTCATCTCATTCGCAGATGGATGTACATTCAGGAGTGGATATGAGTTTTTCGTTGTATTCTTAAAACGATCACTCTAGATTATACCTTTTAGCAAGAAATTTGAAATGTTTGAAAAATTTCATTAATTTCTAGCAATGGTTAAAACCATTAAGGTAAGTGGTTAAAGATCTTGCGAACCGATAAAGGGTGGAGAAATAGTTAGTAGATATGCAGCTTCAAAGATCATTAAATTGATTTTTGAATTATATCCAAACTTACCTCCCCAGTAAATTTCGAGTTGCATGTTGATGATTAGTTACTAGTCGTTGCCTAATTCCTTCTATGGTAATACAATTTCGTAATGATGTAATGGTTGTATACTTAATGTAAATCATTACTAGATCTTCATGGATGACCTAATCAAAATCTTAAGAAAAGCTAGAACTCGTTAATCATGGTTTGTTAGCTTCGTTCTAAGTGATTAGGGTGGACCATCCCATTGTCAATAGATAAGAAAGTGTTTGTTCAAACAAATACTACTTTTTCTAAGATAATGACTAAGTCTGAAAACAAGTAGCAAATAAAGGAGATATTTAATTCTTGATTCCAAAAGTGTTCTATCATCTTATATAACATATGATGATCCCACTACCTCTGTTGTCTTGTCACAACCAAAGAGGTTAATACCATTTTCTTAGACATAATTCATGGTACCTTGTCGTAGTGGGAGAGTTTCTAGGAACTCATCTTCTTATGACTTGGGAGACACTAGTGATTAAAATCCATTGTGAGTTTAAACAAGTAATGGATTGTCAAGATAAGAAACTAAGAAGAAAGCCAATAGAACTATGGTTTAATCCATTCACATGGAGTAACCTAAAGTTTTCTATTATAAGGACATAAAAGGAAATTTTCGTTTATAAGTCCATTCAATGGACTTAACAAAACTTCCTGTTCCTAGTATTATTGTGCTTTTAAGTTTATCTAAACCTGTTTTTTGGCTTGGTGGTATACCCGGTAATTACTTACTCTAATGTAAAGCAACTTACTATATGTTGAGATGCTAAGCATTTTCTTTCTAATGGAAATCTATAGAAGTTTCACTACTTCTTAGGCATAGATTTTATTTATCTAAGGAAAAGTCTTAACTATTCCGAGAAAAGATAAAGCCATGAAAGAATTTCTAAATCAACAAGTGATAGTAGGTCTTACATGCTTTAGTATGCCTTGTGACCGTACACCGCCGTTGAGTGGGAGTAATGAGTAGGTATCAGATTAATCCGGCAGAGAAGAACATTGAAGACAATCAAGTAAATCCTAAGATTAAGAAGAGGAACTATATGTTAGTCTATAAGTATGTGTTTAAAACTCTTAGACTACACCATATCGCATTTCGAAATTTGCCTTTGTGCTAAAAGAATCTTCTCGATAAGATGGTGGTTACCTGGGGTGGAATAGTGATTTTGGAGAAGTGTAAAAACCTATCCGAAGTCTCTAGGTCTACTCGCAGAGAGACTCGAATGTTAAAGTTGCAGGAAAGGTACTTATTCATTTAAGGAAAGTTCTATACATCTGCACCATTCCAAATTGCCTTAAACTACTGTTAGCCATTTCCCCCGATTAACCAAAAGTAGTTGCCAAAGGTATAGAATCCAGTATCCCAAGAGAGAAGACATATAGAGAGGAATTTCACATTATCAATGATTTTGTGATTAAAGGAAGAGTAATGGTGGAGAAAAGGTTGTGGTTAATTCAACCTTTCACATCCTATTACGAGGAGTTTACTACTACTACACTTGATTTGTATATCAAGGTGTTGAGATTATTTGAAACGCACTTTTTCGTTCTATATTAGTGCAAGTGGGAGTTTGTTGGGTTTTATGCCCTAAATAAAACTCATTTCAATATAATCAGATTTACTTATTAATATAGATCAGAAATAACATTTAATGTTGCATGATTCACATGATTTATTTCATGATTATATGTACATAATGTATAAATTCATCTGAAACCCTTTTCACATACTTCGATCCCGTTTATCGTGGCCGTCATTAACACATTGGAAAGTAAACATGACTATGTGAATAAAGTTTCCTAGATTTATCGCACATAGGGGTTTTACCGATATGATAATCTACATAATCGTAGTTTACTTGCATTTGGAGAAGATCTATGTTCTTTCCAAGAAAGCATTGGTTAAAGTAAAGTCAAAGTTGGATGCATGGAGTATGCATCTAAGGGACCGATATTGAACTTTGACTTAGATTTATTAAACTTACTGTAATATCTATTCAAGTCAATATCGCCTAGTTGATCCTAGATCAAATGTTCTTAATCCTGTTATGATTAGGCTCAATCTTGAAAGGCTATTCGTGTTCTTTGATTTGTTAGTTAAGCCTACTTTTAGCCGTGTGATACGTACTTTTTGGGAACACTAAACGGTAGTGCAATTGAGTTGGGAGCGCTATCATAAACATGGAATCTATAGCTTCTATCCGGCGAATAGTAAGCAAAGGATGATCTCCTTCGAGCTTGACCAAACGAACATAAATGGTGGAGTACTCATTTCACATAAGCCGAAATATCATTTATACTTCGGTCGTTGTTTGCATGAATAAATACATTGTAAGGTGTAACCCGGTAATTTAATCCCTTTACAAGGTAGATCATTCATATAGAGGATCATTGATCGATTAGGATTATAACAATGGATAACTAATGATGTGTCTATATTGTGGAACATATGTAGCATTCTATATATAATCGAGAGTGCAATTCTAAGTTCTATGCGTGGATTCAACGAAGAATCGAATAAGGTTAAGTGAATTTTGTGTGCATAAATTCTTGATCTACTTATTGGAAGCTCTTATTATATAGGATCCATATCCCCCCACTAGCTTGAGATAATATTGCTTGTAAGACTCATGTAATTGGTTTTGATTAATCAATTATAATTCTCAAATTAGACGATGTCTTTTTGTGAATTTTTCACTAAGTAAGGGCGAAATTGTAAAGAAAGAGTTTATAGGGGCATATTTGTTAATTATGATACTTTGTATGGTTCAATTAATAAATATGATAAATGACAATATTATTTAATAATTATTTATAGTTATTAAATAGTTAGAATTGGCATTTAAATGGTTGAATTAGAAAATTTGCATTTTTGAGAAAATCGATGCGTAAAAGGTAAAATCGCAAAATTGCAAAAAGTGAGGCCCAAATCCACTAGTATAAAAATTCGCCACTTTTGTAGGAAATTTAAACTCGATATTTTCATTATTTTAATGCCAATTCAAACCTAACCCCAAGGAATGCTATAAATAGATAAGTGAAGGCTTCGTGAAAATTACACTTAAATTTTCTATTTTTCCTTCGCAGAAAACCTCGAGCCTTTCTCTCTCCCTATCTTTACCGCCACTTCTTCTTTCTCTTCCCTCTTGAATTTCGAAATTCTTAGTGTATGAGTAAGGCCCACACAGAGCAAGTGATACCTCAATCATAGGAGGAAGATCGTGAAGAAAGACATTCAACAGAAAGGAGTTTCAAGATCAAAGATTCGCAGAAAGAGATCCAGTTCGTTATCGATACGTTCGCTGCTCGCTTTAAAAGGAATCAAGGGCTAGATATCTGAACGGAAGGAGTCATTATATTCCGCTGCACCCAATGTAAGGTTTCCTAAACTTTATATGTGTTTATTTCATCGTTTTAGAAAGTTCATATTTAAGGTGTTAATCAACATACTTGTGAGTAGATCTAAGATCCTGGTAAAATAATTTCCAACAAATATATATCATTAACTACGTGTTTTTTTAAAATTAACTTTAAAATATTAAATGAAAAAAAAATTTCATATATTTTAAAAGTTAATTATATTGCTAATTCAATTTTAGATTAGGTTAGACTAATATAATTAACCTAATACAATTATTTAAATAAGGCAAATGGGCCTTCACAATCGGGGTTGTTCATATGAGGGAGGGCTGGGTTCAGTATGTCGTACCCACTGCTATTGGCCCCCTAACTCTCGCACAAGGCCGAAAAGAGAGAAATTTAACCTTTAATAAACAATTGTTATTCATTGAATAATCCCAAATCTAATTGGGCCTAAATAAATTTACTTATGTCAAAATTTATTTTAGCAACCTAGTCTATTTACTCAGTAAAACTTAAATGGGCTTCCTATATGCACCTAAGCCCAATAGCAAACATATAGGCTCACACAGGTCAAATGATTTGGATGGGCCCTATCATGTTACTAGGTTTACACAGATGAAAGAAGTACAAAATTTACCTGTTACAAATTATTTATAAGATCTATTGACAATTGGACTATGATTAAAATCAGATCATTGGATCCGTCAACAAGGTAATCATAGCAATTTAAATCAAATAAATAATAGGTTTGTTAATTTTTTTTTTTTTGAATAAACAATATAAAAATAAACAAGCATTGTCCATGTAACAAATGTGAAATAAGATATTAATATAATTAAATTATTATTCTTAAACTAACCAACTAAATTTTGAAAATTTGGGGTTGTTAAAACAATTCTTAAAAATCTCAAAATTTAAAATTCAAAATGAAAACTAATTTAAAATATCTAAGTTTATTTGAATTATTTTTATCAAATTAAATTAAATGTCAAATAAGATAAATGATTTGAAAAAAAAAAATATCTTCAATATCATCTTCTAATCTTATAATTTAATAAAATTAAAATAATAGAATAAATCAATTTTAAAATAGATGTGGTTAGATAATTATTATTTTAATAATAAAATAATAAATAAATAATAATTATCCTAATTATATGTCAAAATATCTTAAATTAAGCAATCTTCAAATTTCTACAAAAATATTTAAGTTATTTAAATATTTAAAATATAATTTATAAATATTCAATAAGTAAAATGATATAACATAGTAAAATAAAATTTTTAAACTTATAAATAATTAAATATTTAACAATATAACAAACTTTTGAATTTGAAAATATTATGGTTAGAATATCTATAAAAATATCTAGGTTAATTTCAAATTTATTAATTATTTAATTTGTCATATAAGATAATTTTAATATAATATTTCAAATAAAAAAGATAAAGTTATCTTTTAATTTAAAATATGATAAATACCAAAATATCTAATCTTATAATTAAATAATATATATAAATATTAAAGAAATTAATAAATTTTTAAATCTGACATAATTTAAAAATTAAAATAATCAATTTTTAAATTTAAACCTCAAAATATCAAAAAAATAATAATAATCTATTAAAAAATAAATATTATTAATTTAGAATATCGATATTTAGGTGTAAATGATAAAAATAATATTTTAATTAGATATTAGGGTTTGAAAATTGGAAAAATCGGAATTTGGAAAAAAAATCCCATGAAAATCGCAACTAGGTGCTGGCTGCCAAGACAGGCTGCTTGCAGCAGCCCAGGAGGCTGCAAAAACCTGTTACGCGCGCGAACGTGCAGGGTCTGGGGTGTCCGAGCTAGTGGTATGCGTGCGTTTAGACAAGGAATTTCCCTTGTCACGCACACGGATGTGGGGCTTGTCCGAGTGACTGGTGCACCCGATGCACCCAATCGACAGCCATGCATCCAAAATTTCAAAATTCATAACTTTTTCAATTTTTATCATAATCGAATTCCGTAAAAAAGAAAATTACTTAATTTTTCACAAGGAATCCAAATAAAATATTTTCAAAAATAGAAAAAATATTTTTCGTGGAAAAAATTTGTACAACACATACATTCATCACATAAGCACATAAACCAACATGAAACCATCCAAATCAACACATAACATCGTTTTAATTCATATTTCATGAAAGTAAATCATTACCATGGCTCTGAGGCTAGTTTTTGGAAATATTTTACTGGGATCTAGATTTACTACCATGTATGTTTCATTAACATCCTAATATGAATTCTAAAACAATGAAATTAAACACAGATAAAGTTTAGGAAACCTTACATTGGGTGCAGCAGAATATAATGACTCCTTCCGTTCAGATCTCTAGCCCTTGATTCCTTTCTGTAGCAGATCATAATCAAGATCTGAAGCTGGATCTCTTTCTCTCCTTCCTTGATGCTGATTCTCCTTCTTGTTGATTGGATTCTTCACAATCTTCCACACTATGATTGAGATACCACTTGATGTGTGTGGGCACTCACTCATTCACTCAAGGTTTGAAAATTGAAGAAGAAAAGAGAAGAAGAAGTGGCGGTTAGGGTAAATAGAAAGAGGCTCAGTTTTCATCTGACAAAGTTAAGTGTGAATGTGAGCCATCACTATCTATTTATAGGTAACCACCTAGGTTTAGATTAGAATTATTTGGCATTAAAATAATATAAAAATAAATGGTATTTGCTTAGTGTGGCCGGCCATAGGATTGTGGATTGGGCCCACTTTGTAATTTTGCCATTTTGTCATTTTCAATCCCATTTTTTCAAAAACGCCAATTTTCCAATTTAACCACTAAAAGGCCAATTCCAACTATTTAATAACTAAAAATTAATTATTAAATAATATTGTCATTTAATATATTTATTAATTAGACATATAAAGTCTCTTAATTAATAAATAAAACTTACAATCTCTTTTCTTCACAATTTTGCCCTTGCTTAGTGAAAATTCATAAATTAGACATAATCTAACTTTAGAATTATAATTGATTAATTAAAATCAATTAACTGAGTCTTACAAGCAGTATGGTCTCAACTAGTATGGGGACCATGGGCCTATATAACCGAGCTTCCAATAAGCCGAACTGAAATTACCAAGTAAATTCCCTAACTTATTAATTCCTTATTGAATCCACTCTTAGAACTTGGAATTGCACTCTCAGTTATATAGGACGCTCTATATGTTCCACGATATAGATACGCTATTAATTATCCATTGTTATAATCCTAATTTGATCAATGATCCTCTAATAGATGATCTACATGTAATAGGGACTAAATTACCGTTACACCCTTCAATGTATTTTATCCTTAAAACACTTAGCTCCGTATAAATGATATTTCAGCGAAGTGAAATGAGTACTCAACCATTCATTTCTGTTTAGCCAAGCTCGAAGGATATCATCGTTTCACTTCTAAATACCTATAGAAGTTAGATTCCATATCTATGTTTAGCGCTCCCACTCAATTATACTATCATGTTCCCAAAATGTACGTATCACCCTGACCCAAAAGTAGGCTTAACTAACAAAACAAAGAACATGTATAATACTCTTGAGATCGAACCTAATCATACCAGGATTAAGGTCATTTGGTCTAGGATCAATAGGTGATATTGAATTGAATAGATATGACGGTAAATTCTAACATATCTAATCAAAGTTCAATATCGGTCCCTTCCGATGTATACTCCATACATCTGATACGGGTAAACTTTGCCAATGCCCTGGAAAGAACATAACACTTATCCAAGGTGTAAGAATACCTATCGCTGATTATCATGCTAGTCTAAATCCAGTGAACTGACAAATCAGGGAATTAAACTTTTGAACATATAATCAAGATTATATTCCACTGTGCTGACAACACTATAATCATTAACAAAAATATATGTTCTGGACTTAAATAGAATTTTTACATTATATATATAATCATGAAATAAATCATGTGAACCATGCAACATAAAATGTTATTTCTGATCTTTATTAACTAGTAAATCTGATTATATTGAAATGGGTTTTATTTAGGGCACAAAACCCAACACTAGGTCCTAGTGGCCGGCCAGACCCAAAGATCCAATCTAGTGGCCAGCCAGGAACCCTAGTTTCAGGCATAGGCCTGCCAGCTTAGGGACACAGTCCCTATGGCCAGCCTAACCCCATGAAAGCCACCTATTGTCAGCCAGACCTCAAACAAGGCCTCCTTGGCCAGCCAGGATCTGCATGGATTAAAACATGTGTTTTTCAAGAACTCAAACATGTTCTTCATGTTCTTCGTGACTCAAAGAGCCAAGAATCACAATGAAGGTCATATTGAGATCTTTTTCGTCTAGAAGTCACACATTATCTATCCTAAGGTGATCGTGCAGATCAAAATACCAAAAGTACTACAATCTAATGTAAGAATCAAAGCATGTTCATAAAATGATATAATGTTCATGCATCCATGGAAAAATCAATCAAATCAAGTGAAATAGCGAGAATAGAAAGCTTACCACTACAAGATTTCATTGGAGAAGAAGGTGGGAAGCTTGGATCATTGAAACGATGTAAAAATCCCAATAAAAATGATGCTTGTGGGTTCGGCACCCTAGAGAGAAGGAGGAGCTTTTCCTAAATCAAGTTTCTAGTGAGAGAAAATGAAAAGTGAAAGAAGGTTTTCCCCCCAGAAGTCACTTATGTAATACATGTGGGCCCCTTTTCTTCACTTACCTCACCTACACATCATAAACACAATTAAAGCAGTTATTTTTCGACTACAATGAGATCAGACATTCAAGACAAAGTGTTTTAAGAAGCTAAAAGTGCATCAACTTTTATTCAGCAAAGGCTACAACAGTCCCAACCACATCGATATAGTTGATAAAGTCCATATCCGTACAAACGTCCACACAGAGACTTGGGGGGCAAATTTTATCCCAATTTTGGTCCTTATGATGTGGCATGCTTATGTGGACAAAATTAGTACCATGTGGCAATACAGCTCACCAATTGGAAGGCCAAGTTAGCACCTGAACAAACAGAGACCCCAGCACTAAAATGGGCATCAAGTGAAGACTAGCTCCCTCTCAGGAGCTGGCCGACCACCCCTGGCTGGCTAGCCTTGGGAGTGCACCATGGCCGGCCAGCCTTGGGACTGCACCATGGCCGGCCAGCCTAGCCTCCACAAGGGCTTGCCCAGCCAAGAGGTGCTCAGCAGGGTTTTCTATGCAGTTCTATACGTGGACAACAACACATGGGCTGCGAAGTGGGCCCTAAAACCCAACAGAATGGCTGAATAATATCTAGATTCAAGGGCAATTTAGTCTTTTGTAAATATCTAACAAACAATGCAAGTATTAAGGGAATCATACTGTAATCTAGGCTTTTAGGCCTTTTATATAAAGCCTTAACCTTAGCCTAGAAACCTAAGTTGCATCTATGTCTGAAACCTGCCTCCAAGCTCTAAGTGTTTGACAAGCTCTTTTTCTCTTCCTCACTTCTTCTCTCACACGCCTACCATAGCCTATTCTCAACACTTGAATTTTGCCATTACTAATTCATACCTTGTAATTCTAAGGGTGTTATAGCAGATCCCATCTATAGTGATCTAGATAGTATTTCCCTCGGTATAAATACAACTAAAGGGAGAATAGGTCATTACCTACCATCACAAGGGGGTCGAACCTCTATAACAAATCTGTTGTTTATTGTTTTTCATTATTATTTGTGCAAACATGTGGCAAGCATGGGATCCATACAATCCCGCTATCGGTTGATCACTTTTTGAGATCAATATCTAAACTTACTGTAATATCTTTCTAAGTCAATATCACTTAGTTGCATTTAGAGCGAAAGATCTTAATCCTGAGATGGTTAGGTTTTAACTTAACTGTATTATTTATGTTCTTTGACTTAGTCGTTAAAGCTGACCAAATGGATCGGCCCGATACTTACATCTTGGGAGCATGGTAGCATAATTGAGTGGGAGCGCTAATCATAGATACAGAATCTATAGCTTCTATATTGACATAGAAGTGAAATGGAAATTTCCTTCAAGCTTGGCTTAATAGAGATAAAATGAAGAGCTCTTATTTCAGTAATTATATTAGTTTACTAAAATATCATTTATAGGAAGCTAAGTATTTTAAGGATAAAATACATTGAGGGGTAGAACAATCAATTTGTCCTTACTTGATGTAAAGCATCTATAGAGGATCTTTGATTAGTTAGATTATAACAATAGATAATTAATAGTGTATCTATATTTGAAACATATAGAGTGTTCTATATAATTAAGACTGCAATTTCAAATCTATAGTGAAATCAAGAGGAATTAATAAGTTAGAAAGTTTACTCAATAAATTCTTGAACTGCTTATTGGAAGCTTGATTATATAGGCTCATGGTCCCCACACAAGTTGAGATAATATTGGCTTGTAGACTTAGTTAATTGGTTTTGATTAACTAATTAGAATTCTAAATTAGACTATATCTTATTTATGAATTTTCACTACGGGGGGGCTTAATTGAGAAGAAAAAAGGTTTTGGATTTTGTTAATTAAGAGACTTTGTAATGTCTAATTAATAAATAAGTTAAATAGAAATTTTATTTGATAATTAATTATAATTATCAAATAAATAGATTTTACATTTAAAGGTTTAAAATTAAAATATGAAATTTATGAAAGAAAAAGATAAGTTGTTAAATAAATGGTAAAATTGAAACAAGTGGGCCTAATATATGGTCGGCCACTTAAGTGAATATTTAGCTATTATTTTATCTTTTTTAATTTCATATAATTTAAACCCTAACCCTAGAAGGAATCTTATAAATAGAATATGAGAGGTTCATAACCTAACAACCATTCATTAGTCTACTCTGTCAGAAAATTAAAAATAAAGGCTCCTCCCTATTTTTCAATTCTTTCTCTCTTCTCTCTTCAAATTTTGAATGCCCTATAGTGATAGAGTACCTTCCCACTCATACAAGTCAATATTCAATCATAGTGTGAAAGATTGTGACAAATTCTAACTTTTGAAGGAGATCCAAGTTCAGATCTTATTATTACTCTACGATAGAAAGGAACAAGGGTTAGAGATTTGAACAGAAGGAACCATAATATTCTGCTGCGACCAATGTAAGGTTTTCTAGAACTTTATCTGTGTTTAATTCATTGTTTTAAGAAATTCATATTTATGGTGTTAGATTATAGAATATAATCAAACATACATTGTAATATCCCAGTAAGCTAATAGTTAATAATTAGGGTTTATATTTATATTATGAGTTAACTAGGTAATAATTGGGATTATGATCCTACTAATCTAGGTTAACATAAAATTTTAAATTTGATATAAGTGGATACATAAATGTAATTTTTAAATTACGGAGATTTATATAGCATGTGTGAATGTAATATGAACTATATGTGGAATGAAAATATTTTCAGGTTTGGCGACCTTAGATACTCGATTGGGGGCTAGAAATGTCATAACAGACTTAATTGATAGAATTAATGGGAATATTATGATAAGTTGATTTTAGAATTACCGAGATATTTTGGGATACTCAAAGTTGACCAAATTACCCCTAGCTTTAGAAGTTACTTATAAGCTAAGTAAAGGGTAAAATAGTCTTTCACCTAACTAAGTTGACTTTTTTTAATGTGAGATTCTAAAATAAGGCTAAGGGTTAATATTAATGGAATAATTATAGAAATTAATTGTATTTTCCCCACTTGACACATTCAAACGTGACTCACTTAGATTCAACATATATATGTCATCATTTATTACATAACAATAAAATAAAAGAAACTATATGTATTAAGTTATTAGTAACAATTACACCTACACCATACACTACTTAATCTTTCTCTCCTTCTAATTGTTCGGTCGAATCAACCAACCACCACCATCATCTTTTTTTTTTTATATATATATACACCATTGTTACACTTTGAAGCTTGGAGTTGGATAGCATATATCACCTTGAGAGTTAAGCTATCATAAAAACAGCTTGGTAAGTGATATATTGAGACTTAGAGCCATAATTCTATTCCTTGATATATTTAACTTAGGTATTGTAAATTATTGTTGAATTTCAGGTTGTTAGACTTTATTTGGGTAAATAATTGTGTTTAGAACAGGTTTGGATTGAACCCTGGAACTGAAACTCTGAATGGTATAAGATTGGACTAACCGAAATTCTGTTTGGTAGTAACCGAGAAATGCCAATTTTCATATTTTAGCGTTTTCCATTTAAGGGCTCAATTTTATTTTTTGTTACATAAGAATGGTAGTATTCATGGTATATATGTGCCCTGTGAAATTTAGAGTGATTTGGATAAGTTTTGTTAGTGTTTCGGTGAGTGCAAAAATTGAGATTTTCGTGTTTCATAGTTTTTAGAAATTCAAAGGAGATCAGAAATCGTATTTTTATCATAACTTTTCACTCGGGTGTCCGTTTTGGACGTTCTATATACCGATTCAAAGCTTGCGATGAGCTTTACGATATAATGTACGTTTTAGAGCCAAAATATAAGTTTTATTATAGTGTATTTATACCACGGAGTTTGGTAAAAAATCCTAGATTGTCTTACGCGAGTGTTAAGTGGTGTTTTGTGATAAACACTTATTGATTTATAATTGTTATGACATATGGCCCAAGATTATCGATCATTCTTTAAGCAGGTTAGCCAACATACCTCATTCGGAACTTGAGGTAAGAAAAGTATAATGTACCACATGGCATGACAGGTTCTGAAATTATCTGATTAGGCAATGATAATGTAATGATACTATGGACACAATATATGGTTTTACCTGATTAGGTAATACAATATATCTGGCGACGTACCAGGCAAAGGTACGGGCGTCAGTGGCATATGATGAGTACCGAGCGTAGGTACGAGATTGTTTGATTAGACGATGCTTTATATTAGTGTCAAGTTGTCACACAGGCTCACCTGATTAGGTGGTGCAATGATATTATATATGATATTGCATTATGACACAGGCTTGCCTGATTAGGCAATGCAACTATATGAGCATATCTATTTCTATGCGTATGGCTGATTATATTACCTACTATTGAATGTTATAGTTTAATCATTTTGTGATGATGAAATGTATAATTAGCTATTTAAGTATCCTTCTTTATTATGCTGAGTCTATGTGACTCACGGGTGCTTTGTGGTACAGGTAAGGGCAAGGCAAAGTTAGAACAACCATGAGATGGCGGTCTTCTCAAGCAATGTACATATTGATCCCACCAGCTTCCGTGTTGAGTTGTCAGGAGTTGTTTTAGACTAGTTGTGTCTGCTGTATTTTGAATTGTTGTGACAGTCAGTAGTCCCGCGATCCGTAAGGGGAAATACCAAGTAAGTTGTGCAATCCCACATCGCCTGGGGAAGGTCAAGTGGGATGATTCTGAGACTGTGTAGGTATGAGACTACACAGTTGAAGAGGGCTTAAATGGATTGATTGGTACTACCTATATCAACAAGGTGCATCTTGTTTTTCTGTAGCCCATCAAGAAAGAACTCCACAGTTAAGCGTGCTTGACCTGGGGCAATTTCAGGATGGGTGACCTCCTGGGAAGTTTTCCCAGGAAGCGTGCGAGTGAGGACAAAGCACGCTGGAAACACTCGTGTTGGTCTGTAGGGTCAGTCATCAGTCCATGAAGCAACCAGAGTGACGAACTCGTCTATAAGAGCCATTAGTCTGTGGGTGTAAGGGCCCAATAAAGGCTTGAAGCGGGGACGTTATAAATGGTATCAGAGCCTTGACCCAGCCAGAAGTGTGGTCGACGAGGACGTCGGACCCTGTAAGGGGGGTGATTGTAACAGTCAGTAGTCCCGTGATCCGTAAGGGGAAATACCGGGTAAGCTGTGCAATCCCACATCGCCTAGGGAAGGTCAAGTGGGAAGATTCTGAGACTGTGTAGGTATGAGACTACACAGTTGAAGAGGGCTTAAATGGATTAATTGGTACTACCTATATCAACAAGGTGCATCTTGTTTTTCGGTAGCCCATCACGAAAGAACTCCACAGTTAAGCGTGCTTGACCTGGGGCAATTTCAGGATGTGTGACCTCTTGGGAAGTTTTCCCAGGAAGCGTGCGAGTGAGGACAAAGCACGCTGGAAACACTCGTGTTGGTCTGTAGGGTCAGTCATCAGTCCATGAAGCAACCAGAGTGACGAACTCGTGTATAAGAGCCATTAGTCCGTGGGTGTAAGGGCGAGGCTTAAAGCGGGGACGTTACAATTGTGTTTTGAATTGTTGTTGTATATCATCTTTTGGATAAATTTTTTATAACAGGGATCCCCGGAACTCCTTTTTACTACCGTTATAATGTCTGTTTTTAGTGTTTTATTTTAGTCAAGTTTTTATTATCCTCACTGTTTTTAATAATTAATTAATATATTAGTTTTAAACTAGTTTTATAAAATGACACACGTGACATTCCTATAGATTAGGGCGTTACATACATGTTAGTAAATCTAGATCTTGGTAAAACAACTTCCAACAGCTCGGTCCCGTGATGGTAATAGCCTACTCCCCTTTTACTTGTATTACTTGTGAAAAGAAAAGCAAGAAGTTCTTGATCTCTGTTGATAGCTTACAGAGATTTTAGCAGCGTAAGTGCTCTTTAGAAAATAAGATTTTGGATCCCTAAATAGAGAAATGGCTCCACTATTTATAGGGAAGAATTACATGTTGTGATTATTTTACCAGGATCTAGATTTACTACTATGTATGTTGTTTAACATCCTAATATGGGTTTCTAAAGCAATGAAATGAACACATATAAAGTTTAAGAAACCTTACATTGATTGCAGCGGAATATAATGACTCCTTCCGTTCAGATCTCTAGCCCTTGGTTCCTTTCTGTAGCAGAGCATTATCAAGATCTGAACCTGGATCTCTTTCTCTCCTTCTTGTTGATTGGATTCTTCACAGTCTTACATACTATGATTGAGGACTAACTTGATGTGTGTGGGCACTTACTCAATCACTAATGGCTGAATAATAGTTGTGAAGAAAGGCTTAGTGTTTTTAGAAATTGAAGAGGAAGAAGAAGAAGGAAGAGGTCTCATCAAAAGCTAGGTCATTAGCTTTGGAGGCATTAGTTTGGATGAAGAGACCATAGCCTTCCTTTTATACTATATTCAATAGGGTTAGGGTTGAATTATATGGAATAAAAGAAGAATAAAATATTGGGAAAAAATAGCTTGTTGGTCGTACACAATAAGTAGGCCAATCTCTAGTTACAATTTTGCCACTTTTTCCAACCACTTATTCTTCTTTTCAATAATATCATATTTTCCAATTCAATCCAATAAATGCCAAAACTATTTATTTAATAACTAAAATAATTATCAAAAAAAATTGACCTTTATAATATTTATTAATTAGACTCCATAAAGTCTCTTAATTAACACTATTTCTTCACAATCAAGCCATAACATAGTGAAAAATTCATAAACTAGACATAGTCTAATTTTAGAATTATAATTGATTAATTAAAATCAATTAACTGAGTCTTACAAGCAGTTTGTCTCAACTAGTATGGGGACCATGGGCCTATATAACCGAGCTTCCAATAAGCAGACCTAGAATTTACTAAGTAAATTCACTAACTTATTAATTCCTCATTGCATCCACCATAGAACTTGGAATTCCACGACATCAGATTGACCTATTTGTACAATTTGTTTTATATTAGTGCAAGTGGGAGTTTGTTGGGTTTTATGCCCTAAATAAAACTCTTTACAATCTAATTAGTTATCAATATAAGAAATTTGAAGTGATTTATGTTTGCATGAATTTTACATGCTAATGGTTTAATATGTTTATTACATTTACACACAAAATCAGTTAAATCCAGATCATATGTTTATTCACAATTACAGTATCGTCAACACAGTGGAATGTGATTGTGATCATATGAATCAAAAGACTAAGTCCCTGTTTCATCAGTGTTTTGGATTTACACTAATGTGATAATCAGCGATGATGTGTACTTACACTTGGAGTAAGTGTTATGTTCTTTCCAGGACATTAGTAAAGTATACTAGTTTCGAATGTATGGAGTATACATTGGACTGGACCGATATTGCAACTAAGTTAAGATATTACAAACTTACCGTTATATATCTTTCCAAGTCAATATAAGTAGTTGATCTTAAGATTAAAAGAATCTAAATCCTGATATGCTTAGGCTCAACTCAGGAGTACTATTCATGTTCTTTGATTTATTAGTTAAGCCTACTTTTGGGTCAGGGTGATACGTATATTTTGGGAACATGATAGTATGATTGAGTGGGAGTGCTGAACATAAATATGGAATCTATAGCTTCTACTGGTGTATAGAAGTCAAGTGATGATTCCCTTTGAGCTTAGCAAATAGAAGTAAATGGATGAGCTCTTGTTTAACTGACTAATTATTAGATCACTAAACACCATTTACAGCTAGCTAAGTGTTTTAAGGGGCAAAATAGATTGAGGGGTGAGAACGGTAAAATTATCCCATCTCGATGTAAATCATCTATATAGAGGATCTTTGATCATAATAAGATTATAACAATGGTTAAATGAGATAGAATATCTATATCGTGGAACATATAATATGCTCTATATAAGTCTGAGAGTGCAATTCTAAGTTCTAAGAGTGGATTCAACGAAGAATTAATAAGTAGGAATTTACTTGGTAAATTCGGTTCACTTATTGGAAGCTCAGCATATAGATCCATGGTCCCCATTCTAGTTGAGAACATACTGCTTGTAAGACTCAATAATTGATTCGTGATTAGTCAATTATAATTCTAAAGTTAGACTATGTCTAATTTGTGAATTTTCACTAAGCAGGGGCGAAATTGTAAAGAAAAGAGATTCTAGGTTTATTTATTTATTAATGGACTTTATATGTCTAGTTAATCATTAAATTAAATGACAATATTATTTAATAATCTATTTTAGTTATTAAATAATTAGTTTTGGCATTTAAATGGTTAGAATTAGAAAATTAGCGCTTTTGAGAAAATAGAAATAAAATTTGTTAAAACTGCAAAATCAAGTGGGCCCATTAAATACACCTTTGTCGGCCACTTGTTTAAAGTTTTTCAAATTGATATTTTCATTATTTTAATGCCAAATAATTCCTAACCTAAACCTAGTAGTTGCCTATAAATAGAAAGTGATGGCTCAGTCAAAACACATGCTTTCATAACCTTTTCTGACAGAAAATTCTCTCTTCAGTAAAACTGAGCCTTCCCTTTTTCTATACCTTGGCCGAAACCCCTCTCTCTCTTTTCTCCTCCTAAATTTCGACCCTAGTGAAAGAGTGAGGGCCCACACACAGCAAGTAGTAACTCAATCATAGATTGGAAGACTGTGAAGGATCAAACTCAAAGAGGACGACATTCGGGCTCAGATCTTGATTATACTCTGCGACAGAAAGGATACAAGGGTTAGAGATCTGAGTGGAAGGAGACATTAATTCCGCTGCATCAATGTAAGGTTTTCTTAACTTTATATGTGTTTATTTTATCGTTTTAGAAAGTTCATATTTAGGGTGTTAAACAACATACTTGTGAGTAGATCTAAGATCCTGGTAAAATAATATCCAACAATTGGACTCAGAGTCATGGTAATTGATTTGCTTGCAAGAAATTTTGACTTTAAAATGATTGTTTGTTATTTGGATGGTTTCATGTTGTATTGAGTGTTATATGATGATTGATTGATGTTTGTGAATTTTTGTGAAAAATAATTGAAATTTTGTTTCTGGAATTATTTTTATTGGATAGTATGGAAAACATTAAACAAGTTACTTTTTTACAGAACTCAATTTCGATTTAATTTGAATTAGTTATGATTTTTTGAAGATTCGAAAAAAGATAAGGATGCTGAATCACCCACGCGCGCGCGGAACCGAGTGCACCTCGGTCACACGCGTGTTCGGACAGCATCTTCTCCGAGCAACACGCACGGGTGTCTCAAGACACACCCATGCGCGCAGAAATCCTGCGTGACACCCCTACCACCGAGGTTTCTTGGCCCAGCTCCCCACCTGCGCGCGCGAACGGGTATGCACTGCATCCCGTCCGTACAACTTGTAAATTTTTTGTTTTTCTTCGTTTTTTCATGCTTTTTCATGGATTTAACTTCTAATTTTTGTGTAGTTTTGTATTTAGACATTTACTATTCCTATTTCAATTCTAATTATCATAATTAAATTATTTAATATTTTTTTTAATTTAATTAATGATATTAGTGTAATTTGAATTTAAAAATAGTAAATATCTATCTTTTTTTGCTTAATTATCTATCTTATTTTTAAATTTGATTATATCTTATCTTATTTTTAAATTTAAGGTCAGATATTAAATTTTTTAAATTAATTTTTTTTAAATTATTTGACCTTATTTAAATTTAAAATAAGATAACTATAATCATGAAATTTTAAATAGATGTAAGATATTTTGGTAACTTTTAAATTTTGTTATTTTATTTATTTAAATTAAATTTAAAATCTGAAAAAGATATTTAATTTATCTTTTTTAATTTTTATTTAATTTTATTTTATAAAATAACATCTAATTTTTAAAAGTAGTTAGCAAATTTTGAAATGATATTTAGGTTAGTTGAAACCTAATTTTTCAAAATTGTAGGTTTAATTTTAAATATTTATTTTAAATAATTTTGAAATTAAATTTATTTTATTTTTTTTATTTTCGAAAATAAATAATTTTTTTTTTATTTTTCCGAAAAATTAAATATTAATTTTATTTATTTATTTAATTATTTTATTTTCGAAATTTATTTATTTAAAATTAAATAAATCCTACTTCTAATTATCCAGCTAACCTTGTTGCAGGAGTATATGGTTTTAGCTTGCTTGTAAGTTTTCAAAACCTATTATTACTTGATTGCAAATAGCCATGGTTAACTTGTTGACAGATCCAATGATCTGATTTTAACTCATGGCTCCCTTGATCAAGTTAATAATTTGTAACAGGTAAATTTTACAATCTTCTTTCATCTGTGTATGACCTAGCAACATGATAGGACCCATCCAAATGTGTGCCTGTGTGAGCTTATATGTTTATTTTATTATATAGATGCATATCGGTTGTTGCTAAATAAAATGTCACATCATGATAGATTTTATTTAGGTCCATTTAGTTTTTGGACCTATTCAATTAATAACAGTTATTTATTTTAAGGTTAAATTCCTCTCTTTGGGACCTTGTGTGAGAGTTGGGAGCCATAGAAGTGGGTACGACATACTGAACCCAGCACCCCCTCACATGAACTACCCCAATTGTGAAGGCCCATTTGCCTGATTTGAATAACTGTACTAGGTTAATTATATTAGTTTGACCTAATAAAATTGAATTAGCAACATAATTAACTTTTAAAATATATATGAAATTTATTTTCATTTTAATATTTTAAAGTTAATTCTAAGAAAAACACTTTTAGTTTTAGATATTATTTCTAGACAAACTATTTGTATTTTTCTTGTATTTAATTAAATAAAGAATTTTAACTAACTAGATTCTTTCTGGAGCTTATTTAATTAAATATTCCTATTTAAGTTATAAATCAGTTATATTACTGATTTTTAATATCTAACTTAAATTTGAATATTTTATTTAAATTTAAAATCAAGTTGAGGAATCCTAGGCATTAGTTATTAAAGATTCTTAAGATATTTTTTAAGTTAGTTTTAAACTTAAAATGGAATATTTTTCAAATTAAGTGGTTACAACTTAATTTTTGATATTTAATTAAATCTAAATTTGAAATTATTTAAGTTTTAGATTTTTTTCTATACAACTTAAATTAGATATTTTTTCAAATTTTTTTTTGTTGAAAAGATACTTAGTCAAATAAGATATTTTCTAGATAGTTATTTCTAGACTACTTATTATTTCTAATATTTAAATAGGAAAATATTATACATTGTGAAATTAATTATTTAAATAATTAATTTTGGTACAATTTTATTTAAGTTTATTTTTCCTAGTATTAAACTAGAAATTAATAATTAAGCCTTCTCTACACTTAATTATTTATTTCTTGAATTTAATACATTTAATTAAATTGAAAAATTTAAATATCTAAGTTGATTCTTATCATGATACTTAAATATTTATTTTTCATGACACTTAATTAAATAGAAAATTATTTTTAGGTTGAAATTTAATTTTTCAACTTAAATTTAAATAATTTTCAAAATATATTTTTTCTTTATTTTATTAATCAATTTTGAAAATTGCATTTTAATTATGCAATATTTTATGAATTTATCTTGAAAAATAGATTGAGTTGTAAATATATATTTATTTTAATTAATTCTTGGGCCAACTTGAAAGAATGATTTTTTCATCTATTGATTAATTTAAAATAAAAGAAATTCAAATATATTATTAGAAATTGAATTCATTAGTCAAAGGAAAATCTAGATATGTGATATTTTTGCTTGAAGTATTTTTTCTAAGTATTTATTATTTAAGTATTTTCAACAATTTGTCTGGTTTTATACTTTATTTTTCGAATACAATAAATATATTCTAATGGAAATTTTTAAGTTGCTAATTAATTTAAATTAATACAACTTAAATTAATTTCCTTAATATTTATATTTAAAATTACTACTGAGATGGAAATAATTCATTTTATTTCAATTACCATCTAAGTATAATTTTATAAATATTATATTAAATTCTTATTTTTGAATTTTTAATTCTAAATTTGAAATTTAATGAATATATTTATTAAAATAATAAAGAAAATACATTTTAAAGAATGAGCTTTATTATTATTAAGATATTCGATCTCCATTGTTGGTTTTACATCGCGTTTGTTTTAGTGAGTAATCCTCCCTAATGGAGGAACGTTCATTAGCAATTTCGCACCGTTTAATCTCGAAAGATAAGTAGTTTGTAAGTGTTTTATATGGTATAGATCACCCTAATGGTGGCGACCATATTTGACTTGCAAATTGCAAAACAATGGTAGAAGCTCATAAGATAGAATAGCCTTGACTCTCGGCTAAACGGGACAACGCTGGATTCCAATCTTGATCGAATAAAAGGTTGCTAGAATGTTTAACATTTTAGATGAGCTGACAACTCTATTCAATAGATGGTAGCTTTGACTCTCGCCTAAACGGGACACTGATATCAGTTTGTTGAAAAACCTTGGAAATTATTTAGGATTGAATTTTTTTTTTAAGTATTTTCTCTTATCATTCCTACTTGCTATGTGCTTATAATTTCTGAATTGTTTTTGTGTTAAACCATTATTGATTTCTATTTGTTGATTTCTATTATTTTGTAGTATCCTGTATAAGCATGATGAATTCCATGTTATCACTGTTGACTGAAAATAAGTTGAATGGATCTAACTTCCTAAATGGAATGAGAACATTAATATTGCTCTCATAGGAGAAAGTGCCTTGTTTGTTTTAACTGAGCCGTCACCTGAAGTGCCTGGGGATAATGCATCCAAAGCTATGAAAGAAAAGTATGAGCGTTGGCAGAAAGCAAATGACAAAGCTCTATACTTTATGTTTTCCAGCATGGTTGACACCCTCAAAACGCAGTTTTCTAAAACCAAAAAGGCTGTTGAAGTAATGACGAAGTTAAATGAGCTATTCGGTAAGGCATCACTTCAGTCTCGCTTTGACGCGACTAAGAATTATAACTTATCAGAACACTACTGAAAAGCAAATCTAACCATACACATGGATAGGTATAACTTATCAGAATTATGAGAATAAGAAAAAGAACTCCAGTTCAGTCTATTCGAATGACTTGAACCAAGAATTCTTAATCCTCATAAAATTTTATGGTACCTTAATTTTGATTACTTAATCTCTGGCCAGTATTTTTCACTTCAAATACTAGTCTGCTATGTTGATGACTTAGTCTTAACTTAAATTTCATACTAATACAAAAGTCACAACTAGGTAACTCTCCAAACAATAAGAGGTTAAAAGTATTATTTAACCAGACATTTGCTATTGAGTGGGAGCTATCTGAGATGTAATCAAATAAGGAACATTAGAAGATATTTAATAAAGATTTATGAAAGTGATCTATATGTTAGATATTAAGGAACTGTGTATCAGTTGTCCTTATATCTCACCAACTCATTCGAAATTCTTGAGATAGTGCTTACTTTGGGGGTGGATGAGTTATTCTTATAATAATTCAAGCTCTACCAGAGAAGAATTATAACTTTGTAAATTCGAAAATATCAAGAAAGTTATATTACTAAAGAAAAGTCTACACTGTATTATCTCAATTACATATTTTAAAATATGAGAGATATGTCTTCTGTTAATTCTGATGTACTTTTAAACAGCAAAGATTTCAGTATCCCTTGATGAGTAAAGCATATAGTAAAGGATGTTTCATAAGTGTATTTATGAACTAGTTTCCAGAAGTTTGGGTGGATTCAAATATACTACACTTGATCTGAAGATCAAGACATCAGATTGACATATTTGCACAGTTTGTTTTATATTAGTGTAAGTGGGAGTTTGTTGGGTTTTATGCCCTAAATAAAACTCTTTACAATCTAATTAGTTATCAATATAAGAAATTTGAAGTGATTTATGTTTGCATGAATTTTACATGCTAATGGTTTAATATGTTTATTACATTTACACACAAAATCAGTTAAATCCAGATCATATGTTTATTCACAATTACAGTATCGTCAACACAGTGGAATGTGATTGTGATCATATGAATCAAAAGACTAAGTACCTGTTTCATCAGTGTTTTGGATTTACACTAATGTGATAATCAGCGATGATGTGTACTTACACTTGGAGTAAGTGTTATGTTCTTTCCAGGACATTAGTAAAGTATACTAGTTTCGAATGTATGGAGTATACATTGGACTGGACCGATATTGCAACTAAGATAAGATATTACAAACTTACCGTTATATATCTTTCCAAGTCAATATCAGTAGTTGATCTTAAGATTAAAAGAATCTAAATCCTGATATGCTCAGGCTCAACTCAGGAGTACTATTCATGTTCTTTGATTTATTAGTTAAGCCTACTTTTGGGTCAGGGTGATACGTATATTTTGGGAACATGATAGTACGATTGAGTGGGAGTGTTGAACATAAATATGGAATCTATAGCTTCTACTGGTGTATAGAAGTCAAGTGATGATTCCCTTCGACCTTAACAATTAGAAGTAAATGGATGAGCTCTTGTTTAACTGACTAATTATTAGATCACTAAACACCATTTACAGCTAGCTAAGTGTTTTAAGGGTCAAAATACATTGAGGGGTGAGAACGGTAAAATTATCCCATCTCGATGTAAATCATCTATATAGAGGATCTTTGATCATAATAAGATTATAACAATGGTTAAATGAGATAGCATATCTATATCGTGGAACATATAATATGCTCTATATAAGTCTGAGACTGCAATTCTAAGTTCTAAGAGTGGATTCAACGAAGAATTAATAAGTAGGAATTTACTTGGTAAATTTGGTTCACTTATTGGAAGCTCAGCATATAGATCCATGGTCCCCATTCTAGTTGAGAACATACTGCTTGTAAGACTCAATAATTGATTCGTGATAAGTCAATTATAATTCTAAAGTTAGACTATGTCTAATTTGTGAATTTTCACTAAGCAGGGGCGAAATTGTAAAGAAAAGAGATTCTAGGTTTATTTATTTATTAATGGACTTTATATGTCTAGTTAATAATTAAATTAAATGACAATATTATTTAATAATCTATTTTAGTTATTAAATAATTAGTTTTGGCATTTAAATGGTTAGAATTAGAAAATTAGCGTTTTTGAGAAAATAGAAATAAAATTTGTTAAAACTGCAAAATCAAGTGGGCCCATTAAATACACCTTGGCCGGCCACTTGTTTAAAGTTTTTCAAATTGATATTTTCATTATTTTAATGTCAAATAATTCCTAACCTAAACCTAGTAGTTGCCTATAAATAGAAAGTGATGGCTCAGTCAAAACACATGCTTTCATAGCCTTTTCTGACAGAAAATTCTCTCTTCAGAAAAACTGAGCCTTCCCTTTTTCTATACCTTGGCCGAAACCCCTCTCTCTCTTTTCTCTTCCTAAATTTTGACCCTAGTGAAAGAGTGAGTGCCCACACACAGCAAGGAGTAACTCAATCATAAATTGGAAGACTGTGAAGGATCAAACTCAAAGAGAAGGACATTCGGGCTCAGATCTTGATTATACTCTGCGACAGAAAGGATACAAGGGTTAGAGATCTGAGTGAAAGGAGACATTAATTCCGCTGCATCAATGTAAGATTTTCTTAACTTTATATGTGTTTATTTTATCGTTTTAGAAAGTTCATATTTAGGGTGTTAAACAACATACTTGTGAGTAGATCTAAGATCCTGGTAAAATAATATCCAACAATTTTATCCTTAAAACACTTGGCCACCCATAAATGATATTTTAGTGAAATAATATAATCACTAAAATGAGATCTCAATCATTTATCTCTATTCAGGCAAGCTCGAAGGAAATCATCGTTTCACTTCTAAATACTCATAGAAGCTATAGATGTCATATCTATGTTTAGCGCTCCCACTCAATTGTACTATCGTGTTCACAAATTGTACGTATCACCCTGACCAATAAGTAGGCTTAACTAACAAATCAAAGAACACAAATAACACTCTTGAGATCGAACCTAATCATGAAGATTAAGATCATTTGATCTAGGATCAACTAGGTGATATTGAATTGAATAGATATTATGGTAAATTTATCATATCTAATCAAAGTTCAACATCGGTCCCTTCCAATGTATACTCCATACATCTGATACTGGTAAACTTTGCCAATGCCCTGGAAAGGACATAACATTTATCCAAGGTGTAAGTATACCTATCGCTGATTATCATGCCAGTCTAAATCCAGTGAACTGACAAATCAGGGAATTAAACTTTTGAACATATAATCATGATTATATTCCACTGTGTTGAAAACACTATAGTCATGAACAAATACATATGTTCTGGACTTAATAGAATTTATAATCATGAAATAAATCATGTGAACCATGCAACATAAAATGATTTCTGATCTTTATTAATTAGTAAATCTGATTATATTGAAATGGGTTTTATTTAGGGCACAAAACCCAACATTACATTCATTTGGTTTCCGAAAAGAAATAAAGAATAAAAAGAGCAACTAGTTACTCTCATAAATTACATCATTTACGTGTGGAAATCCCATAAAAATAGGGATTTAATTAAAAAATAAAGGAATAAAGTATCTTCAAGGCTCTGTCGCATTTACCCTGGGTGGCATATGCGAAGTGGCTGTGAAATCGATGCGGGTCTGATGGTATCATTTACCCTACGCGACAGTTGTACTTTATTCTTTAAATAAGCAGTATCTGATGAGTAATTCAATCTAGGTAGCGTACTAAGGGAGGTATATGTCATTTAGGCCCAAAAATGATCCACGTGTCACCTAGAGAAGTGTCATGTCACCCTGTGCAGATTTTAGGATAATATTTACCCCTACTCTACGTGAAAACTTTTCGGTTGGAATGTGGACTTGCTCAAACCACGAACTAGGTAAATAAGGTTACACATGTTCGAATTGGGAGATGGGTGAATAGAAACTTCTTTTTAGATCTCTGTGATGTCCTTTCATATCTTCGAGGTATTAAATGCTTCTCTTCGAAACTCATATTTGGGGATTTGTATTGACGGTTGTACACCGTAAAGCATGTTGATTGTACATCTTTTTTGGGGGAAAACCTGAATCTCCAAATACTGAATAACAAAAATGCCCCTCTAGAAACCTATAAAAGGTGCCATAGAATTCATTTATACTCTTTTAGGCATTTTGAAACTCAAAAACATTAGAGTCAAAATCTCAATTTTCAAACTTTCTTCAAAGCTTTAAGGATTCACAAGTTACTTCTAGATTCGACTCACAGTTTTGCTTGAAATTTTTTTCCAGGCAATCTTCAACATTGAGTAAGTCTTTGAGCTTTTTTATGAAATTCCTTTAAATTATTACATTTTATCTTGATATTGTCTCTGTGAAAAATTTGGTCTCATAGCTTGAATGTTCTTCATTTCTAGATTTTAGAATTTAGATTTTGATGCTGAATGTATGCGCATGGATTATAATCGTTAGATTCTTGTAAATTCTCATGTTTTCTCTTTGGAAAACCTTCAAATAAAAATTTGCGCAGTACTTCTAGGGTGTTCTGGGTTCATACTGTTCTTAAATATCTTCAAATTGAGAATTCATCATTAGGATGAAATCTCCTTCTTTTGATCTTAAAATTTATCTAGTCGTAGTGTTGAAGCTATTTTTCTTTTAAAAAATTTCACACCACTGCTCGGTCTTTACCTCCCTTTCCATTTTTTGTAAATTAATTGGGGTGATTTTTGGGGAGGTAAGAATCAAGTGGGCAACGATCTACTTCAATTACTTTACAAAGAGCAACCTAGACTCCATGCAGCCTCTTCGTCATTGACTGAGAGTTCTATGTCTAACTTCGGTGAATGGGAAGTGACGAGTCAAAGCCTTCTAAACCTTCCATGCAACACTACTACTACCAAAATCGTATTGGCGATTTCTCTGGGAATTAAATCGAGGACTTAGGCAATATTTGCCTGGTTCTTGGACGTATAGGGTTCGAGCAAGCTTCCTACACACTTTACCTAAGGGTGATTCAGAGCCACCAAAGAGACTTGCCATGGAAGCGAAAAGCAGTCAGCGTCGATCATTACCCTTCATCTAGGAACCTTCTTAGGAAGAAGAAAGTGGCATGGACTAAATAGACGTACTAAAAAATTAGCCCTGACAATTATGGATTTGGTCGATAATGGCGTTAGTTTATGCTTTGTATGTTGAAGGGTCAGACGAGGAGGACGTTGTGTACGTCGGTGATGCTGAGGTGCAAGAAATGGGTCCCGCAGACGCCACTGAAGCTCCAAAAATTGACGATTGACCTCCAGAGTCAATTTCACTTTTACAACATCATTAACGATTAAAAATAGCCTAAATATATTTTTTTTCATCTTTTTGGATTATTTTATTTTTATTTTAATAATACCTCATTCCCTATAATAGGAGAGTTGCACAAGATCATTTTTGAAGTTCAAAAAAGTAGGCATAAGATTAGAGCATCTCTCTCTAGAAATTAGAGCCTCCAGACTTAGCCATTTTTCTGTAATCCATCTCGTGAAAAATAAAGTTTAAAGTAGATATAGCTCCATTACTATCGCGATATAGGGACTGAAGTACTATAAATCCTTGCGTCTCTCATATATATGCTTAACTTATAATTTATTCTCGTCAATCTAGCGTGCGAGTGTGGCCCAGAGATTTGTATCCAGATTTCTGCGTCAATAGATACCATAGGACCGAGGAGGTGCGATGAGCAGCAAATGAGAATTAGTGCACGTGGACAAATCGAAATAAGAAAGAAGAAGGAATTAGGCATTCCTTCCTGCCTATAAATAGGAGACCCCTCATTTAAAAAAGGGGACAGATTCTTGACCATGCCAGACTAACCGAAACTCTGTACACAAGTAAGAGAACCATACCCGGTTAAGAGAATTGAGAGGAAAATCGTGTAAATCGATTGAGAATGTAATTCGACTAGATCGAACCTAGTATAAAGAATTTAAAGTCTTAATAATAAATTATTGTTGAACCAATTTTTGGCATCAACACTTATAAATTTATCATTATTCCTTTTCTTTCACACACATATATATATAGATATTTATATATATATGTATGTATATATATTGAAAGAATATTCCTATTTGCCATCTTAAAGTGTCCACAACCAAATGAGATAGCACCTTAAGGGTAGGTAGATATTTTTTATATTAATTATTAAATTATATTAATAAATTACATTAATTTAACCAAAAAAGATATATTAAATTATAGAGAAAATACTATTTTAGTTCATGTATTTTGCAAAAGTTATCGATTGGATCCTCTATTTTGTTAAACGACAAATTGAACTATGTATTTTCTAAAATGATACAAAATAGTACCATGAGCATATTTTTGTCAAAATAAAATTTAATAATAATCTAATTTAGAGGTGTTACGACAAGACTGATTATATTTTCTGTATTTGTTCATGCTAGACTTTATCTTCAAGTTGATTATTTTAAAAAAAAAAAAAAATTGTCAAAAATTGGGCTCATGATACTATTTTGTACCATTTTAAAAAAAAAAATAGTTATCAATTTATTATTTAACACAACAAAGAGTTCAATTAATACTTTTTACAAAACATAAAGTTCAAAATAGTAGTAATATTAGTGATTGTGTGGCACATATATACTATATAAATACCTTGTAATATATATATATGTATTTATATATATACATATTGTTAAAGACATAACGTTCAAATTACATGCATGAACCTAAGGATATTTATATAATTTGTAATTTGTGAGTTCAAATTCCAACCAATTCAAAATAAATTTTCATGATCAGACTAAATGAATTTAGTGTTAATAGTTTGGTAAATTCAAATTCTTTAGTTCAAAACGGTTTTAGAATTTTCGCAAGTAGTTTAAACAAAACTAAACAACCTAATTCTTTTATATATACTTACTATTTTTATTTATTTCTTTTATGAAGTATTGATAATTAGGACCAAACTTTAAGTAATGTATTTGCCTAGCTGTTACATAATATTATTTTGAAAAATATGTTGTTATGTATTATAAACTTAGAAAAGTAAGAAAAATAGAACCGTTACCAAATACAATTATGATTTCAAACAAAATCAATTTGTTCTCGAGTGAATAGTTTTATTTGGTTTTGAACTTTTAAAAAACTGCATACTCTTTAGGTTTGGAAAAATTGATAAAATGTGCCAAATGCAAAAAGCCCTGAATGGACTTAAAATGATAAATACTTAATTTGTATAACACTAAACAAGCATTGTGGCTGTAGTTTAGTGGTGAGAATTCCACGTTGTGGCCGTGGAGACCTGGGCTCGAATCCCAGCAGCCACACTTTTTCATAATTACTATGATCATTTTTTATAATATATTTATTTATTTATTTTGAAATGATTATTATTAATAAATTTATTTTTGATAAAATTAATCTCGAGAATCAACATGCATTAATTTGAATATGAGATCCTTTTTTTTCCATTTTTTTTACATAATGATTAAACCTACTAAAAGAAATTAATAATGACATTGAAAACCAAGATATACTTTGCTGACCATGAGTTGCAAAAATAATAAAGCTACATGGGACAAAACAAACACCAAAAAATAAATTATATTAGAATGACAATCTACAAATTATTATAAAATAATATAGAATAGATAAAGAAATAAGAAAAGAGAATGAACAAAGAAAAAAAAATAGAAGGTTCGAGAACCTTTTTGTTTTTTATTTTTTATTTTAAAAATTTCACTTAACAAAATCTTGTAGTTTGTTCATGGTTTTTGATTAATTAATTAGAAAATTGATTTTTTTTTTTTTAATGGTTATCGAACAATACCAAAATGAGAGAATGAATGCAATTTTTCTAAGTAATTTATTTTAATAGAAGTGGTCCCATATTTATACAAAAATGAGTCATAGATTAGGAAACTAATAAAGAGAGAAATAGTAATTACAATTAATGGTAATTTAATTGAAAAGATTTAGGTAAATTGGACATCCATATATATATATACATAATATTTTATAACACTCTCTTCCATAGTAACTGTCCCATTAAAAACCTTGTCAGAAATCCTAAGACAAAAATTTGGCCAAAGGAAAAAGAGTGCAATGTGAAATAAATCCTCCTTATTTAGACATTTGTGGAGATCTTCTAATTGACGAATTCCAATCTTGCGCGCCATCTTCTCAAATATTGATA
This sequence comes from Cannabis sativa, assembly GCF_029168945.1. NCBI lineage: Eukaryota > Viridiplantae > Streptophyta > Magnoliopsida > Rosales > Cannabaceae > Cannabis > Cannabis sativa. The sequence continues at coordinate 67,043,686 of NC_083602.1, forward strand.
TTGGTAATGACTTTGTGAATAAGTCTGCAAGATTGATACTTGATTGAATATGTTGGACACCAATATGAATTCTCTGGAAATGTACAAAAAGGAATTTGGCGAAATGTGTTTTAATTATATCTCCTTCAATGTACTCTCCTTTTAGTTGAACGATGCAAGCAATATTATCTTCATAGAGAACTGCTAGTGTTGAAACTTTTTTATTGAGTGTAATCCATATGTTTCCCGAATATGTTATATCATGATCTCACTCTCACACATTCTCTACTTAATACATAAAAATCTTCTAAATTTTGTCTTGTTAAATATCTTGCCAAAAAAACTCAATGGGACAAAACTTAAGCTAAGGGAAAAAGAGTGCAACATGAATATATATCTCCCTCATGCACACATGATTCATAATTATTTTGGTGATAACATACCTCATAAAATTATTGTTATCACTTTGAAATCATCACCGTATATTATCTATGACCATATATTTACTATAACTCTTTCAGAGTGTGTATGTACACTTCTAAATTATGGATGAGGACTTCCTACATATTAAAATTTAATTAACTAATCGAATCATTCATGTGTGTATACAACTTTATTCATACCAAAGTTTAAAATTTTCAAGTAGATATGAACATAACACATAATGATAATATAAATTTTCATTTGCGATAATATTGGTACTCCAAGATCATATATTTGTTTCATTTTTGTGGTATGATCTTAATTTCTATATCAAATGATCATATATCTATAATTCTTAATGCATATGAAATACATCAGGACTTCTCTACTAATGAACAAATTATATACATTTAATATTTCTCAATCCACAAAAAGAAATAAAAGTTTGTTCTTCAATCATTTATACTATAATCAAAAACTCTTCAAGAGTCTATCACAACGTATAATTTACGAATTTATATTGCATAGACAATGATACATATTTTTCAAATAATAATTTAATTAAATTTCTTTATTTCATACAAAAAATTTTGTTATATAGTGCGTGCAACTTTGAATTTATGTCACTTAAGACATGTATTGAATTCTTCTAAAATTTTTTGATAAGACATATCTCAAATTTTTACTATATAAGAAACTCTAATAACTTTTGTTGCAATATTTATGTGACACTTAAAAATCATCATAAAATATATTCCAGACTTAATCAAATCATGATTATATTTCTTAATATTTAAGCCTTATTTCAATCAATCACATGTCTATGAAAGTTTTGTACAATAATTCATTTTGTGTACAAATACATGTAACGTCCCCGCTTCAAGCCTCTATTGGGCCCTTACACCCACAGACTAATGGCTCTTAGAGTACGTCACTTTGGCTGCTTCGTGGACTGATGACTGACCCTACAAACCAACACAAGTGTTTCCAGCGTGATTTGTCCTCACTCGCACGCTTCCTGAGAAAACTTCCCAGGAGGTCACCCATCCTAAAATTGCCCCACGCCAAGCACGCTTAACTGTGGAGTTCTTTTGAGATGGGCTATCGAAAAACAAGATGCACCTTGTTGATAAAGGTAGTACCAATCAGTCCATTTAAGCCCTCTTCAACTGTGTAGTCCCATACTTGCACAGTCTCAGAATCATCCCACTTGACCTTCCCCAGGTGATGTGGGATTGCACAGCTTACACGGTATTTCCCCTTATGGATCACGGGACTACTGACTGTCACAATCACCCCCCCTTACGGGGTCCGACGTCCTCATCGACCACACTTCCGGTTGAGTCAAGGCTCTAATACCATTTTGTAACGTCCCCGCTTCAAGCCTCCATTAGGCCCTTACACCCACGGACTAATGGCTCTTATACACGAGTACGTCACTTTGGCTGCTTCATGGACTGATGACTGACCCTACATACCAACACAAGTGTTTCCAGCGTGCTTTGTCCTGACATGGTTAGGTTCGATCTCAAGAGTGTTATTTGTGTTCATTGATTTGTTAGTTAAGCTTACCTTTTAATCCGGGTAATACGTACATTTTAGGAACACGATAGTACAATTGAGTGGGAGCGCTAATCATAGATAGCGAATCTATAGCTTCTCTCTGGACATAGAAGTGAAACGATGATTTCCTTCGAGCTTGGCTAAATAGAGATAAATGATAGAGAGCTCATTTTGGTGATTATATTAGTTCACTAAAATATCATTTATAGGTGGCTAAGTGTTTTGAAGGATAAAATACATTAAAAGGGTGTAACGGTAATTTTGTCCATATGCAATGTAAATCATCTATAGAGGATCATTGATTATTGGGATTATAACAATGGATAATTAATAGCGTATCTATATCGTGAAACATATAGAGCGTTCTATGTAACTGAGAGTGCAATTCCAAGATCTATAGTGGTTCAACGAGGAATTAATAAGTTAGAGAATTTACTTAGTAAATTCTAGATCTGTTTATTGGAAGCTCGGTTATATAAGCCCATGATGTTGGAAATATTTTACCAGGATCTAGATTTACTACCAAGTATGTTTCCTTAACGTCCTAATATGAATTCTAAAACAATGAAATAAACACATATAAAGTTTAGTAAACCTTACATTGGGTGCAGCGGAATATAATGACTCCTTCCATTCAGATCTCTAGCCCTTGATTCCTTTCTGTAGTAGAGCATTATCAAGATCTGAATCTGGATCTCTTTCTCTCCTTCCTTTGATGCTGATTCTCCTTCTTGTTGTTTGGATTCTCCTACAGTTTTACATACTATGATTGAGATACCACTTGATGAGCGTGGGCACTACTCTATCACTCAAGAGAATTTCGAAATTTTAGAGAGGAAAAGAGAGAGAGGGGCGGCAAAGCTTTTCTCTAAAGGAAACAAATGTGTAAATCATGAGTTTCCTAAAGCCAACACTTTCTATTTATAGAATGCCCTCTAGGTTTAGGTTAGAATTGTATGGCATTAAAATAATGGGAAAAATAAACTGGCAAAAGGCTTTGCATAGTGGGTGGCCATTTAAGGAAATTGGGCCTCACTTTGCAACTTTCCCATTTTGTTATTTCTCATTCCCATTTTCTCAAAAATGCCAATTTTCCAATTTAACCTTTTAAATGCTATTTCTAATTATTTAATAACTAAAAAATAATTATTAAGTAATATTGCCATTTAATATATTTATTAATTTAGACATATAAAGTATCTTAATTAATAAATAAACCTAGAATCTCTTTTCTTTACAATTTCGCCCTTGCTTAGTGAAAATTCATAAAGTAGACATAGTCTAACTTTAGAATTATAATTGATTAATCAAAATCAATTAATTGAGTCTTACAAGAAGTATGGTCTCAACTAGTATGGGGACCATGGGTCTATATAACCGAGCTTCCAATAAGTCGAACCGAATTTACCAAGTAAATTCCCTAACTTATAAATTCCTTATTGAATCGACACTTAGAACTTGGAATTGCACTTTCAGTCATATAGAACGCTCTATATGTTCCATGATATAGACACGTCATTAGTTATCCATTGTTATAATCCTAGTTTGATCAAGGACCCTCTAATAGATGATCTACATTGAATAGGCACTAAGTTACCGTTACACCTTCAATGTATTTTATCCTTAAAACACTTAGCTCCGTATAAATGATATTTCAACGAAGTGAAATGAGATCTCCACCATTTATATCTGTTTAGCCAAGCTCGAAGGATATCAACATTTCACTTCTAAATTCCTATAGAAGTTATAGACTCCATATTTATGGTAGCGCTCCCACTCAATTATACTATCTTGTTCCCAAAATGTACGTATCACCCTGACCCAAAAGTAGGCTTAACTAACAAATCAAAGAACATGTATAGTACTCTTGAGATCGAACCTAACGATATCAAGATTAAGATCATTTGATCTAGGATCAACAGGTGATATTGAATTGAATAGATATTACGGTAAATTTTAATATATCTAATCAAAGTTCAATATGGGTCCCTTCCGATGTATACTCCATACATCCGATACTAGTAAACATTGCCAATGTCCTGGAAAGGACATAACACTTTTCCAAGGTGTAAGAATACTTATCGCTGATTATACCATGTCAGTCTAAATCCAGTGTTCTGACAAATCAGGGAATAAACTTTCGAACATATAATTAAGATTATATTCCACTGTGCTGACAATACTATAATCTTTAACAAATTCATATGTTCTGCACTTAAATAGAATTCATACATATATATAATCATGAAATAAATCATGTGAACCATGCAACATAAAATGTTATTTCTGATCTTTATTAATAAGTAAATCTGATTATATTGAAATGGGTTTTATTTAGGGCACAAAACCCAACAAACTCTCACTTGCACTAATATAAAACAAAATGTGCATTTCAAATAATCTCAACACCTTGATATACAAATCAAGTGTAGTAGAAGTAAACTCTTCGTAATAGGATCTGAGAGGTTGAATTAATCACAACCTTTTCTCCACCATTACTATTCCTTAATCACAAAATTCTTGATATTGTGAAATTCCTCTCTATATGTCTACTCTCTTGGGATACTAGGTTCTATACTTTTGGCAACTACTTTTTGGTTAATCAGGAAGTAACACTAGTAGTTAAGGGATGGATGAACGGTGCCACAAATGTATAGAACTCTTCTTAGACTGAATAAGTACCTTTCCTGCTTCTTTAACATTCAGTCTCTCTCTGGTAGACTAAGAGACTTCAGATAGGGTTTTACACTTCTCCGAAATCACTACTCCACCCCCAGAGTAATCACCATCTTATCAGCAGACTTTCTAGCACAAAGGCAAGTCTCTAAATCTGATGTGGTGTAGTGTAAGAGTTTTAAACTCACGCTTATCGACTAACATATAGATCCTCTTCTTAATTTTAAGATTTACTTGATTGTCTTCCAATGTTCCTCTCCTGGATCAATCTGATACCTACTCATTACTCCCACTCAACAGCAGGTGTCTGGTCTAAGGCATACAAAAGCATATCTGAGACCTCTCACTATTGATTTAAGAAATTCTTTCATGGCTTTATCTTTTCTGGAATAGTTGAGACTTTTCCTTAGATAAATAAAATCTATGCATAGAAGTTGTGAAGCTTCTATAGATTGCCTTTGGAAAGAAAATGCTTCAGCATCTTACTAAAGTAAGTTGCTTGCATTAGAGTAAGTAATTATCAGGTATACCACAAGCCATAGGTTTAGATAAAATCAAACCTATAATACTAGGAACAGAAAGTTTTGTTAAGTCCATTGAATAGACTTATTAACGAAAATTTCCTTTTATGTCTAAGAAAACTAAATGGTATTGACCTATTCGGTTGTGTCAAGACAACTGAGGTAGTGTGATCATCATATAGAATAAGATGATAGAACACTTTTGGAATCAAGAAAAATTATCTCCTTTATTTGCTATTTTGTTTTTCAGACTTAGTCATTTTCTTAGAAAAGTAGTATTTATTTAAACAAACACTTTCTTATCTATTGACTATGGGATGTTCCACCCCTAATCACTTAGAAGAGCTAACAAACATGCAAACCAGGGTTAGCAGTTCTAGCTTTTCTTAAGATTTCGATTAGGTCATCCATGAATCTAGTAATGATTTACATTAAGTATACAACCATTGCATCATTCTGAAATTATATTACCATAGAAGGATTTAGGCAACGACTAGTAACTAATTATCAATATGCAAATCGAATTTCTGGAAAGGTAAGTTTGGATATAATTAAAAAATCAAATTACTGATCTTTGAACTGCATATCAACTAACTATTTCTCCACCCCTATCAATTCGCAAGATCTTTAACCACTTACCTTGATGGTTTTTCACCATTGCTAGAAATTCATGAAATTTTTCAAACATTTCAAATTTCTTTTGCATAAGGTAAAATCTAGAGTGATCGTTTTAAGAATACAACGAAAACTCATATCCACCCCTGAATGTACATCCATCAGCGAATGAGATGAACTTACTTTCAGTGGATATAGGCATATTAACTCTTTGCAGAGAATGATCTTGTCAAAACCACTATGAACAAGATACAAATGCCATAAATTTATAAAATATGTGGTTGTATCTTTTTATGATTTAGGTTTAGTTACATCAAAGAGTTCTTAGAATAGTGCAAGTAGATTCTGGTCACAGAATACTAAACTCATACAGTTTGAATCCATTGAAAGAAAATGGTTATTAAACACTTGTGAAAGTGTAACTGTATAATTAGTAATTCTTTCATGAACCACCACTACTAATCTAACTCTAAGTCTGATTTGCCCATACAAGTAGGAGATTTCTAACATTGAGGATTTATATCATTTTGGGATAGAATTTCGGGAATATAATCATATGTGTCATTTAATTTCTTAATAGAAAATAGAATGACATTATATGATTTATAGACCATTCATCCAATGATATGTTATTAAGCTAATTCAAAATGAATAAGCTAAGAGGAATTAGGATAATTTCGTATTTAAATAAGAATCCAACGATGCTCCGATTAGCGAGAGTCAAAGTAATCTTATTTATACAATCTTCTTGTTTCATATTGTAAATCTAGTCTAAGGTGTCATCAATTGATGAACAGCTATGTTGCATTTACAATATTTATCTTTCGAGATCTAACACTATTATGTTTGTCTAATGGTGAAAATCCATTAGGGATTTATCTCATTAGAACAACAAACCAAGTTAGACCAACAATGAAGATTCGAAATTAAACTACAATTTAATAATAGAAAATAACATGGTTCAATATAAATTCATACACAATTCAGAAATTATTAAACATATAGCAAGTAGGAATGACAAGTGAAAATACTAAAACATACAATCCTAAATAATTTCCAAGGTCTTCAACAAACTGATATCAGTGTCCCGTTTAGGCGAGAGTCAGTGATACCATCCATTGAATAGAGTTGTCAGCTCATCTAAAATGATAAACATTCTAGCAACCTTTTATTCGATCAAGATTGGAATCCAGCGTTGTCCCGTTTAGGCGAGAGTCAAGGCTATTCTATCTTATGAGCTTCCACCATTGTTTCATACTCTTGCAAGTCTTATACAGTCGCCACCATTAGGGTGATCAATAGTATATAAAAAAACTTACAAAAATACTTATCTTTCGAGATTAAACGGTGCTAACTTGCTAATGAACCTTCCTCCATTACGGAGGATTACTCACTAAAATAATAGCTTTGTAAAACCAACAATAGAGATCGAATATCCTAATAATAATAAAGCTCATTATTTAATGAAAGTGTATTTTCTTCTAATATTTATTTTAAATATATATTTATTTAATTAAAATTTCTAATTTAGAATAAAAAATTCTAAATATAAATTTTAATTTAATATTTATAAATTATTCTTAGATGGATATGAAAATAACGTGAATTATTTCAATCTTAGTAATAATTTTCAATAAATATTTAGAAAATTATTCAATTTAAGTTGTTTCAAAATTAATTTAAATTAATCTACAACTCAAATTGAATTTTCTATAAATATATATTGCATTTCGAAAAAAGAAGTGTATAAGAATACTACTTTCGAAAATGCTTTAAAATAAAATAAAAATAAATCCTGGAAAAAATTATCTTAATTTTATGTTGGCCCAAAATTAATTAATAAAATTAATTTACAACAAAAATATAATTTTCCTATTTAATTAAATATTTAAGAAAAATTTCAAATATTTAAGTCTCATGATTAAGAATCAGCTTAAATATTAATTTTCTATTTAATTAAATATCACTAGAAAAATACTTCAAGCAAAAGAGATAATATCTATCTAGACTTTCATTGACTAATTAATTCAATTTCTAATTATAATATATTTTAGTTCATTTATTTTAATTAATCATTAAATGAAAAAATCATTGATTTAAGTTGGTTCAAAATTAAAATAAATAATTTTCAACTTTAATCTATTTTTCAAATAAAATTCAAAATTTCTGCATTAAAGAAATGCAATTTCGAAATTGTGGGAAAAAGATTAATAAAATAAAATAAAATATATTTTGAAAATTATTCAGATTTAAGTTATTCTGAAATAAGATTCCAAACTTAAGATAATTTTCATCTTTAATTAAATAACACGAAAATAACAATATTGAAGTATCATAATGAAAATCAACTTAGATATTGAAATTTTCAATTTAATTAAATGTATTAAATTCAAAAAATAAATATTTAAGTATAGAGAAAACTTAATTATTAATTCTAGTTTAATACTAGGAAAATATACTAAACTTAGATTGTACCAAAATTAATTATTAAACAATTAATTTCACAATCAATTATATTTTCCTATTTAATATTAGAAATAATAACTAGTATAGAAATAATTATCTAGAATATATATCATTAACTAAGTATTTTTCTAAAAGTAACTTTAAAATATTAAATGAAAAATAAATTTCATATATTTTAAAGTTAATTATGTTGCTAATTCAATTTTAATTAGGTTAGACTAATATAATTAACCTAATACAATTATTCAAATAAGGCAAATGGGCCTTCACAATTGGGGTGCTTCATGTGAGGGGGAGCTGGGTTCAGTATGTCGTACCCACTTCTATTTGCCCCCAACTCTCACACAAGGCCCAAAAGAGAGGAATTTAACCTTTAAATAAACAATTGTTATTCATTGAATAAGCCCAAATCTAATTGGGCCTAAATAAAATTACTTATGCCAAATTTTATTTTAGCAACCTAGTCTATTTACTTAGTAAAACTTAAATGGACTTCCTATATGCATCTAAGCCCAATAGCAAACATATAGGCTCACACAGGTCAAATGATTTGGATGGGCCCTATCATGTTACTAGGTTTACACAGATGAAAGAAGTACAAAATTTACCTGTTACAAATTATTCATAAGATCTATTGACAATTGGACTATGATTAAAATCAGATCATTGGATCTGTCAACAAGTTAATCATAGCAATTTAGATCAAATAAATAATAGGTTTGTTAAAAAAAAAATTGAATAAACAATATAAATAAATAAACAAACATTGTCCATGTAACAGGTGTGAAATTAGATATTAATATAATTAAATTATTATTTTTAAACTAACCAACTAAATTTTGAAAAATTTAGGGTTGTTAAAAACAAATCTTAAAAATTAGAAACTAATTTTAAAATATCTAGGTTTATTTGAATCCAATTAAATTAAATATCAAATAAGATCAATGATTTGAAAGAAATAATCTTCAATATCACTTTCAAATCTTATAATTTAATTAAAATAAACCAATTTTAAAATAGATTTGGTTAGATAATTATTTTTTAGGAATAAAATAATAAATAAATAATAATTACCATAATTATATGTCAGAATATCTCAAATTAAGCAATATTCAAAATTTTTACAAAATATCTAAGTTATTTAAATATTTAACATATGATTTATAAATTTTCAATAAGAAAAAAATGATATATATAGAAAAATATCATTTTTAAACTTATAATTTATAAATAATTAAATATTTAACAAAATAACAAATTTTGAATTTAAAAATATTATGATAAGTGTATCTATAAAAAATATCTATGTTAATTTCAAATTTATTAATTATTTAATTTGTCATACAAGATAATTTTAATATAATATTTTAAATAAAAAGACAAAGTTATCTTTTAATTTAAAATATATTAAATATCAAAATATCTAATCTTATAATTAAATAATATATAAATATTAAAGAAGTTAACAAATTTTTTATATCTTACCATAATTGTAAATATTTAAAATTAGAAATATTTAAAATTGGAAATATTTCAAATTGAAAATATTTAATATTGGAAAAATTGAATTTTGGAAAAATTGAATTTTGGAAAAATTGAATTTTGGGAAACAATCCCCAAAATCAGATTTGGGAAGGTGGCTGCCCAGGAGGCTGCATGTGCAGCCTCTAAAGGCTGCATGACACCCAAAACGCGCGCGGAGCAGGGGCGGCGCCGAGAATCCTCGGCGCTGGCAGGGTCATCGTGGGCGAGGTGCTGGGTCTTCTGGGCGTGTCACGCGCGCGGATGGGGCTTACAGACCGAGTGCCTGGTGCTCACGAGCACCCACTCGACAGCCTTGAATCCCGATTTTCAAAAATTCATAACTTCACCAATTTTTATCGGAATCAAGTTCCGTAAAAACGAAAATTGCTTAATTTTTCACAAGGAATCCAAATAAAATATTTTCAAAAACAGAAAAAATATTTTTCATGGAAAAAATTCGTACAACACATATATTCATCACATAAGCACATAAACCAACATGAAACCATCCAAATCAACACAAAACATCGTTTTAATTCATATTTCATGAAAGTAAATAATTACCATGGCTCTGGTACTAGTTGTTAGAATTATTTTATCAGGATCTAGATTTACTACCAAGTATGTTTCATTAACATCCTAATATGAATTCTAAAACAATGAAATAAACACATATAAAGTTTAGTAAACCTTACATTGGGTGCAGCGGAATATAATGACTCCTTCCATTCAGATCTCTAGCCCTTGATTCCTTTCTATAGCAGAGGATTATCAAGATCTGAATCTGGATCTCTTTCTCTCATTCCTTTGATGCTGATTCTCCTTCTTGTTGTTTGGATTCTCCTACAGTCTTACATACTATGATTGAGATACCACTTGATGTGCGTGGGCACTACTCTATCACTCAAGAGAATTTCGAAATTTTAGAGAGGAAAAGAGAGAGAGGGACGGCAAAGCTTTTCTCTGAAGGAAACAAATGTGTAAATCATGAGTTTCCTGCAGCCAACACTTTCTATTTATAGAATGCCCTCTAAGTTTAGGTTAGAATTGCATGGCATTAAAATAATGGAAAATATAAAATGGTAAAGGCTTTGCATAGTGGGCGGTCATTTAAGGAACTTGGGCCTCACTTTGCAACTCTTCCATTTTGTTATTTCTCATTCCCATTTTCTCAAAAATGCCAATTTTCCAATTTAACCTTTTAAATGCCAATTCTAATTATTTAATAACTGAAAAATAATTATTAAATAATATTGCCATTTAATATATTTATTAATTTAGACATATAAAGTATCTTAATTAATAAAAAAACCTAGAATCTATTTTCTTTACAATTTCGCCATTGCTTAGTGAAAATTCATAAAGTAGACATAGTCTAACTTTAGAATTATAATTGATTAATCAAAATCAATTAACTGAGTCTTACAAGCAGTATGGTTTCAACTAGTATGGGGACCATGGGTCTATATAACCGAGCTTCCAATAAGTCGAACCGAATTTACCAAGTAAATTCCCTAACTTATTAATTCCCTATTGAATCGACACTTAGAACTTCGAATTGCACTCTCAGTCATATAGAACGCTCTATATGTTCCATGATATAGACACGTCATTAGTTATCCATTATTATAATCCTAATTTGATCAATGACTCTCTAATAGATGATCTACATTGAATAGGCACTAAGTTACCGTTACACCTTCAATGTTTTTTATCCTTAAAACACTTAGCTCCGTATAAATGATATTTCAGTGAAGTGAAATGAGATCTCCACCATTTATTTCTGTTTAGTCAAGCTCGAAGGATATCATCGTTTCACTTTTAAATTCCTATAGAAGTTATAGACTCCATATTTATGGTAGCGCTCCCACTCAATTATACTATCATGTTCTCAAAATGTACGTATCACCCTGACCCAAAAATAGGCTTAACTAACAAATCAAAGAACATGTATAGTACTCTTGAGATCGAACCTAACGATATCAGGATTAAGATCATTTGATCTAGGATCAACAGGTGATATTGAATTGAATAGATATTATGGTAAATTTTAATATATCTAATCAAAGTTCAATATGGGTCCCTTCCGATGTATACTCCATACATCTGATACTGATAAACTTTACCAATGTCCTGGAAAGGACATAACACTTTTCCAAGGTGTAAGAATACCTATCGTTGATTATACCATGTCAGTCTAAATCCAGTGTTCTGATAAATCAAGGAATAAACTTTCGAACATATAATTATAGATTATATTCCACTGTGCTGACAACACTATAATCTTTAACAAATTCATACGTTCTGGACTTAAATAGAATTCATACATTATATATATAATCATGAAATAAATCATGTGAACCATGCAACATAAAATGTTATTTCTGATCTTTATTAATAAGTAAATCTGATTATATTGAAATGAGTTTTATTTAGGGCACAAAACCCAACACATGATCCCCATACTAGTTGAGACAAACTGCTTGTAAGACTTAGTTAATTGATTTTAGTTAATCAATTTTAATTCTAAAATTAGACTATGTCTAGTTTGTGAATTTTCACTATGTTATGGCTTGATTGTGAAGAAATGGTATTTTAGGGTTAATTTATTAATTAAGAAATTTTATGGAGTCTAATTAATAAATCTTATTAATAACAATTTTATTTGATAATTGTTTTAATTATTAAATAAATAGCTTTGGTATTTATTGGATTGAATTAGAAAATAAATAAAATAGTAGAGAAAAATAGCAAAAACCAAACTAATGTGGGGCCCACTATGTGGCCCGCCACTTAGTGTCAATTTTACTCTATTTTTATCAATTTTTTATTCCAATTACTTCAACCCTAACCCTAGTGGAAATTAGTATAAAAGGAAGACTATGGTCTCATTATCCAACTAATGCCTCCAAAGCTAAAAACCTAGTTTTCTCTCTAGGTTTATGAGACCTCTTCTTTTCTTCTCTTAATTTCGAAATCTATAGTCTTCTTCACAAACCAAAATTCAGCCATAGTTATTGAGTGCATGTCCACACATAACAAGTGAGTCCTCAATCGTATAGTATGTAAGACTGTGAAGAATCCAAACAACAAAAGGAGAATCGAGCTCAGATCTTGGTGATACTCTGCTACAGAAAGGATACAAGGGTTAGAGATCTGAGCGGAATGAGTCATTTTAATTCCGTTGCAACCACTGTAAGGTTTCTCATACCTTTAATGTGTTTATTTTCATCGTTTTAGAAATTCATATTAGGATGTTAAAAACATACTTGTTAGTAAATCTAGATCCTGATAAAAGATAATCCAACAAAAAGGTCATTCCATTAGAATGACATTCCAATACTTTTTTTTTTTTTTGAAAATAAGCGTAATCGTACCATTAATAATCAAAGTTAGACCTCGAGGTCATTACATAAAAGGTTCTCCGGAACCGAAGAAACCGGAATAATCCCATACAACTTGTTAATAAAAGCCCAGTTAGCCACATTATGGGCTGCAAAATTACAAGTTCTACTAACATACATAAAATTACAACAATTAAAAGAGGGAGATGACTTAGCGCAAAATGAGATATAATTGTCAATCGCCCAATGAGACTCCGTCCCATTGAGAGCATTGATAACCAATCTCGAGTCACTCTCGATCAAAACAAACTTGAAACCTTCCTCTAGAGCCAACGAGACTGCTGGACAACAAGCCGCTGCCTCTCCACACAATGCATCCGAGAAGTCCAAACGATCCGTGTGTATCCGAACCACCTCACCTAGGTGGTTCCTAGCTAGGAATGGAATGAAAATAGTTTCCTTTCCATTCCATTCTATTTTATTACCTCCAACCAAATGTCACCTAAGTTCTTACAAAATCATCTCAATTAAACATACTGAAATTGATCAAAATAACTCAAGTTAGAAATCATAACACAACAACAACAATAACAACAAAATTAGTCTTATAACAATGTAGTATCCATAATAGACTAAAAAATAAGAATAGAGAAGAACAGAATTCGATAATAAGCTTTGGCTTTCATAATAAATAAAGAAGAAGCTTTAGCACATTATTTTTTTCAAGTGCAAAGAAAAAATATTTAGCACATCATTCTTTAATTATATAAGTACAGTTATATTATCATATAATAATTTTGAGTCTCAAAGTTTAGAAATTGATAGATTATTACTATTATGAATTACTCTGTAAGATTATTAGTTTAAGACACATGCATATCAGTAGATAACTATTAGAATGAAAAATTTTGAATCAAAACAAAAATCAAATAGAAAAGATTGAAAATTGCGTACCTTCATATTTGCAAAAGCTCTTAAACTTAAAAACTGACATCCACTTTAAAGAAAAATATGCTCAAGCAATTAGAAAAAGAAGTATTAATAAGATTTAGTTTTAATTATATATATGATAAAAATAAAAATTTAGATTTACATGTACGATCAGTGTTGTTAATTTTAAATAATAGGAATTTAAAAAATGATACCACGTAATATAATTTAATAAATAACAATCATGAATATTAATACCACGTAATATAATTTAATAAATAACAATCATGAATATTAAAAGCGTGCATTATAATATATTATAATTAACAATAATATATCTCCACACTACTAGAAAATTAGATTTTAGTGACACACATTGAGTAACTCTAAAAGTGTATAGTGACACTTCAACGCTCGTCACTAATGAGACTGACTAGAAAGACAATTTTTAGTAACACTCCACACATGTCACTGAAACCTTTTGTACTCATTTTCTGCGCGTCACTATAGGCGTATAGTGTCAAGTTTTATCAGACTAAAAAGATAACAGTCACACACATGAAGTGTCACTATATCCTATTTTTCTTTTTTATTAATATTTTTAAAGATATAGTGACACACCAAAAGTGCCACTATATTAAATATTTTTTTTAAAAAAATAATATATAATTGTTCTAATTCAAATTTTTATATAAATAATTACTTTTTTTATTATTTTTTTTTTGAAAATTTTAATTTATTAATTTGGGCAGAATAATTAAATATTTTTTTAATTTATCATACACAAAAATTTATTATTTGCACCTTAAAATTCAGAAAAATTACAAAATTATTGTAATGCAAAAAGAAAAAGCAAATTCCACAGGATTGAACAATATCAAGAACAATATTAACAAATATAACCCAATTTCTTTTACAGAGATTGAACAAATTCAAAGGCAAACCCCAAAATAAAAAAAAAAAAACAAATTCCACAGATTGTGATTACAAAAGAACCAAAAACGAAATTACAACACAAAATCCAATCAACTCTCAATTTTCATTTTACTGTTTCTTTAATTTACTTATTTTATTGTAAAAAAAAATAGCAGACTATAGAATAAACCCACCACGATCAGCGATGGTGGTGCTCTCATCTTCTTCTTTCGCTCCATCATCGTTGATCCACTCTGCCGGCGTTAAGTCCATCCCCTCACGGAGCACCTCGCGCGACTCCTTCGTCAACCTCTCTTCCAACTTCATGAAGCCCAACTCCGGTGACTTGTTCGTCCTCAAGCATAGATTAGCACCGTCCACCTGTGTAAAATCGTAGCTCCAATGGTCTGCTTATATATTCCCCTACACACACACACACACAGAGAGAGAGAGAGAGAGAGAGAGAGAGAGAGAGAGAGAGAGAGAGAGAGAGAGAGAGAGAGAGAGAGAGAGAGAGAGAGAGAGAAGAGAAGAGAAGAGAAGAAATGCAAACTTGGTCGTCGGAGATGCTGGTCAGCAGCAAGCGATTTTATACCATCCACCTGTGTAAAATCGTTGTACGTCGGACATGCTAGTCAGTAGCAAGCGAGAAGAGGAGGAAGAAGAAAGACGAGAAGCAAAAAAAAATATTATGCAACTTGGTTTATTTACTTCTATCAGTTAGGGTTTCAATTGTAAACCCTTATTATAATATTTTCTTTTATTTTTTTAATTATTAAAGTATGTTTACAGCTGGTTATTTTTTTTATCTTTTTTTCTCAAAAAAACTTTACAGCAGTGTTTTTTTTAATTTAAGATTATGATATAGTGACGCGCCATGTGTGTCGGGACATATTTATCCAATCGCGTCTAGCGCATCACTATAAACCAGTATTTTTCAAATTAATAAAATTAAAAAAAAAAAAATAGATTTTACTCTTTAGTGACACTCTATATTTTTAGTGACGCGCATTAAAGGAGACTAACATTGAATATTTAGAGTCTAATTCTGCAAGTCACTAAAAATCACTCTAACTCTTTAGTGACACACACCTTTTGTGCACGTCACTAAATAGTGTCACTAAAAGACCAAATTGTGGTAGTGACATTATAATATGTAGATGAGTAGCCACATTTTTTGAATTCAATATAATATATTTTAAAATTATATATGCTACTTATCTTAAATAATTATATTTACATTATATTTGTGATATTTATTTTTAAATTAAGAAAATAATAAATAAATAAATATATTTTATATCAATTATTATTATGTATGGACTTAATAAAAAACTAAAAAAATAGAAAATTAAGGAGACAACAAATAGAGTTATTTAAAGAGATTTTAGAGTGACATATCACCGTCTCATATTTCTCTTTTATATATATAGATAGATATTGTTATATTATTTTATATAATATAATATTTAGATTAAATAATTAAGTTATAAATAATTAAGTATGACAAAGTATTAATTTTGTCAAATTGCAACATACATTATGGAGTTATAAAATATGTAGAATGATTACAAAATAAGAGTTGCAAATCCTTTAAAGTGATGATCACTTGAATATGTAACTCTCATCTCTTTTTCACTCTTAAATTAGTAAAAGATGTTACTAATTGATTATGAATGTGAATGAATGGTAGCTATTGAATATATACCTATTGGAGACTTGATTTATTCATTTATAAGGTGTATAAATAATTCAAAATCAAGTGGAAGTGATTTGGAACATTTTGGAGAAGAATTGGCCAAAGCTGAAAAAATGGTAACCAGTAACTAGTTACTGTTTTTTTTCAGCATTTACTTGCACACGTTTTTGAAGGTTTGAGAGTCTTTGTAACAGCCCAAAACTCCTCTAAATCATCCAATTAATAACATAAATGTCCAATTTATAATTGGTAACATCCAAGGACTTTATGGTGGTCATTCATGTTCATACGGGAGTGAAAAACTCTATAAATAGAGGCCATATTGTTCACTTGTTAGAAAAGTAGTTGAAACCATTTGCTGTGGTTAGAACCTTGTGAGGATATGCTCATCCTTAGACACTAGGCTGAGCATATAGGCTTGATAAATCCTTAAGAGCATTTCTAGAGTTTCCCTAAGTGTCCTTATGAGGGAGGAAATGACTTTTAGGACAAAGGTCCTTGAGCCTTGGTCAAGCTTTTTGTGTGTTATTCTTCTTCTTCTTCTCTAGCTTTCTTGTAATCTTGATGAAATACTTTTATTTGTATTTTGAGTATTTTAATTGTAATCCTCGTATTCTCTCTTATAATGAGAATTTTTCCAACAAATATAGATATATAGATTTATGAACTTAATAAAAAAAATTAAAAGAATGGAGAATTAAGGAGATAACATATAGAGGTATTTAGAGAAATTTTAAAGTGACATGTCACTGTCTCATGCTTCTCCTTTATATATATATATAGATAAATAGATAGATAGATAGATATATATATATAGATCCTTTATATATATAGATATAGATATATAGATTTATGAACTTAATAAAAAACTAAAAAAATAGAGGTATTTAGAGAGATTTTAGAGTGACATGCACTGCTCATACTTCTACTTTATGTATATAGATATATAGATAAATATATATATATATATAGATTAGTAAATTAATATAACACTTAATATAAGAAAATTAAGAATTAAAAGATATTTATATATATATATAATGTGATTATTTAACCGTTTTAGTTGGTTTAATAAAATATTTTACGAATATAAGAATATTCCGTTAAATTTAACGGTAATTAGTAAGGTTAGATTTATTTATATATATATAAATATTAATATTATTTATTTGAGATTAATTCAATATATGTAAATATTGATATTATTTGTTTTAGGTTAATTAAACTTATATCAATTTTAAATTAATTTAAATATATATAAATATTAGGTACTCCTTAGGTGAGGGCGTCACTTTTGCTCTTAAAAGTAAGAGCATTTTTATAGCTTTTAATTCTCAATCTAATGGTAATAATTAATTTGGCTATAATGAAATATCTTATACAAGATTAATAACTTCTTTTATTTTAATTTATTTTTTAAGAAAATAAAAGAAAAAAAATACACACTAACAATACAGTTTATTTTCTTAAAATAAACCATAATAATAATGATCTCACATTTGTAAATATTTTTAAACTAATAATACGAAAAATAAAAATCAATACACATGTATGATTTTTTAAAGATGGAACTTATTTATTTACAAATAAAATTTATGTTTCTTTGAAAGGATAATACAAAAAAAGTACCCTCTGTTATTGTTAAATTCTATTGTGGATCTTTTGTTATGAAAAATAACAAAAAGGACCATTTGATAATTAATATGGTAAAAAAAATGATCCCTTGAACATGTTTTTTGTGAATTTTTTTCTTTCAAAAAGACTAAGAGCATTCACAACGGGAAAAAAAGCAAAGAGGGGTACTTTGTCATTAAAATTGATCTGGTCAAAGCCTATGATAGACTAAGTTGGAAATTCATTGACCATGTCCTTGATTGTTTTGGATTCCCAGAAAAGTTCCGCAATTGGGTTTCTCAATGTGTAACCACCACCAATCTCAACATCTGCCTTAATGGTGGACAGGTTGGAAAGATATCACCGTCTTGTGGAATTTGTCAGGGTGGCCCCCTTTCTCCCTATCTCTTCATTTGTGCTGCTGAAGTTTTATCAAGACTTTTAGAGGAGGCACTTACAAAAAGGAATATTCAGGGTATTAGGCTGAGTAGGGGTGGCCCGGTCTTATCCCATATCTTCTTTGCTGATGATCTTATTCTGGTGGGGCGAGCCAATATGAGCGAAGTTAAAAGTTACTGGAGTTGCCTTGAGAGGTTTTGTGATTGGTTTGGACAACAAGTTAATAAGCTCAAAACCTCTATATTCTTTAGCAAGAACACCCCGAATGGCATGAGAAGAGGTATCAAGGAAATCTTGGGTATTGAGTCTCCGGATGGGGTTACTAAGTACCTGGGACTTCCCTTTTTCAGAGCAAGACAAAAGGATGCTGACTTCAACTTCATCTTGGACAATCTCACTTCCAAATTACAAGGTTGGAAGGCAAAAACCTTGTCCAAGGCAGGTTGGGCTACTCTAATTAAGGTTGTGGGCCCGTCTCTGCCTAATTATGCCATGCAAACCACTAAACTCTCCAACCGGCTTGTTAATAGGATTGATGGATTGGTCCAGGATTTTTGGTGGGGCTTCGAGAAAGGGAACCATGACCTTCACCTTAGAGCTTGGGATAAATTATGCATGCCTAAGTCTTTGGGGGGGGTCTAGGGTTTCGAAAAACTAAAGGAATGAACCTTGCTTTTCTGGCCAAGTGGGGGTGGAAAATGTTGAATGGGTGTCAGCCTTTGTGTTGCAAGATATTGGAGGCCAAGTATCTAAAAGGGAAGGATTTTCTCAGTTGCGGCTATAAAGATTCGGATTCTTAGTTTTGGAAAAATGTTGTGAAGGGCAATGCAGTTCTAAGGAAAGGGGCCTGTAAACTGGTGGCTAGTGGTAGGGATACTGGTATCTAGAGGGATCCATGGATTCCTCATTACAAAGAGTTCGTTCCGAAACCAAATGGTAATGGTCTAACAGATCACTCTTGTGTGGCTGACCTATTGTCACCTAGTGGAGTGTGGAACGTCCAAAAGTTAAACAGACTCTTTGATCAAGAGACTGTTTCTGCTATCTTAAGAGGTGGCAACCCCTCAGGGTAGGGGAAGGATAGATGGATTTGGACTTTGGAAAGTAACGGGCAGTTCTCGTGCAAATCGGCCTACCTGACACAGGCCTTGGAAAGAGCCCCTCACTGTGAGGTTGCTCCGTCCCTGTGGAATAAACTTTGGAATAGTAAAATTTTGGAGCGACATAAGATCTTATGGTGGTGCATCCTATCGAATGCGCTCCCTGTTACATCTAAAATTGGAAGGCGATTTCAGATTGAGGATAATAGCTGTCCCCTGTGTGGGTTGAGGGAAGAATCCATTGAACATTTATTCATGTCTTGTGATGTGGCGTTACAATTGTGGCGATCCTCGCCTTGGGGAATCTACCCTGTATGTGATACTGGTATTCCGGTTTGGGACTGGGTAAAATTCATTTGGGACCTTAGGAATAGGGGGGTCCGAGTGGAGGACGTATTTCTTTATGCTTCGATTGTTGTTGACACTATATGGAGGGTGCGCAATGAAAAGGTTCACAATAATTCTCCTCCTTATGTGTTGAAATGTATTGACCATATTTGTACTTCTTTTGCTGAGTTACATGATTCTCTTTTGCCCAACATTGCTCCGATCTTGAAGGAGACCTGGACTCCACCTCCCTTGGATTGGATAAAAATGAACTGTGATGTTAGAGTAGGCTTAGAGAGTATGTGCGCAGCTGTTGTAGCCAGTAATCATTGTGGTAAGGTGATGTGAGTTCACACGTCTCGGTTGGATTTCTCGGATGCGTTATGCGGAGAAGCTGTAGCTTGTTGTCTGGCTGTTTCGATTGCGCTGGAGTTAGGTTATAAGTATGTAATTGTGGAGAGTGACTCGAGACTAGCTATCAATGTTCTCAACGGGAAGGAGTCCCATTGGGCTCTTGATAACTATGTCTCATTTTGCTTAAAGTCATCTCCCTCCTTTATCAGTTGTAATTTTAATAGTATTAGCAGAACTTAGAACTTGTAATGTTATCGCCCATAATGTGGCTAAATGGGCGTTCGCCCATCATTTGTATGGTTCTATTTTGATATCCTCCATACCGGAGGAGCTATTATGTAACGACCGCGAGGTCTAACTGTTTTTATAGTTCAATGCATGAATACGCTTATTTTCTCAAAAAAAAAAAGATCATTCACAACAGCTTTTTTACTCTATTCTTTAAAATAACTCACTAAAATCTTACTTTTTTTTTATTTTACCTCACACTTTTACATTACACCATAGATCAGCTTCTTTATACAATTTTTATCTACATCATTAAAATAATATATTTCTAATACATAGTAAATAAATTAATAAAAATATTATGTTATACATTATATATAATTATAAAAAGTTAGTAAACTTAAATAAAGTAGTAATAAAATAAATAAAAAAAAATTAGCTCACTCTCTCTCCATATCTACATGTAGAGATGCATTTTATTGGAGTTTGTGAAAATTTATTATAGCTAAGCTATAAAGATGTTGTTGGAAGAGTTAAAATAAGTTTTGAGCTAAATTTTTTAACTTTTAGCTATTATAAAGACACTGGGAGTGTTCTAACAATATTGTCTATTTTTAACAATTAATTTTTCAAATCATCTAAAACTTAATTTAAGTTGAATTAAAAAAGAAAATGTTTAAACAAAATTTGACTGAAATTGTGGCCATGGGATAATTTTTTACCATTTTAATAAACACATGATCATTTTTATAATTTCTTAAAAGAAAGAGTGCAAACTAAACTTTAGCTAAAATAAAGGGGACCTCTTTTGAATTATTCCTTCTTTGAAAGTATTATCTCTTCCTCATAGAATTATCTATTCCATTTTTCTTCTTCAATTCATATATAATGTATTGATTATAGGAAGGTTCTTTTTTTTTTTTATTTGGTGAATGAAAAGATCTTCTTTGAAAACATTAATACTCTTCCCTTCCAAAAAACAAAAAAAACAAAAACATTAATACTCTTTAGGAATGATAATTAAATTAGATAGCTAAAATAGTTTTAGGTTATTAATCTTAATGTTCATTAATATTTTTAATAAAAAGTTGTTCATTTTTTGTAAAAAATATTAAAAAAATAAAAAACATTAAAAAAACTAATAACATATTCCACAATTCATCTTAATCTTATGCACCTTCATTACTAAACCAATCAAAATTAAAAGAAAATGCTCTCATAAGTGAGAGCAAAAGTGGTGATCTAAAAATCCTATAAATATTAATATATTATTTATAATATTATTATTTTTTATTGTTATTTTTAATGTTGAGATTATGCTTAATTTTAATATTTTTAAATTTTATATTTATTTTCCTTAAAATTTTAAAACTTTAAATATTATTTTTTTTAAAAGAAATAATAAATAATTTTTTTACATTTATAAAATTTTAAAAATACACATAAAAAAAATTAAAAATTAAAAATTAAAAACATAACCTAGGTACACAAAATTTGTGATCATATTTTTGGTTGTCAATGAAAGGGTGTTTCTTAATTTGTTTCATTGGAAAATACAATACAATGTTTTTTTTATCTGAAAAGTACAATGTTGATTGATAAACTATTGGATGGCAATTCGAATCCTTATCATTTCGGTATTTTTTTTCTTTCTTTATTAATATAAATAATATTCTGTTACTTTTTCTAAGTTAATCTTATCATAAAATATGAACGGAAATTTAGGAAATAAAAAACTCAATTTCTTTGGACGATTTTTTCATTTTTTTTAAATCCAATAAACAGAATAAGAACAGTATTATCAGTTACTCCAAGGTATAAGGCATCAAAATCTATTAAACCCAAAGGTTAAACACTTGTAACGTGTATTTAGTCAACATGTAATCTCTTATTCTATACAATTTCAACTCAACTTTAAATTTATTCTCAGAAATTATATATATATATATAAAAAAAAAACTAACTTTTATTTTTTTTAATTTACTATCTATTTATTCAAAAACATTATCTATTTATTTAAAATATTTCGGTTAATATCTAATTATTTAAAATTTATTTGGCTAACTAATCTGCATTAATTACAAAAGAAATCTACTTTGATATTTAAAAAAATCTAATTATTCACATTTATTTCTAGAACTTTTTTTAAAAAATATTTTGTAGAATTAATTTAGATGAAGAGAATGTTGAATTTTGAAATTTTAAATTGATCTCATTTTAATCTAATTTATCTCTATATAATCTTAAAAAAATAATTTAGTGGATGATTAAAAAATAATTTTATATTTAAACAAAGTGGTAGGGTCCGCATATTATTCTTCATCCATCATCATAATATTATGCTTAATCAAATCTACCAACCCCATAAACATAAATATCTTAAACTGTTTATTTTTAAAAGTAAATTTCTATGAAAAAAAATCCAAAAACGTAATAATTTTATATTGAAATTAAATTTAAATAATTATCAGCTATCTGTTTCAAATTTTCAAAACTATTATTCTTTTATTTAAAAAAAATAATTCAGTTACAAATTGGTATCAGTGACCGTGAAATCCTACTAGACCTTCCCTATATATACCTGTAGTTCACTCCTCCATCCTCACACGTTCTATACCGCTAACAAAACAAATTCCATACTCTCTTAACTTTCTGATTAGATTCCGAGAAAGTGAAGGAAAATTCTTGTTTGAGAATGGAGCTTGATCTTTCCCCGAAGTTGGCCACCAAGGTGTACGGAGGCGATGGTGGATCCTACTACTCTTGGGCTCCATCGGAGCTCCCTATGCTTCGTCAGGGTAACATTGGTGCAGCTAAGCTAGCTCTCGAGAAAAATGGCTTCGCTCTTCCTCGTTATTCAGATTCATCTAAAGTCGCTTACGTACTACAAGGTATATTTTAATTCATTCGATGATTGCGATCACTATGTAGATTTGATTGTTTTCTAAGTCAAATTCAATCCTTTTATTAATATCAATTGTGTGTTTTCTCTCTTATTGTTAGAAGACCTGTAGGCTGTATTTTATATTGTAAAGTCGTCTTTGTGACTTTTTTTTAATGATTTCTTGATAAATTTATTTGAGAATCAGATGTTTTTGAGCGATATGTGATATGTTCTGTAGATTAATTAGATCTATGTGAATGTGATGTCATCCGTTATTCGATTTCTTATAGGGTATATATTTAAAACCCAATGATTTAGTATATATATATGTATGGGATAGTTTTACTTTAATTTTGCCTCCGTGAATCTGCAAGCTTTTTTAAACATGTTCTGGATCTGTTTTCAGTTCATATTGTTGTAAACCCCTGTTTTCAAACTCTTTATGTGTAACTCAAGATTATGAATTTCACTAAATTTATTTCATAAGATCAACCTGATGTTAAGTGAATTGTTCTCGAGTAGCTTTTGTGCAATGTAGTATGCTATGCCATGTCTTTTAAATTTAATACAATAGCGCCGTTATTTAAGGGAGTAATTGATATTTGACAATTGGGAGATTAATGTATCTTGTTCTTTATTTTCAGGTAGTGGTGTTGCTGGAATAGTACTTCCAGAGTCAGAAGAGAAGGTCATCGCCATTAAGGAGGGAGATACTATTGCTCTTCCTTTTGGTGTTGTGACATGGTGGTACAACAAGGAAGACACTGAGCTCGTTGTTCTCTTTATGGGGGATACCTCTAAAGCTCACAAGGCTGGTGAGTTCACCGACTTTTTCCTCACCGGATCAAATGGAATCTTCACTGGTTTCTCAACTGAGTTTGTTGGCCGAGCATGGGACTTGAAAGAGAATGTAGTTAAGACCCTCGTTGGAAAGCAATCGGGTAAGGGCATTGTCAAGCTTTCTGATGACTTCAAGATGCCAGAGCCGAAGAAGGAGCACCGCGAAGGAATGGCCTTGAACTGCTTAGAGGCTCCCTTAGATGTTGATATTATCAAAGGAGGAAGGGTCGTTGTACTGAACACTAAGAACCTCCCTTTGGTTGGTGAGGTTGGGCTTGGGGCTGACCTTGTGAGGTTGGATGGTAGCGCTATGTGCTCTCCCGGATTTTCTTGTGACTCTGCTCTGCAGGTTACTTATATTGTTAGGGGCAGTGGCCGTGTTCAAGTTGTAGGCGTAGATGGCAAAAGGGTCTTGGAAACAACTGTTAAAGGTGGCAACTTGTTCATTGTGCCAAGGTTTTTTGTTGTTTCAAAGATTGCTGATCCAGAAGGTTTGGAATGGTTCTCTATTATCACAACCCCAAAGTAAGTCACAATCTCACACTTCTAAATGATGATGATTTTGTTATATATGTACATATATATTATGGTAACCTGGCACCCTTTTGAGTTTTATTTGACTAATATATTCGTTTTGTTAATTGCAGCCCCATTTTCACCCATTTGGCTGGAAGGACTTCAGTGTGGAAGGCTTTATCTCCACAGGTGCTGGAGGCTGCATTCAATGTGGAGTCTGATGTAGAGAAGGAATTCCGATCAAAGAGGACTACTTCTGAGATTTTCTTCGCTCCACCAAACTAGATAAATTTAGATATTGCAATTCTTAGTCGTCCCAATAAAATGCTCTAATGTCAATAAGAAATTGAGCTCTGATGTTCGGTTTAATTTTATGTTAGTTTCTTTTGTGGTCACAATGAACAGCATTATATGATGTTTAAAGTTTTATCTTGGACTTATTAGTGATTAATGAAGTTTTTATCTTTCTAGATATGCTTGAATTGTTTATTAATTTTCACAATTTTGTTTATTTTGGGTGTGTCATATCATAGTACGCATCTATTCCAATATAGATTCTCTTACATGTTTTGCTAACTTATTCTTTTTCTTTTACATTTACTTTCTTTCTTTTACCCAGCAAATTCAATTCCGTCCATATCTCCTTCCACTCTACCTAAATATGTTGCAAATCTTGAATTGGGCCATAGAAAGGGAAAAGGCTAATTAGAATACTTTCAAATCATGTCTCTTATTTAATTTTACTATTTTAGAGATTGTTTATGTACTATGCTAGGGGAGAAATAGAAAGGAGTGTATTGTTAATTAAGCTCTTTATTCATAATGTATTACAAAATTTTTTCAGCCTTAATTCGTTAGTCTTTTTCTCAAAATTTGATTTCGGTAATTTGTTAAGTTTCCTTTATAAAAAATAATATATAAATTATAGATTTAATTATATGTAAGAGTGAGTAGTCAATTTCTTTTAATGTATACATATAATGGAGTGATATGAACTAGTGATGTATCATTATAAAATTACTCTAAATGCTTTTAACTTAATTCTTTCACTTTTTAATTTTTTATTAAGGTAAAATCATTTAAAATACATCTATTAATTTTATTCTTATTTTTCTCATTTTTTTTAATAAATTTTTAACGTTTAAGTATGTTAATTTTCGTTAACCAAAAATAGTTTACGTAATAAATATGTCATAGAAATAATAAATGTATATTTAACATGGTTCTGAATTAAATCTGCCTGTTATTCTTATCCTTAGTTGTTATCCTTGTCTATTACAATGTGGAAAAAACGAGGCGTTTGGTTGGGAGGAATGAAAATATAGGAATAGGAATGGGAATAAGAATAGGAATGGAATGGAATAAAATTTAAAATGCATAAAAAAAATTGATAAAAAAATAATTAAATTTTTTTTCTTGTTACATTGGAATGGTCATTCCTTCCTTTTTAAAATGGAATAGCCATTCCACCAAAATGGTGGAAAGAGCATTCCATTGAAATGCCATTCCAATACTTTAAAATACAACCAAACAAAGGAATGGAATGAAAATTGTTTCCTTTCCATTCCATTCCATTTCATTACCTCCAACCAAACGCCACCTAAGTGTTAGCGAATAATTCACCTCGTTGAGTTTCCTTAGAATAGTGATGTGTCTGTCTCGCTATTTGTAACCTGAGGTCGCTTTGCATAACTGTATTCACTCCTTTGAATAAATGAATTATTTTCTTGAGGCCGTGTACTTCGAGGCGGGTGTGTGTCTCGTCAATATAAGTTTCAATAGTCTTTTATCCTTATCTCACTTAAGACTATGCAGTCAACAAGTTATGAATATGTTTTATTAATCTTTTATTAACGAGTTATTCTTTTTCTTTGCATTAAATGATATAATTTCATTACTTCAGGTGGTTCATATTCCATTGCAAGACACATGTCACTCTCTGAAGTGTAGCCAACTTTTTGGTATAATAATTTCCCATTAAAATATATATTTTTTTTAATAAAAAGAGCTTTTTAAAGGGTAAATACCATTTTGGACCTTGTGTTTTGCAAAAGTTACAGATTGAACCCTGTCTTTTGTTAAATGACAAAACGGACCCTATATTTTCTAAAATGATAAAAATAGGACCCTAAGCTTAATTTTAGACAACTTTTTTTTTTAATACAACCAACTTGAAGATAATTCCTAATACGAACAGATACAAAAAATGTAAACAGTTTTGTCATAGCACTTTTAGATCGAATTATAATTAAACTTTAAAAATCAATTCAGGGTCCTATTTGTACTATTTTAGAAAATACAGGGTCCATTTTGTCATTTAACAAAACACAGGGTTCAATTGGTAACTTTTGCAAAACACAGGGTCCAAAATGGTATTTACCCCTTTTTAAATAATTACAAGGGTATTTTCATCTTAATTCCAGTTTGAAAAATTGCATGCTTTGAGTTTTGGTGGTTCATAATTTTGAGGTACATCATTAGCATTAAATGCCCATCTTTTCCAATTCTCTCTAGTTCTCATCCGTTAGATCTTTAGTCTTTCAATCTAACGGTGACCCTTTTTAAAGTATAAAACTCAAGGGAAAATACTTTATTCGCCATTTCTGCCTTTTGAACCTTCAATTTTTTTTTTGCAAAAAACCATCTTTATTTTTCATCACCTTGCATGCCCTCATTGTCCTTGGCCTATTTTCTACGTATTTCCTCAAATTTCATCTTTAATCTTAGAAATTCTCAGAGCCCATCATCGCATTCATCACGATCCCAATCACGAAGTTGTTCACTGCCCAAAAATCTTCAAAAATATAGTAAGTGGTTTATTTCTTACTCTCTGTTATTCCTTTTTTCTTGAGTTGATACTTTTATTTTTTCTTCTGATTGCATCTTCTTTTACTGTGTTTGGTTTCGATTTTATTTTTTTTGGGTAATTTTTGGGGTTTTAAGGAGTGAACTTAGGTTTATTAAATTCCTAGGTTTTTGGTTTAAGTCAAATTAACTCCTTCCAGGAATTGGGATTATAATTTTATTTTTTTGTTAATATGTCCCAATCTGGTTTTAAGATTTCAACTCCTGATTTCCTAGAAATTGAATGTCCTAAAGACTTAGCCCTTCCATTAAAACCCAAAATCTAAAAACCCACATCCAAACTTGAGATTAAAGATGCCAAAATTAGGGATCATCTAATAAAAACCAATCATAATAAAATTTCTAGTTGTTATAGACAATTTTTACAAGAGATAACTGAGGGTAAACATCGTTATCTGCGAGATGCAGCTTGGCTTGAACCTCAAACTTTATCTTCTATTCCATTAGCGAGACCCTTTTTTTTACCCCGAGTTACTGTTGCTTTTTCATCAGGCGACCTTGATTTTTAAATTATGTCCACCAAGCCTCGTAAATCAAAGATCACCCTAGGATCCTAATGTCACTTTCAAAGCTGAGCTTATTGAATCCAAGGTAAGGACCATTGGAGAATATGTTGGTGGTGTATTAAAGTCTTGCGGCATCAAGAAAACGTGAGGATGCTGCATTAGATCTGTTTCTCTTAGGGAATTCAGCTGCTTTCCACCAAAAAGAGTAATCCGCGAGGACTGCGGTGGCGCCAATACTAGGTGCTCGTCTAGGATAGGCGCTTGGAGCCTCGAGCACATCAAGAGTGGAACAGTTCTCCCCTTGAGAGAGTATTACAAAAAATTCTATAATTATCTTGGAATTGCCCCTTTTCATTTGATTCCAAGTTCTTACAGGGCTCTAGTAGGTTTAAAGGGTTTGTACCATATTTTAGGCTGGGAGTGCCCCACTCCTCTCGAGATAGTCTATTTTTATTTTGTCAAAGTTGTTCCCTCGAGGAAGCGATGTTTAGGGGGCTTTTATTATCTTGGTACCCACACAAATGATCACAGGATCATTGTGAGGTTGCCAAACAAGACCGAGTTCAAGGACAACTTCTTTTGGACTACTGGTCTTTCTCCTATCAACACGACTGCATTTCGCATTATACGTAAGTAATTTCTGTCTCAAAAACTTGGTTTTGAGTTCTTTTTATATTTATGACTCTGAGGTCATTTACTTATTACACTTATTGTGTTGAAAGCGGTCACCAAAAGACCAATCCCCACTCCCGAGATGGCTGAGCGCCATAAAATCCTGCTGGGTCTTCCATTCAAATTGCGATCAGTAGATTTCCTTTTGAACGAGGCCAATCTGAGGACTGTCAACCTCCTTGGCTCAAACGAGTACAGTTGTGACTACAAGGTTCCAAAATACTCTTCGTGGGAGAAGGTCCCAGTCCCAGCCAATGAGGAAAGCCAGGATTACATTGCTCGCGTCTGCTATCTCCAGAGAGTAAACCCTCAGGAAGCTGAAGAAGAAGCATCCTGAGGTAATCAATGTGGATGGTCACCTACCGTACTTAGGACTGCACGTACCTCACTAGTAACCTTTAAATATAGCCAATATAATTTTTATACATGGGACAATTTCTGTACAGATCACATAACCCATAGGTTTGATAGTTGGTATTCTCGATTCCATGTTCAGCTTAGTTGCACTAGCTCATATTACGGGATTGCCAAGCAGTATGGTACCAACTTGGATAGGGCGAGCCATCCAGATTCAAATTGAGATTTAATAAACCCTTATGATATGTACATGATCACAGGGTCTAGGGAGTTTAGTAATTATTATAGTTCTTCCTCGTCGTCTTCTAATAATTATGGTAACTTCCTTTAAGTAGGAGTTTTATTCCCCATTTTTCTATTATCTGTCTCTGAGTAAGTGTCTGATGTATCTTTTTTGCCTCACAGATATGGATCTCGATTTGGAAGATATGCTAAACAATCCCAACCTTGTAAATAAAAGATCCCAAAAACGTGATGCCCAGGCGAATGAAGCCTCAGGTTCTACTAAAGAACCCAAAAGAACAAAAACAACTGCTATAAGAAGAAATCTTCAAACCAACTCACTATCGAGCCTAGAAAATCTCCTGAAAAGGCTGCTCCTACTGTGGCGAGCGCCAGTGAACAGCCCCTTTTTATTTTTTTTTTCTTTTTTGTCTTTTTGTTTTTTTTAATTCTTTTTTATTTTGTCCTTTTGTTTAGCGTGAGCACATTATTATTATTATTTTTCTTAATACATTGATTTGAAGCATTCATTTTAAATATTTTATTTATTATTGTATTATTTTTATCTCTTTCTCTCTTTCTTATAACTTTTAAAAAGAAATCTAATCACAGAAGAATTTATTTTAGCTCAAGAATTTTATTTTTGAAGATCATTATTTTGATGTGTGATAAGCATTTTTTTTAACTTTTACTAGAGAAAATAAATAGAATTAAAAGTAACTATCTAATTTTTATTCTATATAATTAACAAATAAATAGTTAAAATAAAGTATACCATCTAATTTTATAAATTACTAAAAATCTTTTGTTAATACTTAAAAGTTATGAGATAATATATTATGAACAAGTTTACTTAATAAAGTATAGATTTCTAAAATAACTTATAAAATAATAAAGTAATATAAATTTAGTTACTTTTAAAAAATTATATTAATTATATACTAAATTTTTAATGAGAAAGTACACTTAAGTTGTTTTTTTTTTTAACTAACGAAAAAATTTCATTAATCAAAGACCAAAACAAGCTACAACATGGCCACACCCAACCGGCCCCAACAACCACCAGCGACCACTACAAAATTAGGCGTAAAAACATGCCTTTTTCAGCTTGAATAATCCTCCTATTCTTTAAGCTATACAACCTGTATTTAACTATTTCTTTAATCTCATTAACAATTTTCAATATAGTTAAACAACTACTATTATGCACACAAAAATTCCTATTTTCCCAAAGCAAGTAAATAGTGGCAGCAAAGAGCAAAACAATCACACCAGGATTCTTGTTAGAAAACCAGCAGCGCCACCTGTTGTAGTCCAAAGGCCAGGCTGCTACTCCACACTAGTCAAAGACCTGCTTCACAACCTCCCTAGATACACAGCAGTTGAAGAAAAGATGATGGTGGCTCTCCTCTTCAATGTCGCAAACTGGGCAATAACTAGAGTCTAAAATAATGTGAAATTTTTGGAAGTTATCTCTAGTGAGCAAGTGTCCATGAACCAGCTGCCATAAGATGAATTTGTGCTTGGGCAGAGAAAAATTACACCAAACAGATTTGTAATAACTATCTATGTTCAGCTTTAAAGTTCCCATATACAATCTGGCAGCAATAAACTTACCCTTCCTTACTGCTGCTGTCACCATAGGCTTACTGAAATGGCTTCTCAAATGACAGATCTTCCTCCAATACCAACTAACATCCCCCTTCAACTCATATTCCCAAAACTCAGCACCTTTCATATAGATGTTGTTGACCCATTTGACCCATAGAATGTCATGCTTGTCCATGATTGCCCAAACAAACTTCCCTAGAATAGAACGATTCCAAGAAGCACCATTCTTGAACCCAAGACCACCAAAAGGTTTGGGAAGACAAACCTTATCCCAAGAGGCCAAATGAATTTTACTTCGGTCTCCCTTAACTCCCCAAAGGAAACCTCTGCAGAGCCTCTCTACCTCCTTAATAACACTTTGCGGTAGGATGAAAATGCTCATCCAATAGTTACGAAGACCAAACAACACCGAACGAATGAGTTGAATACGACCCGCATAAGATAAATGCCTAGTTGCCCAAGTAACCAGCCACATTTTTATCTTCTTTATGATAGCATCGCAATCCTCTCGTCTCCACTTTGTAGGTCTAAGAGGCACCCCAAGATACTTGAGAGGAAATGAGCCCTCTCTAAATTGTAAGTCTTCCAGGATCACCTCTTTTTCAGACAAATTAACACCCCAAAAGTACACTAGAGATTTATCCTTGTTGGGAAATAATCCTGTAACTTCAGAGAAGCTTCCCAAAGCATTCTTCAGATGGTGAGCCGCCAAAAAAGTGCCTTTGCTGAACAGAATAAGATCATCTGCAAAGCATAAGCTAATCAACTTAAGGCTTTTGCACATAGGATGAAATCTGAAAGTCTTCTCCGAAGCTTCCTTTTGAGAGATATTCTATTATAAGCACAAATAAAAGAGGTGACATCGGATCCCCTTGTCGAAGCCCTTTTTTCCCTTGAAAGTTACCATGCAATCTTCCATTCATCATGATCGAATAGGAAGTACCCCTCAGACACTTCATAATCCAACCAACAAACTTGGAAGGAAAGTTTAAGCCAACAAGTAAATCCTCAACAAAGCCCCAATCCACAGTATCATAGGCTTTATTGAGGTCAATTTTAATAGCACACCTTGGAGAGACATTCTTCCTCCCATAGTTCTTTATCAAATCCTGAAAAATCAAAATATTATGCGCTATAGATCTCTTCTTTATAAAAGAACCCTATTTTTGATGAACTAGCCATGGGAGAACTTCAGCAAGTCTTTTACTCATGAGCTTTGTGATGCATTTGTATAAAGTAGAGCAACAAGCTATAGGGCGATAGTGTATGGCTCTCATGGGGTTTTCCACCTTAGGAATGAGTGAGATTACCGTTTCATTGAACTGAACTGGAATCTTACCCGTATTAAAGAAATCTTTGATCGCTAGACACACTTCACCTCCTATTTCTTTCCACATGGCCTTAAAAAATTCAGAGTTGTAGCCATCAGGTCCTGGACTCTTCGAACTGGGGATGCTGAACAAATCTTCCTTGATCTCCTTATTAGAAAATGATTGAATTAATCTCAACTGTTGGTTTAATGTCAATCGGTTGCCAAGCTCCAGACACTCATTATCAAGCTTTCTAGAAACCAAACTACAGCTGCCCATATAGCTTTTAAAATGATCAATATAATGCCTCACTACGTTAGGATAGTTGTCAACAATATTTCCCTGAATATCAACAAAGCTAGCTATCCTATTCTCTTCTCTTCTTTTCTTAATACACGCATAAAAATAGGCATTATTACCATCTCCTTGGTTTAGCCAAGTTACCTTACTCCTTTGGACAAGAAAACTTTTCAGCATTTTTTCTCGAAGATGAAAACTATCAGCAGCATCTTTTTCCTCCTTGATAAATCTTTCAACTCCCGGATTGCTTTGAGCTTGTAATCTGGCTTCAAGAAACTTATCTTTTGCCTTCTGAAAATCCAACTCCACATTGCCCAACCTGGCATGATTAAATGACTTTAAAACATGGTTCAGTCGAGCCAATTTAGACCAGATCCCTAGTAAGCCAGATGAGAAAACCGGTTTTTGCCAGCTCTCCAAAACCAGGTTTTTGAACTCTCGATGCTCTGTCCAATAGTTAAAGAATCTAAACGGCTTCACTCCTATCTCCACCATTACAGCCGAAGATATGACTATAGCACAGTGATTTGAGACCTTTTCCCAACTGAAAGAGGCTGATGAATTAGGAAACAGATCCAACCAATCCTCGTTCTTAAAAGCATGATCTATCCTCGAATGGATTCTATCCTTACTCCCTTGATTATTTGACCAAGTGAAGAAAGATCCCTACCTCTTCAAGGAGTCCACCATACCCAAACTTAGCCAATCATTAAAATCTTCAATCTCAGCCCTTCAAACCGGTTTACCTCCTACTCTATCCCCATAATTAATTAAGGAGTTAAAGTCACCTAAAAGTATCCAAGGCCTAACCGGGAATCTCAAATTGGCTAGGCCCTTCCACAACAGCTTCCGCTCCTCTAAACCATTCATCCCATACACAAACGTTACACAAAAAGCCTCTGTGTGACTTGCCAACTTCACATAGCAGTGGACATATTGGCTAGTTTCTTCAATAACTATCACTCTAGCAAAAGTCTTCTTCTAGATTAATAACAGTCTACCCTCTATTGCTGGGCTGGTATAGCTTTCCGAACCACAAAAATTTTTTGACATCATTTCTTTCACCTTCTCACTTTTCAGCTTAGTTTCAACCAAAGCTCCAACCCCAATTTCCTTTTTTTGACAAACTTTAATCACTGCCTCTTGCTTTTTCTCTTTATTGAGGCCTCTAACATTCCAACACAATATATTGCAACAATTCATAAAAGATGAACCAGTGACCCATCTCCCTGTGTCCCATTCTCCTTATTTTGCAACATCTCAAAAGTATTCTTTTCTTTGTGATGCTCCCCATGCTCCCTAACCACTTGCTTAGCCTTGAGAAGATGAGCTCTTTTTGGTGTTTCCCAATTTTCCTCAGCCTCTCCCACTCCTTCAGCTCCAGTCAACTTAGCCCCATGACATGATTCTCTATCAACCTCTCGGCCTCTCAAGTCCCCTGCCTTCTGATGGGAAATAGCTCCATCCTTCCCCCCTTCTTTACCCAATCTTACCTCTACTTTATTCTTGCCATCACCTCCCATTACTGTAGCCTCCTTAGTTTTAGTTTGTGCATCATTTTCACCTTTCTTCTCCTCATCAGCCCCTACTCCTTTCACATCTTTTTTAACCCATTGCTTAGCCTCACCTTCCCTACACTCGGCCATGATATGCCCAAAACCCCCACAACTTTTGCACTTAACTTTTGCACTTAAGTTATTTTTTGTTCTTTCAAATATTGTAAAAAATATTATGGTCACTGATTATTATTTGAACTCAAGAGTTATGTCTCACTAAGCCTAACCATCACAATCTACTTTTCAAGGTGATTCTTTTTACATGTACGAACTATGAAGAATATATTTTTTCACTGTTATTAAAAAAGATAATCGAAATAAAAGGTGATGTTTTAATTTTATATATATATATAAATATTTTGCTGTAGAAAACATAATCAAATTTTAAACTTAAACAAAATATACCAACCAATTTTACAAGTTACCAAAACGTATTTTATTATTTTATATTCAAAAGTAACTAAATAATATTCTACATAAGCTTAACTAACAAAGTAATTTCGATAAGATGTTCAAAATAACTTATATAAAGAAACTAGATAGTATTTTAGATATTGCAAAAATAAGAAAATAGTAATGTAAGTGACTCTATGACTTTTTTATTATTATTATTGGAGGAGAGAGGACTAAAAGTCCTCTTTGTAGGAGATGTGTGAAAGTATTAGATTATACTTATGACTTAAGATGTTATTTAGTTTTTTTATAAGTACTTTTGTTTTGTTAATAACTTACGAAGTTGCTCTATAATATAATTTTTTGAATAATTTTAAATTATAAAATAACTAAATACTTTATAATAATTTATGAAATTGGTTGTTATAGTAAATTTTAAATTTATAATTTTTTGTTTATGAAGTGTTTAAGTTTACAATTTAGTTAATTTTTGAGGTTTTTTTTTTTTTTTTTTTTTTTTTTACAGCATTTTAGTTAACACAAATACTAAAGAAACTAAAATGATGCTTTTAAGTCTAAAAATGTTTTTGTTTGCAGATGAAAAAAAAAAAAACTTTGTTAAAATAATTATTTTAAAAAGTATGTTATAATAATAACATATTTGAGCTAAAATAATTAATAGTAAGGCTGATTTTTTTTTTTTTTAAAAAAAAACAAGTGATGTATAATTTTTTTTTAGAAAAAAAAAATATGACAACTATGATTTGAGACATTAAAAAAGGGTGTACTCTTAATGGGTATTACCCATGAATGGGTAATATTAGAAAATTTTGAGTTTTTATGATTAATTTTTCTATTTAATTAGAAAATTTTCTCATTTTTACATTATAAGGGCTGAGATTGGTCCATCAACTAAAAAAAAATAATAAAAAAAAGTTTTTTGGCAAAAAAGTGATAAAAGAAGTTGAATTCGACTTAAATATTTTACATATAAATATATATTTTTATATAGCGTAAAAAAAGGTATTATTTGATATATTTTTTTAATTAAGTACCTAAATTAAGCATAAAAATTCAAATTTCTATTTTATTATTTGCTATCGGACCAAGATCTAATGGTTTAGTATTTCTAAAATTAATATTTATAGTTAAATATATTTATTAGCTATTAATATGACACTTATGATTTGAGACATTAAAAAAAAGTGATAATGCATTTGCAAGAGAGAAACAGAGATACCGAGCCTATATATATAAGTTGACATTTTATTTTTTCGGTATCTATATAAAAGTTTCGGTATATAAAAATTAATTTGACTATTGTTATTCTTGAAATTATTATGATATTTGCGTATATAAATAAAATTCTCCTTAAAAATATTTGATTAAATTTAACTTCAAATTTAATGAGATATTTAATAATAAATCTAAATATTTGATTAAAAATTTAAATTTAATGAGATATTAATAATAAATCTTTTCAAATTTATTTATTTATTTATTCTTTAATTTTTATGAACTTATCACATTATTATTAAATAAAATATAACTGCACGCGAAGCGCGGGTAATTTCTTAGTTTTATATATATGTACATAAAATTCCTATAATTCGATAACTGTTATTTTCTTTTAAAAAAAAAATAATATATAACTTTTGTTTTTGTTTTTCATATAAAAAGGAGTAAATATTATTTTAGATTCTGTGTTTTAAAAAATAAAGTGTTTATTTTGTCATTTGATAAAACAGAAGGTCTAATTTATAACTTTTGTAAAATAATCTAAAATAGTATTACCTTATAAAAAGGTAAACTCTATAACATGGCTGATATTTTTAAAAACAAAAATATAATAATAATAATAATAATAACAATAACAATGTGGCTGATTTTTTTTAAAGATCTATCTAAACAAAAAACAGAAAGAAAGAAAGAAAAACAATATTTTATATAATAATGTGTTTATATGTATAACAAACTATAAAAATGATCACCATAAAAGTAATTATTTTGTGAGGTCCATAAAAATAAATTAATAATCAAACAAAAAAAAATTAAATATCTACACCTAATTTTTCAAAATCACTTTAACTATTAATTTTTCAATTTATAATAATTATGATTTGAATATATAGTGATGGCGAATGACTAATGACAATGAATACTAATATAGAACTACAAATGATATGCCGTGATTATAACTTTTTTGAATTTAATAGTTATTATAAATGAGATGTGCAGTAATGACGACTTTGAATATAGTAATAACTATATACAATGGTGATAATGACTTTGAATATAATGATAACTACAAATGAAATATGGTGATAACGACTTTAAATTTTTTTCGTATTCTAATTTACATAGCTAAAATATAGATATTTCCTTAATTATATTATAATTTCATTAATCACACCACATAAATTTTGTACTTTATAGTATTCAACTTATCTATATATAAATATAAAGGAAAGCACAATGGAGTCTAGGTGGCATCTTACATTTTTTTTTATTGTATTTTTAAAATTTTGTGACATTTTCATATTTTGTTAAGAAATAAACTACCACACATATCCACTTAAAGTCCCACATGGTTTAGAAACACCTAAGGTGTTATTCATGTAGGTTATAAATAACACTTTTGTTATGCAACTTTCCATGTCCAATAAATATATTTCTTTATTTATATTTTATCCAATAAGTTTTAAATTTTTATTTAATATAGAAAATCTATATCTATATACAAATATATATATAAAAAAAAAAGTGCAAAAGAGTCTTGGTGGTATCTTAAATTTTTTTCATTGTATTTTTAAAATTTTGTAACATTTTCATATTTTGTTTAAAAATAACTATTACAAAATTACAAATATAAACTTATGAAGGTATAAGCTTATAGGTTATTATATGACATTCTAATATTTGAACGTTCTTTAATTTTTTTTTTTTTCATTTTTCAAGCTTCGTTGTTTTTTTCTTTATTATTTGAATTTTATGGAATATAATAATATCACTATTTTTGTAAATTTTTTTGTCTATTTAAATATTTTGTTATTAGTTTAGTTTTTCATAAATTTAGTTTCAATTTTTAAATAGTCAAAATTGGAGAATGAATTAAGTGTGTTTTGTATTTTAGAGATAAGTTTTTTGTATTTTTCATGTAATAAATTTATGATAAAAGTATGAAATTTAAAATTACTAATAAAATTATTAAATCCTACCAAACTAACCATTGTTTGTTACTACTTTAAAATTAACACAGAAGTTAATACATTTTTTATAATACAATAAAAAGAGATTTGCAGCATAACATAATATAATAACTGTAAATTATAAAAAAAATCAAAAAAATATTTATTAATTAGTATAAAGACCGCGCGAAGCGCGGTTATGTTGCCTAGTTTCTAATAAATCACATGTAATGACCGCTTTAGTAATGTGGATTAGAAAAGGCAATTAGCACTAATTTTTATTATTTTATTATTTTATTATTATTTGTGAATTAATTTTGAATGTGGACCCCAATATTTAGAAATAAATATTAGAGTTATAATTTCTCAATTTTGGAGATTTTATTAAACTCTAGGGGTATTATTTAGCTTATATGTGAAATATGTTAATTTTGTAATTTTTGCTCGGCGACAACGGAAAATGCGATGGATGGCTAGACTGATCACATGGGTAAGTTTAGAACCCTATTTCATAGTGGAGAATATTTTAGAGAAAATAAATTACCGGGATTGAGCGGGGTTATGGAAATTGACCATTTTACCCCTAGTTTCAAAGAAATACCCTAGTTTAAGTCTAAGGGCATTTTAGTCTTTTATTAATGGTGGATTAGGTGGCTGCCATGAGTGTGTGACACCTAGCATTTTAATTTTCAGCCAAGGGTTAGTTAATCCTTTTCCCAATTTGGAAAATCAAAGAAAAAGAAAGGAAAGCATTTCCTCTTGAACTCTCTCTCTCTCTCTTTCTATTCGGCTGAGGCAAACCAAGGATCAAACCTGAATTTTTCTTCCATTTCCTTGAATCTAAGCTAGGATTCAAAGTGATTTTATCTAAGGTAAGCCCTAGAACTCTTGCTTATGTTAATTTTGAGCTTTTTACTTAGTTTGAGCATGTGATTTTGGAAGTAAGTGGCTGTTAGATTTCAAAGTGTTTAAGGTTCGAATTTTAGGGTTTAGTTGAGTTGATTCTAAGTCCTAGCTGCTGGTTTTAATGGTGTAGATGGTTTTTATGCAATTTTAGGTTTAAAGTTCAAAGCTTTACTCATTAATGGCAACTTGAGTTGTAATGGTTTATTCTGTGAATTACTGCCTGGAAATCATTGTGTATGCATTGTATAGGTATACTGGAGAGTTTGGTAAAGTTTGGGATTGAATTGAATCAAGGGGGATAATTTTTGGTTCCCAGCAGATGAATAATCGTGGTTCCGGATGCAGGTGGTACGTACCAAGGCCGACGACTTACAGGTTGGTGACCAGACCGGATGGCCGGATGCGGAACTCTGAGCCGATCTACACATCGTGGGGGATTTTCCGAATCCCTAGTTTTGGCCAATTTTGAGATATTTAAAGGTATTGCCATGAGGTTTATCGATAGTGGAAACTTTAGTTTCTGGGCGTTTTAAGTCCTAGGAAAGTGATTTCAATGAGTCACTCATCTGTTTTACCATTATTGTGATTAGGGCATCCATCTAGCACGTGAATTCGCGTTCCTCAGGCCTGGCACAACACACTTGAATTCGGAAACGGAGTAAGAAGCTCGTGTATAATGTATGATGTGATTATCTCAATGTATGTATATGTCTTTATGTATGCATGCTTCACATTATGTTAAACACTACCAACACTTGTATGAATAAGTTATGGAGTGT
Organism: Cannabis sativa; assembly: GCF_029168945.1. Taxonomy (NCBI): domain Eukaryota; kingdom Viridiplantae; phylum Streptophyta; class Magnoliopsida; order Rosales; family Cannabaceae; genus Cannabis; species Cannabis sativa. The sequence goes on from NC_083602.1 coordinate 67,083,268, forward strand.
ATTGGTACAAAGATGATTGTTGTTAATTTGAGTACGATGAGCATGCTGATACCAACATGCATAGGAAAAATGCTAAGGTGTGTGGTACATCACTCGTTGTTGTTACTCGGTGATCGGGATAAACTCTTACCAACACTCGTACAAATGCCGAGTGAGGTACGATGTGTATGTGGTATAAAGTGGTTGTACCACAGTATTGAACGTTCATACTCATTTGTTAGCAAGCTCGTAAATAGGTGTATGGGCGCCTATTTACAGCTCGGAAATTATATGATATGTTATATGCATTTCTTATCGGAGTCCGTTGACTCACGGTTTACTGCTTCCATGTGTAGGTAAAGGAAAGGCGAAGTTTCGAACTGTGAGTGAACACCCGAGCTCTGGGTGAGATTGCCCTTACATAAATGCGCTTGGTAGCGCACTTGGAGTGTTCTGGTCTCTGGGACATGCAGGAGTTGTATTTTGAAACTTATTTGTGCGACATAAATCTGTATATTTTGGATTGTATGCTTAAAAAGTAAAGTTTGTAAAGTTTTAAAAATCGGGATCCCGGCACTTGTAAATATTTTATTAAATTACAAAGTTTGGTATTTAATGCAAAAGTTTTAATTTGACACGTTTTTCGAGAAATTTCTTTGATTAGCAAAGTGAATTGCATAATTATTGAAAAGCACCGTAGCGTGCCTTAGCATTAGGCGTTACAATTTTGGGGTATCGAGCCGCCGTGTTTGTCTACCGAAGCTTGCTATGACATGTACAATCTTCATCGTAAAAGCTCTTGTTCACTTGCTCAAGAACCCCGTACTTCGTTTAGTATTTTAAATAAGTGTGATGTGAAAGCATGTTAGGAAGCATATTAGATTTGAATTAAATATATTTCTTTAAAAGAAAAGAAAGTGTGTTGCCTTTTAGTTATTAAGAGCGGTGTTAATTTTGATCGTCAGCTTTTAACTGGCAGCTTCACATGGATTCGGGCACGAGGCTAAGTCCTATTAAATGGACGCCCGCGAAATACAAGAAGTCAGTGGTGGCATGGCCGTAGACCGGACATGGCGTCAGGGAATCCTCAAAATCCTCGTGGTCGCGGCGCGACAGGCGCCGTGGCAGCGCTGAGCTCGGGGTGGTCGCCTGTAAATCCACTCTCGAAGCTCACTCACGATTGGGAGCGAAGATTTGCGGAGATGCAAGATAGAATCGCGTGCCACAGAAGATGAAGAGATTCGGAAAGTTGAGGCGGCCAGTGGTCCTCTCGCCGTGCCTCCTCGAAGTTCAGGCCGCGCTGGGTGCCCTAGCCGGCAAGCGCATGCGTATCGGGGTCTTTGTTGTTGGCAACCGTATGGAACCGTTGTACGAAAGATTTCGAAATGTGCACCTCCAAAGGTTTCCTCGGGAGGCCCCGATGTGATGAAGGCCGAGCAATGGCTTTCAATGATTGAGCGTATTCTCAACTTCATGGGAGTGGCTGGAAATGATCGGGTGACTCGCGCCACTTTCCGTTTCAGGAAGATGCCCTCGTGTGGTGGGAATTGATAACCCTCACTCGGACGTCACGCCGATGACACTCGGGAGGAATTTAGGGGAGTTATTTAACTCCAAATATTACAATGAAGCGGCTCGCGATTGCAAGGCAAAGCGGAAAGAGTTCAACCGATCTAGTTCGCGATCGAGGGTATGTCACTTCACCCAGTACACAACGAAATTCGATCGGTTGGCTAAATTGCGTTAGGGCAGCAGGAATTGTGCCCACGGACTTCGCATGAGAAAGAAAAATACTTAGCGGGTTTGAGTGCTGAAATCCGACATGATCCGGTTATTACCACTACCGAAGCAACCACGTATGCAAGATATGGTAGAGAAGGCTTCGAGAGCCGAGGGTGCAAGAAAATTTCTTCGTGAGGAGCCCCGGATGACTCGAGTGTTGGTGGAACCCCCAACCGTTCCCTACTCACTGGTTTATGGTAGGGATGGTGGTGACTCCATAGATTGAGCGAGAAAAGAAAAAGTTGTTCCGGCCTTTCCGGTGGCTCGGGGCAGCGCAACGCGGTTCCGTGGGAACCAAGGCAGAGGAGGACGTCGAGTTACTCTTATCCTCGAGTGTCCAAGGTGCAAAGGTTAAACATCATCCGGGAGAGTGTAACCTAAGACATGCTTCCTCGTGTGGCATGGTGGGGCATTTCAAGAAAGATTGCCCCCAGAGGCAAAGAAAGAGGAGCCGAAAACCGAGGTGAAACTCCGGTCTCGCTGTCGTGTGTTTGCCATCACCCGGGCGATGCCGCACGGCCGGTCCTGAAAAACAAATTATTTGGTGGACAGTCGGCCTTCCCGTCAACAACTTGTTATTTACAGTATTATTTGACTCGGGAGCTACACGTTCATATGTGGGTTTACAAGGGTGATTGATCTTTTGGGTAGGCCTTGTGAAATTTTAGAAAGAGGGTTTGGAACCCTAATGCCTACGGAATTGGTTATCTCTAATAGGCGCATTAGGTCTATGCCGATTAGGATCGGTGATAGGGAATTCGAGTACCTCGATCTATAGAATTGAAATTAATCGAGTTTGATATTATACGGGGAATGGATTTTCTATCCAAGTATTCGGCCAAGATAGATTGTAGGCGTAAAATGGTGACTTTTCGGCGGAAGGTGAAGATCCATTTGTTTATGTCGGACGGCTCGGTGGGTCTCGATCCAGTTATTTCTGTGTCGAGAGCTAGGGATTTACTATACAATGGTTGTGTAGGATTTCTAGCGGTAGTATTTGACTCAGCAGACTCGAAACATTTGGGTCACGAGGTAGTCCGGGTGAGTGAAAGATTTTCTTGATGTGTTTTCACAGGAATTGCCGGGATTGCGCTCGTGCCGAGAGATTGATTTTAAATTGATTTGGCACAGAGTCGAACACCGTTTCTAAAGCTCCATATAGGATGGCTCCGGCGGAACTCAAGGAGCTTAAGTTACAACTTCTTGTGGGATGCTTGATATTGGGTTTATTTGACCCGCGTATCGCCTGGGGAGCTCGGCTTCTTTTGTGAAAAAGAAAGATGGTTCCATCGAGAATGTGTATTGATTATCTAGAACTAAACAAGTCGACGAGACGATTAAGAACAAGTACCCGTTGCCTAGGATCGATGATCCGTTCGATCACTTCGGGGAGAAAAGATGTTGTTTTCAAAGATTGATTTACGATACGGGTTATCACCAACTCGGGGACCCGGGAGGAGGACATACCGAAGACCGCTTTAGAACGAGATATGGGCACTATGAGTTTCGGTAATGTCGTCGGATTGACCAATGCTCCTGCGGCAAATTTTTTATGGATCTCATGAATATGTGGTGTTCAGGATTTCCTCGATAACCGGCGTTATAGTGTTTATCGATGACATTCTTGTATACTCTCAATGAGAAGAGGAGCACGAGCATCATCTTCGAATGGTGTTACGACGACTTAGGGATCACAAGTCGTATGCCAAGTTCAAAAAGTGCGAATTACGGTTGTCCGAGGTGTCCTTTCCGGGTCATATTGTTGGGAAAAAATGGAATTATGGTTGATCCAAACAAGATAGAATCGATGAAGAATTAGTAGCCGAGGCCCAAGTCTCGGGGGATGTAAATTCGAAGTTTTCTCGGGTTAGCGAGGGGGTATTATCGACGTTTCGTCGAAGGATTTTCTAAACTTTCTATGCCCCTAACCGAATTGACCAAGAAAAATCGGAGATTTCGTGTGGTCGTATATGTGAGTCAAGCTTTCAGAGTTGGAAACGGCGTTTGATAACGGCTCGGTGTTAGCTTTGCCATCGGTATCGAGAGAAATTTATTGTTTATTGTGATGCATCGCGGATGTGGTCCGGGATGTGTTCGATGTGTCTGACGTAGTCATAGCTTATGCCTCTCGTCAACCGAAGGATTATGAGCTGACGTTGCACTAACTCATGATTTGGAACTCGCTGTCGTGGTTTTTGCTTTAAAGATTTGGCGACATTATCTTTATGGTGAAAAGTGTGAGATTTATACGGATCATAAAAGTCTTAAATACTTTTTCACCCGTGAAGATTTAAATATGAGGCGAGAGAAGGTGGTTGGAACAGTTAAAGACTACGATTGCGAACATCTTGTATCACCTAGGGAAAGCTAATGTGGTGGCGACGCGTTCGAGCGTAAAAGGTCCGGTCAAGTGTATACTACGGTTATGATAGCTCCTCAACTAGCCTCAAAATGGTTAGTGCGGTAAAATTGAGTTCGTGGCCTGGAAATTACATAATTTAACACTCCAACTGGACCGTTGGAAAGAATCGAAAGGCACAACTGAAGATCCCGAGCTAGTTAAAGTTCGAGATGAAGTAGTGACGGAGTCGGTTACTAAGGATTTTTCAATCTCGGCGAGTTGGAATGTTGTTATATAAAGCTCGAGTTTGTGTTCCTAGTGTTGATGAGCTTAAGAAAGAGATACTTGATGAAGCTCACACCACGCCTTATTCGTTACATCCGGAACCACCAAGATGTATCAAGATTTGAAACCCTACTTCGGTGGTATGGGATGAAAAGAGATGTAGTGGACTATGTGTCCAAGTGTTTAACTCCGCTGCCAGATGGTTACTGAAATTTGAACATCGAGAGGCCTACGAGTTATTGCGACCCTTTAATCCTTCCGAGAATGGAAGTGGGAGGACATCGCAATGGACTTTGTAATCGGGTTACCTAGAACTACGGGGATGTATGATTCGCATACGGGCCATTATGGATAGATTTACAAAGTCGGCTCACTTTCTGCAGTGAAAGTTACCTACTCGGTGGGAACAAGATGTCGAATTGTATGTGAAGGAGATAGTTCGTCTCCATGGAGCCCCTAAATCTATCGTGTCAACAGTAGGGATCCAAAGTTCACATCGAAATTTCTTTGGGTGAGTCTTCGAAGGCTATGGGTACCAAGTTAAAGTTTAGTACGACCTTTCACTCCTCGCATCGATGGTCACTTCTAAAGAACTATCCGTGATTTTGGAAGACCTAGCGTTGAGAGCTCGTGCATTGTCATGGACTTTGAGGGTTCATGGAGTAAGTATTTGCCTTTAATTGAGTTCTCCTACAACAACGGTTACAAGCAATTAAAGTACACAGGATGGCTCCCTATGAGATGTTATATGGTAGAAAATGTCGTTCTCCTATTCATTGGGACGAGACAAAGAGAAAGGAAATACCCGGGGTCTGCGGAATTAGTGCAAAGGACCAATGAAGCTATTGATAAAATCAAGGCACGGATGCTTGCTTCTCGAAAGCAGCAGAAAAGTATGCCGATCCGAAGCGCGAGAGATGTCACATTTCAGCGGGGGAACATGTTTTCTCTCATGAAGCTTTCACCTTAATGAAGGGTATTCCCATGGCGCTTCGGAAGAAGGGTAAGTTAAGCCCTGGAGGTTCATTGGGCCATTTCGTATACTCGAGAAGGTCGGGCGAGGTAGCAGTACGGCTAGCCTTACCACCGGCATTATCAATCGTTCATGACGTATTTCACATCTCTATGTTAAGGAAATACGTGTCGAACCTCGACTCATGTCTTGAGTTATGAAGCCAGCTTGAACTACAACGGACTTAATTTGGTCCTATGAAGAGCTGACCAATTGGCCCATTTTGGATAGGAAAAGAAAGAAAAGTTCTTCGCAACAAGACTATTGCAATCGTTAAGGTGCTGCAGCAGAGGAACGATGGAGTGGAAGAAGCCACGGGAATTGGAGTCGATATGAGGACTCAACATCCGTGAACTATCTTTAGGTTAGATTTCTGGGGACGAAATCCTATTATGACGGGGATAATTGTATTAATGACCGCTTTAGTGAATGTGTATTATAATAGGCTATTATCACTAATTTTTATTATTTTATTATTTTATTATCATTTGTGAATTAATTTTGAATGTGGACCCGAATATTTAGAAATAAATATTAGAGTTATAGTTTCTCAATTCTGGAGATTTTATTAAACTCTGTAGGGTATTATTTAGCTTATATGTGAAATATGTTAATTTTGTAATTTTGCTCGGCATGACAACGGAAAATGCGATGGATGGCTGACTCGATCACATGGGTAAGTTTAGAACCCTATTTCATAGTGGGGAATATTTTAGAGAAAATAAATTATCGGGATTGAGCGGGGGTTATGGAAATTGACCATTTACCCTTCTAGTTTCAAAGAAATACCTAGTTTAAGCTCAAGTGGCATTTTAGTCTTTTATTAATGGTGGTTGAGGTGGCTGCCATGAGTGTGTGACACCTAGCATTTTAATTTTAAGCCAAGGGTTAGTTAATCCTTTTCCCAATTTGGAAAATCAAAGAAAAAGAAAGGAAAGCATTTCCTGTCGGAACTCTCTCTCTCTTTCTATTCTACGAGGCAAACCAAGGATCAAACACGAATTTTCTTCCATTTCATGAATCTAAGCTAGGATTCAAAGTGATTTTATCTAAGGTAAGCTCCTAGAACTCTTGCTTATGTTAATTTTGAGCTTTTACTTAGTTTGAGCATGTGATTTTGGAAGTAAGTGGTCATGTTAGATTTCAAAGTGTTTACAGTTCGAATTTTAGTGGTTTAGTTGAGTTGATTCTAAGTCCTAGTATTTGGTTTTAATGGTGTAGATGGTTTTTATGCAATTTTAGGTTTAAAGTTCAAAGCTTTACTCATTAATGGCAACTTGAGTTGTAATGGTTTATTCCGTGAATTACCTTTTAACACCGGAAATCATTGTGTATGCATTGTATAGGTATACTCGAGAGTTTGGTAAAGTTTGGGATTGAATTGAATCAAGGGGGATAATTTTTGGTTCCCGACGGATGAATTCGAATTCCGGCTTCGGGTGGTATCCGTACCAACGCTGGCCGACCTAGTTGGTGACCCGGGCAACGGATACGGTTGGGAAACCGCTCTACCCTGTTCGGGGGATTTTCAGAACCACTAGTTTTGGCGATTTTCGAGATATTTAGGGTATTGCCATGAGTGGTTATTGATAGGAAACTTTAGTTTCTAGTTTTAAGTCCCGGAAAGTGATTTAGCGAGTCACTCATCTCCGTTTTACCATTATTGTGATTAGTGGCATCCATCTAGCACGTGAATTCCGTTCGGAGCTCTGGCCAAAGTACACTTGAATCTCGGAAAACGGTAAAAAGAACTGTGTATAATGTATGATGTGATTATCTGAATGTATGTATATGTCTTTATGTATGCATGCTTGAATTATGTTAAACACTACCAACACTTGTATGAATAAGTTATGGAGTGTATTGGTACAGTGATTGTTGTTAATTTGAGTACGATACAGTGATACCAACACAGGCATAGGAAAATGCTAAGGTGTGTGGTACATCACTCAGTGTTACTCGGGACGGATAAACCTTACCAACACTCGCATGGTGAGGTACGATGTGTATGTGGTATAGTGGTTGTACCCCGGTATTGAACGTTCATACTATACATTAAGCTCTCAGTAAATAGGTGTATGGGCGCCTATTTAAGGTGTCTAAATTATATGATATGTTATATGCATTTCTTCGAGTGTTTCCGTTGACTCACGGTTGCTTCCATGTGTAGGTAAAGGAAAGGCGAAGGCCGAACTGGGAGTGAACTCCGAGCTCGGGTGAGATTGTACATGTCGCGCGGCGCGGCCTGGAGTTGTTCGGTCTCGGACATCTCGGGAGTTGTATTTTTTGCAAACGGGCCGTATGCGAACTGTAACCGTATATTTTGGATTGTATGCTTAAAAAGTAAAGTTTGTAAAGTTTTAAAAATCGGGATCCCGGCACTTGTAAATATTTTATTAAATTACAAAGTTTGGTATTTAATGCAAAAGTTTTAATTTGACACGTTTTTCGAGAAATTTCTTTGATTAGCAAAGATTGCATAATTATTGAAAAGCACTGTAGCGTGCCTTAGCATTAGGGCGTTACATCACATCTAAGAATACTGGTTTTTTTATTACAGTTTGTTTGATATGTTTTTTTTTTATTGTTAATTAAGGCAAAGAAAAAAAAATTATTAAAGTAAACTGGACTTAATATATGTTAATTAAAATTATTTATGATAATAATTTAAATCTCACAATAAAAGTCTATTAAAAATATTTTTTTTTGAAATCTATTAAAAATATTTAAATAATTTATATTGACCTCATATTTATTTGAATTATAAAATCAATTTATTCTATTTTTGTAAAACTAATTTCTATTAATGAATCAAAACTTTAAATACTATCAGAAAGATTTTAAATTTTGATTTCTATTTTATCATTTAAGGCAGCTATATTGCCTAGTTTAATTATAAAGCACGTAATATAAAATTAATTATACATCCTTTGCACGTAATTTTTTTCTAGTATATATATATACTAGGTGGGAGTTACGTGCCGAGGCACGTAAATATTAGTTTTAGGTAATTTTTTATTTTTTATTTTTTCTTATTTAGATTGTATGTGAAGGTATGATCATACGAATAATTTGTTTTATCAAAGTAATATTTGTGCTATTATAAATTGTTATTCAAATAAATTTGGGTATATATAAGTCATATCTAAATAATACTTTTTATTTACTTATAGAAAATTTGGAGGAACAAGTCATAAGTTTTGCAAATTTTAAAACAAACATTATGTAACAAAAATTAAAGTGAATGTGCGATCTTAAAATAGAAGAAAAAAGTATTAAAAAAAGTCTTAATATATGGAATATTATTAGAAAAACTAAAAAGAGTATAGTGAAATCTCTCCGCCTAATCTTCTATTGGTTCATCGCGTTTGGCAGATGGTGAATTGATTGTACTTTGAACTCATTGTTCGTTTTGGATCTACATACAACTGAATTCTCCATTTTTTGGCTGATATTGCTCCGTAATTTTTTGGACAAACAACTTATATTTTTGTAAAAATAATTAGTAATAAGTTTTAATATATTTCTATTTATGAAAAAATATACTCCCAAGAAAAGTTGTGATGGATTAATAATAAATAATAAGATGTGATGAGATTATCAAGGCTACCGAGAAATTCATTGAGATTTGTACGGGCAATCTTCGTGTGGGGACTTTGAGCTTCCGAGTAAATTAGCGCCATCTTACTGCATTTTCCTATGAGAGGAAACCGGAGAACAAGGTTCTCCCTTTGAAAGTCGGGTCGGCCTAATTAGTAGAGAATAAGTCAATTTAACTCGTCAATAAGTTTATGTAAACAAAAAATTACAACCTTGATAGAGTTTACCCCAAATTCAAAGGTCTATAAACTCTATAATCTAGAAATTATTCATAAAAAAGCAACACAAATTATAACTAAAAAAAGTAAATTAGTACACTTGTGAAACCTAGAATCCTTCCCATTTGGAGGAGAACGAGCCATAGGCGGAACGTAGAGAAGCTAAATATCACTTTTTTCTTAACCAACTCTTAAAAAAAAAAAAAAGATCATGTAACAGTACAACCAGTAGGTGGAAAAATTAGGCAACTAAAACAATATTCTATTTTTTATTTTAGAAAAAGAAAAAAGGTTTTACAAGAGAAAAGTAAAGAGTAAGGAGTACCCCGATCAAAGCTCCGCGGAGGAAGAAAACCCCTCATAGATTCCGCTGTAAATCAAGCTAAAGAACGAATCTCGATGCTATTCCTCGCTATACAAGCATTGAACTACGGTGAAGCTCGACGCAGAGATCATTGTACTCATTAACAATCTCGTACAAAAGTTGAGGTAAATGAGCATATTAAAAATAAATAAATAAATAAATAAATCTTAGCAAATGAAGCAAAGTAAAGTATTCAATAAAAATAAAAGATAACTACATTACGGCCTTTCCAACTCTACTGCTTAAAAGGGCCTCACTAAATCCACAATTCATCGGATTGGTCCGGTTCCATAGCTTCCACACCTATTATTAACATCAACACAATGAGCATTCGGTTCGAACTAATTTTCTATCAGGGCCAGATTGGATAAGACGCGTGAACATAATTGTCTCCCGCGTAATCCCACACACGCTTAGATCTCTAATTCAATAGAATAACAAGTCGTTGTTGCGTTTCTTTCCAATGTGTTATTGCATGTCCCTCTCGTATACCTACATGACACAATGGAAACAAACACAAACAAATTTACACACACACATATATATATACACACGCAAGCAAATAAATAAAAGGAGAAAGAGAGAGAGAGTCACACATCAAACAAATAAAAAGAATGAAAGTGAGTGGGGTATGTGGATAAAAAATTTTAGTAACGGGCAAAAGACTTAGATGACACAAGGTGGTATAGATATGAGAGAGGAATTGAAATTGAGATTTGGTTCATAGAGAGAGTCCCTTTGGGTCTCTCCAAAGACGTTGAGGTATCATTTTACGTATAATTTTTTTTTCCTTGTGTTTCTATTTGAGTTCGCAATATAACAATATGGTTGGTATATTATTCATCTATTACCTTCCACGGCCAACGGTATCCACATATCACACACATCCAGAGATTCTCGTACGTTTGACAAACGTTGCAAATTGATTTTTCAGCCGTCGTCGGATAATATCCGCATAGCTAAATATATATTTGCTCAACAATTATACAATTTAGCGGAAATAGTGATCAATTACTTTTACTCTCAAATGTGAAACAAACATTTACCGGACAAGAAGAATCGGTCCGGTTCGAAATGCAAGAACAATGAAAAGAATGATTGCGCATAGTTGTCGAATTCCACCCATGCCTTGTTCTAGTCTCTCCGTAATGAAAGCCAAATATAGCATGAGGATATGAATTCAAACATAATGTTTGTTTGTTTATTTCTTCCGAAGTTAATTTCTCGTTATAAGTTTCAATATAAACAAAACAAGCAATTGAAAAACACTACCCGTAGAAATAGGAAAACATACCAAGACAAACCGGACAAACGCAGTTGGCGATCAGCTGGGGCTCCGCCGAAGACGATTGCTTATGTTCAATGGAACCAAAGTGTAATGCACATCCACCGTGAAAAGCACACGACAAACCTCCTCCTAAATTCAAAGATTTGGGGTTAGGTTTCCCAAGTTCAAGTGGATTTGGGGTTAACATAAATGAGTATCAATTCATACCTTGTCTTCCATTGAAGTGCTTGTAAAATTTATCAAAGGTAATCTTGACTATCAAATCTAATCAAAAATGCTATAACGATCCTCCATACCATCATTTCTACAAACCACAAACTAAGTAAAGTTAAAAATAAGAAAATTTTTAAGAATGCAATCTGAAAAAGGAAAGTACAAACACAAACCTTACAATCCGCATAAGAACCGCAAATCGGCAAAAATCGCATATGTCAATTTTAGGGTAAACAATGAAAAGCAAAGCTTACAGGAAAGGGCAATATCGTTCCGATAGAGAAGCATGACTTCGTTCTTTTGAAGTCTCTATGGAGGCCGCCAATCGTAGTTAATTATATTTCCGTATACGATTAGCAATTGCGATGTATAGGGTTTTAGATTTGGAAAAAAAATTGTAGAGAAAGATAAATCGGGGATTTGATTTGGATTTGACCTATCAAAGATCGAATCGATGATAAAGAAGAGGATTTCTTTCTCGATTTGTAAATTTCAACGATTACGAATTACTGAGAGAAAATGAATTACGGGTTTAGTCGTTTAATTCCTTTTGTTTCATTTTCTTCTCCTAATATTTAGCATAATTGGTTATTTTTAAGATGTTAACTGTGTATTTTTTTAATAAAATAATGTTATGTTAACGGAATGTGTGTTTTTTTGAATAATTTTTTTGTTAAAAAAATAATATAAATTAATTGGGAATATTCTGTTAAAGTTAACGGAGGAAACAAAACAACATCGTTAAACCAAGAATTGCCGTTAGATAGGCACTTTTAATATATAAAGATACATACAAAAATAAAAAAATAGTTTGAGAAACAATAAATAAAAGAGAGAATTAAAAAAAATAAAAAAGAAAAATACAGAGAAAAGAAAGAAAGAAAAAAAAGGTCGGAAATTAACTAAAAAAAGAGCCAAAACTCGGAGAGATTTTTTTTTTTTTAAGGAATTACCTCATACTTTATTTTTTTTTTCAAATTTACGGTTTTGGGAATCTAAAATAGTTGCAGCGCTAGTTGCAATAGGAGTTTCTATACGATTTTTTTTGTTGCAATTTAGGTTGCAGCGCTAATTGTAATAGGGATTTTTATGTATAATTACGTGAAAATACAAAAAAAAAAAAAAAAAAAACTATTTTTAACTGTAAAAATGAAAAACTACTTTTTTTTAACTCTAATAAATAAAAATAATAAAAAATTAAATAAAAAATATAAATATAAAAATTTCTTAATCAAAAAATTAACCTGTAAAATTCCTAAAAACAGAAAGTGAGCCATAACAGGTGCATTGTAGTAGATGGCCTCATCAGCCCTCGAAACAATTTCGTACGAATAGCGTCACATTGTGTTAATAGATAAGATCAAAATTCAAAATAGTAAGGAAAAAGAAAAAAGAAGATTAAAACTAAAAGAAACTTTTCTTTTTATCAAACTGTATTAGCAAATAGATTTACACGGTTTTCTTTGACACATTTCCAAATCTAGGCAAAGCATCTATAAACAAATAGAAAAGGTGATTTATTTTTTTTTGGAATGACTTCCTATATTATTTTTTCTTTTTTTTTCTATTTTTTTTTTTATTTTAATAGTTTAGGTTACTTTAGTAATTGTTTCCTAAGTTGCGATGTAAATATAAGTTGCGATATAGATTGTTCTTGATATGTGTATATCCTTATAAATAGAAAAACATAATAAAAACTCGTTTAAATGTAAAAGTGAAAAAAACGCTACTTTTTATTTAGGGTAAATTGCCGTATAAATATTTAATGTTTCAGATTTTATACACTTAAATACTTTATCTTTATTTTTGGAGGCGAAAATACCCAATGTTACAATTCTCTGACACCCATTGCTACCACTTCCGTTAACTCATAAATATCGACACATGGAGGGCTCAAATGTATTTTATTTATTTATTTTTAGTAATTTTTCCCTCTGAACTTTGACATGTACTAAATCGTGACCCCTGAACTTTTTTGGCCGTTAAAAATTCCCTCTGAACTATTGAGATTGTTAATTTTAAGGACTTGTCTAATTTAAATAAAAAAATTCTAATATGGATGAAAGTTCAAAGGGCATAATTTAGTACATATCAAAATTTGAGGGGCATGATTTGATAGATATCAAAGTCTGGGGAGCATGGTTTAGTACATAAACAATCACTGAAACAGTAAAATTGAATGAAATTAGACAAAAGTCCTTAAATTTAACAATCTCAATAGTTCGAGGGAATTTTTAACGGCCAAAAAAGTTTAGGGGGCACGATTTACTACATGTCAAAGTTCAGGGAGAAAAATTACTAATTAGCCTTTATTTTATTTTAAAAATTAAAATTTTTAATATCAGAAATTAAATGTTACTTATTTCAAAAGAAAAATGAGAGAGATACAATACTAAATTACTATAATTGAGTGAACCACTGCAACATATGAAACATGGTTATCGAATTGAAGTGTCAATACCATGTAAAAATTGTTATGAAAATTGGTTTTTTTTAATTAAAATAAGTAGCATTTAATTTCTGATATTAAGAATATTAAGTTTTAAAATTGAAAAAATAAATGTAATGCATCTATGTTATTTATGAGTTAACGAAAGTAATAATAACATGTGTAAGAGAATTATAATATTGGATATTTTTATCTCCAAAAATAAAGATATAATATTAAATATTTATGCAATAATTTATCCTTTAATTTATGTATTTATATTCTACATTTTCCTTTTCTGTTGGCTATACCTACATAGACTGGAAAATTAGTCCATTGGAGGCTGTATTATATTAATTAAGCCTTTTAAAACCAATGTCTAACTTCTGTGCAGTCTGCATTGTAACAAATAGAATATGAAAACGATGTCAACTCTAAATTGTAGAGTCGGATGATGGAATACAAAATCCATTATTATTTTATCTTATATATTTTTAGAAGAATTCCTAACTCCATTATTAAATGGATAAAATATTTGTTTTGGGTCAAATATGCTGGCCTTGTGATACTTCCAATCCAAGTGTCTAATTCTGTCCCATTTTCAAACTTCCAAAGCACCAACCTCAAGTCAAGATTATTGGGACGTACTAGCCAGCATCCTTTAGTAATTAAGCCTGAACTCCCTCCCGTATATGCAATCCAAATTAGATAATGAGAAAATGTCAGCTGATAATTAATTTTGTCGAAAAAGCTATAGTAAGGAAAAAAAAATGGTTCCATTTTATAGAGGTCATGGTGCCACCCATTAAAGAAATTAAAAGCATAATCTGGCCCAAAACAAAATTTAGACTTTTTTTTTAAGGGATTGTTTCACAAAAACATACAAATAATAAAAAAAATTACAAAAAAACAGTTTTATGGAATTTAAAATATTTTTATGATTTTTTTTTATTTTATTTACAGAAAATACTTTTTTTTATGTTGTAATCTTATTAATTTGTTATTGATTTTTGGTTATCTGTATGTTTTTTTTTTATTGTTATTTTGATGTTATTTTTACATAGTTTTTTCTATTTTTTATTTGTTTATATTGGTTTTAAAATACAATATTAAATTATGGCACATCTTTGTAAGCATAATTTTACACAGTAGTACTATATTTTTCACATGTGTACGCGGTAATTATTTTTACAATAGAAAAGAATATTTTGCAAGTTCTTGGCTAGGGCATCTTCAATGGAGAAATTCAAATTTGGTGTTAAATCAACACCAAAAAACTACTATTTCAACACTAAGAGGATGTTTGGTATTGTTTTCTGTTTTAATTTGTTTTAAAAAATTGTTTTTAGAAATGAGAACAAAAAATAGTTTTTGAAGTTTTTAAAACACAAGTCACGTTTGGTTAGTGATTTTTAAAAACAATATTGACCAAAAGCGAATTGGTTTTTAACACAGAAAACAACATTTTGTTATTTTCAAAATTCTTGTTTTTTGTAACTTTGTTTTCTGAAAACTGTTTTTAAAAAACAATGCCAAACAAGCCAAATTTTTTTTAAAAACAATTTTCTGTTTTTAAAAACAAAAACCAATTTTTTAGTTTTGATGTCAAACATGCACTAATTTTTTTTTTATTTCAACCATTACACCAAATTTCATATTTTTGTTATTTTATTAATATAATAACAATATTTTAATACTAAATATATATAGTTATTTACTTTTTCTTCTTTGAAGTATTATTTAATTATTAAAAATTCTTTTTTAAAAAATAGTGTGGTCTACAGTGTTCCACTAAATTTGGTAGAACAGTGTAGACAAAGTCATTTATGAGGATAAGTTTAGTGTCCCATTGAAATAAATTAATATAGTGTGAAACTACACTATATTTGATGTTTTAGTGTCCCATTGGAGATGGCCTTAGTATATATAGACAAGGATATTTTATATTATTTTATGGGTCTAACTTAATTTTTAAAAAAGTATTGTTATTAGTGGTATTTCCCATCTTCTACATATATCCTCTTGGTATTAGCTAACGATATTTGACCCAATAATTAATTAAACTATAACAATATTGATACGTAAAAAATTACTAAGCACTGATAATCACAACTGATGTCGTTTACCATTTCTCTTTCCAAAATGCATCTGTATGAAAAGAGCTAAATTTCTTTCTCAACTTGCAAAATAAACAAACAAAAATTTGAACAACTGGCACACCTCTTCGAAAGGACCTACCAAGCAAAATATAATAAATAAACTAATATTTAAAAAAAAAAAACTACAAAATTAGCTTTTTCCCAGCACTATATAATAGCTTCCTTAATTGATAGTTATGAAAAAGCAAAATTTCCACAAGCAAACTGTGATTTCTCTGGATATATACAAAGACGTATATATAAGCATAGACCTAGATAATTAATTTTAACAAGTAAGCTTGTTCTTTATTAGAGTGTATATATTTCTTCCTTCTTTTCCTTCAATTTTTTATAAAAGAGAGAAATAATGTTACCAGAAGACTGTGTTTCGACGATTTTGTCATTCACTTCTCCTTTAGACGTGTGCCGATCCTCTGCGGTGTCGTCCACGTTTAGTTCTGCTGCAGAATCTGATGGGGTTTGGGAGAGATTTCTACCCTCTGATTATCACCAACTGCTCTTAAGATTGGTCAAAACTACTACTAATTCTGATTTTTACACAAAGAAAGAGCTTTACTTTCATCTCTGTAATCCTCTTCTCCTAGATGGAGGCACAAAGGTAATAACATATAAATAATAATTATAAACCCACATGACATTTCCAATTCCTTTAATTATTTTTTTTTTGTAAGGCAATTCCTTAATATTTAAATTTTTCATCATGTTCCAATTTTATTATCAGAGCTTCAAAATAGAGAAATCATCTGGCAAAAAGTCTTATCTACTCTCTGCAAGAGAGCTACTCATAACATGGGGTGATGAACCAATGTATTGGAGCTGGAAACATGTAAAAGAATCAAGGTTTGTTGGTACTATATTTTGAATTTCTCTATATAAATATATTTGATAAAAATTCTATTAATAATGGATAAGGTGTTTTATTTTTGTTTTTTTGTTCAGATTTGCTGAGGTGGTTGAGCTCAGAACAATCTCGTGGCTTGAGATTCATGGGAAGATTAGAACCAAAATGCTGTCTAGTAACACAACCTACTCAGCTTATCTAGTGATTAACATTTCCAACCGTGCGTATGGACTCGACACGGCACCGTTTGAGATATCTGTTAATGTAGGAAACCGACAAGTGTCTTATGGCACAGTTTGTGTCAGTGGATATGACAAGAATAAGATGCAAGAAAAAATCATGAAGCAGACATTGAAAACGACACCGTTTGTGGAGGAGAAAAAGAACGTGATTATTAGTGAAAGAAACGACGGTTGGGTGGAGATTAAACTAGGAGAGTTCTTCACAGGTGAAAATGATGATGAGGAAGTGAAGATGAGTCTAACTGAGACAAAGGGTTATCATTTGAAAGCAGGGCTAGTTATTGAAGGTATTGAAGTTAGGCCCAATATTAAGCATTAACAAAAGATATTGTTGTTGATTATTTCTTCTTTTGATATTGATTCTTTCATTGTTTTTTTATTGTAATGTTTCAAAATAAGATGTAATTAAATAAATATATATACGTACCTCGAAGAAGATTTTCTTGAAATAAATACCATGTTGTTTGTTTGGTTGCTTGATCTTATGTTCAAATTCAAGGTTCACTAATTAATTAATTGGAACAGATATTCCTCTTAATTTCTTCACATTATTTCCATTTTTAGAAAGTTTTTCATCAATTATATATGTGCTCATTTTTTCACTTTATGGCGTCATTCATACCAGACATTGGAAAAGTTCATCATATTGTAGCGCGGTGGGTGGGTGGGTGGGAAAATCAACCATATTGCTATTACATTAGGATTTACTAGGGTACTGCTAATTTTTTGGCTGTACGTATATCCAACTTTTTAGTTTGACATTTGGCAGTGGAACATTATGCACACTGGGAAGAGGAGGTTGGCTAAGCATTAGGTGCACATCGGGTGGGTTTTCCATGTTATCGAGTTTTCGGGTTTAGGTTTTTCGAGTTCGGATTTTGAAATCTTGGGACAGAACCTACATGTATGAAGACCGGGTTTTCGAGTTTCGAGTCCTGGTGGGTTAGGTTCAGGTGGGTTGGGTCGGGTTTTGAGTTAGGCTAGACTTTTTTTTTAAGAAAAAGAAAACAATTTGTTACCAAGAAATTAGAATTGAGTGTATTTTTTAAAGAGTTTTTTATGGCTAAATCTTCCCAAGTGTTCTTTTACTTACATTTAACCCTCCAAGAATTTTAGCGGTAAAACCCTCCAAATTACTGAACTAGTAGTAAATTTAAGGTGTCATTCAGTTAACTGTCATTATGAGCTGTTTATGTGTACACTCTTGTACACATGATACGTTTATATTGGTGCAACTAATATTATTATTTAAAAATTATTTTCAAAATTTATTTTAAAATTAGATAAAATTATAAAAAATAAAAATAAAATATTTTAACAAAATAAAAAATATTATAAATTTTGAAATATTTTTTATATTTTTAAAATAATAATATTAGGTGTATCAATATAAATTTGACACATGTAAAAAGTATACCTATAAGCAGTCTATATTGACAGTTAACTCTGTAAAAAATGGGTGACACCTTAAATTTGCAAGCAGTTCAATAGAGGGTTTTTCCATCTAAATTTGAGCTTAGAGAATTAAGTGCAAGTGAAGTGATAGTTGAGAGAATTTAGCCGCAAAAAACTATTTTTTAAATTTAACATGTTTGTTCAATGGTATATTTATACATCATATAATTAGAGACAATTAACAGATTTTGTTTGGTAAATTTGATACGAAAGTATACGTAATCAAGATAAATAATATTATGATAAATAAAGTATCGTTTCCTCGAACATTGATTATCAATTACAAATCAATTAATTATTTTATTTTATTTGATGAATTGTTTGATAAAAGCTAAATGAAACAAACAATAATTAAAATTTAAATAAATAACAATGATAAAGACAAGAATTATTATGATCTCCAATCATCCTTTATTTTATTTCATAATGTAATTACTCTATTTTTGTTCTTCTTATTCAATTAATAAGTTGAGTTAAGAAGTTTATAATCTGGTTAAGACTTATAAACATAAGTGAAAACTTCTTCTATTTCTATGGTAAGTTTAATAACAAATATTGCATTAAGCATAACAACTAATAAAATCATACAAACAACCTAAGTACTTTCATCTTAAATCAATTTGCATCCATATCAACTAGAGCATATTCAAATCTCAACTTTTAGAATTTTGATTTGAATTCATATATAACAATTAAAGTTGACCAGTCAATAATTGCAAAATTAGAACATATTGTATGGAATTAAATAAAGAGAAGAAGAAAAAAAATTGTATAATCACATTAATTTATAAAATAAACTCAAATGGTTAACGTAATAATTCTTAAAAGAACTTAGCTACTAAAAGACAATCTAAAATAAAAGAAATTTAACTAAAGACATAAAAGATAGAGATAAAGGAGAAAGAACATTGTTTGGAGTC
Source organism: Cannabis sativa (assembly GCF_029168945.1). Classification (NCBI taxonomy): domain Eukaryota; kingdom Viridiplantae; phylum Streptophyta; class Magnoliopsida; order Rosales; family Cannabaceae; genus Cannabis; species Cannabis sativa. The sequence goes on from NC_083602.1 coordinate 67,102,395, forward strand.
CTCCACCGGTGCCTTCTGCTCCTTGCTCTCCTTCCACACTTAGAATTCCTCTCAATTTTCGAATGCTGCTCATCACAGTGGCGGAGCTACTCCTTAGATTGGAGTGGCCATGGTGTTGGAATTTATTTTACCAGGATCTTAGATCTACTCACAAGTATGTTGTTTAAACACCCTAAATAAGAACTTTCTAAAACGATAAATAAACACATATAAAGTTAAGAAAACCTTACATTGATGCAGCGGAATTAATGTCTCCTTCCACTCAGATCTCTAACCCTTGTATCCTTTCTGTAGCAGAGTATAATCAAGATCTGAGCCCGAATGTCCTTCTTCTTTGAGTTTGATCCTTCACAGTCTTCCAATCTATGATTGAGTTACTGCTTGCTGTGTGTGGGCACTCACTCTTTCACTAGGGTCACGAAATTTATGAAGGGAAAAGAGAGAAGGGGTTTCGGCCATGTATAGAAAATAGGGAAGGCTCAGTTTTTCTGAAGAGAGAAATTTCTGTCAGATAACTAATGATGTGTATTTTGACTGAGCCATCACTTTCTATTTATAGGCCACTACTAGGTTTAGGTTAGGAATTATTTGGCATTAAAATAATGAAAAAATCAATTTGAAAATCCACAAATAGTGGCCGGCCATGGTGTGTTAATGGGCCCCACTTGATTTTGCAGTTTTAACAAATTTTATTTCTATTTTCTCAAAAATGCCAATTTTCCAATTCTAACCTTTTAAATGCCAAAAGTAATTATTTAATAACTAAAATAGATTATTAAATAATATTGTCATTTAATTTAATTATTAACTAGACATATAAAAGTCCATTAATAAATAAATAAACCTAGAATCTCTTTTCTTTACAATTTCACCCCTGTCTAGTGAAAATTCACAAATTAGACATAGTCTAACTTTAGAATTATAATTGATCAATCACGAATCAATTAAAGAGTCTTACAAGCAGAATGTTCTCAACTAGAATGGGGACCATAGATCTATATGATGAGCTTCCAATAAGTGGACCAAATTTACCAAGTAAATTCCTACTTATTAATTCTTCGTTGAATCCACTCTTAAAACTTAAAATTGCACTCTCAGACTTATATAGAGCATATTATATGTTCCACGATATAGATATGCTATCTCATTTAACCATTGTTATAATCTTATTGTGATCAAAGATCCTCTATATAGATGATTTACATCGAGATGGGATAATTTTACCGTTCTCACCCCTCAATGTATTTTGCCCCTTAAAACACTTAGCTACCTTTAAATGGTGTTTAGTGATCTAAGAATTAGTCACTTAAACAAGAGCTCATCCATTTACTTCTATTTGCTAAGCTCGAAGGGAATCATCACTTGACTACTATACACCAGTAGAAGCTATAGATTCCATATTTATGTTCAGCACTCCCACTTAATCATACTATCATGTTCCCAAAATATACGTATCACCCTGACCCAAAAGTAGGCTTAACTAATAAATCAAAGAACATGAATAGTACTCCTGAGTTGAGCCTAAGCATATCAGGATTTAGATTCTTTTAATCTTAAGATCAACTACTGATATTGACTTGGAAAGACATAACGGTAAGTTTGTAATATCTTAACTAAGTTGCAATATCGGTCCAGTCCAATGTATACTCCATACATTCAAAACTAGTATACTTTACTAATGTCCTGGAAAGAATATAACACTTACTCCAAGTGTAAGTACACATCATCGCTGATTATCACATTAATGTAAATCCAATAACACTGATGAAACAGGGACCAAGTCTTTTGATTCATATGATCACAATCACATTCCACTGTGTTGACGATACTGTAATTGTGAATAAACATATGATCTGGATTTAACTGATTTTGTGTGTGTGAATGTAATAAACATATTAAACCATTAGCATGTAAAATTCATGCAAACATCAATCACTTCAAATTTCTTGTATTGATAACTAATCAGATTGTAAAGAGTTTTATTTAGGGCATAAAACCCAACAAACTCCCACTTGCACTAACATAAAACAAACTGTGCAAATAGGTCAATCTGATGTCTTGATCTTCAGATCAAGTGTAGTATATTTGAATCCACCCAAACTTCTAGAAACTAGTACATAAATTCTCTTATGAAACATCCTTTACTATATGCTTTACTCATCAAGGGATACTGAAATCTTTACTGTTTTAAAAGTACATCTGAATTAACAGAAGACATATCTCTCATATTTTAAAATATGTAATTGAGATAATACAGTATAGACTCTTCTTCAGCAATATAACTTTCTGGTATTTTCAAAATTTATAAAGTTATAATTCTTCTCTGGTAGAGCTTGAATTATTATAGAATAATTACTCCACCCCCAAAGTAAACACTATCTCATGAAATCTCGAAATGAGTTGGTGAGATACAAGGACAACTGATACACAGTTCCTTAATATCTAACATATAGATCACTTTCATAAATCTTTCTTGAATATCTTCTAATGTTCCCTATTTGATTACATCTCAGATAGCTCCCACTCAATAGCAGATGTCTGGTTAAACAATACTTTTAACCTCTTATTGTTTAGAGAGTTACCTAGTTGTGACTTTTGTATTAGTCTGAAACTTTAAGTCAAGACTAAGTCATCAACATAGCAGACTAGTATTTGAAGTGAAAAATACATGCCAGAGATAAAGTAATCAAAATTAAGATACCATAAAATTTTATGAGAATTAAGAATTCTAGGTTCAAGTCATTCGAATAAACTGAACTAGAGTTCTCTATCTTATTCTCATAATTCTGATAAGTTATACCTATCCATGTGTATGGTTAGATTTGTTTTTCAGTAGTGTTCTTAAGTACCTATCACAAGTATCAACCTGATGAAGATGGGTATAGAACTTTAAAATTCTCCCACTCAATTAAGGTAGTGTGAAACTTTATCAAAGAACTTTTATAGGTATCAAACTTTTACTTACAATAGTAAAATCGAAATGGAACATACAATCAAGATCAAGAATTTATATTGATAATAGCTAACTCATTATATTACTTCCATGTTTAAAGAAGATATGTGTTACATAGGGAATTGTGGAATATACTCCACCCCTAAGTATATATACATATAGGGTAGTGTGGATAAACTCCACCCCTAAGTATATAGAGATTATGATCCACCCCTAAAGGTTGTAAAGATCATGATTCTCTAAGTGTGATAGAGTTTATGTGGAGTTGAATACTATCCAGAGTTCATTAGATATAAAAGATCGTTGAACTGCATAGTTTTCTTAACTTTTCTCCACCCCTATCAGATCAAAAGATCCTTTTATTAAACAAATGCTTAATAATTGTATTAGAATTAACAATTATTAATAAACATAGAAATAATTTCTAGTGTTTATTTAATATAACTCTATGAAGAGTTGTAAATATTATATAAATTTGCAACAATAAAAACACTTACACATACAAACATATAAATATATTGTGGTAATTATTGATGAAGATAAATAAATGAAGCTCATTCTCATAAATTGCAATGGTTGAATTTTGAAAATTAAAGGAAACTTTATTAATAATAATGATAAAAATATTGCAACAATATGAGAAAAACAGGGATAAATATCCCTAACTAAAATTTGAAATCCAAATTGTCTTTAAACTAAAAACAATTAATTCAAAAATAAATTGAAGAGCTTCATCTTTATCTGGACGATTTCACCCTTGGTCCAGCTTTCCGATCCAACTCATCTGAGTTCAAGTAGCTTGGCCTATAAGAAGAAGAAAACAAATAAACAAAGTTAGTCCAAAATCATAAATCCAATTGGATAATAATTCACTAAAACTCTTAAAGTTTATAAATAGAAATACCTTGTTTCCTTGCAAGAAGTTTAGGACATTGGGGTTTCCAATGACCTTTCTCATTGCAGTAGAAACACTTTCCCTTAAGTGTAGCATCACCAGAAGGAGCAGCCTTTTTATGCTTCATGGCTTTGGTTCGCTTCTTGGTGTTCTTCCACTTCTTCTTCGATTTGGGTTTCGAAGCAGAGGCAACATTTGCTTCAGGTTTGTTCATCCCATTACCATTCCCATGATTATGAGGTTTACTCCCTTTCTTCTTGGGTCCTCCAATCAAATTTTCACAAGTTTGAAGGTCATTGACTAATTCATGAAAGTCAATTTCCTTCTTATTCATGACATAATTTGAAGTGTATGGTAGAAATGCTGGAGTTAGGCTACTCAAGATTAGACTTACTTGAGTAGCACTGTCCATTTCAGCAACATGATCCTGGGCTTCTTGGAAATAACTTGCCATGAGGAGAACATGGTCACGCACGTTTTGATGAGGTTCCATCCGTGCATTAATGTACTTCTTAGTCACGTCAAAGTGTGACTGAAGTGATGCCTTACCGAATAGCTCATTTAACTTCGTCATAACTTCAGCAGCCTTCTCGGTTTTAGAAAACCGAGTTTTGAGGGTGTCAACCATGCTGGAAAGCATAAAGTATAGAGCTTTGTCATTTTCTTTCTGCCAACGCTCATACTTTTCTTTCACAACTTTGGATGCATTTTTTGGAAATTATTTTACCAGGATCTTAGATCTACTTACAAGTATGTTTATTAACACCCTAAATATGAACTTTCTAAAACGATGAAATAAACACATATAAAGTTTAAGAAACCTTACATTGGGTGCAGCGGAATTAAATGACTCCTTCCGTTCAGATCTCTAACCCTTGTATCCTTTCTGTAGCAGAGTATTATCAAGATCTGAACCTGGATCTCTTTCTCTGAATCTTTGATGTTGAAACTCCTTTGCTGATGATCTTTCTTCACGATCTTCCTCACTATCATTGAGGTATTGCTTGCTGTGTGTGGGAACTACTCTAATCACTAAGGTGTTTCGAAATTATCAAGGAATAAGAGAGAGAGAGGGTGGCGGCCAAGGTAGAGAGAGAAAGGCTGAGGTTTTCTGATTCAAAAGTGTAATTTTCCTGAAGCCTTCACTACCTATTTATAGCATTCCACTAGGGTTAGGTTTGAATTATTTGGCATTAAAATAACTAAAATATCAGTTTAAAATGCCTACAAAAGTCGCCGGCCACGACTTATTGGGTTTGGGCCTTGGTTTTTGCAATTTTGCAATTTTAACACTCTTGTATCTGATTTTCTCAAAAATGCCAATTTTCTAATTCAACCATTTAAATGCCAATTCTAACTATTTAATATTTATAAATAATTATTAAATAATATTGTCATTTATCATATTTATTAATTGAACCATACAAAGTATCATAATTAACAAATATGCCCCTAATAACTCTTTCTTTACAATTTCGCCCTTACTTAGTGAAAATTTCACAAATAGACATAGTCTAATTTGAGAATTATAATTGATTAATCAAAACCAATTACACGAGTCTTACAAAAAATATTATCTCAACTAGTGCGGGGACCATGGGTCTTTATAACCGAGCTTCCAATAAGTAGATCAAGAATTTATCACTAAAATTCACTAACTTATTAATTCTTTGTTGAATCCACGTATAGAACTTAGAATTGCACTCTCAGTATATAGAATGCTCTATATGTTCCACCATATAGACGCATCATTAGTTATCCATTGTTATAATCCTAATTTGATCAATGATCCTCTATATGAATGATCTACAATGTAAAGGGATTAGATTACCGTAACACCCTGCTATGTATCTTATCCTTAAAACACTTGACCCCGTATAAATGATATTTCAGCTTATGTGAAATGAGTACTCCCCAATTTATGTTCGTTTGGTCAAGCTCGAAGGAGATCATCCTTTGCTTACTATTCGCCAGATAGAAGCTATAGATTCCATGTTTATGTTAGCGCTCCCACTCAATTGCACTACCGTGTTCCCAAAATGTACGTATCACCCTGACCTAAAAGTAGGCTTAACTAACAAATCAAAGAACACGAATAGCCTTTCAAGATTGAGCCTAATCATAACAGGATTAAGAACATTTGATCTAGGATCAACTTGGCGATATTGACATGAATAGATTTTACGGTAAGTTTAATTAAATCTAAGTCAAAGTTCAATATTGGTCCCTTCCGATGCATACTCCATGCATCCAACCTGAGCTTTACTTTAACCAATGTTCTGGAAAGAACATAGCATTTCTCCAAATGCAAGTAAACTCTTGTTGTAGATTATCATATCAGTAAAATCCTGTGTCTGATAAATCTAGGAACTTTATTCACATAGTCATGTTTACTTTCCAATGTGATGACAACACAATAAACAGGATCAAGTATGTGAAAAGGGTTTAAGATGAATTTATAAATCAAATAGACAAGAAATTGATAAAGTGAACCAAAACATACACAAATGAATGAAAAATACTTATGTTTCTTTATTGATGTTGAATAAAATAGATTACATTGAAATGGAGTTTTATTTAGGGCATAAAACCCAACAAACTCCCACTTGCACTAATATAAAACTAATCAGTACATATCAATTAATCTTAAATTCTGATGGTGCTTTTCAAAGGCTGTCACGGCCAGGACTTTGGTAAATGGATCAGCTAGGTTGTCCTCTGTGTCAACTTTCTCAACTAGTACATCCCCTCTTTCCACGTATTCTCTGATAATGTGATACTTCCTTTCAATGTGTTTGCTTCTCTTGTGGCTTCGAGGTTCTTTACTGTTTGCTATTGCTCCATTGTTATCACAAAGTAAGACCAGAGGCTTTTCCATTCCAGGAACGACACCTATACTGGTGAAGAACTTTCTTAGCCAGACAAGTTCTTTAGCAGCTTTAGCTGCAGCTATGTATTCAACTTCCATAGTTGATTCCGATATCGCGGTTTGTTTAGCACTTCTCCAAACCACTGCTCCACCCCCAAGAGTAAACACCATCCCAGATGTAGATTTCCTGTCTTCAAGACTTGCCTGGAAATCTGAATCAGTGTAGCCTATGGGATTTAAAGTACCACCCTTGTAGACTAACACAAGATTCCTTGTACTCTTTAAGTATTTCAGAATATACTTAACTGCATTCCAATGTCCATGTCCTGGATTAGACTGATACCTGCTCACGATTCCCACTGCATAGCATATATCAGGTCTAGTGCATAACATTGCATACATTAGACTTCCAACTGCAGAGGCATAGGGAATTTTCGCTATGTCCTCTATCTCTTGAGGATCAGTCGGAAACTAATCCTTAGATAGACGAAAACCATATCTAGAAGGCATGTTTGCCCCATTGGTGTTATTCATGGAGAATCTCTTTAAGACTTTGCCTATGTAGGTTGTTTGAGAGAGAGCAAGAGATCTGTTCTTCCGGTTTCTGATAATCTGAATACCAAGAACATAGGCTGCTTCACCCAAATCTTTCATATCGAATTGAGTGTTGAGCCATTCCTTGATGTGAGTCATTTTCTTGACATTGTTTCCAATAATCAAAATGTCATCAACATAAAGGACCAAGAATACTACTATTTGGTCTTCCTTGAGTTGGTAAACACAAGGTTCATCTTCATTCTGAAGAAAGCCGCAGGTCTTGATGATTTCATCAAACCTTTTGTTCCATGAGCGAGAAGCTTGCTTAAGTCCATAGATAGACCTATTTAATTTGCAAACTTTCTTTTCCTGCCCAGGAAGAACATAACCTTCTGGTTGCTCCATATAGATGGTGTCTTCAAGTACCCCATTAAGGAAGGCAGTCTTGACATCCATTTGCCAGATTTCATAATCGAAAGCAGCAGCTATGGAGAGAAGAATTCGGATGGATTTGAGCATGGCAACAGGACTAAATGTTTCCTCATAGTCCACGCCTTCTCTTTGGGTATAACCTTGGCTACAAGTCTAGCTTTAAAAGTTTCGACTTCGCCTCCAGCTCCTCTTTTCTTCTTGTAAACCCACTTGCATCCTATCGGATGATAGTCGTCAGGTGCGTCTACATATTCCCAGACTTTGTTCTTTTTCATGGAATCCATTTCTGAATCCATGCCGGCCGACCATCGTTTCCGTTGCGGACTAGCCATTGCCTGTTTATAGGTTAATGGATCGTCTTCAATACCGTCACCTACAACCATATTGATTTCACCATCCAAGCCATAACTAGCAGGTTTTGTTGAAACTCTCCCACTACGACGAGGTACGGTGGTCTTCTGAACAGAAACTTTAGTAGTAGATTTCTCAGTTTGTTCAATGAGGGAGTGGGATTGTCTTCTTCACGAGTGGAAGAGGACGGAACATTGGAAGGACTTATATCTGATAGCAATTCCTCTAGAACAACTTTACTTTTCGGTTTGTAGTCTTTAATATAGTTCTCTTCAAGGAAAGTAGCATTTGTAGAAACAAACACTTTGTTATCCTTGTGACTATAAAATAGTCCACCCCTAGTCTCTTTAGAATTTCCGACAAACATGCATACTCCGTACGTGATTCAAGTTTGCCTTCTTTCTTTCTTAAGACATGAGCAGGGCACCCCCAAATTCTGTAATGGCGTAAACTAGGTGTACGACCATTCCAAAGTTCGACGGGTGTCTTAGGGACTGCTTTAGATGGAACAACATTTAAAATGTCATTTGCCATCTGTATAGCATATCCCCAGAAGGACGTAGACAGAGTTGAATAACTCAGCATAGACCTAACCATTTCCAAAAGAGTGCGATTTCTTCTTTCTGCAACTCCATTTTGTTGTGGAGTGCTTGGGGCAGTGTATTGGGATTCAATTCCAAGTTCAATTAAATGATCTTTGAACTGCATATCCATATATTCTCCACCCCTATCAGTTCGCAAGATCTTTAATGATTTACCTAATTGGTTTTGGGCCAAAGCATGAAACTCCTGAAACTTTTCAAACGTTTCAGATTTCTTTTGCATTAGGTAAAGAAAACTGTATCTAGAGAAATCATCAATGAAAGTGACAAAATACTCATAACCACCTCGGGCTTTGACATTCAAAGGTCTGCAGACATCGGAATGCACTAACCCTAGAGGGATTTTGGCACACTCTCCCTTTGCAGAGAAAGAACGTTTAGTCATTTTTCCTTCTAGGTAGGACTCGCATACTGGCAGTTCACCTAAGACGACATTTTTCAATGGACCGCCTTTGGTTAGCCTATTGAGTCTATCAAAGCCTATATGACCTAAACGTAAATGCCATAGATAAGTTTGATCATCATTATCAATCTCTTTTCTTTTGAGGTTTCTAGGTCTAGCTACATTGAAAAGTTCACTATTTAGTGAGATTTGAGCATTCGGTCTTAAAACATAAAGCCCTTGTTCCATTGTAGCAGCACATATTTGAAATTCATTACGAGAAATTGAACAATTTGTACTCAAAAAATTCAATATATAAGTTTGTGTTTGCAAACATGAGACACTAATCAAGTTTCTACTAAAGTTTGGAATAAATAAAACATTTTCTAAAATTAAAAATCTTTGTTGAAACTTGATGCGGGCTTTTCCTCTAGCTTTGACCGATACTAATTCGCCATTGCCAACTTTAAGCTTTAACTCTCCCGAGCATTTTCCCAAGTTTCAAGCAACTGCAGTGAAGAACATACATGGTTAGTAGACCCAGAATCAACAATCCAGACGGATTTGTCGTTCTCTAAAACACATGATTCAAAGACAAAAGCATTACCTTCGTTTGAATTGTTTAGAAGCCTGGGACATCGTTCTTCATGATGTCCCTTTTCATTACAATTCGAACATAGAAGATTGTGTCTGATAATTGTACTTGAAGAAGCAGCTTTGCTAGATCCTTCATACCTAGTCCTTTTCCTCTGATTATGAATTGCAAACCCAGGGGGACCTATTGCAATCAGATTCCGTTCATGGGCTCGTAATTCTGCTTCGAGCTTGTCCATGTCGGAGGAGTTAGAATTGTTGATCATGTAAGAGATAACAAATTCATTATACTCCGGAGCAAGACTATTAAGGATGAGTTGGACCCATTGTTCTCTTGATAAATTAATTCCCAGTAGATTTGCCTTTCGGAACTTCAGATTCATCATCAACAGGTGCGAGTTTATGCAACTACCAGGATGCATTTTCACACTATAGAGTTCTTTTGCTAAGATAGTAACTAGGAGAGGATCGGGGTGAGGGTTATTCATAATGACACTACAACACATCAATAAAACAGAAGTAAGGTTTTGGCTCATAAATTCACACACAATTCAGAAAATAACAAGTAATGACATATGTTATAGAAATACTAAATCTAACATAGTTTATTTTCCAAGGTCTTTCAACAAACTGATACAGTGTCCCGTTTAGGCGAGAGTCAAAGCATCATCCATTGAATAGAGTTGTCAGCTCATCTAAAATGATAACCATTCTAGCAACTTTTTATTCGATCAAGATTGGAATTCAGCGTTGTCCCGTTTAGGCGAGAGTCAAGGCAATTCTATCTTATGAGCTTCCACCATTGTTTCATAATTTGCAAGTCAAGTATGGTCGCCACCATTAGGGTGATTTATACCATACAAAAAACTTACAAACTACTTATCTTTCGAGATTAAACGGTGCGAAATTGCTAATGAACGTTCCTCCATTAGGGAGGATTACTCACTAAAGCAAACGCGGTGTAAAACCAACAATGGAGATCGAATGTCTCTTGATCAAAAGCTCATTATTTAAAAATAATATATGTATTTTGTATAATCATTTTATTCGATATTATAATAATGAAAAATTACAAACTAAAGTTGGTTTAAATAAAAAATCAACTTTAATTAATTTTCAATTATTATTTAATTCGAATAAATATCGAACAAGTTCCATAATATAATAATGACAAATTACAAATCAAAGTTGGTTTAAATAAAAAAAAAATCAACTTTAATTAAATTTCAATTATTATTTAAATTCAAAAAATAAATTCGAATTAAAATGGAACAAATTTGAAAATATCTTGTTTAAGTTTTTTTAGAATAATCTAAAAAATCAACTTAAATATCTTTCAAATCAGATTTAATTAAATTAAAATTAAGTTGTAACCACTTAATTTGCAGATATTCTATTTTAAGTTAATATTCGAAAAGATATTAACCTAAAAAATATCTATAATATTCCATTTTAAGTTAATATTCGAAAAGATATTAAGTTAAAAAATATCTAAAGAATCTTAATAACCAATGCCTAAAATTCCTCAACTTAATTTTGAAATTTTAAATCAAAAAGATATTCAGATTTAAGTTGGTTAGTTGTAGATAACTAAATATCAACTTAAATAAGAATATTTAATGAAAAATTTAAATTAAGCTTCAGAAAGAATCTAGATGGTTATAATTCTATATTTAATTAAATACAAGAAAATACATATAGTTTAGCTTAGAATATAAAATTCTTAAACTATGGTTTTCTTAAAATTAATTTCAAAATAAATGAAATTAATTATGTTGCTAATCAATTTTATTAGGTTAAACTAGTGTAATTAACCTAGTACAGTTATTCAAATCAGGCAAATGGGCCTTCACAATTGGGGTGGTTCATGTGAGGGGGTGCTGGGTTCAGTATGTCGTACCCACTTCTATGGCTCCCAACTCTCACACAAGGCCCAAAAGAGAGGAATTTAACCTTAAAATGAACAACTGTTATTAATTGAATATGCCCAATAACTAAATGGGCCTAAATAAAATCTATCAAGAACTATGACATTTTATTTAGCAACAACAACCTATATGCATCTATAATGAAATTAAACACATAGGCTCACACAGGCACACTTTGGATGGGTCCTATCATGTTGCTAGGTCATACACAGATGAAAGAAGATTGTAAATATACCTGTTACAAATTATTTACTTGACCAAGGGAGCCATCAGATCATTAGATCTGGCAAAAAGTAACCATGGCTATTTGCAATCAAGTAATAATAGGTTTTGAAAACTTACAAACAAGCTAAAACACATACTCCTGCAACAAGGTTAGTTGGATAGTTGGATGTAGGATTTATTTAATTTTAAATAAATAAATAATTTCGAAATAATAATTAAATAAATAAAAAAAAATTCAAAAATTTTAAAAAATTTTGAAAAAAAAATTCGAAATAAAAAAAAATTTAAATTTAAAATTAAACCTACATTTTTGAAAAATTAGGTTTCAACCAACCTAAATATCATTTCAAAATTTGCTAACTACTTTTAAAATTTAAATGTTATTTTATAAATAAAACATTAAAAAAGATAAATGAATATCTTTTTCAGATTTTAAATGTAATTTAAATAAATAAAATAACAAAATTTAAAAGTTAGCAAAATATCTTACATCTATTTAAAATTACATGATTATAGTTATCTTATTTTAAATTTAAATAAGGTCAAATTATTTAAAAAAATTAATTTAAAATATTTAAATCTGACCTTAAATTTAAAAATAAGATAAGATATAATCAAATTTAAAAATAAGATAGATTATTAAGCAAAAAAAGATAGATACTAACTATTTTTAAATTCAAATTACACTAATATCATGAATTAAATTTAAAAAATATTAAATTAATTCATTATGATAATTAGAGTTGAATTAGGAATAGTAATAGTATAAATACAGAACTACACAATAAATCGAAAGTTAATTCCATGAAAAAACATGAAAAAACGAAAAAAAACGAAAAAATTGCAAGCTGTACGGACGGGATGCAGTGCATACCCGTCCGCTCGCATATGCAGGGTGCCTGGCCGAGTTTGCTCGGCGGATGCGTGTCGCGCATGATTTCCGCGCGCGCAGGTGGGTTTCAGCACAACCCCGATTTTTTCGAATCTCCAAAAAATCATAACTAATTCAAATTAAATAGAAATTGAGTTCTGTAAAAAAGTAACTTGCTTAATTTTTTCCATACTATCCAATAAAAATAATTCCAGAAACAGATATTCAATTATTTTTCACGAAAATTCACAAACACCAATCAATCATCAAATAACACTCAATACAACATGATACCATCCAAAAAACATCAAACAATCGTTTTAAAGTACAAATTTCTTGCAAGCAAATCAATTACCATGGCTCTGAGGCCAGTTGTTGGAAATTATTTTACCAGGATCTTAGATCTACTCACAGGTATGTTTATTAACATCCTAAATATGAACTTATTAAAACGATGAAATAAACACATATAAAGTTTAAGAAACCTTATATTGGGTGCAGCGGAATTAAATGACTCCTTCCATTCAGATCTCTAACCCTTGTATCCTTTCTGTAACGGAGTATTATCAAGATCTGAACCTGGATCTCTTTCTCTGAATCTTTGATGCTGAAACTCCTTTGCTGATGATCTTTCTTCACGATCTTCCTCACTATGATTGAGGTATTGCTTGCTGTGTGTGGGCACTACTCTAATCACTAAGGTGTTTTGAAATTATCAAGGAAGAAGAGAGAGAGAGGGTGGCGGCGAACGTAGAGAGAGAAATGCTCAGGTTTTCTGATTCAGAAGTGTAATTTTCCTGAAGCCTTCACTACCTATTTATAGCATTCCACTAGGGTTAGGTTTGAATTATTTGGCATTAAAATAATGAAAATATCAGTTTAAAATGCCTACAAAAGTGGCCGGCCATGGCTTATTGGGTTTGGGTCATGCTTTTTGCAATTTTGCAATTTTAACACTTTTGTATCTGATTTTCTCAAAAATGCCAATTTTCTAATTCAACCATTTAAATGCCAATTCTAACTATTTAATAACTATAAATAATTATTAAATAATATTTTCATTTATCATATTTATAAATCGAACCTTACAAAGTATCATAATTAACAAATATGCCCCTAATAACTCTTTCTTTACAATTTCGCCCTTACTTAGTGAAAATTTCCCAAATAGACATAGTCTAATTTGAGAATTATAATTGATTAATCAAAACCAATTACACGAGTCTTACAAACAATATTATCTCAACTAGTGCGGGGACCATGGGTCTATATAACCGAGCTTCTAATAAGTAGATCAAGAATTTATCACTAAAATTCACTAACTTATTAATTCTTCGTTGAATCCACACATAGAACTTAGAATTGCACTCTCAGTATAGAATGCTCTATATGTTCCACCATATAGACGCATCATTAGTTATCCATTGTTATAATCCTAATTTTATCAATGATCTTCTATATGAATGATCTACACTGTAAAGGGATTAGATTACCGTAACACCATACTATGTATTTTATCCTTAAAACACTTGACCCCGTATAAATGATATTTCAGCTTATGTAAAATGAGTACTCCACCATTTATGTTCGTTTGGTCAAGCTCGAAGGAGAACATCCTTTGCTTACTATTCGCCAGATAGAAGCTATAGATTCCATGTTTATGTTAGCGCTCCCACTTAATTGCACTACCGTGTTCCCAAAATGTTCATATCACCTTGACCTAAAAGTAGGCTTAACTAACAAATCAAAGAACACGAATAGCCTTTCAAGATTGAGCCTAATCATAACAGGATTAAGAACATTTGATCTAGGCTCAACTTGGCGATATTGACTTGAATAGATTTTACGGTAAGTTTAATTAAATCTAAGTCAAAGTTCAATATCGGTCCCTTCCGATGCATACTCCATGCGTCCAACCTGAGCTTTACTTTAACCAATGTTCTGGAAAGAACATAGCATTTCTCCAAATGCAAGTAAACTCTTGTTGTAGATTATCATATCAGTTAAACCTTGTGTCTGATAAATCTAGGAAACTTTATTCACATAGTCATGTTTACTTTCCAATGTGATGACAACACAATAAACAGGATCAAGTATGTGAAAAGGGTTTAAGATGAATTTATAAATCAAATAGACAAGCAATTGATAAAGTGAACCAAAACATACACAAATGAATGAAAAATACTTCTGTTTCTTTATTGATGTTGAATAAAATAGATTACATTGAAATGGAGTTTTATTTAGGGCATAAAACCCAACAACATTATCCCCAGGCACTTCAGGTGATGGCTCAGTTAAAACAAACAAGGCACTTTCTCCTATGAGAGCAATATTAATGTTCTCATTCCACTTAGGAAAGTTAGATCCATTCAGCTTATTTTCAGTTAACAGTGATAAATGGGATTCATTTTGGTAATACAGGATACTACAAAATAATAGAAATCAACAAATAGAAATTAATAATGGTTTAACACAAAATCAATTCAGAAATTATAAGCACATAGCAAGTAGGAATGATATGAGAAAATACTTAAAAAATTCAATCCTAAATGATTTCCAAGGTTTTTCAATAAACTGATATCAGTGTCCCGTTTAGGCGAGAGTCAAAGCTACCAGCTATTGAATAGAGTTGTCAGCTCATCTAAAATGTTAAACATTCTGGCAACCTTTTATTCGATCAAGATTGGAATCCAGCGTTGTCCCGTTTAGGCGAGAGTCAAGGCTATTCTATCTTATGAGCTACTACCATTGTTTCGCAATTTGCTAGTCAAATATGGTCGCCACCATTAGGGTGATCTATACCATATAAAACACTTACAAACTACTTATCTTTCGAGATTAAACGGTGCGAAATTGCTAATGAACGTTTCTCCATTAGGGAGGATTACTCACTAAAACAAACGCGATGTAAAACCAACAATGGAGATCGAATATCTTAATAATAATAAAGCTCATTCTTTAAAATGCATTTTCTTTATTATTCTAATAAATATACTCATTAAATTCGAATTTAGAATTAAAATTCAAAAATAAGAATTTAATTTAATATTTATAAAATTATACTTAGATGGTGATTTGAAATAAAATTAATTATTTCCATCTTAGTAATAATCTTAAATATAAATATTAAGGAAATTAATTTAAGTTGTATTAATTTAAATTAATTAGCAACTTAAAAATTTCCTTGAGAATATATTTATTGTATTCGAAAAGTAAGTATAAAAATTATATAAATTTCGAAAATAATAAAAAACTTAGAAAAGAAATACTTCAAGCAAAAATATCACCTATCTAGTTTTTCTTTTGACTAATTAATTCAATTTCTAATAATATATTTTATCCTTCTTTTATTTTAAATTAATCAATTAAATGAAAAAATCATTGATATAAGTTGGCCCAAGAATTAATTAAAATAATTAATTAATTTACAACTCAATCTATTTTTTAAGAAAAAATTGCATAATTAAAATGCAATTTTCGAAATTGATTAATAAAATAAAGAAAAATATATATTTTGAAAATTATTTAAATTTAAGTTGAAAAATTAAATTTCAACCTAAAAATAATTTTCTATTTAATTAAGTGTCATGAAAAATAAATAAATATTTAAGTATCATGACGAAAATCAACTTAGATATTTAAATTTTTCAAGTTAATTAAATGTATTAAATTCAAGAAATAAATAATTAAGTGCAGAGAAGGCTTCATTATTAATTTCTAGTTTAATACTAGGAAAAATATACTTTAATAAAATTGTACAAAAATTAATTATTTAAATAATTAATTTCACAATGTATAATATTTTCCTATTTGAATATTAGAAATAATAAGTAGTCTAGAAATAACTATCTAGAAAATATCTTATTTGACTAAGTATCTTTTTAAAAATTTGAAAAATATCTAATTTAAGTTACATAGAAAAAATCTAGAACTTAAATAATTTCAAATTTAGATTTAATTAAATATCTAAAATTAAGTTATAACCACTTAATTTGAAAATATTCCATTTTAAGTTAATATTCGAAAAGATATTAACTTAAAAAATATCTAAAGAATCTTAATAACCAATGCCTAAAATTCCTCAACTTAATTTTGAAATTTGAAATTCAAAAGATATTCATATTTAAGTTGATTAGTTATAGATAACTAAATATCAACTTAAATAGGAATATTTAATGAAAAAATTTAAATTAAGCTTCAGAAAGAATCCAGATGGTTATAATTCTATATTTAATTAAATACAAGAAAAATACAAATAGTTTGTCTAGAAATAATATCTAAAACTAAAAGTATTTTTCTTAAAATTAACTTTAAAATATTAAAATGAAAATAAATTTCATATATTTTAAAAGTTAATTATGTTGCTAATTCAATTTTATTAGGTCAAACTAGTATAATTAACCTAGTACAGTTATTCAAATCAGGCAAATGGGCCTTCACAATTGGGGTAGTTCATGTGAGGGGGTGCTGGGTTCAGTATGTCGTACCCACTTCTATGGCTCCCAACTCTCACACAAGGCCCAAAAGAGAGGAATTTAACCTTAAAATAAATAACTGTTATTAATTGAATAGGTCCAAAAACTAAATGGACCTAAATAAAATCTATCATGGTGTGACATTTTATTTACCAACAACCTATATGCATCTATATAATAAAATAAACACATAGGCTCACACAGGTACACACTTGGATGGATCCTATCATGTTGCTAGGTCATACACAAATGAAAGAAGATTGTAAAATTTACCTGTTACAAATTATTAACTTGACCAAGGGAGCCATCAGATCAATAGATCTGGCAAAAAGGTAACCATGGCTATTTGCAATCAAGTAATAATAGGTTTTGAAAACTTACACACAAGCTAAAACCACATACTCCTCCAACAAGGTTAGCTGGATAGTTGGAAGTAGGATTTATTTAATTTTAAATAAATAAATTTCGAAAATAATTAAATTAAATAAATAAATAAAATAAATTTAATTTTGAAAAATAAAATAAATAATAATATTAATTTATTTTTCGAAAAAATAAAATAAAATAAAATTTAATTTTCGAAAATAAAAAAAAATATTATTAATTTAAATTTCGAAAATATTAAAATAAATATTTAAAATTAAACCGACAATTTTGAAAAATTAGGTTTCAACTAACCTAAATATCATTTCAAAATTTGCTAACTACTTTTTAAAAATTAAATGTTATTTTATAAATAAAAATTAAATAAAAATTAAAAATGATAAATTAAATATCTTTTTCAGATTTTAAATTTAATTTAAATAAATAAAACAACAAAATTTAAAAGTTAGCAAAATATTTTACATCTATTTAAAATTACATGATTATAGTTATCTTATTTTAAATTTAAATAAGGTCAAAATATTTTTAAAAAAAAATTAATTATAAAAAATTTAATATATGACCTTAAATTGAAAAAATAAGATAAGATATAATCAAATTTAAAAATAAGATAGATAATTAAGAAAAAAAGATAGATATTTACTAATTTCAAATTCAAATTACACTAATATCATTAATTAAAATAAAAAAAAATATTAAATAAATTAGTTATGATATTTAGAATTGAATTAGGAATAGTAAATATACAAATACAAAACTACACAAAAAATCGGAACTTAAATCCATGAAAAAGCATGAAAAAACGAAGAAAAACGAAAAATTTGGGAGCTGTACGGACGGTATGGCATACCGTCCGCGCGCGCACAGGGAAGGGCTGGCCGAGAAAGCTCGGCGGACAGGGGAAGTTGCAGCATTCCCGCATGCATAAGGGGCATCAGACCTGGATTCGCTTGCGCATGAGGGGATTCAGACAGCAAGCTCGCCCGTGCTTGTCTGAATTCCTGCTGTCCGCGCGCGTGGGTGATGCTCAGCATCCCTATCTTTTTTCGAATCTTCAAAAAATCATAACTAATTCAAATTAAATCGAAATTGAGTTCCGTAAAAAAGTAACTTGCTTAATTTTTTCCATAATATCCAATAAAAAATAATTCTAGAAACAAAATTTCAAATACTTTTCACGAAAATTCACAAACATCAATCAATCATAATATAACACTCAATACAACATGAAACCATCCAAATAACAAATAATCATTTTAAAGTCCAAATTTCTTGCAAGCAAATCAATTACCATGGCTCTGAGGCCAGTTGTTAGAATTTATTTTACCAGGATCTTAGATCTACTCACAAGTATGTTGTTTAAACACCCTAAATAAGAACTTTCTAAAACGATAAATAAACACATATAAAGTTAAGAAAACCTTACATTGATGCAGCGGAATTAATGTCTCCTTCCACTCAGATCTCTAACCCTTGTATCCTTTTTGTAGCAGAGTATAATCAAGATCTGAGCCCGAATGTCCTTCTTCTTTGAGTTTGATCCTTCACAGTCTTCCAATCTATGATTGAGTTACTGCTTGCTGTGTGTGGGCACTCACTCTTTCACTAGGGTCTCGAAATTTATGAAGGGAAAAGAGAGAAGGGGTTTCGGCCAGGTATAGAAAATAGGGAAGGCTCAGTTTTTCTGAAGAGAGAAATTTCTGTCAGATAACTAATGATGTGTATTTTGACTGAGCCATCACTTTCTATTTATAGGCCACTACTAGGTTTAGGTTAGGAATTATTTGGCATTAAAATAATGAAAAAATCAATTTGAAAATCCACAAATAGTGGCCGGCCACGGTGTGTTAATGGGCCCCACTTAATTCTGCAGTTTTAACAAATTTCATTTCTATTTTCTCAAAAACGCCAATTTTCCAAATCTAACCTTTTAAATGCCAAAAGTAATTATTTAATAACTAAAATAGATTATTAAATAATATTATCATTTAATTTAATTATTAACTAGACATATAAAGTCCATTAATAAATAAATAAACCTAGAATCTCTTTTCTTTACAATTTCACCCCTGTTTAGTGAAAATTCACAAATTAGACATAGTCTAACTTTAGAATTATAATTGATCAATCACGAATCAATTAATGAGTCTTACAAGCAGAATGTTCTCAACTAGAATGGGGACCATGGATCTATATGCTGAGCTTCCAATAAGTGAACCAAATTTACCAAGTAAATTCCTACTTATTAATTCTTCGTTGAATCTACTCTTAGAACTTAGAATTGCACTCTCAGACTTATATAGAGCATATTATATGTTCCACGATATCAATATGCTATCTCATTTAACCATTGTTATAATCTTATTGTGATTTAAAGATCCTCTATATAGATGATCTACATCGAGATGGGATTTCTTTACCGTTCTCACCCCTCAATGTATTTTGCCCCTTAAAACACTTAGCTACCTGTAAATGGTGTTTAGTGATCTAATAATTAGTCAGTTAAACAAGAGCTCATCCATTTACTTCTATTTGCTAAGCTCGAAGGGAATCATCACTTGACTTCTATACACCAGTAGAAGCTATAGATTCCATATTTATGTTCAGCACTCCCACTCAATCATACTATCACGTTCCCAAAATATACGTATCACCCTGACCTAAAAGTAGGCTTAACTAATAAATCAAAGAACATGAATAGCACTCCTGAGTTGAGCCTAAGCATATCAGGATTTAGATTCTTTTAATCTTAAGATCAACTACTGATATTGACTTGGAAAGATATATATAACGGTAAGTTTGTAATATCTTAACTTAGTTGCAATATCGGTCCAGTCTAATGTATACTCCATACATTCAAAACTAGTATACTTTACTAATGTCCTGGAAAGAACATAACACTTACTCCAAGTGTAAGTACACATCATCGCTGATTATCACATTAGTGTAAATCCAATAACACTGATGAAACAGGGACCAAGTCTTTTGATTCATATGATCACAATCACATTCCACTGTGTTGATGATACTGTAATTGTGAATAAACATATGATCTGGATTTAACTGATTTTGTGTGTGTGAATGTAATAAACATATTAAACCATTAGCATGTAAAATTCATGCAAACATCAATCACTTCAAATTTCTTGTATTGATAACTAATCAGATTGTAAAGAGTTTTATTTAGGGTATAAAACCCAACACATGGCCCCCCTTAATTTCTATAAATGTATACTTATAAGTATATAAAAGATATATATTAATAATCAATTTTTGAAAATGCTATAAAATAAAACAAAATAAATCCTGAAAAATTATTCTAATTTTATGTTGGTCCAAAATTAATTTTAAAAAAAAAATTCAACATAATATAATTTTCCTATTTAATTAATATTTAAGAAAATTATCAAATATTTAAGTATCATGATTAAAATCAACTTAAATATTAAATTTCTATTTAATTAAATATAACTAGAAAAATACTTCAAGCAAACAGACAATAACTATCTAGACTTTCACTAACTAATTACATTATTTTCTAATTATAATATATTTTAGTTAATCATTAAATGAAAAAATTATTGATTTAAGTTGGTTTAAAATTAATTAAAATAAATAAATTTTTAACTTTAATCTACTTTTTTTAAAAAAAAAATTAAAAATTTCTGCATTTAAATAAAAAAAAATGCAATTTCGAATTCTATAAAAAAATAATTAATAAAATAAAAATAAAATATATTTTGAAAATTATTCAAGATTTAAGTTGTTCTGAAATTAAAATTTCCAATTTAAAATAATTTTCTATTTAATTAAATATTCTGAAAATAATAATATTTAATTATCAAGAATGATATCTACTTAAATATTTAATTTCTAATTTAATTAAAAGTATTAAATACAAGAATTAAATAATCAAGTGTAAAATAAACTTAATTATTAATTCAAATTTAATACTAGGAAAAAAATATTCTTAATTAAGTTGATCCAAAATTAATAATTTTCAACTTAAAATATTTTCCTAAATAAATATTAGAAAATGTAATTAGCTACTAGAAATTACTACCTAGAATATATCTCAATTAACTAAGTGTTTTTCTAAAATTAACTTTAAAATATTCAATGAAAAATAAATTTCATATATTTTAAAGTTAATTATGTTGCTAATTCAATTTTAATCAGGTTAGACTAATATAATTAAACTAATACAATTATTTAAATAAGGTAAATGAGCCTTCACAATTGGGGTGGTTCATGTGAGGGAGGGCTGGGTTCAGTATGTCATACCCACTACAAAGGCCCCCTAACTCTCACACAAGACCCAAAGGAGAGGAATTTGACCATTAAATAAATAATTGTTATTAATTGAATAAGCCCAAATTTAATTGGGCCTAAATAAAATTACCTAAATGAAAATTTTATTTTAGCAACTTAGTCCATTTAATTAATAAACTTAAATGGGTTTCCTATATGCCTCTATGCCCAAAAGCAAACATATAGGCTCACACAGGTCAAATGATTTGGATGTGCCCTATCATGTTACTAGATTTACACAGATGAAAGAAATTACAAAATTTACCTGTTACAAATTATTTATAAGATTTATTGACAATTGAACTATGATTAAAATCAGATCATTGGATCTGTTAACAAGTTAATCATACAAATTTAGATCAAATAAATAATAGGTTTGTAAAAAAATTTGAATAATTAATTAAATAATCAAACAATACAAACCAAAACAAGTAACAGATAATCTGGAAAGTAGGCTAAGATTTCTCTATTTTAAAATTTTAAAAATTAAAATTTTAAAAAAAACCTAATTAGAATTTAAATTTAGGTTGTTAGAGAATATTTGAAAAAATTCAAAAAAAAAAAACTAACAAACTCCTAAATTTCCTAAATTCTAACTTAAATTCAAATATCTAACCAATTTTTCAAATTTCAAGTTTATTCAAAATTTAAATTATTTAAATTTCTAATAAGATAATATAATATCTTGAATTTTAAAAAAAAATTAGATATTCCTAATATTATATTCTTAGTCTTATAATTTAATAAATTAAATATTACAAAATAAACTATTTGAAAAATAAGATATTTAATGGTTAGAATATTTCTAATTTTATTAAAAATAAAATAAAATAAGTTTGAAAAAAAATTTAATGGTTAGAAACCCTAAAATTTCTATTCAAACCTAAACAAACCAATTTTTTAAATTTCATGTTATTTTTGCCAAAATTAATTTTAATAAAAAAAAATATCTAATAAGATAAAATGTCAAAACTAATATATTTCTAATCTTATAATTTTAATTAATAAAATATATTTCAAAATAACAAATTTTTAAAAAAAGTTATGGTTGGCAAATTTTGAAATTTAAACAAGATTATTTTTTAAAAATAAAATTTTAATATCAAAATAAGATCATTCAAATTTAATAAAAAAATGTAATATCGAATCTTATAATTAAAATAAATAAAATAATCTAAAATTTTAAAATTAAACATAAGGCTATTTTTGTGAGAAATTAAATTTTTAAAATTTAAAGCTTACTAATATTTAAAACTAATTTTAATTAATTAAAAATTAATTTTATTCTGACAATTAGATTTTTAATTGGAAATTTAGATTCTACACAAAATTCTACCAAAATTTTAAATTTTGTTTCAATGAAAAAGGATTTTTGAATCAAAAGATATGAAGAAAACAAATTTGACGCACAAGGCATACCCCTGCGCGTGCAGAATTGGAGGAGTGGCCGAGTGACAAGGCTGCATGCAGCCTACTTGGCCGAGGGAGCTCGGCGTGACATGGCTTCAGACAGCCCGTGTTTGAGCTTCCTCGGTCAGGTTGTCTGAAGACGCGTAGGGATGCCGGCTGTCCCCTAGGTGCGCGCGCATACGTGCATTCAAAACCACATATTTTCATCCAAATTCAAAAAATCATAACTAATTCATAAAAAAATCAAATTGGGTTCTGTAAAAGTGTAAATTCATTAATTTTTCATCTACTTTCCAGTAAAAATATTTTCAGAACGAAATTAAAAATATTTTTACAACATATACTGCGATTTCCAAACAATCATCAAATAAGCACATAAATCATCATGAAACCATCCAAATCAACACAAAAGATCGTTTTAATTCACATTTCATGGAAGTAAATCATTACCATGGCTCTAAGGCCAGTTGTTAGAATATGTTTTACGAGGATCTAGATTTACTAGCATGTATGTTGTTTAACATCCTAAATATGAATTTCTAAAACAATGTAAATAAACACATATAAAGTTTATGAAACCTTACAGTGGGTGGAGCAGAATATTAATAGCTCTTTCCACTCAGATCTCTAACCCTTATATCCTGTCTGTAGCAGAGTATCACCAAGATCTGAGCCCAAATTTCCTTCTCTTGGTTCTGGATTCTTCACAGCCTTACACACTATGATTGAGATACCACTTGATGTGTGTGGGCACTCACTCTATCACTCAAGGTATGAAAATATGAAGAGAGAAAGAGAGTGGCTGGTTCGAAAATAATAGAAGAAGAAGGCTTAGGAAATTTTTTACTGAAGGTGAATTTTCATCATCTTTAAGTGTGAGCCATCACTATCTATTTATAGGCAACCACCTAGGTTTAGGTTAGGATTAATTAGGCATTAAAATAATGGAAATTCCTTCCCTAGTGGTCGGCCATAGGATGTTTGGGCCCCCACTTTGAATTTTTCCATTTTACAGCAATCTTTCCTTATTTTTTCAAAAATGCTATTTTTTTTTTCCAATTCTAACCACTTAAATGCCAAAATTATTTATTTAATTATTAAAATTAATTATCAAATAAAATTACCATTTAATATATTTATTAATTAGACTTAATAAAGTCTCTTAATTAATAAATAAGACCTAGAATCTCTTTTCTTCACAATTATGCCCTTGCGTAGTGAAAATTCATAAACTAGACCTAGTCTAATTTTAGAATTATAATTGATTAATTAAAATCAATCACCTGAGTCTTACAAGCATTATGGTCTCAACTAGTATGGGGACCATGGGCCTATACAACCGAGCTTCCAACAAGCAGAACTAAAATTTACCAAGTAAATTTCCTAACTTATTAATTCCTTATTGCATCCACCATAGTGTTTGTTGGAAATTATTTTACCAGGATCTTAGATCTACTCACAAGTATGTTTATTAACATCCTAAATAAGAACTTTCTAAAACGATAAATTAAACACATATAAAGTTTAAGAAACCTTACATTGGGTGTAGCGGAATTAAATGACTCCTTCCGTTCAGATATCTAGCCCTTGATTCCTTTCTGTAGCAGAGCATTATCAATATCTGAACCTGGATCTCTTTCTCTGAATCTTTGATGCTGAAACTCCTTTGCTGATGATCTTTCTTCACGATCTTCCTCACTATGATTGAGGTATTGCTTGATGTGTGTGCGCACTACTCTCACACTAAGATTTTCGAAATTGAAGAGGGAAGGAGAAAGAGAAGGGTCAGCCAAAGATAGGGAGAGAGAAGGCTCAGGTTTTCTGAATCAGAAGTGTAGAAATTTAAGTGTGAATTTCCTGAAGCCTTCACTATCTATTTATAGCATTCCACTAGGGTTAGGTTTGAATTATTTGGCATTAAAATAATGAAAAAATCAGTTTAAATTTCCTACAAAAGTGGCTGGCCCTATACAAGTGGATTTGGGCCTCACTTTTTGCAATTTTGCAGTTTTATCTTTTCTGCATCTGATTTTCTCAAAAACGCCAATTTTCTAATTCAACCATTTAAATGCCAATTCTAACTATTTAATAACTATAAATAATTATTAAATAATATTGTCATTTATCATATTTATTAATTGAACCATACAAAGTATCATAATTAACAAATATGCCCCTATAAACTCTTTCTTTACAATTTCGCCCTTACTTAGTGAAAATTTCACAAATAGACATAGTCTAATTTGAGAATTATAATTGATTAATCAAAACCAATTACATGAGTCTTACAAGAAATATTATCTCAACTAGTGGGGGGACCATGGGTCTATATAACCGAGCTTCCAATAAGTAGATCAAGAATTTAGCACTAAAATTCACTAACTTATTAATTCTTCGTTGAATCCACGCATAGAACTTAGAATTGCGCTCTCAGTATATAGAATGCTCTATATGTTCCACCATATAGACACATCATTAGTTATCCATTGTTATAATCCTAATGTGATCAATTATCCTCTATATGAATGATCTACACAGTAAAGGGATTAAATTACCGTAACACCCTACTATGTATTTTATCCTTAAACACTTGACCCCGTAAAAATGATATTTCAGCTTATGTGAAATGAGATCTCCACCATTTATTTTTGTTTGGTCAAGCTCGAAGGTGATCATCCTTTGCTTACTATTCGCCAGATATAAGCTATAGATTCCATGTTTATGCTAGCGCTCCCACTCAATTGCACTACCGTGTTCCCAAAAAGTACGTA
Organism: Cannabis sativa; assembly: GCF_029168945.1. Lineage (NCBI taxonomy): Eukaryota > Viridiplantae > Streptophyta > Magnoliopsida > Rosales > Cannabaceae > Cannabis > Cannabis sativa. The sequence continues at coordinate 67,128,385 of NC_083602.1, forward strand.
TCACCCTGACCTAAAAGTAGGCTTAACTAACAATTCAAGGAACACGAATAGCCTTTCAAGATTGAGCCTAATCATAACAGGATTAAGATCATTTGATCTAGGATCAACTAGGCGATATTGACTTGAATAGATTTTTACGGTAAGTTTAATTAAATCTAAGTCAAAGTTCAATATCGGTCCCTTCCGATGCATACTCCATGCATCCAACCTGAGCTTTACTTTAACCAATGCTCTGGAAAGAACATAGCACTTCTCCAAATGCAAGGAAACTCTGTTGTAGATTATCATATCAGTAAAACCCTATGTTTGATAAATCTAGGAAACTTTATTCACATAGTCATGTTTACTTTCCAATGTGTTGACGGCACAATAAACAGGATAAAGTATGTGAAAAGGGTTTCAGATGAATTCATACATTATGTACATATAATCATGAAATAAATCATGTGAACCATGCAACATTAAATGTTATTTCTGATCTATATTAATAAGTAAATCTGATTATATTGAAATGAGTTTTATTTAGGGCATAAAACCCAACAAACTCCCACTTGCACTAATATAAAACAAAAAGTGTGTTTCAAATAATCTCAACACCTTGATATACAAATCAAGTGTAGTAATAGTAAACTCCTCGTAATAGGATCTGAAAGGTTGAATTAACCACAACCTTTTCTCCACTATTACTCTTCCTTAAATCACAAAATCATTGATAATGTGAAATTCCTCTCTATATGTCTACTCTCTTGGGATACTGGATTCTATATCTTTGGCAACTACTTTTGGTTAATCAGGAAATTAACACTAGTAGTTTAAGGCAATTTGGAATGATGCCAAAGATGTATAGAACTTTCCTTAGATTGAATAAGTACCTTTCCTGCAACCTTAACATTCAGTCCCTCTCTGGTAGACCTAGAGACTTCAGATAGGTTTTTACACTTCTCCAAAATTACTATTCCACCCCCAGAGTAACCACCATCTTATCAGAAAGATTTACTAGCACAAAGGCAAATTTCAAAATCTGATATGGTGTAGTCTAAGAGTTTTAAACACACCCTTATAAACTAACATATAGTTCCTCTTCTTTATCTTAAGATTTACTTGATTGTCTTCCAATGTTCTTCTCCTGGAATAATCTGATACCTACTCATTACTCCCACTCAACAGCAGGTGTCTGGTCTAAGGCATACTAAAGCATATCTAAGACCTCTCACTGTTGATATAAGAAATTCTTTCAGGCTTTATCTTTTCTGGAATAGTTGAGACTCTTCCTTAGATAAATAAAATCTATGCCTAAGAAGTTGTGAAGCTTCTATAGATTGCCATTAGAAAGAAAATGCTTCAGCATCTTACTAAAGTAAGTTGCTTGCATTAGAGTAAGTAATTACCAGGTATACCACAAGCCATAGGTTTAGTTAAACTCAAACCTATAATACTAGGAACAGGAAGTTTGTTAAGTCCATTGAATAGACTTATAAACGAAAATTTCCTTTTATGTCCTTGTAATAGAAAACTTTAGGTTACTCCATGTGAATGGATTAAACCATAGTTCTATTGGCTTTCTTCTTTGTTTCTTATCTTGACAATCCATTACTTGTTTAAACTCATAATGGATTTTAATCACTAGTGTCTCCCAAGTCATAAGAAGGTGAGTTCCTAGAAACTCTCCCACTACGACAAGGTACCATGAATTATGTCGAAGAAAACTAAATGGTATTGGTCTCTTCGGTTGTGACAAGACAACAGAGGCAGTGGGATCATCATATATCATATAAGATGATAGAACACTTTTGGAATCAAGAATTAAATATCTCCTTTATTTGCTACTTGTTTTCAGACTTAGTCATTATCTTAGAAAAGTAGTATTTGTTTGAACAAACACTTTCTTATCTATTGACAATGGGATGGTCCACCCCTAATCACTTAGAATAGCTAACAAACCATGGTTAACAGTTCTAGCCTTTCTTAAGATTTTGATTAGGTCATCCATGAATCTAGTAATGATTTACACGAAGTATACAACCATTACATCATTCTGAAATTGTATTACCATAGAAGGATTAAGGCAACGACTAGTAACTAATCATCAATATGCAACTCGAAATTTCTGGGGAGGTAAGTTTGGATATAATTCAAAAATCAATTTAATGATATTTGAACTGCATATCTACTAACTATTTCTCCACCCCTATCAGTTGCAAGATCTTTAACCACTTACCTTAATGGTTTTAACCATTGCTAGAAATTAATGAAATTTTTCAAACATTTCAAATTTCTTTGCTAAAAGGTATAATCTAGAGTTATCGTTTTAAGAATACAACGAAAAACTCATATCCACCCCTGAATGTACATTCATCTGCAAATGAGATGAACTACTTTCAGTGGATATAGGCATATTAACTCTTTGCAGAGATTGATCTTGTCAAATCCACTATGAACAAGATACAAATGCCATAGATTAAAAAAAAGTGGTAGTGTCTTTTGATGACATAGGTTTAGTTACATCAAAGAGTTTTTAGAATACTGCAAGTGGATCCTGGTCACAGAATACCTAACTCATATTCCATACAGTTTGAATCCATTAATAGAAGATGGATGTTGAACACTTGAGAAAGTGTAACTGTATTGTATTATGGAATTAGAAATATAAGAAAATTTCTGTTTGGAATCTAAAATTAAAGTCAAAGACTTAAATTTATACCAAATATAATGAGTAATTCTATCTTGGACCACCACTACTAATACAAACTCTAAGTCAGATTTGCCCATACAAGTAGGAGATTTCTAAGATTGAGGATTTATATCAATTGGGAATAGAATTTCGGGATTATAATCATATGCGTCATATAAAATGACATGAAATGATTTATAGACCATTCATCCAATGATATGTTTTTTAAAGCTAATTCGAAATGAATAAGCTAAGAGAAATTAGGATAATTTCGTTTATAAATAAGAATCCAACGATGCTTCAATTAGCGAAAGACAAAGTAATCTTATTTATGTAATCTTCTTGTTTCATATCGTAAAAATACTAGTCTTAGGTGTCATCAATTGATGAACAGCTAGATGTCACATATACAATATTTATCTTTCGAGATCTAACACTATTATGTATGTCTAATGGTGAAAATCCACTAGGGATTTATCTCATTAGATAAACAAGCCAAGTTAGACCAACAATGAAGATTCGAAATTAAACTACAACTTAATAACAGAAAATAACATGGTTCAATATAAATTCATACACAATTCAGAAATTATAAGCATATAGCAAGTAGGAATGACAAGTGAAAATACTAAAACTTACAATCCTAAATAATTTCCAAGGTTTTCAACAAACTGATATCAGTGTCCCGTTTAGGCGAGAGTCAAAGCTACCATTCATTGAATAGAGTTGTCGACTTCGTCTAAAATGTTAAACATTCTAGCAACCTTTTATTCGATCAAGATTGGAATTCAGCGTTGTCCCGTTTAGGCGAGAGTCAAGGCAATTCTATCTTATGAGCTTCCACCATTGTTTCATAATTTGCAAGTCAAGTATGGTCGCCACCATTAGGGTGATCCATACCATACAAAACACTTACAAACTACTTATCATGCGAGGTTAAACGGTGCGAAATTTCTAATGAACGTTCCTCCATTAGGGAGGATTACTCACTAAAACAAACGCGGTGTAAAACCCACAATGGAGATCAAATGTCTTAATAATAATCAAGCTCATTATTTAAAGTGAGTTGTATTTTCTTTGATTCTCTTTATTTAATTTATTTATTTTACATATATATATTTATTTAAAATTTCCAATTTAGAATGAAATATTCTAAATATAAATTTTAATTTAATATTTATAAATTTTACTTAGATGGATATGAAAATAACATGTATTTCTTCCATCTTAGTAATAATTTCCAATAAATATCTAGAAAAATATTAAATTTAAGTTGTTACAAAATTAATATAAATTAATTTACAACTCAAATTTAATTTTCTATAAATATACATTGCATTTCGAAAAATTAAAGTATATAAGAATACAATTTCCGAAAAATGCATATTAAAATAAAAAATAAATCCTGGAAAAATTATTCTAATTTAATGTTGGCCCAAAATTAATTTACAACAAAAAATATAATTTTCCTATTTAATTAAATATATAAGAAAAATTTTAAATATTTAAGTATGATGATGAAAATCAACTTAAATATAAATTTTCTATTTAATTAAATACACTAGAAAAATACTTCAAGCAAAAATATCACCTATCTAGATTTTCCTTTGACTAATTAATTCAATTTCTAATAATATACTTTAATTCAATTTATTTTAAATTAATCAATAAATGAAAAAATCATTGATTTAAGTTGATCCAAGAATTAATTAAAATAAATAATTAATTTACAACTTAATCTATTTTTCAAATAAAATTTGAAATTCCAGCATTTAAGAAATGCAATTTCGAAATTTGATTAATAAAATAAAGAAAAAATATATATATTTTGAAAATTATTTAAATTTAGTTGAAAAAATAAATTTCAACTAAAAATAATTTTCTATTTAATTAAATGTCATGAAAAAGAAATATTTAAGTATGATGATAAAAATCAACTTAGATGTTTAATTTTCAAATTAATTAAATGTATTAAATTCAAGAAATAAATAATTAAGTGTAGAGAAGGCTTAGTTATTAATCTCTAGTTTAATACTAGGAAAAATATACTTAAAATAAATTGTAACAAAATTAATTAATAAATAATTAATTTCACAATGTATAATATTTCCTATTTAATATTAGAAATAATAAGTAGTTTAGAAATAACTATCTAGAAAATATCTTATGCCCTAAATAAAACTCGTTTCAATATAATCAGATTTACTTATTAATATAGATCAGAAATAACATTTAATGTTGCATGGTTCACATGATTTATTTCATGATTATATGTACATAATGTATGAATTCATGTGAAACCCTTTTCACATACTTGATCCTATTTATTGTGCCGTCAACACATTGGAAAGTAAACATGACTATGTGAATAAAGTTTCCTAGATTTATCAGACATAGGGTTTTACTGATATGATAATCAACAACAAGAGTTTACTTGAATTTGGAGAAGTGCTATGTTCTTTGCAGAGCATTGGTTAAAGTAAAGCTCAGGTTGGATGCATGGAGTATGCATCGGAAGGGACCGATATTGAACTTTGACTTAGATTTATTAAACTTACCGTAATATCTATTCAAGTCAATATCGCCTAGTTGATCCTAGATCAAATGTTCTTAATCCTGTTATGATTAGGCTCAATCTTGAAAGGCTATTCGTGTTCTTTGATTTGTTAGTTAAGCCTACTCTTAGGTCAGGGTGATACGTACATTTTGGTAACACGGTAGTGCAATTGAGTGGGAGCGCTAGCATAAACAAGGAATCTATAGCTTCTATCTGGCGAATAGTAAGCAAAGGATGATCTCCTTCGAGCTTCACCAAACGAACATAAATGGTGGAGTACTCATTTCACATAAGCTGAAATATCATTTATACGGGGTCAAGTGTTTTAAGGAATATATACATTGTATGGTGTAACGGTAATTTAATCCCTTTACAGTGTAGATCATTCATATAGAGGATCAGTGATCAAATTAGGATTATAACAATGGATAACTAATGATGCATCTATATGGTGGAACATATAGAGCATTCTATATAACTGAGAGTGCAATTCTAAGTTCTATGCGTGGATTCAACGAGGAATTGATAAGTTAGTGAATTTTAGTAATAATTTCTTGATCTACTTATTGGAAGCTCGGTTATATAGACCCATGGTCCCCGCACTAGTTGAGATAATATTGCTTGTAAGACTCATGTAATTGGTTTTGATTAATCAATTATAATTCTCAAATTAGACTATGTCTATTTGTGAATTTTTCACTAAGTAAGGGCGAAATTGTAAAGAAAGAGTTTTAGGGGAATATTTGTTAATTATGATACTTTGTATGGTTCAGTTAATAAATATGATAAATGACAATATTATTTAATAATTATTTATAGTTATTAAATAGTTAGAATTGGCATTTAAATGGTTGAATTTGAAAATTGGCGTTTTTGAGAAAATCAGATGCAGAATTGAGAAAACTGCAAAATCCAAGTAAGGCCCATTACTGTACATGGCCGACCACTTGGTTTGAATTTTTAAACTGATATTTTCATTATTTTAATGCCAAATAATTCAAACCTAACCCTAGTGGAATGCTATAAATAGATAGTGAAGGCTTCAGGAAAATTACACTTTTTCTTCTGACACTTCTGATTCAGAAAAACCTGAGCCTTCTCTCTCCCTATCTTTGGCCGAACCCACTCTCTCTTTCTTCTTCCTTAAATTTCGAAATTCTTAGTGTATGAGTAGTGCCCACACACAGCAAGTGATACCTCAATCATAGTGAGGAAGATCGTGAAGAAAGACTTTCAGCAAGAAGGAGGTTTCAACATCAAAGATTCAGAGAAAGAAGATCCAGGTTCAGATTTTGATAATGCTCTGCTACAGAAAGGAATCAAGGGCTAGATATCTGAACGGAAGGAGTCATTATATTCCGCTGCACCCAATGTAAGGTTTCCTAAACTTTATATGTGTTTATTTCATCATTTTAGAAAGTTCATATTTAGGGTGTTAATCAACATACTTGTGAGTAGATCTAAGATCCTGGTAAAATAATTTCCAACAACTGGCCTCAGAGCCATGGTAATTGATTTACTTGCAAGAAATTTGAACTTTAAAACGATTGTTTGTTTGTTTTTGGATGGTATCATGTTGTATTGAGTGTTATTTGATGATTGATTGGTGTTTGTGAATTTTCGTTAAAAATAATTGAATATCTGTTTCTGGAATTATTTTTATTGGATATTATGGAAAAAATTAAGCAAGTTACTTTTTTACAGAACTCAATTTCGATTTAATTTGAATTAGTTATGATTTTTTGAAGATTCGAAAAAATCGGAGTTGTGCTGAAATTTTCCTGCGATCGCGAAAACTGTCCGTACAGCTCACAATTTTTTCGTTTTTCTTCATTTTTTCATGCTTTTTCATGGAATTAACTTCCGATTTTTTGTGTAGTTCTGTATTTATACTATTACTATTCCTAATTCAATTCTAATTATCATTTTGAATTAATTTAATATTTTTTAAATTTAATTCAAGATATTAGTGTAATTTGAATTTGAAAATAGTTAGTATCTATCTTTTTTGCTTAATAATCTATCTTATATTTTAAATTTGATTATATCTTATCTTATTTTTAAATTTAAAATTAATTTTTTTTTAAATAATTTGACTTTATTTAAATTTAAAATAAGATAACTATAATCATGTAATTTTAAAAATGTGTAAGATATTTTGCTAACTTTTAAATTTTGTTATTTTATTTATTTAAATTACATTTAAAATCTGAAAAAGATATTCATTTATCTTTCTTAATTTTTTATTTAATTTTTATTTATAAAATAACATTTAATTTTTAAAAGTAGTTAGCAAATTTTGAAATGATATTTAGGTTGGTTGAAACCTAATTTTTCAAAATTGTAGATTTAATTTTAAATTTAAATATTTAATTAAATTTCGAATTTTTTTTTATTTTTCAATTTTTTTTTTAAATTTTCGAATTTTTTTTTATTTAATTAATTATTTTCGAAATTAATTATTTAATTTAAAATTAAATAAATCCTACATCCAACTATCCAACTAACCTTGTTGCAGGAGTATGTGTTTTAGCTTGTGTGTAAGTTTTCAAAACCTATTATTACTTGATTGCAAATAGCCATGGTTACTTTTTGCCAGATCTAATGATCTGATGGCTCCCTTGGTCAAGTTAATAATTTGTAACAGGTATATTTACAATCTTCTTTCATATGTGTATGACCTAGCAACATGATAGGACCCATCCAAAGTGTGCCTGTGTGAGCCTATGTGTTTAATTTGACTATAGATACATATAGGTTGTTGTTGCTAAAATAAATTATCATAGTTCTTGATAGAATTTATTTAGGCCCATTTAGTTATTGGGCTTATTCAATTAATAACAGTTGTTCTTATTAAGGTTAAATTCCTGTCTTTTGGGCCTTGTGTGAGAGTTGGGAGCCATAGAAGTGGGTACGACATACTGAACCCAGCACCCCCTCACATGAACCACACCAATTGTGAAGGCCCATTTGCCTGATTTGAACAACTGTACTAGGTTAATTACACTAGTTTAACCTAATTAAAATTGATTAGCAACATAATTAATTTTATTTATTTTGAAATTAATTTAAGAAAATTATAGTTTAAAGAATTTTTTATTCTAAGCTAAACTATATGTATTTTCTTGTATTTAATTAAATATAGAATTATAACCATCTAGATTCTTTCTGAAGCTTAATTTAAATTTTTCATTAAATATTCCTATTTAAATTGATATTTAGTTATCTATAACTAATCAACTTAAATTTGAATATCTTTTGAATTTCAAATTTCAAAATTAAGTTGAGGAATTTTAGGCATTGGTTATTAAAAATTCTTTAAATAATTTTTTAGGTTAATATCTTTTCGAATATTAACTTAAAATGGAATATTTTAAATATTTTTTAAGTTAATAGCTTTTCGAATATTAACTTAAAATGGAATATTTTTTAAATTAAGTGGTTACAACTTAATTTTTGATATTTAATTAAATTTAAATTTGAAAAATATTTAAGTTTTAGATTTTTTCTAATACAACTTAAATTAGATATTTTTTCAAATTTTGCGGAAGAGATACTTAGTGAAATAAGATATTTTCTAGATAGTTATTTCTAGACTACTTATTATTTCTAATATTAAATAGGAAAATATTATACATTGTGAAATTAATTATTTAAATAATTAATTCTAGTACAATTTATTTTAAGTATATTTTTTCCTAGTATTAAACTAGAGATTAATAATTAAGCCTTCTCTACACTTAATTATTTATTTCTTGAATTTAATACATTTAATTAATTTGAAAATTAAATATCTAAGTTGATTTTCATCATGATACTTAAATATTTCTTTTTCATGACACTTAATTAAATAGAAAATTATTTTAAGTTGAAATTTATTTTTTCAACTAAATTTAAATAATTTTCAAAATATATTTTTTCTTTATTTTATTAATCAATTTTCGAAATTGCATTTCATAATGCAAGATGATTTTGAATTTATCTTGAAAAATAGATTAAGTTGTAAATTAATTATTTATTTTAATTAATTCTTGGATCAACTTAAATCAATGATTTTTTCATTTATTGATTAATTTAAAATAAATTGAATTAATGTATATTATTAGAAATTGAATTAATTATTCAAAGGAAAATCTAGATAGGTGATATTTTTGCTTGAAGTATTTTTCTAGTATATTTAATTAAATAGAAAATTAATATTTAAGTTGATTTTCATCATGATACTTAAATATTTGAAATTTTTCTTATATATTTAATTAAATAGGAAAATTATATTTTTTGTTGTAAATTAATTTTGGGCCAACATTAAATTAGAATAATTTTTCCAGGATTAATTTTTATTTTAACATGCATTTTCAAAAATTGTGTCCTTGAATACTTTAATTTTTCAAAATGCAATATATATTTGTAGAAAAATTAAAAATTTGAGTTGTAAATTAATTTAAATTAATTTTGTAACAACTTAAATTGAATATTTTTCTAAATATTTATTGGAAATTATTACTAAGATGGAAATAATTCATGTTATTTTCATATCCATCTAAGTAAAATTTATAAATATTAAATTTAAATTTATATTTAGAATTTTTCATTTTAAATTGGAAATTTTAATAAATATATATTTAAAATAAATAGATTAAATAATGAGATTCAAAGAAAATACAACTTTCTATAAATAATGAGCTTTATTATTAAGATATTCGATCTCCATTGTGGGTTTTACACCGCGTTTGTTTTAGTGAGTAATCCTCCCTAATGGAGGAACGTTCATTAGCAATTTCGCACCGTTTAATCTCGAATGATAAGTAGTTTGTAAGTGTTTTGTATGGTATGGATCACCCTAATGGTGGCGACCATACTTGACTTGCAAATTATGAAACAATGGTGGAAGCTCATAAGATAGAATTGCCTTGACTCTCGCCTAAACGAGACAACGCTGAATTCCAATCTTGATCGAATAAAAGGTTGCTAGAATGTTTAACATTTTAGATGAGCTGACAACTCTATTCAATGAATGGTAGCTTTGACTCTCGCCTAAACGGGACACTGATATCAGTTTGTTGAAAACCTTGGAAATTATTTAGGATTGTATGTTTTAGTATTTTCACTTGTCATTCCTACTTGCTATATGCTTATAATTTCTGGATTGTGTGTGAATTTATATTGAACCATGTTATTTTCTGTTATTAAGTTGTAGTTTAATTTCGAATCTTCATTGTTGGTCTAACTTGGCTTGTTTATCTAATGAGATAAATCCCTAATGGATTTTCACCATTAGACATACATAATAGTGTTAGATCTCGAAAGATAAATATTATATATGCAACATCTAGCTGTTCATTAATTGATGACACCTTAGACTAGTTTTTTTACGATATGAAACAAGAAGATTGTATAAATAAGATTACTTTGACATTCGCTAATCGAAGCATCGTTGGATTCTTATTTATAAACGAAATTATCCTAATTCCTCTTAGCTTATTCATTTCGAATTAGCTTCAAAACATATCATTGGATGAATGGTCTATAAATCATTTCATGTCATTCTATATTTTCTCTTAAGAAATTAAATGACGCATATGATTATAATCCCAAAATTCTATTCCCAATTGATATAAATCCTCAATCTTAGAAATCTCCTGCTTGTATGGGCAAATCAGACTTAGAATTAAATTAGTAGTGGTGGTCCAAGATAGAATTACTCATTATATTTGGTTGAATTTAAGTCTTTGACTTTAATTTTAGAATCCAAACAGAAATTTTCTTATATTTCTAATTCCAAGATACAATACAGTTACACTTTCTCAAGTGTTTAATATCCATCTTTTATTAATGGATTCAAACTGTATGGAATATGAGTTAGGTATTCTGTGACCAGGATCCACTTGCACTATTCTAAGAATTCTTTTATAAACCTAAGTCATCGAAAGACACTACCACATTTTTTTTAATCTATGGCATTTGTATCTTGTTCATAGTGGATTTGACAAGATCAATCTCTGGAAATAGTTAATATGCCTATATCCACTGAAAGTAGTTCATCTCATTCGCAGATGGATGTACATTCAGGGGTGGATATGAGTTTTTCGTTGTACTCTTAAAACGATCACTCTAGATTATACCTTATGCAAAGAAATTTGAAATGTTTGAAAAATTTCATTAATTTCTAGCAATGGTTAAAACCATTAAGGTAAGTGGTTAAAGATCTTGCGAACTGATAGGGGTGGAGAAATAGTTAGTAGATATGCAGTTCAAAGATCATTAAATTGATTTTTGAATTATATCCAAACTTACCTCCCCAGAAATTTCGAGTTGCATATTGATGATTAGTTACTAGTCGTTGCCTAAATCCTTCTATGATAATACAATTTCAGAATGATGTAATGGTTGTATACTTAATGTAAATCATTACTAGATTCATGGATGACCTAATCAAAATCTTAAGAAAAGCTAGAACTATTAACCATGGTTTGTTAGCTACTCTAAGTGATTAGGGGTGGACCATCCCATAGTCAATAGATAAGAAAGTATTTGTTCAAACAATACTACTTTTCTAAGATAATGGCTAAGCCTGAAAATAAAGTACCAAATAAAGGAGATATTTAATTCTTAATTCCAAAAGTGTTCTATCATCTTATTTGACATATGATGATCCCACTGCCTCTGTTGTCTTGTCACAACCGAAGAGATCAATACCATTTAGTTTTCTTAGACATAATTCACGGTACCTTGTCGTAGTGGGAGAGTTTCTAGGAATTCACCTTCTTATGACTTGGGAGACACTAGTGATTAAAATCCATTATGATTTTAAACAAGTAATGGATTGTCAAGATAAGAAACTAAGAAGAAAGCCAATAGAACTACGGTTTAATCCATTTACATGGAGTGACCTAAAAGTTTTCTATTACAAGGACATAAAAGGAAATTTTCGTTTATAAGTCTATTCAATAGACTTAACAAAACTTCCAGTTCCTAGCATTATAGGTTTGAATTTATCTAAACCTATGGCTTGTGGTATACCTGGTAATTACTTACTCTAATGCAAGTAATTTACTTTAGTAAGATGCTGTAGCATTTTCTTTCTAATGTAAATCTATAGAAGCTTCTCTACTTCTTAGGCATAGATTTTATCTAAGGAAAAGTCTCAACTATTCCAGAAAAGATATAGCCATGAAAGAATTCCTTAAATCAACAGTGAGAGGTCTTAGATATGCTTTTGCATGCCTTAGACCAGACACCTGCTGTTGAGTGGGAGTAATGAGTAGGTATCAGATTAATCCAGGAGAAGAACATTGGAAGACAATCAAGTAAATCTTAAGATTAAGAAGAGGAACTATATGTTAGTCTATAAGAGTGTGTTTAAAACTCTTAGACTACACCACATCAGATTTCGAAATTTGCCTTTGTGCTAGAAAATCTTTCTAATAAGATGGTGGTTACTCTGGGGGTGGAATAGTGATTTTGGAGAAGTGTAAAAACCTATCTGAAGTCTCTAGGTCAACCAGAAAGGGACTGAATGTTAAAGTTGCAGGAAAGGTACTTATTCAGTCTAAGGAAAGTTCTATACATTTTTGGCACCATTCCAAATTGCCTAAACTACTAGTGTTAATTTCCTAATTAACCAAAAGTAGTTGCCAAAGGTATAGAATCCAGTATCCCAAGAGAGTAGACATATAGAGAGGAATTTCACATTATCAATGATTTTGTGATTAAGGAAGAGTAATGGTGGAGAAAAGGTTGTGGTTAATTCAAGCTTTCAGATCCTATTATGAGAAGTTTACTACTACTACACTTGATTTGTATATCAAGGTGTTGAGATTATTTGAAACGCACTTTTTGTTTTATATTAGTGCAAGTGGGAGTTTGTTGGCTTTTATGCCCTAAATAAAACTCCTTTCAATATAATCAGATTTACTTATTAATATAGATCAGAAATAACATTTAATGTTGAATGGTTCACATGATTTATTTCATGATTATATGTACATAATGTATAAATTCATCTGAAACCCTTTTCACATACTTGATCCTGTTTATTGTGCCGTCAACACATTGGAAAGTAAACATGACTATGTGAATAAAGTTTCCTAGATTTATCAGACATAGGGTTTTACTGATATGATAATCTACAACAGAGTTTACTTGCATTTGGAGAAGTGCTATGTTCTTTCCAGAGCATTGATTAAAGTAAAGCTCAGGTTGGATGCATGGAGTATGCATCGGAAGGGACCGATATTGAACTTTGACTTAGATTTATTAAACTTACCGTAATATCTATTCAAGTCAATATCGCCTAGTTGATCCTAGATCAAATGTTCTTAATCCTGTTATGATTAGGCTCAATCTTGAAAGGCTATTCGTGTTCTTTGATTTGTTAGTTAAGCCTACTTTTAGGTCAGGGTGATACGTACATTTTGGGAACACGGTAGTGCAATTGAGTGGGAGCGCTAGCATAAACATGGAATCTATAGCTTCTATCTGGCAAATAGTAAGCAAAGGATGATCTCCTTCGAGCTTGACCAAACGAACATAAATGATGGAGTACTCATTTCACATAAGCTGAAATATCATTTATACGGGGTCAAGTGTTTTAAGGAATAAATACATTGTAGTGTGTAACGGTAATTTAATCCCTTTACAGTGTAGATCATTCATATAGAGGATCAGTGATCAAATTAGGATTATAACAATGGATAACTAATGATGCATCTATATGGTGGAACATATAGAGCATTCTATATAACTAAGAGTGCAATTCTAAGTTCTATGCGTGGATTCAACGAAGAATTGATAAGTTAGTGAATTTTAGTAATAAATTCTTGATCTACTTATTGGAAGCTCGGTTATATAGACCCATGGTCCCCGCACTAGTTGAGATAATATTGCTTGTAAGACTCATGTAATTGGTTTTGATTAATCAATTATAATTCTCAAATTAGACTATGTCTATTTGTGAATTTTTCACTAAGTAAGGGCGAAATTGTAAAGAAAGAATTTTAGGGGCATATTTGTTAATTATGATACTTTGTATGGTTCAGTTAATAAATATGATAAATGACAATATTATTTAATAATTATTTATAGTTATTAAATAGTTAGAATTGGCATTTAAATGGTTAAATTTGAAAATTGGCGTTGTTGAGAAAATCAGATGCAGAATTGAGAAAACTGCAAAATCCAAGTAAGGCCCATTACTGTACATGGCCGGCCACTTGGTTTGAATTTTTAAACTGATATTTTCATTATTTTAATGCCAAATAATTCAAACCTAACCCTAGTGGAATGCTATAAATAGATAGCGAAGGCTTCAGGAAAATTACACTTTTTCTTCTGACACTTCTGATTCAGAAAAACCTGAGCCTTCTCTCTCCCTATCTTTGGTCGAACCCACTCTCTCTTTCTTCTTCCTTAAATTTCGAAATTCTTAGAGTATGAGTAGTGCCCACACACAGCAAGTGATACATCAATCATAGTGAGGAAGATCGTGAAGAAAGACTTTCAGCAAGAAGGAGGTTTCAGCATCAAAGATTCAGAGAAAGAAGATCCATGTTCAGATTTTGATAATGCTCTGCTACAGAAAGGAATCAAGGGCTAGATATCTGAACGGAAGGAGTCATTATATTCCGCTGCACCCAATGTAAGGTTTCCTAAACTTTATATGTGTTTATTTCATCGTTTTAGAAAGTTCATATTTAGGGTGTTAATCAACATACTCGTGAGTAGATCTAAGATTCTTGTAAAATAATTTCCAACACATAGAACTTGGAATTGCACTCTCAGTCATATAGAACGCTCTATATGTTCCACGATATAGATACGCTATAAACATTTAACCATCGTTCTAATCTCAATAATCAAAGATCCTCTATAGATGATTTAAACCGAGTAGGGATAAATTTACCGTTTCACCCCTCAATGTATTTTATCCTTAAAACACTTAGCTTCCTATAAATGATATTTCAGTGAGCTAATATTATCACTGAAACAAGAGCTCTTCCTTTTATCTCTATTAAGCCAAGCTCGAAGGAAATCATCATTTCACTTCTATGTCCAGATAGAAGCTATAGATTCCATATCTATGTTTAGCGCTCCCACTCAATTGCACTATCATGTTCCCAAAATGGACGTATCACTCTGACCAAAAAGTAGGCTTAACTAACAAATCAAAGAACATGAATAGAACTCCTGAGATTGAACCTAAGCATGTCAGGATTAAGATCGTTTGATCTAAGATCAACTAGTGATATTGACTTAGAAAGATACAACGATAAGATTATAATATCTTTACCAAGATCAATATATGTCCCAGTCCAATGTATACTCCATACATCCGAAACTAGTATACTTTGCCAATGTTCTGGAAAGAACATAACACTTATCCAAGGTGTAAGTATACTTTATCGTTGATTATCACATCAGTGTAAATCCGCACTGATGAATCAGGGACTTTGTCTTTTGAAGCATATAATCACAATCACATTCCACTGTGTTGACATCACTGTAATTGTGAATGACTATATGTTCTGGACTTACCAGATTTTGTATATATTAAACTATAAACATGAAAACTACATGTAAACATAAATGACTTCTAATCTTTCATTGATAACAAATCAGATTAGATTGAAATGGGTTTTATTTAGGGCATAAAATCCCAACAACTATGTGGGCGAGTGAGACTCACACAGGAGTGAAGGACAAAGCCTTCAGAGTTGCCTAACGCTCACAAACTGTAGCGTCAGAATGCAGCAGTGGTTGCCATGTGGCAAATTCGGACAAAGTGGATTTTAACGTGTAGGGCTTCTTTTCTCAGCGCAAAATAACTAAACAACAACACAAAAATAATTAAAAAACAACTTAACCATTACATATAAATCAATTAAAGTTTATCATATTATGCAAACAAAAATAAATTTATAAGACAAAAACTTCAAAAATACAATACTGAAATAACTTAATAGTAATGAATAAACAACACGATAACAATTCTATTTTAATATAAAAATTAATTGAGCATAAACACTTATGTCAACTTAAAAAATAAAATAAAAACAACACACAAATAAAATTTATCTATATATACACATTTATTTCACTTAGTTAAATAACTAAATAACAACAAAAAATAACTGCATAAATTCCATTGCAATATGCAAATTACATAAGCATGAAAACAACTCTAAAAAAAATAAAAAATAAAAAAACTTCACTCATGTTAAAATAAAATAAGAATGTATATATATATATATATTCATTTTTATTTGATTGAATAACTAAATAACAACAAATAAATAATTGTCTAACAACTTACTATAATATACAAGTTAAATAGGCATGAAAATAATTTCATAAATTACAATAGATCCAAGAAAAAATACACAAATAATCTATAAAATAAATTTAAAAATAACTACATAACACTTGTACACCAACTTATACATTAAAAAAGTAAATATATACTTATTTTTCTCTTTGTTAAAAATAACCTAATAGCAACGAATAAACAACACAATAACAATTCTATTTTAATATGAAAATTAATTGTACATCAACTAATAGTGTAGAAAATAGGAAAGAAACCAACAAACAACAAAAAGTATGAACCATGAAAAACCATAAACTATTTTTCTCTTGATTAAACAATTAAATATGAAGAAATAAAATGACTAGATAACAACTTCATATTATAATACATAAACTAATTAGTTAACAACTCATTGCATTAACTCAAAAAAAAAAATCAAAAACAACTGATAAATAATCTTAAAGAAAAAAGTAAAAGCAACTGCAAAATACTGGTGCATTAACTTAAAAAAAATATATACCCATAAAAAGTAAACTTATATTCATTTAATTTTTTTTTACGTAGTTAAACAACTAAATAACAACGAACAAACAATTAGATAACAACCCTATTTTAATATGAAAAGTTATTAGACATCAACATGTGGTGTTAACTTGAAAAACACAAATAATCTTAGACAAATAACACAACAATAATTTTAAATCAATTGTACATCAACTAATAGTGCACAAAATGAAAGAAACCAATAAACAACAAAAAGTATGAACCATGAAAAATTAAAACATAAGCTATTTTTCTCTTGATTGAACAATTAAATATGAAGAAAATAAAATAACTAGATAACAATTTCATACTAATACGTAAATTAATTAGTTAACAACACATTACATTAACTCAAAAGAAATTCAAAAACAACTGATAAATATTCTTAAGAAAAAGAGTAAAAACAGATGCAAAATACTAGTGCATTAACTTAAAAAATATATATATACCCATAAAAAAGTAAACATATATTCATTTAATTTTCTTATGTAGTTAAATAACTAAATATATAACAAAGAGCAAACAATTAGATAACAACCCTATTTTAAATATAAAAAGTTATTAGACAACATGTGGTGTTAACTTGAAAAACACAAATAATCTTAGAAAAATAACACAACAACAATCTTAATATATGTATCCATTAAAAACTAAATATATATATATTTAATTTTTCTTAATTGAACAACTAAATAACAATAAATAAATAAATAAATATATATATAATAACTCCACTGTAACATAATATTTAAATAGACATTATAAAATAACTCCACAGGCTGCATAACTCCAAGAATAAATAAAAACACGATTAATAAATAAACTAAACTCAAAAGGAATTACAAAGCGTTTCAAAAATATATTGTACCCATAAAAATTAAATATAAATTTATTTTTCTCTTGGTCGAATAACTAATTAATAATGAACAAACAACTAAATAGCAATCCAACTTTAATATAAGAATATGAAAATTAATTAGGAATTAATACATTGCATTAACTTAAAAAATAACACTTAAGTAATCTCAAAAGAATAAATAAACTTAAAAGCAACTGCAAATTAATTTTACATCTACTCAAAAATATATGTAACAACAAAAAATTAAACATTTACTTCTTTAAAAAAAAATTGCTTTGATATTTTATCTTGGTAATATATTTTATTTTTTAATTTACACAAAGTACTATTTTTGGTTGAAAAATTACACTTTTACATTCATATATATACTTTAATATTTTTACGTTGTTCTATAAAATAACGTAAAAATAATAAAAAAAAAAACAACATGAAAATAACGTAAAAATAATATATAAATAACGAAAACTAACAATAAATTAAAAATAATACAACATAAAATAAAGACAGTATTTTCAATAAATAAAATGTTAAAATGTTAAAATTCTGAACAACTGTATTTTGTAATTTTGTTGTTTTTTTTATGTATTTTTAAAATAATTTTATCTAATATTTTTATAAAATTAATGTGATACATATTTATTTAAGATATTTTACATGAAAAATAATTTTGTAGTATATTTAAAAAAAATGATATTAAAAAAATAGAACAAAAAAAATAATACCATTAATTGTTTACTAAGTTAATATTATATTTAATATATACATTATATATTTTGTTACTATTAAAAAAAATAAAAAAAAATTGAAAAATAGTATATTTTATAATTTTTTATTAATAATTATGTCACTTTTATCATAAATATACCTTATCTTTTTTTATTAAAAAAAAATACTAATCTCAATATAAAATGAAGAGAAGAAAGAGAAAATGAAAAAAAAAAAAAGAAAGAAAAAGAGGGAATTAATATATAAAAGAGACTAAAAAGGGGGGAGAAATATGACTTAAGCAATAAAAATATTTTTGTAATTAAAGAACTTTTTGAAAAATAAAATTGAAAAACAGATTTTATAGAAAAGTATAAAAAACTAAATATAAATAAAAATGTAAAAAGAATGTCAAATTTGACATTTAAGTGTAAAAATCTCAAATATTATTTTTTATGTATATTACAATTATAAAATGTTTATTTTTTTATATGAAAGTCAGCACAATATTTACCTTTTTGTATTGGAAATGGTGTAAAGGGCAATTTCAGCTTTTCTCGGAGCTAATCATGACGATTAAATTAATATCCTCTTTTAATTAGACTAATTGCTTATGGAATTGAAGTACAAGTGAGGACCTCAATTCTATATTAATAGGGATATGTGCAGTCCTAGTAGTCTGCTCAATTAATTCATTACGATGATTCATCTTATCCAAAAAAAAAACCATTACGAAAGATGCTCTTTTAATGTTTTTCATAAAATGCCCTTGGAAATGTGTTAGATATAATGGCATGGATCTTCACCTTCATCGCCTTAACTTAAAAAATTATTACAAATTACTGTAAATTTCTTGTTGCACAATGTTAGAGCTGATGGTTTGGACAGTTAGTTTGTTATTACTGTTATGAGCTGTCAAGTTAGTTACTTAACTAACTGATTGGTTGTTATGAGTTGTTATACTCCTTTAGTCACGTGTCTATTGTTTGATCATTGTATAAATACTCTTCCATATGCAATTCGATAAAGTGACTCTTTCATCATCTCTGGCTCTCTCTTTCTTTGGTTTCTTTCTCTCTGTTTTGTTCTTGCTTTTCTCTATGTTCAGCTATGGCTAGGAGGTTTAACATGGTATCAGAGCAATTCCCGCCTCCCATGGTGAACATGGCGACCGTGGGTAACAATGGTGCTGCTGCTGCTGGAGTCAATGCTGTTGGTGCAGGAATCAATGGAGCTCAAACTCTCAACAGACAACGCACCAATCAAGATCCCGTGTTCTTCAATCATAGCATCTCAATTCGATTAAACGATCATAATTTCCTTCTCTGGAAACAGCAGATCCTCGCTGCTATAAAAGGAAATCGGTTAATGAAGTTCATTAGTGAGCCACCTCCAGAAGAGTTCTTGAATGAAGGAGATGCTGCAGCTAATCGTGTCAATCCTGTGTATACTGATTGGGAAGTTCAAGATCAGTTACTGGTCTCGTGGTTATTATCGTCTATGACAGAAAGCTTGCTCACAAGAATGGTTGGATGCAACACTTCTCATCAGATCTGGAACGCCTTAGAAAAACACTTCACTCTGAAGGTTTCGTCAAAAATCTTGGAGTTTCGAACCAAGCTGGAGAATCTGAAAAAAGGCTCTCTAAGTCTGAATGATTATTTGCTAAAGGTTAAACAAATTGTTGATCTGTTAGCATCTGTGGGAGAAGTGTTAAGCGATCGAGATCATGTAGCTGCCATTTTCAAAGGCCTTCCTAGTGAGTACGATACTTTTGTCATCTCCTCCAACACAAGGATCGAAAACTATACTGTTGGGGAAATAGAAGCTCTTCTCCTAGCTTCTGAGTCAAGAATCGAAAAATCAAGCAAAGAAGTCGATTACAGTGCAAATTTCACAACTACTGAGTTCGATCCAGCTGCTGAAGTGAATCTTGCATTCAGGCGATTTAGGCAGCAGCAGTATGCTGGAAGAGGAGGTCAGTCACTCTCCAACAATGGACAAAGTCAATTCAGCAATAGAAACTCAGCTCCTACTCAGAATTTTGGAGGAGGTAGAGGTAATTTTTCTATGAACAGAGGAGGCAGATCTGGTATGAATCTCAATAATAGGCCACAATGTCAATTATGTTTACGATTTGGACATCTTGTTCAAGATTGCTTTTATCGTTTTGACAAAGCCTTCTCAGGACCTTCTCTAAGTTCATCTAGCAGCAGCACTCAAACCTCTACTCAACCCTCAACTCAAGCCAACATTGCAACAGCTAACACAACTTGTGACACCAATTGGTACCCTGACTCGGGAGCCACAAATCACTGCACACCACAGGTTCAGAACCTAGCTAATTGTTATGACTATGATGGTCAAGATCAGATGCACATTGGTGATGGCTCAGGTTTGTCAATAAAACACTTTGGTCAATCCCTTATTTTTCCAAAATTGTCATCTCAGCCCCTTGTTCTTAACAACTTATTGCATGTCCCTGAAATAACAAAGAATTTAATTAGTGTCTCAAAGTTTGCTCATGACAATAATGTTTTCTTTGAATTTCATGATGACATGTGTCTTGTTAAGGACAAATTGACTCATTCTATCTTGCTGATGGGGAGGCACAAGAATGGCCTGTATTCTTTTGAACCAACTCAGTTCAGCATTGGATCCTCAATCCCTCATCAATCCACTTCACACCAGCAATCTGAGCCAAACACCAGCTGTAACTTTAGTTCTAAAAGTACCTTTGTTGTCACTTTAAATAACTCAAGTGCTACTGTTTCAGCTTGTATCAAATGTAATGCTGCTGTTGAGAATGAGTTTACCTTGTGGCATAACAGATTAGGGCACCCCTCTGAGAAAATTGTTCATAGTGTCTTGCAATCTTGTAATATCTCTTTAAGCAATAAAATTTCTCAATTTTCAATCTGTTCTGCCTGCTGCCTTGGGAAAATTCATAAATTTCCCTTCCCAAAGACATCCAACACAATTGTATCTGAACCATTACAACTTGTTGTTTCAGATTTGTGGGGACCTTCTCACACACCCTCTTTCAATGGTTATAGATACTACATCCACTTTGTTGATGCCTTCTCTAGATTCACTTGGTTGTATTTGCTGAAAAATAAATCTGATGCCTTCAAGGCATTCCAAAACTTTAAATTTGAAGCTGAACTTCAAATTGGCAAACCCCTTAAAGTTTTGCAAACTGATTGGGGGGGTGAATTTAGATCTTTTTCCAATTATCTTGCTGATAATGGCATACACCATAGGCATCCTTGTCCCACTACACATCAACAAAATGGTCTTGCTGAACGCAAGCATAGACACATTGTTGAAAATGGTCTTGCTTTGCTTGCTCAAGCATCCTTACCTCTTAAGTTTTGGGATGAAGCCTTTCGAACCACTGTGTACATTCACAATAGATTACCCACACCTGTGTTAGGAAACAAATCTCCACTTGAAACATTGTTTAACATCCAACCCGATTACAAATCCTTCAAAACCTTTGGTTGTAAATGCTTTCCTAATATAAGTGTTAGGTTTTATGCCCTAAATAAAACTCCATTTCAATGTAATCTATTTTATTCAACATCAATAAAGAAACAGAAGTATTTTTCATTCATTTGTGTATGTTTTGGCTCACTTTATCAATTGCTTGTCTAATTGATTTATAAATTCATCTTAAACCCTTTTCACATACTTGATCATGTTTATTGTGCTGTCATCACATTGGAAAGTAAACATGACTATGTGAATAAAGTTTCCTAGATTTATCGTACATGTGGTTTTACCGATATGATAATCTACAACAAGAGTTTACTTGTATTTGGAGAAATACTATGTTCTTTCCAGAACATTGGTTAAAGTAAAGCTCAGGTTGGATGCATGGAGTATGCATCGGAAGGGACCGATATTGAACTTTGAATTAGATTTAATTAAAGTTACCGTAAAATCTATTCAAGTCAATATCGCCAAGTTGATCCTAGATCAAATGATCTTAATCCTGTTATGATTAGGCTCAATCTTGAAAGGCTATTCGTGTTCTTTGATTTGTTAGTTAAGCCTACTTTTAGGTCAGGGTGATACGTACATTTTGGGAACACGTAGTGCACCGAGTGGGAGCGCACAAGCATAAACATGGAATCTATAGCTTCTATCTCGGCAAATAGTAAGCAAAGGATGATTTCCTTCGAGCTTGGCCAAACGAAAATAAATGGTGGAGATCTCATTTCACATAAGCCGAAATATCATTTATACGGGTCAAGTGTTTTAAGGATAAAATACATGGTAAAGATGTTACGTAATTTAATCCCTTTACTATGTAGATCATTCATATAGAGGATCATTGATCAAATTAGGATTATAACAATGGATAACTAATGATGTGTCTATATGGTGGAACATATAGAGCATTCTATATACTGAGAGTGCAATTCTAAGTTCTATGCGTGGATTCAACGAAGAATTAATAAGTTAGTGAATTTTAGTGCTAAATTTTGATCTACTTATTGGAAGCTCGCTTATATAGACCCATGGTCCCCCCACTAGTTGAGATAATATTGCTTGTAAGACTCATGTAATTGGTTTTGATTAATCAATTATAATTCACAAATTAGACTATGTCTATTTGTGAAATTTTCACTAAGTAAGGACGAAATTGTAAAGAAAGAGTTAACAAGTGGGCATATTTGTTAATTGTGATACTTTGTATGGTGCAATTAATAAATATGATAAATGACAATATTATTTAATAATTATTTATAGTTATTAAATAGTTAGAATTGGCATTTAAATGATTGAATTAGGAAATTGGCATTTTTCAGAAAATCGATACAAAAGTGGTAAAATTGCAAAATTGCAAAAATCAAGGCCCACCACCTAGCCTAGGGCCTACGACTTATGTTATCTTTTTTAAATGATTTTTTCATTATTTTAATGCCATATAATTCAAATCAAACCCTAGAAGGAATGCTATAAATAGATAGTGAAGGCTTCAGCAAAATTACACTTTCTGAATCAGAAAAACCTAGCCTCCACTCTCTTCTCTAGCCGCCACTCTCTCTCTCTTTTCTTCCTCAAAATTTCGAACCTCTCTTAGTGATTAGAGTAGTGCCCACACACATCAAGCAATACCTCAATCATAGTGAGGAAGATCGTGAAGAAAGATCAACAAAGAAAGGAGATTCAAGATCAAGGATTCGCAGAAGAAGATCCAGGTTCAGATTCTTGATAATACTCGCTACGTAAAAGGAATCAAGGGTTAGTAGATCTGAACGGAAGGAGTCATTATAATTCCGCCGCACCCAATGTAAGGTTTCTTAAACTTTATATGTGTTTAATTTATCGTTTTAGAAAGTTCATATTTAGATGTTAATAAACATACTTGTGAGTAGATCTAAGATCCTGGTAAAATAATATCCAACAACTGGTATCAGAGCCATGGTAATTGATTTACTTACATGAAATTTGGACTTTAAAACGATTGTTTGTATGTTCTTTGGATGGTATCATGTTGTATTGAGTGTTATTTGATGAATGATTGATGTTTGTTAAATTTTCGTGATAAATAATTGTGATTTCGATTCTATAATTATTTTTATTGGATAGTATGGAAAAAATTAAGCAAGTTAGCCTTTTACAGAACTCAATTTGGATTTTATTTGAATTAGTTATGATTTTTTC
Organism: Cannabis sativa; assembly: GCF_029168945.1. Classification (NCBI taxonomy): domain Eukaryota; kingdom Viridiplantae; phylum Streptophyta; class Magnoliopsida; order Rosales; family Cannabaceae; genus Cannabis; species Cannabis sativa. Next base: position 67,152,701 of record NC_083602.1, read on the forward strand.
GCATTCGACAAAATCGGCCGTGCATATTTTCTCGCGATCGCAGAACTGTCCGTACAGTTTCGGTTTTTTTCCCTTTTTCTTCAATTTTTCATACTTTTTCGCCGAATTAACTTCCAAATTTTTGTATTTGCTTTGTATATATACTAATACTATTCCTAATTCAATTCTAATTATCATTTTGAATTAATTTTATTTTTTTTTTTAAATTAATTCAAGATAATAGTGTAATTTGAATTCGAATAGAATTAGTATTTATCTTTTTGCTTAAAAACCTATCTTATTTTTAAATTTGATTATATTTTTTTTAAATTTAAGGTCAGATTTTATAAATATTTTAAAAGATATTTTGACCTTATTTAAAATAAGATATTTATAATCATGTAATTTTAAATAGATATAAGATAAAAAGTAGGTTTAATTTTTTTTAAATTTTCGAAATTTATTTTTTTTTAATTCCGAAATTATTTTTTTTTCAAATATTAAATTTTTATTTAATTATTTATTTATTCGAAATTTATTATCAAAAAAAAAAAAAATTAAATAAATCCTACTTCCAACTATCCAGCCTAATTTAACCCCGTCATGGGTAGAGTATGTGTTTTAACTTATGTGGAAGTTTTCAAAACCTATTATTACTTGATCGCAAATAGCCATGGTTACCTTTTGCCGTATCTAATGATCCGATGGCTCCCTCGTCAAGATAATAATTTGTAACAGTATAATTTACAATCTTCTTTCATCCGTGTATGACCTAGCAACATGATAGGACCCATCCAAAGTGTGCACATGTGAGCCTATGTGTTTAATTTTATTATAGATGCATATAGGTTAATGTTGCTAAAATAAATTATCATAATTATTGATAGGATTTATTTAGGCCCATTTAGCTTTTGGGCTCTATTCAATTAATAACAACATTGCTCTTATTAAGGTTAAATTCCTCTCTTTTGGGCCTCAGGTGAGAGTTGGGAGCCATGAAGTGGGTACGACATACCGAACCCAAGACACCCCTCACACAAACTACCCCAATTGTGAAGGCCCATTTGCTCGATTTGAATGACCGTACTAGGGTTAATTACACTAGTTTAACCTAATTAAAATCAATTAGCAACATAATTAATTTCATTTATTTTGAAATTAATTTAGAAAATCATAGTTTAAAGAATTTAATATTCTAAGCTAAACTATATGTATTTTCTTGTATTTAATTAAATATAGAATTATAACCATCTAGATTCTTTCGGAACTTATTTTAAATTTTTCATTAAATATTCCTATTTAAGTTGATATTTAGTTTATACATAACTAACCAACTTAAATCTGAATATCTTTTGAATTCAAAATTTTAAATTAAGTTGAGGAATTTTAGGAATTGGTTATTAAGATTCTTTAGATATTTTTTTTTAAGTTGATATTTTTTCAAATATTAACTTAAAATGGAATATCTTAGATATTTTTAGGTTAATATCTTTTTTTGAATATTTAACTTAAAATATCTACAAAATTAAGTGGTTACAACTTAATTTTGAATTTAATTAAATCTGATTTGAAAGATATTTAAGTTGATTTTTTAGATTCTTTCTAAAACAACTTAAACAAGATATTTTCAAATTTGTTCCATTTAAAATTCAAATTTTTGAATTTAATTAATAATTGAAAATTAATTAAAGTTGATTTTTTATTTAAATCAATTTTGATTTTTAATTTTTCATTATTATATTATGGAACTTATTCGATATTTATTTGAATTTATTTTTCAAATTTAAATAATAATTGAAAATTAATTAAAGTTGATTTTAATTAAACCAACTTTAATTTGTAATTTTTCATTATTATAATATCGAATATTATGATTATACAAAATACATATATATATTTTTTTTTAAATAATGAGCTTTTAATCAAGAGACATTCGATCTCCATTGTGGGTTTTACACCGTGTTTGTTTTAGTGAGTAATCCTCCCTAATGGAGGAACGTTCATTAGCAATTTCGCACCGTTTAACCTCGCATGATAAGTAGTTTGTAAGTGTTTTGTATGGTTCATGACCACCCTAATGGTGGCGACCATACTTGACTTGCAAGTTATGAAACAATGGTGGAAGCTCATAAGATAGAATTGCCTTTCGACTCTCGCCTAAACGGACAACGCCGAATTCAAATTCTTGATCGAATAAAAGGTTGCTAGAATGTTTATCATTTTAGATGAGCTGACAACTCTATTCAATGAATGATGCTTTGACTCTCGCCTAAACGAGACACTGTGTCAGTTTGTTGAAATACCTTGGAAAATAAACTATGTTAGATTTAGTATTTCTATAACATATGTAATTACTTGCTATTTTCTAAATTGTGTATGAATTTATGAGCCAAAACCTTACTTCGTTTTATTGATGTGTTGTGTTGTCATTATGAATAACCCACACCCCGATCCTCTCTTAGTTACTATCTTAGCAAAAGAACTCTATAAAGGTGAAAATGCATCCCGGTAGTTGCATTAACTCGCACCTCGTTGATGATGAATCCGAAATTCCAAAAGGCAAATCTACTGGGAATTGATTTATCAAGAGAACAATGGGTCCAACTTATCCTTAATAGTCTTCCTCCGAGTATAATGAATTTGTTATCTCTTATATGATCAACAATTCTAACTCCTCCGACATGGACAAGCTCGAAACGAATTACGAGCCCATGAACTAACTTGATTGCAATGGGTCCCCCTGGGTTTGCAATCAACAATCGAAGGAAAAGGACTAGGTATGAAGGATCTAGCAAAACTCGCTTCTTCAAGTACAATTATCGACATAATCTTCTATGTTCGAATTGTAATGGAAAGGGTCATCATGAAGAACGATGTCCTGTGCTTCTAAACAATTCAAACGAAGGTAATGCTTTTGTCTTTGAATCATGTGTTTTAGAGAACGACAAATCCATCCGGATTGTTGATTCGGGTCTACTAACCATGTATGTTCTTCACTCAGCTTGCTTGAAACCCGGGAAAATCTACTTCCGTGAGAGTTGGCCCAAAGTTGGCAATGGCGAATTAGTATCTATTGTCAGGAAAAGCCCGCATCAAGTTTCAACAAAGATTTTTAATTTTAGAAAATGTTTTATTTAGTCCAAACTTTAGTAGAAACTTGATTAGTGTCTCATGTTTGCAAACACAATCTTATATATTGAATTTTTCGAGTACAAATTGTTCAATTTCTCGTAATGGATTTCAAATATGTGTTGCTATAATGGAACAAGTGGCTTTATGTTTTAAGACCGAGTACTCAAATCTCACTAAATAGTGAACTTTTCAAAGGTAGCTAGACCTAGAAACCTAAAAAGAAAAGAGATTGATAATGATGATCAAACTTATCTATGGCATTTACGTTTAGGTCATATAGGCTTTGATAGACTCAATAGGCTCACCAAAGACGGTCCATTAAAAAATGTCGTCCTAGGTGAACCGGCCAAGATGCGAGTCCCGCCTAAGGAAAAATGACTAAACGTTCTTTCTCTGCAAAGTGGAGAGCGTGCCAAAATCCCTCTAGTGGTTAGTGCATTCCGATGTCTCATGCGACCTTTGAATGTCAAAGCCCGAGGTGGTTATGAGTATTTTGTCACTTTCATTGACGATTTCTCTAGATATAGTTTTCTTTACCTAATGCAAAAGAAATCGAAACGTTTGAAAAGTTTCAAGAATTTCATGCTTTGCCCAAAAACCAATTAGGTAAATCATTAAAGATCTGCGAACCGATAGTGGTGGAGAATATATGGATATGCGCTCAAAGATCATTTAATTGAACTTGGAATTGAATCCCAATACACCGCCCCAGCCTACTCCACAACAAAATGGAGTTGCGTAAAGAAGAAATCGCACTCTTTTGGAAATGGTTAGGTCTATGCCGAGTTATTCTACTCTGTCTACGTCCTTCTGGGGATATGCTATACAGTTGGCAAATGACATTCTTAATGTTGTTCCATCTAAAGTAGTCCCTAAGACACCCGTCGAACTTTGGAATGGTCGAACACCTAGTTTGCGCCATTACAGAATTTGGGGGTGCCTCGCTCATGTCTTAAGAAAGAAAGAAGGCAAACTTGAATCACGTACCGAAGTATGCATGTTTGTTGGAAATTCTAAAGAGACTAGGGTGGACCATTTTATAGTCACAAGGATAATAAAGTGTTTGTTTCTACAAATGCTACTTTCCTTGGAAGAGAACTATATTAAAGACTACAAAACCGAAAAGTAAAGTTGTTCTAGAGGAATTGCTATCGATATAAGTCCTTCCAATGTTCCGTCCTCTTCCACTCGTGAAGAAGACGATCCCACTCCCTCGCCTGAACAACCGAGAAATCTACTACTAAAGTTTCGTTCGAAGACAACCATACCTCGTCGTAGTGGGAGAGTTTCAACAAAACCTGCTCGTTATGGCTTGGATGGTGAAATCAATATGGTCGTAGGTGACGGTATTGATGACGATCCATTAACCTATAAACAAAGTAATGGCTAGTCCGCAACGAAACGATGGTCACCGAATGGATTCGAAATGGATTCCATGAAAAAGAACAAAGTCCGGGAATATGTAGACGCACTCGACGACTATCATCCGATAGGATGCAAGTGGGTTTACAAGAAGAAAAGAGGAGCCGGAGGCGAAGTCGAAACTTTCAAAGCTGGGACTTGTAGCCAAGGTTATACCCAAAGAGAAGGCGTGGACTATGAGGAAACTTTTAGTCCCGTTGCCATGCTCAAATCCATCCGAATTCTTCTCTCCATACTGCCGCTTTCGATTATGAAATCCGGCAAATGGATGTCAAGACCGCCTTCCTTAATGGGGTACTTGAAGAAACCATCTATATGGAGCAACCGAAGGTTATGTTCTTCCCGGGCAAGAAAAGAAAGTTTGCAAGTTAAATGTGTCTATCTATGGACTCAAGCAAGCTTCTCGCTCATGGAACAAGAGGTTTGATGAAATCATCAAAACCTACGGCTTTCTTCGTAATGAAGATGAACCTTGTGTTTACCAACTCAAGGAACACCAAATAGTAGTATTCCCGGTCCTTTATGTTGATGACATTTTGATCATTGGAAACAATGTCAAGAAAATGACTCACATTAAGGAATGGCTCAACACTCAATTCGATATGAAAGATTTGGGTGAAGCAACCTATGTTCTTGGTATTCGATTATAAGAAACCGAAGAACAGATCTCTTGCTCTCTCTCAAACGACCTACGTAGACAAAGTCTTAGAGAGATTCTCCATGAGCAACACCAATGGGGCAAACATGCCTTCTAGATATGGTATTCGTCTATTCAAGGAAATCGCCACCGATCGATCCTCAAGAGATAGAGGACATGGCGAAAATTCCCTATGCCTCTCAGCTTGGAAGTCTAATGTATGCAATGTTATGCACTCGACTCCGACATCCGTTATGCCGTTGGAATCGTGAGCAGTATCACTAATCCGTGACAAGAACATTGGAATGCAAGTATATTCCCGAAATACTTAAAGAGTACAAGGAATCTTGTGTTAGTCTACAAGGGTGGTGCTTTAAATCCCATAGGCTACAACCGATTCGCATTTCCAGCAAGTCTTCAAGACAGAAATCAACATCCGGGATGGTGTTTACTCTAGGGTGGAGCAGTTGGTTCGGAGAAGTGCTAAACAAACCGCAATATCGGACTCAACTATGGAAGCCGAATACATAGCAAGAAAGCCGCAAAGAACTTGTCCGGCTAAGAAAGTTCTTCACCAAAGATAGGAGTTGTTCCCGGAATGGAAAAGCCTCTGGTACTACTCTCGTGATAACAATGGAGCAATAGCAAACAAGAAAGAACCTCGAAGCCACAAGAGAAGCAAACACATTGAAAGGAAGTATCACATTATCGGAGAATACGTGGCAAGAGGGGACGTACTAGTTGAGAAAGTTGACACAGAGGACAACCTACCGATCCATTTACCAAAGTCTTCGCTCGTGATGTGCCTTTGAAAAGCACCGTCGAATTTAGGATTAATTGATATGTACTAATTAGTTTTATATTAGTGCAAGTGGGAGTTTGTTAGGTTTTATGCCCTAAATAAAACTCCATTTCAATGTAATCTATTTTATTCAACATCAATAAAGAAACAACAAGTATTTTTCATTCATTTGTGTATGTTTTGGCTCACTTTATCAATTGCTTGTCTAATTGATTTATAAATTCATCTTAAACCCTTTTCACATACTTGATCATGTTTATTGTCGTCATCACATTGGAAAGTAAACATGACTATGTGAATAAAGTTTCCTAGATTTATCAGACACAGGTTTTACTGATATGATAATCTACAACAAGAGTTTACTTGTATTTGGAGAAATACTATGTTCTTTCCAGAACATCAATTGGTAAAGTAAAGCCAAAGTTGGATGCATGGAGTATGCATCGAAGTGGACCGATATTGAACTTTGAATTAGATTTAATTAAAGTTACCGTAAAATCTATTCAAGTCCATATCGCCAAGTTGATCCTAGATCAAATGATCTTAATCCCCGTTATGATTAGGCTCAATCTTGAAAGGCTATTCGTGTTCTTTGATTTGTTAGTTAAGCCTACTTTTTAGGTCGTGGTGATACGTACATTTTGGGAACACGGTAGTGCAATTGAGTGGGAGCGCTAGCATAAACATGGAATCTATAGCTTCTATCCGGCAAATAGTAAAGCAAAGGATGATTTCCTTCGAGCTTGGCCAAACGAAAATAAATGGTGGAGATCTCATTTCACATAAGCCGAAATATCATTTATACTGGGTCAAGTGTTTTAAGGATAAAATACATGGTAGGGTGTTACGGTAATTTAATCCCTTTACTATGTAGATCATTCATATGTAGGATCATTGATCAAATTGGGATTATAACAATGGATAACTAATGATGTGTCTATATGGTGGAACATATAGAACATTCTATATACCGAGAGTGCAATTCTAAGTTCTATGCGTGGATTCAACGAAGAATTAATAAGTTAGTGAATTTTAGTGCTAAATTCTTGATCTACTTATTGGAAGCTCGCTATATAGACCCATGGTCCCCCCACTAGTTGAGATAATATTGCTTGTAAGACTCATGTAATTGGTTTTGATTAATCAATTATAATTCACAAATTAGACTATGTCTATTTGTGAAATTTTCACTAAGTAAGGACGAAATTGTAAAGAAAGAGTTAACAGGGGCATATTTGTTAATTGTGATACTTTGTATGGTGCAATTAATAAATATGATAAATGACAATATTATTTAATAATTATTTATAGTTATTAAATAGTTAGAATTGGCATTTAAATGATTGAATTAGGAAATTGGCATTTTTGAGAAAATCAGATACAAAAGTGGTAAAATTGCAAAATTGCAAAAATCAAGGCCCAGTCCACCTAGCCTAGGGCCGGCCACTTATGTTATCTTTTTTAAATGATTTTTTCATTATTTTAATGCCATATAATTCAAATCAAACCCTAGAAGGAATGCTATAAATAGATAGTGAAGGCTTCAGGAAAATTACACTTTCTGAATCAGAAAAACCTGAGCCTCCACTCTCTTCTCTAGCCGCCACTCTCTCTCTCTTTTCTTCCTCAAAATTTCGAACCTCTCTTAGTGATTAGAGTAGTGCCCACACACATCAAGCAATACCTCAATCATAGTGAGGAAGATTGTGAAGAAAGATCAACAAGAAAGGAGATTCAAGATCAAGGATTCGCAGAAGAAGATCCGTGTTCGCATCTTGATAATACTCGCTACGTAAAGGAATCAAGGGTTAGAGATTCGAACGAAGGAGTCATTATAATTCCGCTGCACCCAATGTAAGGTTTCTTAAACTTTATATGTGTTTAATTTATCGTTTTAGAAAGTTCATATTTAGGATGTTAATAAACATACTTGTGAGTAGATCTAAGATCCTGGTAAAATAATATCCAACAATAAGGCCATATAACAGACATAAACTTGAGTTTAGATCCTCACCATGTACTTTTCTTGGCTATAGTCTAAACCATAAAGGCTATAAATGCCTTGATAAAAATGGAAGACTATACATCTCTAAAGATGTTGTTTTTGAGGAATTTGTCTTTCCTTATGAAAATTCTGCTGTCAAAAATAGCAGCACTATGTCTGAACCCAACTCTGTTGTATCTGCTATTATTCCTGTCTGTTCTCATCCCAAAACTCATTACACCATGGCTGATTTATTTTCCAACAACACAAGGATTGATCAATCTGTTTTAAGTGACAATTCCCCACAACCTGCTGCTGTTAATAATAATGCATATGGTTCTGTTTCTCTTCCTAACAGTTGGCCATCAAGCCAACAAATTGTCTGTGATGCAGGAGAACCATCAAGAGAGCCTACTGATATTGAGCCTCCTAATGCACCAGCTGTGTGTGAGATCATTGCTCTAGCAACTCAACAAATTGAAATTGGCTAGCAAGTGGCAACAGACCAGCAATCTCCTCATTCCAATCTCTCTCCAACTGGTTCATTCGAGTTGTTTCCTGCTGGGTCTCTGCCTGTGTCTCCACCAGATGTGGCTGGCTGTCCTCATGCTCCTCCTAAGCTGAACACTCATAGCATGAAGACCAGGTCCAAGTCTGGAATCCACAAGCCCAAAGCTTACCTAGTCACAAAAGTTCCCTCAATTCTTCAAGAAGCATTGCAGCAGATTCAATGGAATAATGCAATGGCTGATGAAGTTCTAGCCTTAACAAGGAATAAGACATATACCTTGGTTAAGTTGCCTCCTGGTAGGACAGCAATTGGTTGTAAATGGGTATATCACATCAAAGAAAATCCTGATGGCACTGTCAATAAACTAAAGGCCAGGTTAGTTGCCAAAGGTTTTCATCAGCAGCCCGGATTTGATTTTACAGAGACATTTAGCCCTGTGGTAAAACCGGTCACAATTAGAGTGGTTTTAACACTTGCCTTGTCAAAAGGATGGAGTATCAAGCAATTAGATGTGAATAATGCCTTTCTCAATGGAGAATTGCAAGAAGAAGTGTACATGATTCAACCACCCGGGTTTGAGATTCCTGGCCAAACTGATTTAGTTTGCAAACTTCATAAATCTCTTTATGGCCTTAAGCAAGCTCCAAGAGCTTGGTTTGACAAACTACAACACAGCCTTTTGTCTCTTGGTTTTGTTTCATCAAATTCGGATCACTCCCTGTTTATTCTTCACAGCAATACATCTATTACCTTGGTTCTGGTATATGTAGATGATATTATTATAACAGGAAGTGATGATGCTGCTGTTGCTGATCTAATTTCCACACTCAACTCTCAGTTTGCACTCAAAGACATGGGCGTTCTGCATTATTTCTTGGGCATTGAAGTCCAATATACTGACCAAGGACTTCATTTATGTCAAGCAAAGTATGCTCGAGATCTTCTTGTTAAAGCTCAAATGGTGGATGCAAAGCCTTCTCCAACACCAATGGTCAGTACAATCCGTTTATCAGCTTATGAGGGGGAACCTATGGCCGATGTCCAACACTATCGATCAATAGTGGGAGCTCTACAATATCTTACTATTACAAGGCCTGAACTCTCCTTTAGTGTCAATCGTGTCTGCCAATTCATGCAAAAGCCATTAACTACACATTGGTTGGCTGTTAAACGGATTCTTAGGTACATCAGTGGCACCACAAACTTTGGTCTTCACCTAAAAAGACCTAAGTCCTTTGATCTTGTGGCTTTTTGTGATGCCGATTGGGCATCTGACCCTGATGACCGTCGTTCAACTACTGGCTTTGCTATTTTCTTTGGGACAAACTTAATCACTTGGAAGAGTAAAAAGCAACCAACAGTCTCACGTTCTAGTACTGAAGCAGAATATAGGAGTGTGGCAAACGTTACTGCTGAACTGTCCTGGCTACATTACCTATTTTCTGAATTGAAAATCCAGCTTCCTCAACCTCCCACAATCTGGTGTGACAACTTAAGCACGGTATTGTTGACACAGAACCCTGTTCTTCATGCTAGAACAAAGCACATCGAACTTGACTTGTATTTTGTTCGTGAGAAGGTTCTCAACAAGATGGTTCAGATTAAACATGTTCCTGCATATGATCAAATTGCTGATGGCTTGACTATGGCGATTTCGAGTGAAAGATTCTCTATGTTCAGGAACAAACTCAACATTGAAGATGCTTCAATTAAGAGTTTGAGGGGAGGTGTTAGAGCTGATGGTTTGGACAGTTAGTTTGTTATTACTGTTATGAGCTGTCAAGTTAGTTACTTAACTAACTGATTGGTTGTTATGAGTTGTTATACTCCTTTAGTCACGTGTCTATTGTTTGATCATTGTATAAATACTCTTCCATATGCAATTCAATAAACTGACTCTTTCTTCATCTTTGGCTCTCTCTTTCTCTGGTTTCTTTCTCTCTGTTTTGTTCTTGCTTTTCTCTATGTTCAGCTATGGCTAGGAGGTTTAACACACAATGACATGATATTGCTTTTAGATAAATATGATTGGCTTAAAAAAATTGTTACGTTAGGAATCAGTGTAATTTGATGTTGCACATATGATTAATTTTATTTTTTTTCTCTAACAAAGAAAAACTGATTTGTTAAGTAATTTAAACCTATTATTACAATTACATTAGGAATTAGATTTTCATCAAATCTTACGAGTTATGACAATAATGCATATTATGAACGGACTATACAATATACACGGGACATTAAGAACGAACGACACCGTTTTTGAAACAAGCAGATTATAATGCGGAGGAAACGAGTGTTGAGCGAAGAATAAGAAAAGAACAAGTTAGTTTAAGCATAATCAACAAAAGATATAAAGGTGTTGTGTTGCTTTTTTTTTCGGTTACTTTATGCATGATTCTTTCAGTGTTTTGTTCTTATTAAAAGTGAGTATAAAAAATACAATATAATATATAATATAATGTAGATATATAAAGAAGATAATAAAAGAAAAAGAAGAGGTTCTTGTTTTGAAGGACAAGAATACAAAGTAAAACGAAGTTGGTGTAGTTGTAGTTGATCATATTCATATATGATACATATATATGGTCATTAAATGTTAGAGATAGGGACTTGTTTCAGATGTATGGCATCGTTGGCATTCTACTGACCATATAATTTCTCACATGAATACCATTTTTTGTCACCGATGTCCTCATCTGTTCACTTCATGTTGTCATTTTTGGACCAAATCCTGCAAAACACAAATGTTGTCATATTAACGTAATATCATTGTCCAAGTCCTATATAAACGGTTTACCCCTATTCCAATACCAATAATCACATCCAACAACATTTTCTTCCTCATTATAAAACAAATTCAAAGTGAACTTGTAAAAGGAAAAAAAAGAGTGAAAATCATGAATTTAGATCGGTTACCTGAAGACTGTTTTGCACACATTTTGTCACTCACTTCGCCTCAAGATGCATGTCGTTCGTCTCTAGCCTCGTCTTGTGTTCGTGCCATGGCCGATTCGGATAGTCTTTGGGATCATTTTCTGCCATCTGATCTGAAAGAAATTTTATCAAGATTGGTGTTTCCTATTGTTTACTCCTCCAACAAGCAGTTGTTTTTCAAGTTATGCAGTCCATGTCTAATTGATGGTGGTAAGAAGGTACATTTTTAGATTATGGTCATAATAGTTAGTGGTACAAAATCACTTTCCTAACTATAAAATTTTCATCATTGCTTAATAATGTTGGGAAACAAATGCTGCTCTACAAAGGGTACACACATAGAGATACATATGAATCTATACGTATTGGTATATTTATCTATTACGTATAGGTAACTTATTAGTTACATAATGTGCAAACATTGAACTTTTGCTCAATTTGCTAGCTCTAGATGGTGCTTAGATGTAACAGCTCTCTCTCTTTCTTGGAATTTCTCATTACACTTGAAAGGATTTTATTCTACATTTTACAGCCACGTTGGAAGTACATTTCCAAAAAGGAATTTCTGAAAGCAAAAGTAACGTTTTGGCTTCATTCCTAAAGACTGCTTGAAAAAAAAAAAAAAAGTGTTTATGAGAGATTATACTAATGATTCATTGCTCTCATTGGTCAAGTCTTTATAATTGATTAATGTTGATAAGATTTTCAAGACGTGGTTATAAAATGTGTAATAACAATCCTTTTTGTTTAAGGATAGATTCCTAGAAAGAGAGAGAGCCGTTAGATGTAGGCACCATTTGTAGCTACAGATTGGGTCAAAGTCCTATGTCTACACATTGTGCTAGATAGTGCTTTCTAGTTTATACAGTAAGATCTTAGTAATCACATTACCAAACAAAGACCTTTGAAAAGGGTATAGTCAAATTAGAGCCCCAAAAAGATGATGCTATCGTGATCAATGAGAAAGCTAATGCAATCTTATGTGATTTGAGAAACAGTCTAGTCATTCTCCCAAAAAGATATGATTCCCCCCATGATATATACTTCGAAATATAAAATCAATATATTTTTAAACAGCGATAGCTCTTTCTAGATAGATTATATATATATTTATAGATATTGTTCAAAGGCTGAAAGTACGCTATAATAGAAGTTGATCATATATATTAAGCATTGACTTATTACATGTGATTATACAACTACTATCTGTACATAGCTAACTTGAAGTCTTTGATATAATATTAGGAGAATATTAAATATGTATTAGTAGTAGTTTTTTTAATTTGCTTGTGCATGGACAGGCGGTGGATCAAATATGAATTCTAGTGATAAGAGTTCATATTTGTTGCGCTGCCTGTTGTTGCTCAAGTGGCTTATTTTAGGTTAATATGTGTATCCATAAGAAAAATTTACCAAATAAATTTAACCCAAAATTTTTAAAGTGAAAAACCTTGATATATTATATAGCATTTGAATTTAAATCTATATTGTTATGAATATGCTGATGAATATGATTGTCAACATTTCTTTGTTCCCCTCCAAAAATACAAATCTTTGCCTCAGATATTTTGGATAGAAAAATCAACAAATAAGAAATGCATTATGCTGAGTGCAAGGGAGCTCTCTATAACATGGGCAAGTCATCCTTTATATTGGACTTGGAAACCGCAATTCCTGAATCAAGGTCTATTCTCTTCTCAAATTTCTTGATTACTAGAAACATGGATCTAATCTAATTAAATAATAAATTAGCTATAACCTTTTCCTTTCTTTTTTTCTACATGAAAATAATAAAACAAATGGAATTAACAAGAAAAACTCAGGTTTGCAGAAGTAGCTGAGCTCATAACAATGTGGTGGCTAGAAATTTGTGGCACTGTGAACACCAAAATGCTCTCCCCAAACACACTTTACACAGCCTATATGGTTGTGAGGTTCGCGGACCGCGCATACGGATTAGATTTTCTACCTTCTGAGGTTTCAGTTGAAGTTGGTGATTTCAAAGCAGTTGGCAAAGTGAACTTGAGTCCTCAAGAAGGAAGAAGGAAACATTATTTCCAACGTGTGCATTTTCTAAAGGAAATGGGGGCTTTGAGGTCAAGGTTGCTTAAAGATGAAGAAAGTATAGTCTTTGGTGAGGGAGATAATGGTTGGATCAAGATTGAATTGGGAAGCTTTTTCAATGACTGTAATGGTGAGGAGCTAAAGATCAGCCTCAGGGAAGTGAAGGGTCAGCACCTTAGAGGAGGTTTAATTGTTGAGGGAATTGAAATAAGGCCTAAACATCATTGAATGTCTCCAAAATGTTAATTTTTTGTTTTTTATTTTTAGTGATTGGCAATTTAGCTTACCAGGGATGTTTCTTTGAAGTATTTTTTGGCGATAAAAATTGAGAAACACTATGCATGCCTATGTTTGGAAATTGGAATTTTGTGAAAAAAAGAAAAGATTGGGAAGGAAACTGTGAAAAAGAACCAATTTTCTTATGTTCGGTAAAGAGGAAAATTGCTAAAAAAAATTGATTTTAAATATTTAAGTAATTTGCACTATAAATATTAATTATTTTTTTACAATAATTATGTTGAAGTTTTGCCACGTGGTAGTTCTTAATTGGTTTAAGTTATTAAATTTTTATTTTTTATTTAAAAATAATTTAAATATACTAATAAGAAAATGATCACACCGATAATGACTTGATGGCTAGGCATTTACATAAATTTAATAAATATAACCTTGATATTATTATTGTCAAAAATTAAATTTAGGTATTTATCTGCAACCAAAAATTAAATTTAATTATTTTCGGTACAAATTATTCTTTTAATTATTGGCCAATTATATAATTCCTTCACTTACCTTAACTTATTGTGAATCACTACATTTAAGCTTGAAGATGTATTTTTGGTAGAGCTTTTTTCATAAATGTACAACAAAAACAACATAATTACGAAAAAATGTACCAAAAAAAAATTATTTTAAAAACTTATACATTTTGAAAACTTATTACATGAAACCATACATTTTAATCATTAAATAAAAAAATATGTTTATTAAAACTCAAAATAAACAATTTCGTAAAATTAATTAAGCAGTTTTATAAAAATAAACAAGTTAAATATTTTTTTATTAAAAAATAATTGTTTATTATATTTTAGTATGAATTATTATAATTTAATAATATTTTTTTAATAAAATATAATATCAAAATTGTAAACATTAATGTATATAAATATAAATTAATACATAAAATTACTAAAAATAAACATGACACATAGAGTGGTATAATAAACATATACGAATATTATTATTTTGTTTATTAAATTAGTATGTTTAATAAATAGAAAATAAAATAAACATATATAAAGTATTTTATATTATTAGTATGTTTATTATAATTGTAAACATAAAAATAGACATAGCCAATTTATACTATACTAAAATAAGTATATTTTTATTCTTTGTTTCTATATATTGATTATTTTCTAATGAGTTAGTGAACGAATTTTCTTTTGAAGTATAATTTTTACATCAAAATATAAATAAACAAACATAACTTTATAAACTCCAAAAATTATTTAATTAGAAAAAATAAACATAACACAATAAACAAAGAAAAAGTTAAAGGTAAACAATTTTTTTATATATATTATTTATTTTTTTTAAAATTGCTAAAAAATAAACATAACACACATAGAGTGATATAATAAACCTATGTGAATATTATTATCTTGTTTATTAAATTAGTATGTTTAATTAATAGAAAATAAAATAAACACATATATAAAATGTTATTATATTATTGGTATGTGTTGAGCGAGGTTTTTAGCAAACAATAAAATAATATATAAGAAGAGCTGTAGAAAGTTTAATGCAAGAGATTTTTACGTGGTTGGGGCATTAATGAGCCTTAGTCCACGAATCTTTATTATTTATGAGAGTATTTATTACAGAGAATGTTCTTGGTGGATTTCTCTCCTATTTTCTCTCTTTGATTCCTTAAAACCAAATTGTTCGACCCCTTTTCAATCTGTTTGTGGGGTATTTATAGTGTTTATCTGGAGTGATCCCTAGGAATGGATCACTTGCCTTTCTATGCTAGCTTCATAGGGCCACATATTCCTAGTAGATACAAAATAGGAAATACATGACCTATACCGTAGGTATTTTAGGAGTTAGGTGGATATGATCTTTTATCCCCTCTAGAGTTATGTGATTTCTCATAAAGTAGCCATCACTAGACTCATTGATTATAGTGTAATAGCCGTATAAAGGGGGTTACGCCATCTGTCATGTCGTTTATGGAGATTTCAATACGCCTTCCCCCATGCGGCATTAAATGCGAAGTGACTGTTCAAGGGATCTCTATACCTCCCGGAACTGCCTTAGCATGACTCTGGCTTCCCGGAGAGTAGAGATATTTCTTATGCTCTCCTCCGGGAGACACCTTCCCTGAGATATTCCTCATTTGCCTAAGACTTAGTTGATTTTCATAAATGATGGCTCTTACAGATCCACGTGTCACCTTTATCCGCGTCCACGTATTTAGGGAAAAATCTAGGGCAACATTTACCCCCAAGCCTCATTTAGTGAAGGGTAAGTGAGGCTTTCTTGGTGCCTTCCGGTTAGCTTATTGGTACAATGGCACGTGCTTCAAGCGCGTGAGCTGCATTTATGATGGTCATCATTAATATTTATTTCCTTTTGCAGGCAACGATTCGCTTCTCGTCCATTGAGAAACAGGCGCATTTAATCTGGGTGTCAAAAAAGTACTCAAACGTTTTCAACCGCCCTGGCGCCCATTTACCTCAATCGTTGGATTTATAGAATCCGAATCGATTACGATTCCCACCGTACGATGGTGTCTGTGTTGGAAATTTATTTTACCAGGATCTTAGATCTACTCACAAGTATGTTGATTAACACCCTAAATATGAACTTTCTAAGACGATGAAATAAACACATAAAGTTTAGGAAACCTTACATTGGGTGCAAAGGAATATAATGACTCCTTCCGTTCAGATATCTAGCCCTTAATTCCTTTCTGTAGCAGAGCATTATCAATATCTGAACCTGGATCTCTTTCTCTGAATCTTTGATGCTGAAACCTCCTTCTTGCTGAAAGTCTTTCTTCACGATCTTCCTCACTATGATTGAGGTATCACTTGCTGTGTGTGGGCACTACTCATACACTAAGAATTTCGAAATCTCAATGAGGAAGAGAGAGAGAGTGGATTCGGCCAAAGATAGGGAGAGAGAAGGCTCAGTTTTTTTTTCTGAATGAAAAAGTAGAAAATTTAAGTGTAATTTTCCTGAAGTCTTCACTATCTATTTATAGCATTCCACTAGGGTTAGGTTTGAATTATTTGGCATTAAAATAATGAAAATATCAGTTTAAATTTCCTACAAAAGTGGCTGGCCCTATACAAGTGGATTTGGGCCTCACTTTTTGCAATTTTACAGTTTTATCTTTTCTGCATCTGATTTTCTCAAAAACGCCAATTTTCAAATTCAACCATTTAAATGCCAATTCTAACTATTTAATAACTATAAATAATTATTAAATAATATTGTCATTTATCATATTTATTAATTGAACCATACAAAGTATCATAATTAACAAATATGCCCCTAAAACTCTTTCTTTATAATTTCGCCCTTACTTAGTGAAAAATTAACAAATAGACATAGTCTAATTTGAGAATTATAATTGATTAATCAAAACCAATTACATGAGTCTTACAAGCAATATTATCTCAACTAGTGCGGGGACCATGGGTCTATATAACCGAGCTTCCAATAAGTAGATCAAGAATTTATTACTAAAATTCACTAACTTATTAATTCTTCGTTGAATCCACGCATAGAACTTAGAATTGCACTCTCAGTTATATAGAATGCTCTATATGTTCCACCATATAGACACATCATTAGTTATCCATTGTTATAATCCTAATTTGATCACTGATCCTCTATATGAATGATCTACACTGTAAAGGGATTAAATTACCGTTACACCCTACAATGTATTTATTCCTTAAAACACTTGACCCCGTATAAATGATATTTCAGCTTATGTGAAATGAGTACTCCACCATTTATGTTCGTTTGGTCAAGCTCGAAGGAGATCATCCTTTGCTTACTATTCGCCAGATAGAAGCTATAGAATCCATGTTTATGATAGCGCTCCCACTCAATTGCACTACCGTGTTCCCAAAATGTACGTATCACCCTGACCTAAAAGTAGGCTTAACTAACAAATCAAAGAACACGAATAGCCTCTCGAGATTGAGCCTAATCATATCAGGATTAAAATCATTTGATCTCGGATCAACTAGGCGATATTGACTTGAATAGATATTACGGTAAATTTAATAAATCTAAGTCAAAGTTCAATATCGGTCCCTTCCGATGCATACTCCATGCATGCAACCTGAGCTTTACTTTAACCAATGCTCTGGAAAGAACATAGCACTTCTCCAAATGCAAGTAAACTCTGTTATAGATTATCATATCAGTAAAACCCTATGTCTGATAAATCTAGGAAACTTTATTCACATAGTCATGTTTACTTTCCAATGTGTTGACTGCACAATAAACAGGATCAAGTATGTGAAAAGGGTTTCAGATGAATTTATACATTATGTACATATAATCATGAAATAAATCATGTGAACCATGCAACATTAAATGTTATTTCTGATCTATATTAATAAGTAAATCTGATTATATTGAAATGAGTTTTATTTAGGGCATAAAACCCAACAAACTCCCACTTGCATAATATAAAACAAAAAGTGTGTTTCAAATAATCTCAACACCTTGATATACAAATCAAGTGTAGTAGTAGTAAGCTCCTCATAATAGGATCTGAATGGCTGAATGAAACACAACCTTTTCTCCACCATTACTCTTCCTTTAATCACAAAATCATTGATGATGTGAAATTCCTCTCTATATGTCTACTCTCTTAGGATACTGGATTCTATATCTTTTGCAACTACTTTTGGTTAATCCGGAAATTAACACTAGTAGTTTAAGGCAATTTGGAATGGTGCCAAAGATGTATAGAACTTTCCTTAGACTGAATAAGTACATTTCCTGCAACTTTAACATTCAGTCTCTCTCTGGTAGAACCAGAGACTTCAGATAGGTTTTTACACTTCTCCAAAATCACTATTCCACCCCCAGAGTAACCACCATCTTATCAGAAAGATTTTCTAGCACAAAGGCAAATTTCAAAATCTGATATGGTGTAGTCTAAGAGTTTCAAACGCACCCTTATAGACTAACATATAGTTCCTCTTCTTAATCTTAGGATTTACTTGATTGTGTTCCAATGTTCTTCTCCTGGATTAATCTGATACCTACTCATTACTCCCACTCAACAGCAGGTGTCTGGTCTAAGGCATACAAAAGCATATCTAAGACCTCTCACTGTTGATTTAAGAAATTCTTTCATGGCTTTATCTTTTCTGGAATAGTTGAGACTTTTCCTTAGATAAATAAAATCTATGTTTAAGAAGTTGTGAAGCTTCTATAGATTGCCATTAGAAAGAAAATGCTTCAGCATCTTACTAAAGTAAGTTGCTTGCATTAGAGTAAGTAATTACCAGGTATACCACAAGCCATAGGTTTAGATAAACTCAAACCTATAATACTAGGAACAGGAAGTTTTGTTAAGTCCATTGAATGGACTTATAAACGAAAATTTCCTTTTATGTCCTTGTAATAGAAAACTTTAGGTTATTCCATGTGAATGGATTAAACCATAGTTCTTTTGGCTTTCTTCTTAGTTTCATATCTTGACAATCCATTACTTGTTTAAACTCACAATGGATTTTAATCACTAGTGTCTCCCAAATCATAAGAAGGTGAGTTCCTAGAAACTCTCCCACTACGACAAGGTACCGTGAATTATGTCTAAGAAAATGGTATTAATCTCTTCGGTTGTGACAAGACAACAGAGGCAGTGGGATCATCATATGCTATATAAGATGATAGAACACTTTTGGAATCAAGAAAAATATCTCCTTTATTTACTACTTGTTTTCAGACTTAGTCATTATCTTAGAAAAGTAGTATTTGTTTGAACAAACACTTTCTTATCTATTGACAATGGGATGGTCCACCCCTAATCACTTAGAATAGCTAACAAACCATGGTTAACAGTTCTAGCTTTTCTTAAGATTTTGATTAGGTCATCCATGAATCTAGTAATGATTTACGTTAAGTATACAACGATTACATCATTCTGAAATTGTACTACCATAGAAGGATTTAGGCAACGACTAGTAACTAATCATCAATATGCAAATCGAAATTTCTGGGGAGGTAAGTTTGGATATAATTCAAAAATCAAATTAATGATCTTTGAACTGCATATCTACTAACTATTTCTCCACCCCTATCAGTTCGCAAGATCTTTAACCACTTACCTTAATGGTTTTAACCATTGCTAGAAATTAATGAAATTTTTAAACATTTCAAATTTCTTGCTAAAAGGTATAATCTAGAGTTATCGTTTTAAGAATACAACGAAAAACTCATATCCACCCCTGAATGTACATCCATCTGCGAGTGAGATGAACTACTTTCAGTGGATATAGGCATATTAACTCTTTGCAGAGATTGATCTTGTCAAATCCACTATGAACAAGATACAAATGCCATAGATTAAAAAAATGTAGTTGAGTCTTTTGATGACTTAGGTATAGTTACATCAATGAGTTCATAGAATACTGCAAGTGGATCCTGGTCACAGAATACCTAACTCATATTCCATACAGTTTGAATCCATTAATAGAAGATGGATATTAAACACTTGAGAAAGTGTAACTGTATTGTATTCTGGAATTAGAAATATAAGAAAATTTCTCTTTGGAATCTAAAATTAAAGTCAAAGAATTAAATTTATACCAAATATAATGAGTAATTCTATCTTGGACCACCACTACTAATACAAACTCTAAGTCAGATTTGCCCATACAAGTAGGAGATTTCTAAGATTGAGGATTTATATCAATTGGGAATAGAATTTTGGGATTATAATCATATGCGTCATTTAATTTCTTAAGAGAAAATATAGAATGACATGAAATGATTTATAGACCATTCATCCAATGATATGTTATTGAGCTAATTCGAAATGAATAAGCTAAAAGGAATTAGGATAATTTCGTTTAAAAAAAGAATCCAACGATGCTTCGATTAGCGAAAGTCAAAGTAATCTTATTTATACAATCTTCTTGTTTCATATCGTAAAAATACTAGTCTAAGGTGTCATCAATTGATGAACAGCTAGATGTCGCATATACAATATTTATCTTTCGAGATCTTACATTATTATGAATGTCTAATGGTGAAAATCCACTAGGGATTTATCTCATTAGAAAAACAAACATGTTAGACCAACAATGAAGATTCGAAATTAAACTACAATTTAATAACAGAAAATAACATGGTTCAATATAAATTCATACACAATTCAGAAATTATTAAACATATAGCAAGTAGGAATGACAAGTGAAAATACTAAAACATACAATCCTAAATAATTTCCAAGGTTTCCAACAAACTAATACAGTGTCCCGATAGGCGAGAGTCAAAGTATCATTCATTGAATAGAGTTGTCAGCTCATCTAAAATAGAAACCATTTTAGCAACCTTTTATTCGATCAAAATAAGAATCCAACGTTGTCCCGGTAGGCGAGAGTCAAGGTTATTCTCATTTTATGAGCTTCCACCATTGTTTCATGTTTTATAAGTTTATCTTTAAGTAGTTACCGTAGGGGAGAGTCTAATAGAGATGAAAACTTACAAAACACTTATCAAAGGAGATCTTACGGTATTAAATGCGTTCAACGAATAACCATCCATAGGGGGACGAAGTCTAGCATCTCGAGGTTATATTGAAAACATTTAACTATTGTAAGACCAACAATAAAGATCGAATATCTTAATAATAATAAAGCTCATTATTTAAAGTGAGTTATATTTTCTTTGATTCTATTTATTTTAAATATATATTTATTTAATTAAAATTTCCAATTTAGAATGAAAAATTCTAAATATAAATTTTAATTTAATATTTATAAATTTTACTTAGATGGATATGAAAATAATATGAATTATTTCCATCTTAGTAATAATTTCCAATAAATATTTAGAAAAATATTCAATTTAAGTTGTTACAAAATTAATTTAAATTAATTTACAACTCAAATTTAATTTTCTATAAATATATATATTGCATTTCGAAAAATTAAAGTATTCAAGGACACAATTTTTGAAAGTGCATGTTAAAATAAAAAATTAATCCTGGAAAAATTATTCTAATTTAATGTTGGCCCAAAATTAATTAATAAAATTAATTTACAACAAAAAATATAATTTTCCTATTTAATTAAATATGTATAAGAAAATTTTCAAATATTTAAGTATGATGATAAAAATCAACTTAAATATTAATTTTCTATTTAATTAAATACACTAGAAAAATACTTCAAGCAAAAATATCACCTATTTAGATTTTCCTTTGACTAATTAATTAAATTTCTAATAAAATATATTTTACTTCATTTATTTTAATTTAATCAATAAATAAAAAAATCATTGATTTAAGTTGGTCCAAAATTAAAATAAATAATTTACAACTTTAATCTATTTTTTAAATAAAATTCGAAATTCCAGCATTTAAGAAATGCAATTTCGAAATTTGATTAATAAAATAAAGAAAAAAAAAATTTGAAAATTATTTAAATTTAGTTGAAAAAATAAATTTCAACTAAAAATAATTTTCTATTTAATTAAGTGTCATGAAAAAGAAATATTTAAGTATGATGATGAAAATCAACTTAGATATTTAATTTTCAAATTAATGAAATGTATTAAATTCAAGAAATAAATAATTAAGTGTAGAGAAGGCTTAATTATTATCTCTAGTTTAATACTAGGAAAAATATACTTAAAATAAATTGTACCAAAATTAATTATTTAAATAATTAATTTCACAATGTATAATATTTTCCTATTTAATATTAGAAATAATAAGTAGTCTAGAAATAACTATCTAGAAAATATTTTTTTTGACCAAGTATCTTTTCCACAAAATTTGAAAAAATATCTAATTTAGGTTGTATTAGAAAAAATCTAGAACCTAAATATTTTTCAAATTTAAATTTAATTAAATATCAAAAATTAAGTTGTAACCACTTAATTTGAAAAATATTCCATTTTAAGTAAATATTCGAAAAGATATTAACTTAAAAAATATCTAAAATATTCCATTTTAAGTTAATATTCGAAAAGATATTAACTTAAAAAATATCTAAAGAATCTTAATAACCAATGCATAAAATTCCTCAACTTAATTTTGAAATTTTAAATCCAAAAGATATTCAGATTTAAGTTGATTAGTTAGAGATAACTAAATAACAACTTAAATAAGAGTATTTAATGAAAAATTTAAATTAAGCTTCAGAAAGAATCTAGATGGTTATAATTCTATATTTAATTAAATACAAGAAAATACATATAGTTTAGCTTAGAATAAAAAATTCTTTAAACTATAATTTTCTTAAATTAATTTCAAAATAAATGAATTTAATTATGTTGCTAATCAATTTTATTAGGTTAAACTAGTTTAATTAACCTAGTACAGTTGTTCAAATCAGGCAAATGGGCCTTCACAATTGGGATGGTTCATGTGAGGGGGTGCTGGGTTCAGTATGTCGTACCCACTTCTATGGCTCCCAACTCTCACACAAGGCCCAAAAGAGAGGAATTTAACCTTAAAATGAACAACTGTTATTAATTGAATAGGCCCAAAAACTAAATGGGCCTAAATAAAATCTATCAAGAACTATGACATTTTATTTAGCAACAACAACCTATATGCATCTGTAATGAAATTAAACACATAGGCTCACACAGACACACTTTGGATGGGTCCTATCATGTTGCTAGGTCATACACAGATGAAAGAAGATTGTAAATATACCTGTTACAAATTATTTACTTGACCAAGGGAGCCATCAGATCAATAGATCTGGCAAAAGGTAACCATGGCTATTTGCAATCAAGTAATAATAGGTTTTGAAAAACTTACGCACAAGCTAAAACACATACTCCTGCAACAAGGTTAGTTGGATAGTTGGATGTAGGATTTATTTAATTTTAAATTAAATTATTAATTTCGAAATAATTAGTAATAATAAAAAAAAAAATTCGAAAATTTAAAAAAAAAATTGAAAAATTCGAAATTTTAAAAAAAAAAAAATTTAAAATTAAACCTACAATTTTGAAAAATTAGGTTTCAACCAACCTAAATATTATTTCAAAATTTGCTAACTACTTTTAAAATTTAAATGTTATTTTATAAATAAAAAATTAAAAAAGATAAATGAATATCTTTTTCAGATTTTAAATGTAATTTAAATAAATAAAATAACAAAATTTAAAAGTTAGCAAAATATCTTACACCTTTTTAAAATTACATGATTATAGTTATCTTATTTTAAATTTAAATAAGGTCAAATTAAAAAAAAAAAATTAATTTAAAATATTTAAAATCTGACCTTAAATTTAAAAATAAGATAAGATATAATCAAATTTAAAAATAAGATAGATTATTAAGCAAAAAAGATATATAGTAACTATTTTCAAATTCAAATTACACTAATATCTTGAATTAAATTTATAAAAATATTAAATTAATTTATAATGATAATTAGAGTTGAATTAGGAATAGTAATAGTATAAATACAGAACTACACAAAAAATCGGAAGTTAATTCCATGAAAAAGCATGAAAAAACAAAGAAAAACGAAAAAATTGTGAGCTGTACGGACAGTTTTCGCGATCGCAGGAAAATTTCAGCACAACTCCGATTTTTTTCGAATCTTCAAAAAATCATAACTAATTCAAATTAAATCGAAATTGAGTTCTGTAAAAAAGTAGCTTGCTTAATTTTTTCCATACTATCAAATAAAAATAATTCCAGAAACAGATATTCAATTATTTTTAACGATAATTCACAAACACCAATCAATCATCAAATAACACTCAATACAACATGATACCATCCAAAAACAAACAAACAATCGTTTTAAAGTCCAAATTTCTTGCAAGTAAATCAATTACCATGGCTCTGAGGCCAGTTGTTGGAAATTTATTTTACCAGGATCTTAGATCAACTCACAAGTATGTTGATTAACACCCTAAATATGAACTTTCTAAAACGATGAAATAAACACATATAAAGTTTAGGAAACCTTACATTGGGTGCACCGGAATATAATGACTCCTTCCGTTCAGATATCTAGCCCTTGATTCCTTTCTGTAGCAGAGCATTATCAATATCTGAACCTGGATCTCTTTCTCTGAATCTTTAATGTTGAAACCTCCTTCTTGCTGAAAGTCTTTCTTCACGATCTTCCTCACTATGATTGAGGTATCACTTGTTGTGTGTGGGCACTACTCATACAGTAAGAATTTCAAAATCTCAATGAGGAATAGAGAGAGAGTGGATTCGGCCAAAGATAGGGAGAGAGAAGGCTCAATTTTTTTTTTTGAATGAAAAAGTAGAAAATTTAAGTGTAATTTTCCTGAAGCCTTCACTATCTATTTATAGCATTACACTAGGGTTAGGTTTGAATTATTTGGCATTAAAATAATGAAAATATCAGTTTAAATTTCCTACAAAAGTGGCCGGCCCTATACAAGTGGATTTGGGCCTCACTTTTTGCAATTTTGCAATTTTATCTTTTCTGCATCTGATTTTCTCAAAAACGCCAATTTTCAAATTCAACCATTTAAATGCCAATTCTAACTATTTATAACTATAAAAATTTATTAAATAATATTTTCATTTATCATATTTATTAATTGAACCATACACAGTATCATAATTAACAAATATGCCCCTAAAACTCTTTCTTTACAATTTCGTCGTTACTTAGTGAAAAATTCACAAATAGACATAGTCTAATTTGATAATTATAATTGATTAATCAAAACCAATTACATGAGTCTTACAAGCAATATTATCTCAACTAGTGCGGGGACCATGGGTCTATATAACCGAGCTTCCAATAAGTAGATCAAGAATTTATTACTAAAATTCACTAACTTATTAATTCTTCGTTGAATCCACGCATAGAACTTAGAATTGCACTCTCAGTTACATAGAATGCTCTATTTGTTCCACCATATAGACACATGATTAGTTATCCATTGTTATAATCCTAATTTGATCACTGATCCTCTATATGAATGATCTACACTGTAAAGGGATTAAATTACCGTTACACCCTACAATGTATTTATTCCTTAAAATACTTGACCCTGTATAAATGATATTTCAGCTTATGTGAAATGAGTACTCCACCATTTATGTTCGTTTGGTCAAGCTCGAAGGAGATCATCCTTTGCTTACTATTCGCCAGATAGAAGCTATAGATTCTATGTTTATGATAGCGCTCCCACTCAATTGCACTACCGTGTTCCCAAAATGTACGTATCACCCTGACCTAAAAGTAGGCTTAACTAACAAATCAAACAACACGAAGAGCCTCTCGAGATTGAGCCTAATCATATCAGGATTAAGATCATTTGATCTAGAATCAACTAGGCGATATTGACTTGAATAGATATTACGGTAAGTTTAATAAATCTAAGTCAAAGTTCAATATCGGTCCCTTCTGATGCATACTCCATGCATCCAACCTGAGCTTTACTTTAACTAATGCTCTGGAAAGAACATAGCACTTCTCCAAATGCAAGTAAACTCTGTTGTAAATTATCATATCAGTAAAATCCTATGTCTGATAAATCTAGGAAACTTTATTCACATAGTCATGTTTACTTTCCAATGTGTTGAATGCACAATAAACAGGATCAAGTATGTGAAAAGGGTTTCAGATGAATTTATACATTATGTACATATAATCATGAAATAAATCATGTGAACCATGCAACATTAAATGTTATTTCTGATCTATATTAATAAGTAAATCTGATTATATTGAAATGAGTTTTATTTAGGGCATAAAACCCAACAATCTGATCACAGCTGTCTTGCACCCTTTCTGGTCTATAAAACCCAGCATTTTTCCTTCACTGGGTTACTTTCACTATTTCGCCATTTCGCCCCAAGAAACCCCTCTAGGAAAATCTTTAGAAATCATAGATTTCCTACTGTTGTTTCTCCGTCGTTGCCAATCTGCATTCTACCGTCGATCATCATCAACTTCCAGCTCACAACCTTTACGTAAGTTTCCTGAGCACTTTTTACTTTCTGTTCTCTTGCACGTTAGGGTAAAGCTTTTGGTAAAGTATTTGATTTTTGTGGAATGATTTTAGCGAGGACCGTCGCATGGCGTATATATATATCTATTTTTTTTTTGTGTTCTGCTGCTTTCTTTCTCTTTCGTTTTGTGATCCACCTTTTTGTTGAGGGACTACTTAGAGTATGGAATGGTTTTCATACTTATGTTCCCTTTCTCGTTTTTTTTCTTTCTTTTTCCTCTGCTTTCGCTGCCTTTGAGACATTTGCACCCGATGTTTGCCTAGGAGAATCCCTGGATTTTCCATTTTTGGCAAACATCTGGAGGGGGCCTCTTTCCAGCGGTTAGGGGACCCCCATTCCCTCTTTTCACATTAGGATTTGGTTTGGGGGCTAATTGCTGGATTTTCCTTTTTCAGAATCTCGCTATCTTCAAGAAATTTCTATCTCTACATCCGGAGCTAAATCCTCCTCAAAGGATCTACTACCTTGGCCACCTTGGAAGAGGTGATGAAGGGACCCATAGTCCTGGAGAAGTACACGTGCCGATCCATCAGCTGGGAGGCGGACGAGTTGCACTCAACCTTAACCTGTGCCCACCAGTTGGAAAAGATCGTAACTGTGGCCGGGATCAAGCCTTCTGCTTCTTGAGTCTTTCACTGCATGGCCCGAGATGAGGAAACGCCCAACCGTAACTACGATGGCTTTGGGGCTTGGAGCCAGACTCATCTCATGTTTGGGGCCATGCTACCGCTTCAAGATTACTTCATCAACTTTTTAGTTTTTGTCGGCCTTGCGCCTTACCAACTCATTCCCCAAGCGTACCGCCTGCTGTCAGACTTGTTTATTTTTTATGTAGCCAGAGGCTGGGCTTCGCCTAGCCCGGCTAAAAATTTATATTTTTACGAACTTGTGTCTGTCCCCAAGAAGGGAGATAGACTTAAAGACGGTTTTTTCACACTCCGGGCCCATCCTGCTAATGAGGGTATGGTTCCTTTTAATTTTTAAAAGAATGTCAAGGAGTATCGTCATCGGTTTTTCTTTTCTTTCGGTTTCCAAGCCGTCGAGCACCCAGAACTGCTTACGGAGTGCGTCAGGGTACCGCTAATGCATCGCACCGCCCCCACACAGCTTTTCCTCCAGCATGCCAAGGTCTTCTCTACATATGACAAGGATGGGTTGAAGGTTGGGGACTTGGTCACAACTGCGAACTGCAGGAGGGCCAAGCTAATCACAAAGAGTCAATCGGTGGATGACTTCAATTTATCCAAGGTCCTTTGTCCCAATATTCGCAGTCCGAACTCCGAGAATGCGCTTCGGGCGGACATTATCGCCTCCACGGAGGAGCGGTATCAAAAGTACGTCTTTAGGAGGGAACAAGAGTTAGCTTAAATCAAGGCTCAAGTCGCTGCCGGTAGGGCTCTTCGGGTTGGAGCTAGTAAAGAGGAGGCGCCTTCCCAGCCTAAGCTACCGTTCCCGGTTCCCAACACTAGGGCTCCTGGCGGCAGTACTTCTGGATCCAGTAAGTCTCCATTAGTTGTTCATCATGTCCCTTCTACTCAAGATTATTCTCGATGTAGGCATGTAGAGTTAAATAAACGTCTCCTTAGGTTTAGGATGCCCCCTATTCGATGGGGCGATCATGCCAAGGGTTTTTATTTTTCCAACCTAGGTCATTTTTTAGGCCGGTCCCGAATAGGGTCTGGGCCTCCGACACGTATCCCTTTGGATCATTCAGCCTATTTATCTTCCAACTGGTTTTTCCCCTCGGACACCTTTCTTAGGGATGACGACACTAGTCTTTTAATGCATACTTTTGATATGGCAGAATTAGATCGTCAGATTAGGACTAGTTTTATTGCTTTTTTCTAGCATGCAAAAATTCTTGATGATCTTATAATGCTTTTATTTGTTTCTTTTTTAAGCAGCGAAGCCAATGGACGAGCTCCTGGACGCCCTTGCCCAGACCTATAGCCCTGACCCCGCTCTGCCTCAGGCGCAAGACCTGACGGTGACTCCCGGGAAACCCTCTTCTAGCTTCCCCTTGGGCCAAATCATTTTGATCAACAAGGAAGGGGAGGTAGAAGAAGAAGAAGAAGAGGGTGAGATTCTCACCCCTCTAGACCGGAAGCGCAAGGGCAAAATAGTGGAGACCGAGGCTGCTAAGAAGCTCAGGAGAGCCGATACTCCGGCTCCCAGTTCTGATTCAGGGATCCCACCCGAGGCGGAGGAGTACACTGTTCCTCCAATTATTGTCCTAACCCACGTTCCTGCTGACGAGGAAAGAAAACAACTCCATAATTCCAAGCATAACCATGCCACTGCAGAGTATACGAAGGGGAACGCAGAGGTGGAGGCTTTGAAAAAGATTCTAAGGGAGGCCCATGACAGTTTCACCTACAGCGAGTACTTTGGGAACGCTTGGGATTTGAATCTGGATCCTCTGATCGACTGGTTCAACCGCTTTATTGGACCCACCCTGGCTCCTTTCGCCTCAGAATTAACAAGCCACTTTGTCTCCAACCTGGTTCGGCTTCCGATGAAGAGATATGCAACATGTGCTTCCACCAACCCAGTCTACCAGATCCAAGACGTGAGTGCGGCCATGACCGCGGTAAGTTTCTATCTATTAGAGGTGTTTTCAGGCTTTTTATCTTTTTGGTGCCTGACACCGTGTATTTTCTGTTTGTCAGATTGCTGCGAAGACAGGTCGTCTTTCAAAGACTATTATCGATCATGGGTACACCATGTCCGAGTTTAGGGGCATGGAGGAGGCCATAAGAGTCTTCGGGACTTGGAGGCACAAAGGAAGGTTATCCGGGAGGAAGCCCAACAGAAGGAGGCCCTTAGGGAGAGGAGCCATCAGGAGGCGCTAAAGGCGAGGGTCCACGAGTTGAAGGAGAAGGACGAGGAACTGAAGGCCAAGGATGCGGCTGTGACCACTACGAGACGGGAGCTTCGGGATGCTAAGGACACAGTGCAAGAATTGACCGCCAAGCTGAAGTCTCTGGGAGAGCTGCATCAAGCTGATTTGCAAACGATAGCCAACTTAACTGTTGAAGTAAAGGGGCTTCGTGACTTAAGGGAGCAGGCTCAGAAGGATGCGGCTAAGGCGAAGAGAGATGCCCTCCTGGCCCCAATCACTTGCCAACACTGCAAGAAGCGTTTTGACGATGGAGTCTTCTTGGCTTGGTAGACCAGTGGCCAAAATCTTAACCTCAAATTTTACCCCAAACCTGAAGAGGTCCTTGTTCGCTTTTGGAAGAAGAAGAAAAGGCTAGATGCAGTGCTGGAGGAGCACAGGGGCCCTCGTCTTCCACCTCGGGCTGATTGAACCATTCGTCTACCACCACTATTATCATTATCCTCTCTCTTTTCTTTAGTTACATATTCAATCCTTCCCCCTCTTTAAGACAATTTATTTCTTTTTCTTTAAGGAGAGACATTTATGGCCTTATGTTTCAATATATATAGATTTTCACTTTGTTAAATTTGGTCTATTTATATTTTTCCGTGTGATATGCCTTACTACCCCCTGAGTGACATGAAAATCAATTTTTAAGTCACTTAGGCTTACAAAATAAATTAGAGGTTGCATATATTCGTCTGGTACAAATTTACTTTACAGAACATAAACTTTATTTTTCAACTATTGGTAATACTTTTGGAGGTGATCGGCATTCTAGGCCCTAGGCACCAAGGTTCTGTCTATTCTTTTTAGCTTGTAGGTCCCGGAGCCGATTTCATCCTCAATTTTATATGGTCCTTCCCAATTTGGCCCAAGTACCCCCACTCCGGGTTCCTGACTGGCTGGGAAGACCCTTCTTAAGACTAGATCACCAATAGTAAATTTCCTGTCTTTGACCTTGGAGTTGAAATGTTTAGCCACCTTCTTTTGATAAGCTGCCATCTGTACTTGAGACTCATCCTGGAGTTTGTCAATTTGATCCAGCGCTTCTTGTAATAAAGCCTTGTTTGTTACCGGATCATAAATCGTCCTCCTGTGGGATGGGAACAAAGTTTCTACCGGGACTATAGCCTCACAACCATATGCCATTGAGAACGGCGAGTGGCCAGTTGTGGTTCTTGGGGTGGTCCGGTAGGCCCATAACACTCTTGGCAATTCTTCAGGCAAATTGTTTTTACAAGCCAGTAGCTTTTTCTTCAGGGTGACCTTTAGAATTTTATTGACGGCTTCTGCTTGTCCATTTGTCTGTGGCCTTGCCACCGCGGAGAAACTTTTAATGACTCCGTGCTGGTTGCAGAAGTCGGTCGATTCTTCGTAGTCGAACTGCTTTCCGTTGTCTGAGACTATCTTATGAGGCAGGCCATATCGACACACTATGTTTTTAATAACAAAGTCTAGTGCTTTTTTAGCAGTTATGGTCTTCATGGGCTCGGCCTCTGTCCACTTTGTGAAATAGTCCACGACTACTATAGCATACTTTACCCCTCCCTTTCCTGTTGGTAACGACCCAATGAGATCTATCCCCCACACCGCGAATGGCCAGGGGCTAGTCATCAGGGTAATCTCGTTGGGAGGGGGGGGCTCTTGGTATGTTTGCGAACCTTTGGCACGAATCACATTTCAGGACATAGTCTATACAATCTTTTTTCATTGTTGACCAGAAGTATCCTTGTCTCAGTATTTTCTTTGAGAGACTTGGACCTCCGGTATGATCTCCGCAGAACCCCTCATGGACCTCTTGCATGATCTATCTAGCTTCAGGGTCCGATACACACCTTAAGTACGGCATGTTGAGTCCTCTTCGGTAGAGAATATTATCCATCATCACATATCGATGTGCTTGATACTGTAGCCTTTTGGACAGGGCCCTTTCTTGAGGCAACTCACCTTTGGTTATGTATTTGATGATAGGGTCCATCCGATTCGGCTCTTGCTCGATTGTAACCACCGTATCTTTAATTTTGATACTCGGTTTCGTGAGGCGTTCAACGGGCACTACCCCTAGTCTCTCTATTTCGCTGTTCGATGCCAACTTGGCCAAACAGTATGCGCGAGCATTCTTTTCTCTGGGGATTCTTTCCACTTTGTAATCCGTGAACTCATGTAGCAACTCCCAGACAATAGCTACATACGCAGCCATCTTCTCTCCACGCGTTTGATATTCTCCCGAGACTTGGTTTACCACTAGTTGCGAATCGCTAAAGACTTCTACTCTTATGGCTCCCACGGCTTTCGCCAACTTTAACCCCACAATTAGGGCTTCATATTCGGCTTCATTGTTAGAAGTTGGGAATTCAAAACGTAGGGCCGCCTGGAGCCGGAGTCTGTCTGGCGATATCATTGCTATCCCAGCACCGGATCTATTTTTGTTTGACGCTCCGTCAACGAATACCTTCCATGCAGGGGTTCGTGGTGCTGGCACGCTTGCTGGTAGGAACTGTTGGGTTTTATGCCCTAAATAAAACTCATTTCATATAATCAGATTTACTTATTAATAAAGATCAGAAATAATATTTTATGTTGCACGGTTCACATGATTTATTTCATGATTATATGTATATAATGTATGAATTCTTTTTAAGTCCAGAACATATGAGTTTGTTAAAGATTATAGTGTTGTCAGCACAGTGGAATATAATCTTAATTATATGTTCAAAAGTTTATTACCTGATTTGTCAGAACACTGGATTTAAACTGACATGGTATAATCAGCGATAGGTATTCTTACACCTTGGAAAAGTGTTATGTCCTTTCCAGGACATTGGCAAAGTTTACCAGTATAGGATGTATGGAGTATACATCGGAAGGGACCGATATTGAACTTTGACTAGATATATAAGAATTTACCATAATATCTATTCAATTCAATATCACATGTTGATCCTAGATCAAATGATCTTAATCCTGATATGGTTAGGTTCAATCTCAAGAGTGTTATTCGTGTTCTTTGATTTGTTAGTTAAGCCTACTTTTGGATCAGGGTGATACGTACATTTTGGGAACACGGTAGTGCAATTGAGTGGGAGCGCTAACATAAATATGGAATCTATAGCTTCTATCTGGCGAATAGAAAGTAAAGGATGATTTCCTTCGAGCTTAACTAAACGAAAATAAATGGTGGAGATCTCATTTCACTTAGCTGAAATATCATTTATACAGGGTTAAGTGTTTTAAGGATAAAATACATTGTAGGGTGTTACGGTAATTTAATCCCTTTACAGTGTAAATCATCTATATAGAGGATCATTGATTACATTAGGGTTATAACAATGGATAACTAATGAAGTGTCTATATCGTGGAACATATAGCGCGTTCTATATGACTGAGAGTGCAATTCTAAGTTCTAAGGGTGGATTCAATGAGAAATTAATAAGTTAGGGAATTTACTTGGTAAATTTGGTTCGACTTATTGGAAGCTCGGTTATATAGACCCATGGTCCCCATACTAGTTGAGACCATACTGCTTGTAAGACTCAGTTAATTGAATTTAATTAATCAATTATAATTCTAAAAGTTAGACTGTGTCTACTTTATGAATTTTCACTAAGCAAGGGTGAAATTGTAAATAAAAGAGATTCTAGGTTTAATTATTAATTAAGAGACTTTGTATGTCTAATTAATAATTATATTAAACGACAATATTATTTGATAATCTATTTTAGTTATTAAATAATTAATTTTGGCATTTAAATGGTTAAATTGGAAAATTGACATTTTTGAGAAAATGGAAATGAAAAATAACAAAATGAGAAAGTTGCAAAGTGAGGCCCAATATCCCTTGTTTGGCCGCCCACTATGCATAGCAATTACCATTTATAGTTTTCATTATTTTAATGCCATACAATTCTAACCTAAACTTAGAGGAAATTCTATTAATAGAAAGTGGTTGCTTCAGGAAACACACAACTTCACATATTGTTTCCCTCAGAGAAAATGCCACACACCCATCTCTCTCTCTTTTCTTCTCTCTAAATTTCGAATTCCTTTGAGTGATGAGTAGTGCCCACACACATCAAGTGGTATCTCAATCATAGTATGTAAGATTATGGAAAATCTGCATCAAAGAAGGAGAAAAGAAGATCCAGATTCAGATCTTGATTATGCTCTGCTACAGAAAGGAATCAAGGGCTAGAGATCTGAATGGATGGAGTCATAATATTCCGCTGCACACAATGTAAGGTTTTCTTAAACTCTTATGTGTTTATTTTCATTGTTTTAGAATTCATATTAGGATGTTAATCAAACATACTTGTTAGTAAATCTAGATCCTAGTAAAATAAATTCTAACAACTGGTATCAGTGCCATGGTAATGATTTACTTTCATGTAATATGAATTAAAACGATAATTTATATGTTTTTGTGTTAATTTGGATGGTTTCATGTGGTTTATGTGTTTATGTGATGAAAGTTTGTGTTGTACGAATTTTTCCATGAAATATATTTTTTCAATTTTTGAAAATATTTATTTGGATTCCTTGTGAAAAATTGAGCAATTTTTTGTTTTTACGGAACTCGATTCCGATAAAAATTGAAAGAGTTATGATTTTTGGAAAATCGGGGTTCAATGGTGTCCCCCACAAATTGCGAATTTTTGGAGTTTTTTCCCCACAAATCCAATTTTTTCATGGGATTGTTTCCCAAAATTCATTTTTTCAATTTTAAATATTTCTAAATTGAAATATTTCCAATTTTAAAATATTTTCAATTTGGAATTTTTCCAATTTTAAATATGTCCATTTTGGAATATTTTCAATTTTAAATATTTCCTATTATGGTCAGATTTAAAAATTTGTTAACTTCTTTAATATTTATATATTATTTAATTATAAGATTAGAAATTTTGATATTTAACATATTTTAAATTAAAAGATAACTTTGTCTTTTTATTTAAAATATTATATTAAAATTATCTTATATGATAAATTAAATAATTAATAAATTTAAAATTAACATAGATATTTTTATAGATATACTTACCATAATATTTTTAAATTTAAAATTTTTTATTTTTTTAAATATTTAATTATTTATAAATTATAAGTTTAAAAATGATATTTTTTCTATATATATCATTTTTTTCCTTATTAGAAATTTATAAATCATATCTTAAATATTTAAATAACATAGATATTTTGTAGAGATTTGAATATTGCTTAATTTGAGATATTTTGACACATAATTATGGTAATTATTATTCATTTATTATTTTATTCCTAAAATAATAATTATCTAACGAAATCTATTTTAAAATTGGTTTATTTTATTACTTTAATTTTATTAAATTATAAGATCTAAAAGTGATATTGAAGATTCTTTCCTTTTAAATCATTGATCTTATTAGATATTTAATTTAATTTGATTCAAATAAACCTAGATATTTTAAAATTAGTTTCCTTTAGTTGGTTAGTTTAAGAATTATAATTTAATTATATTAATATCTTATTTTCACATTTGTTACATGGACAATGTTTGTTTAATTTTATTGTTTATTCAAAAAAAAATTTAACAAACCTATTATTTATCTGATCTAAATTGCTATGATTAACTTGTTGACAGTTCCAATGATTAGATTTTAATCATAGTCCAATTGTCAATAGATCTTATAAATAATTTGTAACAGGTAATTTTTGTACTTCTTTCATCTCTGTAAACCTAGTAACATGATAGGGCTCATCCAAATCATTTGACATGTGTGAGCCTATATGTTTGCTTTTGGCCTTAGATGCATATAGGAAGTCCATTTAAGTTTTACTAAGTAAATGGACTAGGTTGCTAAAATAAATTTTGACATAAGTAAATTTATTTAGGCCCAATTAGATTTGGGCTTATTCAATGAATAACAATTATTTATTTTAAGGTTAAATTCCTCTCTTTTGGGCCTTGTGTGAGAGTTGGGAGCCAATAGAAGTGGGTACGACATACTGAACCCAGCTCCCTCTCACATGAACTACCCCAATTGTGAAGGCCCATTTGCCTTATTTAAATAATTGTATTAGATTAATTATATTAGTTTAACCTAATTAAAATTGAATTAGCAACATAATTAACTTTTAAAATATATGAAATTTATTTTTCATTTTAATATTTTAAAGTTAATTTTAGAAAAACACTTAGTTAATGATATATATTCTAGATAGTTATTTCTATACTAGTTATTATTTCTAATATGAAATAGGAAAATATCATTGATTGTGAAATTAATTGTTTAATAATTAATTTTGGTACAATCTAAGTTTAGTATATTTTCCTAGTATTAAACTAGAATTAATAATTAAGTTTCCTCTATACTTAATTATTTATTTCTTGAATTTAATACATTTAATTAAATTGAAAATTCAATATCTAAGTTGATTTTCATCATGATACTTAAATATTGTTATTTTCATATTATTTAATCAAAGTTGAAAATTGTCTTAAGTTTAGAATCTTATTTCAGAATAACTTAAATCTGAATAACTTTCAAAATATATTTTATTTTATTTTATTAATCATTTCCCAAAATTTCGAAATTGCATCACTTTGATGCAGAAATTTCGAATTTTATTTGAAAAATAGATTAAAGTTGAAAAATTATTTATTTTGGACCAACTTAAATCAATGACTTTTTCATTTAATGATTAATTAAAATAAATGAACTAAAATATATTATAATTAGAAATTGAATTAATTAGTCTATGAAAGTCTAGATAGATATTATCTGTTTTGCTTGAAGTATTTTTCTAGTGTATTTAATTAAATAGAAAATTAATATTTAAGTTGATTCTTAATCATGATACTTAAATATTTGAAATTTTTCTTATATATTTAATTAATAGGAAAATTATATTTTTTGTTGAAAATTAATTTTTATTAATTTTGTGCCAACATAAAATTAGAGTAATTTTCCAGGATTTATTTTTATTTTATTTTAAAGCATTTTCAAAGTAGTATTCTTATACACTTCATTTTTCGAAATGCAATATATATTTATAGAAAATTAAATTTGAGTTGTAAATTAATTTAAATTAATTTTGAAACAACTTAAATTGAATAATTTTCTAAATATTTATGGAAATTATTACTAAGATGGAAATAATTCACGTTATTTTCATATCCATCTAAGTATAATTTATAAATATTAAATTAAAGTTTATATTTAGAATTTTTTATTCTAAATTGGAAATTTTAATTAAATAACTATATATTTAAAATAAATATTAGGAGAAAATACAACCTTCATTAAATAATGAGCTTTATTATCATTAGGATATTCGATCTCCATTGTTGGTTTTACATAGCTATTGTTTTAGTGAGTAATCCTCCCTAATGGAGGAACGTTCATTAGCAAGTTAGCCCGTTTAATCTCGAAAGATAAGTAATCTTGTAAGTTTTTTATATAGTTTTGATCACCCTAATGGTGGCGACTGTATAAGACTTGCAAGAATATGAAACAATGGTGGAAGCTCATAAGATAGAATAGCCTTGACTCTCGCCTAAACGGGACAACGCGGATTCCAATCTTGATCGAATAAAAGAATGTTGATCATTTTAGATGAGCTGACAACTCTATTCAATGGATGGTAGCTTTGACTCTCGCCTAAACGGGACACTGATATCAGTTTGTTGAAAACCTTGGAAATTATTTAGGATTGTATGTTTTAGTATTTTCACTTGTCATTCCTACTTGCTATGTGCTTCATAATTTCTGAATTGTGTATGAATTTGTATTGAACCATGTTATTTTCTGTTATTAAATTGTAGTTTAATTTCGAATCTTCATTGTTGGTCTAACTTGGTTTGTTTTTCTAATGAGATAAATCCCTAATGGATTTTCACCATTAGACTAACATAATAGTGCTAGATCTCGAAAGATAAATATTGTATATGCAACATCTAGCTGTTCATCAATTGATGACACCTTAGACTAGTATTTTATAATATGAAACAAGAAGATTGTATAAATAAGATTACTTTGACTCTCGCTAATCGGAGCATCATTGGATTCTTATTTAAAACGAAATTATCCTAATTCCTCTTAGCTTATTCATTTTCGAATCAGCTTAACAATATATCATTGGATGAATGGTCTATAAATCATATAAAGTCATTCCATATTTTCTCGTAAGAAATTAAATGACGCATATGATTATATTCTTAAAATTCTATCCCAAAATGATATAAATCCTCAATCTTAGATATCTCCTACTTGTATAGGCAAATCATAGAGTTAGATTAGTAGTGGTGGTCCAAGAAAGAATTACTAATTATACAGTTACACTTTCACAAGTGTTTAATAACCATTTTCTTTCAATGGATTCAAACTGTATGAGTTTAGTATTCTGTGACCAGAATCCACTTGTACTGTTCTACGAACTCTTTGATGTAACTAAACTGAAGTCATCAAAAGATACAACTGTTGGAATTTATTTTACCAGTATCTTAGATCTACTCACAAGTATGTTTATTAACATCCTAAATAAGAACTTTCTAAAACGATGAAATAAACACATATAAAGTTTAGGAAACCTTACATTGGGTGCAGCGGAATATAATGACTCCTTCCGTTCAGATATCTAGCCCTTGATTCCTTTCTGTAGCAGAGCATTATCAATATCTGAACCTGGATCTCTTTCTCTGAATCTTTGATGCTGAAACTCCTTTGCTGATGATCTTTCTTCACGATCTTCCTCACTATGATTGAGGTATCACTTGATGTGTGTGGGCACTACTCATACACTAAGGATTTCGAAATTCTAAGAAGAAGAGAGAGAGTGGTCAGCTAAAGATAGGGAGAGAGAAGGCTCAGTTTTTTCTGAATCAGAAGTGTAGAAATTTAAGTGTAAATTTCCTGAAGCCTTCACTATCTATTTATAGCATTCCACTAGGGTTAGGTTTGAATTATTTGGCATTAAAATAATGAAAAAATCAGTTTAAATTTCCTACAAAAGTGGCTGGCCCTATACAAGTGGATTTGGGCCTCACTTTTTGCAATTTTGCAGTTTTATCTTTTCTGCATCTGATTTTCTCAAAAACGCCAATTTTCTAATTCAACCATTTAAATGCCAATTCTAACTATTTAATAACTATAAATAATTATTAAATAATATTGTCATTTATCATATTTATTAATTGAACCATACAAAGTATCATAATTAACAAATATGCCCCTAAAACTCTTTCTTTACAATTTCGCCCTTACTTAGTGAAAAATTCACAAATAGACATAGTCTAATTTGAGAATTATAATTGATTAATCAAAATCAATTACATGAGTCTTACAAGCAATATTATCTCAACTAGTGGGGGGACCATGGGTCTATATAACCGAGCTTCCAATAAGTAGATCAAGAATTTAGCACTAAAATTCACTAACTAATTAATTCTTCGTTGAATCCACGCATAGAACTTAGAATTGCACTCTCAGTATATAGAATGCTCTATATGTTCCACCATATAGACACATCATTAGTTATCCATTGTTATAATCCTAATGTGATCAATGATCCTCTATATGAATGATCTACACTGTAAAGGAATTAAATTACCGTTACACCCTACAATGTATTTATTCCTTAAAACACTTGACCCCGTATAAATGATATTTCAGCTTATGTGAAATGAGTACTCCACCATTTATGTTCGTTTGGTCAAGCTCGAAGGAGATCATCCTTTGCTTACTATTCGCCAGATAGAAGCTATAGATTCCATGTTTATGATAGCGCTCCCACTCAATTGCACTACCGTGTTCCCAAAAAGTACGTATCACCCTGACCAAAAGGTAGGCTTAACTAACAATTCAAGGAACGCGAATAGCCTTTCAAGATTGAGCCTAATCATAACAGGATTAAGATCATTTGATCTAGGATCAACTAGGCGATATTGACTTGAATAGATTTTACGGTAAGTTTAATTAAATCTAAGTCAAAGTTCAATATCGGTCCCTTCCGATGCATACTCCATGCATCCAACCTGAGCTTTACTTTAACCAATGCTCTGGAAAGAACATAGCACTTCTCCAAATGCAAGTAAACTCTTGTTGTAGATTTCATATCAGTAAAACCCTGTGTCTGATAAATCTAGGAAACTTTATTCACATAGTCATGTTTACTTTCCAATGTGTTGACGCCACAATAAACAAGATCAAGTATGTGAAAAGGGTTTCAGATGAATTTATACATTATGTACATATAATCATGAAATAAATCATGTGAACCATGCAACATTAAATGTTATTTCTGATCTTTATTAATAAGCAAATTTGATTATATTGAAATGAGTTTTATTTAGGGCATAAAACCCAACAAACTCCCACTTGCACTAATATAAAACAAAAAGTGCGTTTCAAATAATCTCAACACCTTGATATACAAATCAAGTGTAGTAGTAGTAAACTCCTCGTAATAGGATCTGAAAAGTTGAATTAACCACAACCTTTTCTCCACCATTACTCTTCCTTAATCACAAAATCATTGATAATGTGAAATTCCTCTCTATATGTTTACTCTCTTGGGATACTGGATTCTATACCTTTGGCAACTACTTTTGGTTAATCAGGAAATTAACACTAGTAGTTTAAGGCAATTTGGAATGGTGCCAAAGATGTATAGAACTTTTCTTAGACTGAATAAGTACCTTTCCTGCAGCTTTAACATTCAGTCCCTCTCTGGTAGACCTAGAGACTTCAGATAGGTTTTTACACTTCTCCAAAATCACTATTCCACCCCCTGAGTAACCACCATCTTATCAGAAAGATTTACTAGCACAAAGGCAAATTTCGAAATCTGATATGGTGTAGTCTAAGAGTTTTAAACACACCCTTATAGACTAACATATAGTTCCTCTTCTTTATCTTAAGATTTACTTGATTGTCTTCCAATGTTCTTCTCCTGGATTAATCTGATACCTACTCATTACTCCCACTCAACAGCAGGTGTCTGGTCTAAGGCATACAAAAGCATATCTAAGACCTCTCACTGTTGATGTAAGAAATTCTTTCATGGCTTTATCTTTTCTGGAATAGTTAAGACTTTTCCTTAGATAAATAAAATCTATACCTAAGAAGTTGTGAAGCTTCTATAGATTGCCATTAGAAAGAAAATGCTGCAGCATCTTACTAAAGTAAGTTGCTTGCATTAGAGTAAGTAATTACCAGGTATACCACAAGCCATAGGTTTAGATAAACTCAAACCTATAATACTAGGAACAGGAAGTTTTGTTAAGTCCATTGAATGGACTTATTAACTAAAATTTCCTTTTATGTCCTTGTAATAGAAAACTTTAGGTTACTCCATGTGAATGGATTAAACCATAGTTCTATTGGCTTTCTTCTTAGTTTCTTATCTTGACAATCCATTACTTGTTTAAACTCACAATGGATTTTAATCACTAGTATCTCCCAAGTCATAAGAAGGTGAGTTCCTAGAAACTCTCCCACTACGACGAGGTACCGTGAATTATGTCGAAGAAAACTAAATGGTATTAACCTCTTTGGTTGTGACAAGACAACAGAGGCAGTGGGATCATCATATATTATATAAGATGATAGAACACTTTTGGAATCAAGAATTAAATATCTCCTTTATTTGCTACTTGTTTTCAGACTTAGTCATTATCTTAGAAAAGTAGTATTTGTTTGAACAAACACTTTCTTATCTATTGACTATGGGATGGTCCACCCCTAATCACTTAGAATAGCTAACAAACCATGGTTAACAGTTCTAGCCTTTCTTAAGATTTTGATTAGGTCATCCATGAATCTAGTAATGATTTACATTAAGTAGCCAACCATTACATCATTCTGAAATTGTATTACCATAGAAGGAATTAGGCAACGACTAGTAACTAATCATCAATATGCAACTCGAAATTTCTGGGGAGGTAAGTTTGGATATAATTCAAAAATCAATTTAATGATCTTTGAACTGCATATCTACTAACTATTTCTCCACCCCTATCGCCCGCAAGATCTTTAACCACTTACCTTAATGGTTTTAACCATTGCTAGAAATTAATGAAATTTTTCAAACATTTCAAATTTCTTTGCTAAAAGGTATAATCTAGAGTTATCGTTTTAAGAATACAACGAAAAACTCATATCCACCCCTGAATGTACATCCATCTGCGAATGAGATGAACTACTTTCAGTGGATATAGGCATATTAACTCTTTGCAGAGATTGATCTTGTCAAATCCACTATGAACAAGATACAAATGCCATAGATTAAGAAAAATGTGGTAGTGTCTATGATGACATAGGTTTAGTTACATCAAAGAGTTCTTAGAATACTGCAAGTGGATCCTGGTCACAGAATACCTAACTCATATTCCATACAGTTTGAATCCATTAATAAAAGATGGATATTAAACACTTGAGAAAGTGTAACTGTATTGTATCTGGAATTAGAAATATAAGAAAATTTCTATTTGGAATCTAAAATTAAAGTCAAAGACTTAAATTTATACCAAATATTATGAGTAATTCTATCTTGGACCGCCACTACTAATACAAACTCTAAGTCAGATTTGCCCATACAAGTAGGAGATTTCTAAGATTGAGGATTTATATCAATTGGGAATAGAATTTCGGGATTATAATCATATGCGTCATTTAATTTCTTAAGAGAAAATATAGAATGACATGAAATGATTTATAGACCATTCATCCAATGATATGTTTTGAAGCTAATTCGAAATGAATAAGCTAAGAGGAATTAGGATAATTTCGTTTATAAATAAGAATCCAACGATGCTTCGATTAGCGAAAGACAAAGTAATCTTATTTATGTAATCTTCTTGTTTCATATCGTAAAAATACTAGTCTAAGGTGTCATCAATTGATGAACAGTTAGATGTCGCATATACAATACTTATCTTTCGAGATCTTACACTATTATGTATGTCTAATGGTGAAAATCCATTAGGGATTTATCTCATTAGAAAAACAAACATGTTAGACCAACAATGAAGATTCGAAATTAAACTACAACTTAATAACAGAAAATAACATGGTTCAATATAAATTCATACACAATTCAGAAATTATAAACATATAGCAAGTAGGAATGACTAGTGAAAATACTAAAACATACAATCCTAAATAATTTCCAAGGTTTTCAACAAACTGATACAGTGTCCCGGTAGGCGAGAGTCAAAGCATCATTTATTGAATAGAGTTGTCAGCTCATCTAAAATAGAAACCATTCTAGCAACCTTTCATTCGATCAAAATAAGAATCCAACGTTGTCCCGGTAGGCGAGAGTCAAGGTTATTCTCATTTTATGAGCTTCCACCATTGTTTCATGTTTCATAAGTTTATCTCTAAGTAGTCACCGTAGGGGAGAGTCTAATAGAGACGAAAACTTACAAAACACTTATCAAATGAAATCTTACGGTGTTAAATGCGTTCAACGAATAACCATCCATAGGGGGACGAAGTCTAGCGTCTCGAGGTTATATTGAAAACATTTAACTTTTGTAAGACCAACAATGGAGATCGAATATCTTAATAATAATCAAGCTCATTAAGATAAGAACAACTGTTATTAATTGAATAGGCCCAAAAACTAAATGGGCCTAAATAAATTCTATCAAAAACTATGATAATTTATTTTAGCAACATTAACCTATATGCATCTATAATAAAATTAAACACATAGGCTCACACAGGCACACTTTGGATGGGTCCTATCATGTTGCTAGGTCATACACAGATGAAAGAAGATTGTAAATATACCTGTTACAAATTATTATCTTGACCAAGGGAGCCATCAGATCATTAGATCTGGCAAAAGGTAACCATGGCTATTTGCAATCAAGTAATAATAGGTTTTGAAAACTTACAAACAAGCTAAAACCACATACTCCTGCAACAAGGTTGGCTGGATAGTTGGATGTAGGATTTATTTAATTTTTAATTAAATAATTAATTTCGAAATATTATTAAAATGTATTTTCGAAAAAAAAAATTAAAAAATTTCGAAAATTAATTAAATATTTAAATTTAAAATTAAACCTACAATTTTGAAAAATTAGGTTTGAACCAACCTAAATATCATTTCAAAAATTTGCTAACTACTTTTAAATTTTAAATATTATTTTATAAATAAAAATTAAATAAAAAATTAGAAAAGATAAATAAATATCTTTTTCAAATTTTAAATGTAATTTAAATAAATAAAATAACAAAATTTA
Organism: Cannabis sativa; assembly: GCF_029168945.1. Lineage (NCBI taxonomy): Eukaryota > Viridiplantae > Streptophyta > Magnoliopsida > Rosales > Cannabaceae > Cannabis > Cannabis sativa. Next base: position 67,196,527 of record NC_083602.1, read on the forward strand.
AAAAATTAGCAAAATATCTTATATCTATTTAAAATTACATGATTATAAATATCTTATTTTAAATTTAAATATGGTCAAAATATCTAAAAAGATTTAATTAAAAAATCTTAAAAGATAAGATATTTTTAAAATATCTTAAAAGATAAGATATTTTTAAAATATCTTAAAAGATATTATAAATATCTTTAAAAGATATTATAAATATCTTAAAAGATAAGATATTTTTAAATATCTTAAAAGATATTATAAATATCTTAAAATATCTGACCTTAAACTTAAAAAAAAAATATAATCAAATTTAAAAATAAGATAGATTTTTAAGCAAAAAAATAAATACTAATTCTATTCAAATTCAAATTACACTAATATCTTGAATTAAATTAAAAAAAAAATTTAAATTAATTCAAAATGATAATTAGAATTGAATTAGGAATAGTAATAGTATATATACAAAACCATACAAAAAATTGGAAGCTAATTCCATGAAAAAGTATGAAAAATTGAAGAAAAAAGGAAAAATTCGAAACTGTACGGACAGTTCTCATGATCGTGTGAAACTATCAAGACAAATTTCCGATTTTGTCAAATCTTCAAAAAATCATAACTAATTCAAATAAAATCCAAATTGAGTTCTGTAAAAGGCTAACTTACTTAATTTTTTCCATACTATCCAATAAAAATAATTCCAGAAACGAAATCACAATTATTTTTCACGAAAATTTCACAAACATCAATCAATCATCAAATAACACTCAATACAACATGATACCATCCAAAGAACATACAAACAATCGTTTTAAAGTCCAAATTTCTTGCAAGTAAATCAATTACCATGGCTCTGAGGCCAGTTGTTGGAATTTATTTTACCAGGATCTTAGATCTACTCACAAGTATGTTTATTAACATCCTAAATAAGAACTTTCTAAAACGATGAAATAAACACATATAAAGTTTAGGAAACCTTACATTGGGTGCAGCGGAATATAATGACTCCTTCCGTTCAGATATCTAGCCCTTGATTCCTTTCTGTAGCAGAGCATTATCAATATCTGAACCTGGATCTCTTTCTCTGAATCTTTGATGCTGAAACTCCTTTGCTGATGATCTTTCTTCACGATCTTCCTCACTATGATTGAGGTATCACTTGATGTGTGTGGGCACTACTCATACACTAAGGATTTCGAAATTCTAAGAAGAAGAGAGAGAGTGGTCAGCTAAAGATAGGGAGAGAGAAGGCTCAGTTTTTTCTGAATCAGAAGTGTAGAAATTTAAGTGTAAATTTCCTGAAGCCTTCACTATCTATTTATAGCATTCCACTAGGGTTAGGTTTGAATTATTTGGCATTAAAATAATGAAAAAATCAGTTTAAATTTCCTACAAAAGTGGCTGGCCCTATACAAGTGGATTTGGGCCTCACTTTTTGCAATTTTGCAGTTTTATCTTTTCTGCATCTGATTTTCTCAAAAACGCCAATTTTCTAATTCAACCATTTAAATGCCAATTCTAACTATTTAATAACTATAAATAATTATTAAATAATATTGTCATTTATCATATTTATTAATTGAACCATACAAAGTATCATAATTAACAAATATGCCCCTAAAACTCTTTCTTTACAATTTCGCCCTTACTTAGTGAAAAATTCACAAATAGACATCGTCTAATTTGAGAATTATAATTGATTAATCAAAATCAATTACATGAGTCTTACAAGCAATATTATCTCAACTAGTGGGGGGACCATGGGTCTATATAACCGAGCTTCCAATAAGTAGATCAAGAATTTAGCACTAAAATCCACTAACTTATTAATTCTTCGTTGAATCCACGCATAGAACTTAGAATTGCACTCTCAGTATATAGAATGCTCTATATGTTCCACCATATAGACACATCATTAGTTATCCATTGTTATAATCCTAATGTGATCAATGATCCTCTATATGAATGATCTACACTGTAAAGGAATTAAATTACCGTTACACCCTACAATGTATTTATTCCTTAAAACACTTGACCCCGTATAAATGATATTTCAGCTTATGTGAAATGAGTACTCCACCATTTATGTTCGTTTGGTCAAGCTCGAAGGAGATCATCCTTTGCTTACTATTCGCCAGATAGAAGCTATAGATTCCATGTTTATGATAGCGCTCCCACTCAATTGCACTACCGTGTTCCCAAAAAGTACGTATCACCCTGACCAAAAGGTAGGCTTAACTAACAATTCAAGGAACACGAATAGCCTTTCAAGATTGAGCCTAATCATAACAGGATTAAGATCATTTGATCTAGGATCAACTAGGCGATATTGACTTGAATAGATTTTACGGTAAGTTTAATTAAATCTAAGTCAAAGTTCAATATCGGTCCCTTCCGATGCATACTCCATGCATCCAACCTGAGCTTTACTTTAACCAATGCTCTGGAAAGAACATAGCACTTCTCCAAATGCAAGTAAACTCTTGTTGTAGATTTCATATCAGTAAAACCCTGTGTCTGATAAATCTAGGAAACTTTATTCACATAGTCATGTTTACTTTCCAATGTGTTGACGGCACAATAAACAAGATCAAGTATGTGAAAAGGGTTTCAGATGAATTTATACATTATGTACATATAATCATGAAATAAATCATGTGAACCATGCAACATTAAATGTTATTTCTGATCTTTATTAATAAGCAAATTTGATTATATTGAAATGAGTTTTATTTAGGGCATAAAACCCAACAACAACCACATATTTTATAAATCTATGGCATTTGTATCTTGTTCATAGTGGTTTTGACAAGATCATTCTCTGCAAAGAGTTAATATGCCTATATCCACTGAAATTAAGTTCATCTCATTCGCAGATGGATGTACATTCAGGGGTGGATATGAGTTTTTGTTGTATTCTTAAAACGATCACTCAAGATTTTACCTTATGCAAAAGAAATTTGAAATGTTTAAAAAATTTCATGAATTTCTAGCAATGGTAAGTGGTTAAAGATCTTGCGAACTGATAGGGGTGGAGAAAAAGTTAGTAGATATGCAGTTCAAAGATCATTAATTTGATTTTGAATTACATCCAAACTTACCTCCCCAGAAATTCAATTTGCATATTGATAATTAATTACTAGTCGTTGCCTAAATTCTTTTATGGTAATATAATTTCAGATTGATGCAATGGTTGTATACTTAATGTAAATCATTACTAGATTCATGGATGACCTAATCGAAATCTTAAGAAAAGCTAGAACTACTTATTCTGGTTTGCATGTTTGTTAGCTATTCTAAGTGATTAGGGGTGGATCATCCCATAGTCATTGGATAAGAAAATGTTTGTTTAAACAAATACTACTTTTCTAAGAAAATGACTAAGTCTGAAAATAAAGTAGCAAATAAAGGAGATATTCTTTCTTGATTCCATAAGTCTTCTATCATCTTATTCGTTACAAGATGATCCCACTGCCTCTGTTGTCTTAACACAACCGAAGAGGTCAATACCATTTAGTTTTCTTAGACATAATTCACGGTACCTTGTCGTAGTGGGAGAGTTTCAAGGAACATTACCTTCTTATGACTTGGAAGACACTAGTGATTAAATCCATTGTGAGTTTAAACAAGTAATGGATTGTCAAGATAAGAAACTAAGAAGAAAGCCAAGAGAACTATGGTTTAATCCATCCACATGGAGTAACCTAAAGTTTTCTATTACAAGGACATAAAAGGAAATTTTCGTTAATAAGTCTATTCAATGGACTTAACAAAACTTCTTGTTCCTAGTATTATAGGTTTGAGTTTCTCTAAACCTATGGCTTGTGGTATACCTGGTAATTACTTACTCTAATGCAAGCAACTTACTTTAATAAGATGCTGAAGCATTTTCTTTCCAATGGCAATCTATAGAAGCTTCACAACTTCTAAGCATAGATTTTATTTATCTAAGGAAAAGTCTCAACTATTCCAGAGAAGATAAAGTCATGAAAGAATTTCTTAAATCAACAGTGAGAGGTCTCAGATATACTTTAGTATGCCTTAGACCATACACCTGTTGTTGAGTGGGAGTAATGAGTATGTATCAGATTAATCCAGGAGAAGAACATTGGAAGACAATCAAGTAAATCTTAAGATTAAGAAGAGGAACTATATGTTAGTCAATAAGGGTGGTTTTAAAACTCTTAGACTACACCATATCAGATTTTGAGACTTGCCTGTGTGCTAGAAAGTCTGCTGATAAGATGGTGATTACTTTGGGGGTGGAGTAGTGATTTTGGAGAAGTGTAAAAACCTATCATAAATCTCTTAGTCTACCAGAGAGAGACTGAATGTTAAAGTTGCAGGAAAGGTACTTATTCAGTCTAAGGAAAGTTCTATACATTTGTGGCAACGTTCCAACTTGCCTTAACTACTAGTGTTACTTCCTGAATAACCAAGAAGTAGTTGCCAAAAGTATAGAATCCAGTAACCTAAGAGAGTAGACATATAGAGAGGAATTTCACATTATCAAGGATTTTGTGATTAAGGAAGAGTAATGGTGGAGAAGAGGTTGTGTTTAATTCAACCTATCAGATCCTATTGCGAGGAGTTTACTACTATTACACTTGATTTGTATATCAAGGTGTTAATGATTATTTGAAATGCACTCTTTATTTTATATTAGTGCAAGTGGGAGTTTGTTGGGTTTTATGCCCTAAATAAAACTCATTTCATATAATCAGATTTACTTATTGATAAAGATCAGAAATAACATTTTATGTTGCATGGTTCACATGATTTATTTCATGATTATATGTATATAATGTATGAATCCTGTTTAAGTCCAGAACATATGAGTTTGTTAAAGATTATAGTGTTGTCAGCACAGTGGAATATAATCTTAATTATATGTTCAAAAGTTTATTCCCTGATTTGTCAGAACACTGGATTTAGACTGACATGGTATAATCAACGATAGGTATTCTTATACCTTGGAAAAGTGTTATGTCCTTTCCAGGACATTGGCAAAGTTTACCAGTATCGGATGTATGGAGTATACATCAGAAGGGACCGATATTGAACTTTGATTAGATATATTAGAATTTACCATAATATCTATTCAATTCAATATCACCTGTTGATCCTAGATCAAATGATCTTAATCCTGATATGGTTAGGTTCAATCTCAAGAGTGTTATTCGTGTTCTTTGATTTGTTAGTTAAGCCTACTTTTGGGTCAGGGTGATACGTACATTTTGGGAACACGGTAGTGCAATTGAGTGGGAGCGCTAACATAAATATGGAATCTATAGCTTCTATCTGGCGAATAGAAAGTAAAGGATGATTTCCTTCGAGCTTAACCAAACGAAAATAAATGGTGGAGATCTCATTTCACTTAGCTGAAATATCATTTATACAGAGTTTTTTAAGGATAAAATACATTGTAGGGTGTTACGGTAATTTAATCCCTTTACAGTGTAAATCATCTATATAGAGGATCATTGATCACATTAGGGTTATAACAATGGATAACTAATGACGTGTCTATATCGTGGAACATATAGAGCATTCTATATGACTGAGAGTGCAATTCCAAGTTCTAAGTGTGGATTCAATGAGGAATTAATAAGTTAGGGAATTTACTTGGTAAATTCGGTTCGACTTATTGGAAGCTCGGTTATATAGACCCATGGTCCCCATACTAGTTGAGACCATACTGCTTGTAAGACTCAGTTAATTGATTTTAATTAATCAATTATAATTCTAAAAGTTAGACTATGTCTACTTTATGAATTTTCACTAAGCAAGGATGAAATTGTAAAGAAAAGAGATTCTAGGTTTAATTATTAATTAAGAGACTTTGTATGTCTAATTAATAATTAAATTAAATGACAATATTATTTGATAATCTATTTTAGTTATTAAATAATTAGTTTTGGCATTTAAATGGTTAAATTGGAAAATTGACATTTTTGAGAAAATGGGAATGAAAAATAACAAAATGGGAAAGTTGCAAAGTGAGGCCCAATATCCCTTGTTTGGCCGCCCACTATGCGTAGCAATTACCATTTATAGTTTTTATTATTTTAATGCCATACAATTCTAACCTAAACCTAGAGGAACACAACTTCACATATTGTTTCCCTCAGAGAAAATGCCACACGCCCCTCTCTCTCTCTTTTCTTCTCTCTAAATTTCGAATTCCTTTGAGTGATGAGTAGTGCCCACACACATCAAGTGGTATCTCAATCATAGTATGTAAGACTATGGAAAATCTGCATCAAAGAAGGAGAAAAGAAGATCCAGATTCAGATCTTGATTATGCTCTCCTACAGAAAGGAATCAAGGGCTAGAGATCTGAATGGAAGGAGTCATAATATTCTGCTGCACCCAATGTAAGGTTTTCTTAAACTCTTATGTGTTTATTTTCATTGTTTTAGAATTCATATTAGGATGTTAATCAAACATACTTGTTAGTAAATCTAGATCCTAGTAAAATAATTTCCAACAGGAACATCCAGGATAATAATGTTCTTATCCAGGATATTATCCACTCTTTTAAATGTAAGAAAAGGAAAGAAGGGTTGTTTGCTATCAAAATCGATTTGGTTAAAGCTTATGACAAGCTGAGTTGGAAGTTCATTAATCATGTGCTCTGTAGCTTCAAGGCCCCTGATAAGTTTTGTACCTGGGTGAGGCAGTGCATAACTACAACCTCTTTTAACCTCTTCCTTAATGGGTGCAAGATGAGTAGTTTTGAGCCTGAGTGTGGACTTCGTCAAGGGGACCCCCTATTCCCTTACCTCTTTATGTAGGCTGCTAAAATCCTCTCTCGTATTCTTAAAAATGCCTTAGATAATGGTACTATCAAGGGTATTCAGCTGAGTAGGGATGGCCCTAGACTCTCCCATCTCTTCTTTGCCGACGACTTGATTTTTGTGGGCAGAGCTAATGCCGCGGAGGCAAAGGGTTTTCGGCAATGTCTTCAAAAATTTTGTAACTGGTCGGGTCAAAGGGTTAATAAACTCAAAACCTCGATCTTTTTCAGCGGTAACACTACGGCCGGGATGAAAGAGGAATCATGCAGGAGCTTGGTCTCAACAATACTATTGAGCACATCAATTATTTGGGTCTTCCGTTGTTTAGATCGTGCCAAAAAAATGTGGACTTTAATTTCATTCTGGATAACCTTATATCTAAACATCATGGATGGAAGCTAAAATCCTTGTCCAAGGCAGGGCGTCCTACTCTAATCAAATCTGTGGGGCTTGTGTTGCCAATTGATACAATGCAAACTACAATGTTGTCCAAGAAGCTAACCTCAAAGGTGGATGGTATGGTTAGAGATTTTTGGTGGGGCTGTGAGCAAGGCAATCGTGGTACCTGCTTAAAGGCCTGGGACCACTTGTGTCTTCTAAAATCTCGGGGAGGCCTCAGTTTTTGTAAATCCTCGGAAATGGATCAAGTGTTATTAGCCAAGTGGGGCTGGGGCCTTCTCAACGAGGACAAGTCTTTGTGTTGTAAAGTCTTGAGGGCCAAATATATGAGGGGTAAAAAAATTTTCCAGTGTTCTTTCAGGAGCTCAGATTCTTGGTTTTGGGAGAATGTGGTGCATACTAAAGATATTTTGAGAAAAGGAGCTTGCAGGCTTATTTCGAATGGAAAAGATACAAGTATCTGGGATGACCCTTGGGTAATCCATAGCCGGGATTTCGTCCCTAAGACTATTACTCAGCCTCTGGGGGCTTGAGGCTTGTTGCGGACTTACTCTTACCAAATGGGGATTGGGATCTTTCCAAGCTCTCAAACCTCTTTGACTAGGAAATAATTAGAAACATTATCAAAGCTGGTAAGCCGAGTGGCCAGGAGTGTGATAAATGGGTCTGGACCAAAGAATCAAATGGGTTATTTTCTACCAAGTCTGCTTATCTTATCCAAGCTCTCGACCGTGCTCCCTTGTGCTCTGTTGCCCCGACACTTTAGAATAAACTTTGGAGCTCTAAAATCTTGGAGCGACATAAAGCTCTTTGGTGGAGTATTCTTTCTAATGCTCTACCTATCCGTGCTTCACTTGCGATGAGAATGGCTATTGAGGAAGTCTCGTGCCCCATGTGTGGGGAGGGTGAGGAGACGATGGAGCATCTTTTCCTCTATTGTAACTTTGCTTTTCATCTCTGGCGTTCGTCTCCTTGGGAGATTATGCCGATCTTGAATTTTGGTGCCCGTGTTTGGGACTGGGTTCAGTTCCTTTAGAATCTTCGATTTAAAGGGGTGGACACTGACAAGCTTTTCCTTTATGCTTCAATTGTTGTTGATACAATCTGGAGAGCTCGCAATGATAAGGTTCACAACAATGGTCTGGGTAGCATTGATTCTATCTCTTCTTGTTACGCAGATTATGGATCTTGTTTACTTACATCTTCGAACATTGTTGGGTCTACTGGTTGGTCATCACCTCTTGAGGATTAGGTCAAGATCAACTGCGAGTTGGTTCGATTCCATGTATGCGGTGGCCATTGCTCATGATCACAAGGAGTCTATTTTGTGGGTGGCTACATACTTGCTCAACTTCTCTGACCCTCTTATTGGAGAAGTTGCGGCTTGTCTGCTAGCCATGGAGACTGCTGCCGCGAGGCATCACAGTTTTGTGATGGTGGAGAGTGACTCAGAGACGGTCATCAAGAGTCTAACGGGTGCTGACACTAATTGGGGTATTGATAACTATGTGCGCCAATGTAAACAACTCTCTAATGTTATGTTATGTTGTAATTTTTCATTTATTGCTAGATCTTGTAATTTCATGGCCCATAATGTTGCCAAATGGGCTTTTTCTAATGATTTATCCGGTATGGTTGATTTTTCTTCAATATCGGCTTCTATCCTTTGTAATGACCACGAGGTCTAACTTTATCTATTAATATATGGACCTGTTTGGTACGCGTGACTGGATTGAATTAGACAGGCTAATTTGTCCAATCACGTGTTTGGGCATGTTAGAAGTTTGGATAACTAATCCAGTTAACCTCATCTGTCTGGGATTTTTTATCCCATCCAGCAGGGTGGGATAAATAATCCCATGCAGGTGAGATTTTTTTTTATCGCTTTTTTAATTTTAATTTTATTAATCTATTTTAAATTTAATAGGAATTTAAAGGAAATAATTATCACACATTTATTTATATATTTTTTTTATCAAAAACTTATTCATTAAAATTAGCAAAAATGTATAATTTTGAATTATTATACATAAGTTTTCAAAATTTAAAATATTATTAATTAAATAATAATTACTTAAATTGATTCGAAGGAAAAAAAATAAGACAATAAAATTATATATTATTTTTAAATTATAAAAAAAATTTATATAAATATTTTAAAAAATTAATATTTATATTAAATTAGTGATTAAATTACTATTTAAGATAAATAATTTTATATTATTCAAGTATTTTTATTTTACTATTTTAATTATTTATGAAATAAAAAATATGATAAAATATTTTATTATATATTTACGATATATACTTAATTATATAGGATATATTATTTTATAATTTATTTATTTTATTTTTCTGCTGGGAACTATTTATTTTTATTTATTTATTATTATATATTTTAATTTAAATTTATTATTATATATTTTTATTTTTATTTAAGTTTTTATTTTTCTAAAAATAAATAAATAAAATATTCCAGTCTATTCTTAATCCAATCTTTTCCTGTCCAGTCCAATCTAGCGTACCAAACGAGCCCTATATGATTTGCGTTTCTAAAAAAAATGATATGTATAAATTAAATATTTTTAATTAGTTCAAGTTTTTAATTTTAAAAAGGTATTAAATACATCAAGTGATAAGTTTAAATTTTTATTTGTTATAGTCATTTTTAGATTTTCAAAATGTGTTAATAGAAATATTTAAAATTCAAGATAGAATCTACTATTAAGATTGAGATTTGTAAAAGAAAATAGTGATAACTACAAATGAGACACAATGGGTTATATATTATGATGATAACATATGAGATATAGTGATAATTATGCGAAAGAGTGTTTACTTAAATAATAATAATAACACTCTAATTTTTCTCTAAACTATCCTATTTAATTAGTTATTTAAAAAAAAAGTAACTCAAAATTCTATTATACAATTAAATAAATAAATAACAGAATATATGAACTTACTAATCTTCTTAATAATAATAATGAATAATATGATGAACACTCCTATTTATTTTTATGTTTTAATAAATAATATAATTAGATAGTATAATTTTACGGAGTTTTTTTTATTTTTACACTTCAAACTAGTTTTTTTTTTTTACATTTTTACGGAATTCTACATAAAAACCTCTATTGCACCGCCCTGCAACCTAAATTGCAACAAAAAAATCGTATAGAGACCCTTATTGCAACTAGCACTGCAATTATTTTAGAAACCCAAACCGTAAATTTGAAAAAAAAAAAAGGTTTAAAAAAATAATATATGGAATAATTTCTCTAATTTTACTAAAAACTATTTTTTAAGTTACTATTTATTATATTAATATATTAATAAATTGTTATTTTTTACAATAATACTAGAAAAATAAGAACTATATTGCCTTATTTATACTAACTAAACAATACTATCAATTACTAAAAATAAGAACTGTAATACGGATGTTTCAATTGGGAACCACCAGTCGGCTGGGGCTGTGGTTTTCAGAAACGAAGATGGAAAATTTACCAATTGTTTCACTTTTCGGCTAGTGGTGAGTGAACCTCTCTTAGGAGAGATAATGGTTCTTTGTAAAGGAGCGGAAGAAGCGCTGAAGCTTGGGTATTCAAAGATGATCTTCCAAAATGACTCCTCTACTGCAACTGCTGCTCTGAAGTCGAATAGGCAGGAAGTTGGATCCCTCCATCACAATATTCAAGAGCAGGTGGCGGCTTTCAGATACTACGTGGATCAGCTTGAGTTGTGGGAAGTCTCCTGGATTCCGAGAAATTGCAATGGTGTGGCCCATTCGGTGGCTAAATGGGCGAATCAGAACAATCAATTTGGTTGGATTGATCTGTCTTCTGAGAATGGCACTCTGCCCCCTGCGTTAGCAGGGATGGAATGTCTCTAGTTCTCTGTTTTGTTTTAATTTTGGTTCTCTCTTTTGTTTAGCTAGTAGTTTCTTGTTTTGTTGTTAGGACCTTTTGTTCTTTCGTTGTTGGCTTTGTTCCTTTGTTCCTTGCCCCCAGGGCTACTAATCAAAAAAAAATAAATAAATAAATAAATAAATAAATAAATCTCTATACCCTTTGATGTGACACTCCCTAACCCTTCAAAATTACCTTCCAAAATTAGCTTGTGTTAAAAATTAAAAAAAATAAAACTAAGAACAAATACAAATATAAAGAAATAAAAAAGGAATAATTACATAAAGCATCATTTTTTTTAAAATATTTACATTTTTACATTCAAAGAATGTTTTTTTTACATTTTTACGGTTTTCCAAAAAATACCACGAAAACAACATAAAATCAACAAAAAAAAATATAAAAGTAACATCAAAATAACATCAAAATAACAAGAAAAAATAATATACAGATAACAAAAAAATTAACAACAAATGAACAAAATTTCAACATAAAAAGACCGTATTTTATGTAAATAAAATCAAAAAAATCGTAAAAATATTTAAAATTCCGTAAAACCGTATTTTTATTGTTTTTTTGTTGTTTATGTGAATTTGTGAAATTATCCCAATAAAAAATTATTACAGCCCAATCATTTTCTATTAATTCTGTCCAAGCCTTCTTTTTTTCTAGGCATAAGCCCATTATTTGGCACTACACTTCTTTTTACCTTCCAATGAAATTAACGACAAGTCGTGTCTACTACTTCCTCTTATTACATTTTCCCTAATTTGAAGCTTTATCATAATCACACTAATTGAACCATAATGTATATATATTTGCAATAGGGGTGAGCAAAAAATCGAAAAAAAAAAATCGACCAAACTGAATACACCAACCGTCAGAACACTGAAAAAATCAACACCAAAAAAACTAAAAATCAAAAAAACTGCCTTCGGTTAAAACCGCTTTAACATGGTCAGTTTTAGTGTCAATGGCAAACTAACCGATTAAACCAAAAAACCGACCGAACATATATATTATATGTAATATATATATTATTTTTGTACATAATTAATATACAATTTTATTAAACTAATTTTACTTATATCTTTTTTATTTAAAATCTCAATTATTTATTGCTTTATTTTATTATAGTTGATGCATTTACATATATTATATACACATTCATAAAATATTTTTTAATATAACTTATTACCATATTAATAGCACAAATAATTTGAACAAATTTAAAAAAAAAAAATATTTTACATTATTTATTTAACTAAGAAAATTTTATTCTTAAATTATATGATATTTGATACAATACTCTAATTTTTTTAGTTTTCAAATAATCATAAAAAATTTAAAAACATATTTTTTAAAAAAATAAAAATTGAAGTTCAGTTTGGTCGATTTAAACCGACCAAACCGTAGATTAAAATGATCAATTTTTTTTATATTTGTATAATAGTCAGTCGGTTTTCAAATTATAACCATGAAAACCAAAAACGGAATTTTAGTTTTTTTTTTTAAACCGACCGTTACTCACTCCTAATTTCGCAACACTAAGAAATGCACATACATTTTATCTTTCTGCACATACATTTTATCCCAATAAAAAATTATTATAGCCCAATCATTTTCTATTAATTCTGTCCAAGCCTTCTTTTTTTCTAGGCATAAGCCCATTATTTGGCACTACACTTCTTTTTACCTTCCGATGAAATTAACGACAAGTCGTGTCTGCTACTTCCTCTTATTACATTTTCCCTAATTTGAAGCTTTATCATAATCACACTAATTGAACCATAATGTATATATATTTGTAATAGGGGTGAGCAAAAAATCAAAAAAAATTGACCAAACTGAATACACCAACCGTCAGAACACTGAAAAAATCAACACCAAAAAAACTAAAAATCAAAAAAACCGCCTTCGGTTAAAACCGCTTTAACATGGTCAGTTTTAGTGTCAATGGCAAACCAACCGATTAAACCAAAAAACTGACCGAACATATATATTATATGTAATATATATCATTTTTGTACATAATTAATATACAATTTTATTAAACTAATTTTACTTATATCTTTTTTATTTAAAATCTCAATTATTTATTGCTTTATTTTATTATAGTTGATGCATTTACATATATTATATACACATTCATAAAATATTTTTTTAATATAACTTATTACCATATTAATAGCACAAATAATTTGAACAAATTTAAAAAAAATTATTTTACATTATTTATTTAACTAAGAAAATTTTATTCTTAAATTATATGATATTTGATACAATACTCTAATTTTTTTTAGTTTTCAAATAATTATAAAAAATTTAAAAACATATTTTTTAAAAAAAAAAAAATTGAAGTTCAGTTTGGTCGATTTAAACCAACGAAACCGTAGATTAAAATGATCAATTTTTTTTATATTTGTATAATGGTCAGTCGGTTTTCAAATTATAACCATGAAAACCAAAAACCGAATTTTAGTTTTTTTTTTAAACCGACCGTTACTCACCCCTAATTTCGCAACACTAAGAAATGCACATACATTTTATCTTTCTGCAGTGAATACAGAGAAAGGATGGATGGTCATCAACTTAATTTCTCCAAGTATTTTTACAATCTTGTGTGACCAAGACTCCGCTCATCCTCCGATAGTCACCCACTCCCATCAATTGTCGTCGAACTCAATTTGTCGTCCCCAAACAAAAATCCACCTCCAATCTATTAGAGTAATCAGTTTCCATACCAAAAACAATCTCTAATAGCACCACTTTACGAACCACAAATACTCCACTACATAACCTTCTTCTACGTACTCGCAAGATGATCATATTACCCCAATCAAGAGGTAGCAAGATTCTCATATCCCAAATCTCCATTCGAGCAAAGAGCTATTCCTCTACCTTCGACAAACTGCAATTCAACCTTGGCAGTGTTTTGCTACCATCTCAGACAACACCTGTATCAACAGCAATGTCTAAAGCTTCGTCAGGATTATCCATCTCCCTTTTCAAAGATTCAACAGGGCCATAATGCAATTATTGACCTCTAGAGAAGTGGATTAAGAAGAGAAATCTGGTAGTAACTTCGATGGTCAGCAAAGCTCAAACATGATATGAATTCAGTTTTTTTGAGTATTATAGAATTGATCCATACACAACTCAACTGATTTCAAAGTGGATCTCACAAAGCTCTTCATCATTTTGCAGAGCTCTTAATGAAAACACAATGATACAATACTAAGGGCGCATTTGGAAAGCTACCTGAGAATTGGAATTGGATGTAATTGAAAGTAATTACACAGTTTGACGTGTTTGTATGGTCACGTAATTACATAGTAACGGTGTAATTAGAGGTAATTGGGAGACCTCAATTACTCTCTCCAATTCTCATACCCCCATGAGAATTGGGTGTAATTACACTTTGTAATTACATACCAAAAATAAATTCAAATTATTTTAATTAATTGATATGATATTTTAATTATTTTTAATGTATTGACTTTCCCTTTTTCTATTTTTCTATATATTCCATATCTCTCAAATAAAAAAAAAAATCCTATCAATCATCAAACACACGTATTCCCATATACATTTCATCAACCTATTTTCTATATGGAAAATTTGAAATTGCATGCTTATAATATCTTAAAAATTTTTTCCTAAATTCATAATTAATAAAATTAGTCAAATATGACCACATTATTATTTTCCCACAAATACCCCTCCCATTTAAAAAACTAAAATCAAAAGACTTAGTTCTCTCTCTCCCTCTCGCACGGTACACCCACACACCACATCGGCTTCACCTCCGACGACGACGGACGACCACCCACAGCCACCGATAGCACCGCAGGATGACGGACGACCACCCACTGCCACCACCACCGTTATCGGACCACTCCGATCGAGACCCGGACTGTATCGCACAAAACCATTTTTTTCTGGGTTTTTTCTGGTTTATCTCTCTCTCTCTAAAAAAAAAAAAAAAAAAAAAAAATTGCTCCAGTCCGATGGCTCGGACCATGGGTCCGATGGGGTCCGATTGGTCCGACCATCGAACCCGGAGCAATTTTTCTCTCTAAAAACGCAAAAAAAAAAAAATAAATAAATAAATTGTCCCAGGTCCGATGGGTCCGATTGGTCGGACCCCATCGGACCCATGGTCCGACCATCGGACCTGGAGCAATTTTTTTTTTTTTTTGCGATTTCAAAGAGAGAGAGATAAACCAAAAAAAATGGTTTTGTACGATCCAATCCGGGTCTCGATTGGAGTGGTCCAATAACGGTGGTGGTGGCGGTGGGTGGTCGTCCGTCATCGTGCGGTGCTATTGGTGGCGGTGGGTGATCGTCTGTCGTCGTCGGAGGTGAAGCCGATGTGGTGTGTGGATGTACCGTGCGAGAGAGAGAGAAAGAACTAAGTTTTTTGATTTTAGTTTTTTAAATGGGAGGGATATTTGTGGGAAAATAATAATGTGGTTATATTTGACCAATTCTATTAATTATTAATTATAAGCATTCAAATTTCCCTTTCTATATATTCCATTTCTCTCAATCAAAAAGAAAAAGACTCAACCTATCTATACCGTTTGCCAAAAAAAAAAAAATCTTTCTCACGTACACAATTTTATTATTTTTTTGATGTCTGATGCTATTTTATAATATTTATTTTGAGTGCAGTTTATCTTGTAAAAAAAAACAAATGATATGAATATATAAAATTGAGATTTTTATATATTATTAATTGATTAAATTTATTTTTAAATATTATTATATTAATTGACTGTGTAATTACTAACTATCACACCAAACATAATATTAGAAATTCAAATGCAATTACCACTTGAAATCCAAAACACACCTTGTATTTTAAAATACAATGTAATTACTATGCAGTGTAATTTCTACAGACACTTGTTTCCAAACAGACCCTAATTGCATCGAGTTACCCTCTTTAAATCAGAGTCAAACTCTGACAAAAATAATCTTAATTTTTTCTCATTTATTCATTAATTATTTGTGTAATAGTATTACATATTAACAATACTAATTATCCATTGTGAGGAACTGGACAGGCTCTTTTATTTCATGTAACAAACAATACTAATTAGTCTATATCCTTTCAAGTAAGATTGCGTGGAACTGGAAAAAGACTCTTTTAGTGAGCAACACACGTATATAATCATAGTGACACACATAACAATTAAATATAGAAGTACTGAAGAACAAATAAACAAATTGTGAAGATATCTGGTGTCAGAAAGGTGTCAGAAATTAAGCACTCATCATCATCGCCCTACTTTTTTAAAAGAACAAACTAAAAGCATATGCAACAATAATTAACTGGAAAAAGTCCAAATACAAACACAACAATAATCACGATATCAAAGAAACCACATTAATTGATAAAACAAAATTGTTTTCAATAAGTAAACACATGAATAAACATATAACAGGAACAAAATATTTCGAATGATGGGTTCAAAAACAAGAATTTCAGAAAAATATATTATTCACATAGCAAAAGAAGAATCACTGCGGAAACATGGAAAACCAGAAAATTCCCTCAGAAACAAAGTAAGAATCAATCACTACTTCAATGATCAGAATTAGCATGGTAAGTTATAGCATCACAGGGAATTGTTCTATTTAACGAAAATAACAAACAAATAGCAATAAAAAGGTATAGTACTTAAAATATAAGAAAGTAAGAAATCTAGAATAAATAGCTCAGAACTGTGTGAACAAATTCTAATCTCAAACCTACAAAAGGTCTCATAGAGCTGGGATTACACTTGTCATCAGAGCAACATACATAACAATTGACTGAAGAAACAGTAAAGCAAATAAAAAGAATTTGAGGATATCAATCAAAGGGCTCAGAGAGTTGCTAATTGTGCTCAAAGAAGAGTATCGAATTCTTCTCATACAAGAGGTGTCAGAAATTTAAGCACTCATCATCGTCGCCCCATATTTTATTCAGTTAAAAAAAACTAAAAATATGAAATGCTAATTAACTAAAAAAAAGTCCAACTACAAACACGACAACAATTACTAAATCAACAACCACTTCAGAAACTATTCAAATAGAAATTAAGGAAAACCAGAAAGTAATTCTCTCCGAATAAACTTTACCAAAAATAAATCTCACAGGAAAACATTTCGATTTTACAAATAACATAAAAAACGATGAAAAGCTACGGTATTTAATATAAAGAAAAATAAGAAATCTTAGAATAAATAGCTCAGAAATATGTGAACTAACTCTAATCTCAGACCTACAAAAGGTCTCATAGAGCTGGGATTACACGTGTCATCATAGCAATATGCATAATAATTAAATGAATAAAAAGTAAACAAAATAAAAAAGTTTGTTAAGGGATCAATCTAAGGGCTCAGAAAGTTGCTAATTATGTTCAACGAAGAGTATCGAATTCTTCTCATACAAGAGGTGTCAGAAATTTAAGCACTCATCATCCTAGCCTTATTTTACTAAAACGCTGAAATGACAACTATGTAAAAAAAAACACCCAATTACGAAGGCAACAATAATTGCTAAAACAACCACTACAAAAGGTATAATCAACTTGAAATCATAAAAACCAGAATGAAATTCTCTCAGAAATAGAGCGATTCAATCACTTCAATGGTCAGTATAAGCATGGTGACCTTTAGTATTTTAATAAAATAAACATAAGAGATTTATATTAGAGGCCTCAGAATTATGTGTAGGAAAATTCTACTCTCAGACCTA
This sequence comes from Cannabis sativa, assembly GCF_029168945.1. Lineage (NCBI taxonomy): Eukaryota > Viridiplantae > Streptophyta > Magnoliopsida > Rosales > Cannabaceae > Cannabis > Cannabis sativa. Next base: position 67,214,373 of record NC_083602.1, read on the forward strand.
CAAAAGGTCTCATAATGAGCTGGGATACACATATCATCATAGCAATATACCAACATACGTAAAAACTGAATATGAAGTAAAAGTAAAGCAAATAGAAAAGAAAGTCCAAGATTCTATCCCGGGGTTCAGGGAAATACTAAGTATTAAAAAAACACCAGTCCAGATGATCTATCCTAGGACTCAGAAATTCTAAGTGTTAAAAAAGCAGTAAATCTAGATGATAAAGAACGGAGAAACACGGCAATTTGAACAGCACCCTTAGAAGGGATAACTTCAACAAAAGAAAATTGCATTCAAAATAAATTAAATTCAAATCATGGAAAACGTAAGAATCAATGTCAATTACCTCGTAACCAGAGTACGGAACAATCACTTCAATGATCAATAATAGCAAGGTTTCTATATTTTATGAATATCACTTGCAATAAACAATAAAAAACTCAAATCGTACACAATATAAACAAAAAATAAGAGAACTTGTTTCGATAGCTCAGATTTATGTGTGGAAAAATTCTACTCTTAGACCTACAAAAGGTCTCATAATGAGCTGGGATACACGTGTATCATCGTAGCAACATCCATAAAAATTGAATATGAAGTAAAGTAAAGCAAACTGTGTTTAAAAAAAAATAATGTAGATGGTAGAAAGCGGAGAAACACCAACAATTTGAACAGCTCCTGGATTGACTCAACATAAAGAGCAATATCATTCATAACAAAAGAATGAAATTGAAATTATGAAAAGCCAGACAGCGATTCAAAAGAAATTACGTCATAAACATAGTATGAATCTACCACTTCAATGATCAATATCATCTTTTCAAAACACTTAATTTTTAAAATAACATAAAAATAGCACTAAATCTGATTAAATTAAAATACTCATTAAGTAACCCATTATAGTAAAATTCAAATTTTTTTTCAGGAAAACATAATAATAATAGGGCAATTTCACAATCACAAGCATAAAATAGCTATCATACAAACAAATGCCCAAAACTTTTGTACCATGTGCCAGGAAATAAAAATGAAAATGGGGTGTGAGACTGATCTGGTGTCATGGTCCGTAAGGGAGATTGTTGCCGAGTCCCAAACGAGAGAGTTCAGAGAGAGTAGTGAGAGAGAACTGGAGAATGACAATGAGCTCTTGGTTCCTTTAGCTTTAAAGTTCATATAATGAAATGGCAGAGGCCAAGAGAGGAGAAATGGGTCAAGAGAGCCGATGACTCATGACTGTGTGTGTGTGTGAGAGAGAGAGAAATGTTAGGTTAAAAGTTAGAATAGTTTGTTTTTATAGCTCAGGGTTGGGATAGATCAGATAATAATGTTTGTAAACCCTAAACCCTAATGTATGTTAATGGATTGCGGCCTCATTTGGGTTGTTCGACCCAGTAAATAGTAAACCTAATTTGGCCCAATAACGTAAAAGGGTTGGGAGATTTGATGACTGAATGGGCTTCCGCCTCCTATGGATTGGGTTATTCGGTCCAAATCCTGGTAGGGTTTGCCGGGTTATTCGGCGAGTCACATAAATGTGCAGCTCTGTCCATGATAACAAATACATAGAAAGAAATAACACAGCAAAAATTATAAGTTTTTTTTTAATGGCATAAATAAATAATACTAGGTTATAGGTTATTTTATTTTTTTACATTTATATAGATTTTTTATGCTATTTTTTTGCTAAAAAAAGATAAAAATCTCATATTTGTAAAACAATAATAAGTTTCGCCGGAAAAGTCGTTGGTACCAAAAAAGTCACTGGAGAAGTTAGTAAAGCCAAAAATGTTGTCGGAAAAGTCACTGTCGCCGGGAAAGTTACCTTCGCTGGAAAAAATTACTAAAAAAGTTACTATAAATAAATGTCTCTGATATGAACAAAAATAAAACTTGTTCTATTACATAATGAATAAAAACATATAACACAAAATAACTCAAACCGATTATAATTGAAATATAACTGGGTTCGACGTAAAAAGAGGGCCCAATCCCATTTCGGACGTAGGCTGCCACCCCCTTGTCCTGGAGGTTCTCCGGCCGGGGAGGGGCTTGCTTCACGAACTGTTCGTTCTCCGGGGGACGGTCCCTCTGTGGCCCCAGACCAAGAGAGGCAGCGGCAGCAAGAGGCCCCCGCCTTTTCTACAGAATGGACAAAGGCTGCGCGGGTAAGTTGCTGGTGGGCTCAGTCCTGAACTCCAGAAGCAGACGGATGCCCGAGGAGTTCTACCTTTGACGACAGCAGCGGGAATGGATTTAAAATAGCAGCTGCTAACGCCCAGTGAGAAGGCTAAAAAAGCTACATTCGGCCGTTGCGCGCTAGCGCGCTTCTGTTTTTCAAAAGGCTTCTTCAAATATCCTATTAAAAAAGAAGTAGTATATTACTAGTTGTAGCTAGCTAGCGCGCTAGCGTTTTCCCTTACTATACAAGGGGCTGCTAGTAGTAGCGCGCAGTGTACTAGTGAATAGGAAAAGCGGATTGAGATTCTATAATATAATGAATAAAAACAAATAACACAAAATAACTCAAACCAGTTATAATTAAAATAGAACTGGTTTCATAACAATAGTATAATGAATAAAAAAAAATGAAATAACTCAAACCGATTATAATTAAAATAGAATCGATTATATAACATGATGAATGGGTATTTTTGTAGTAAATATGGTATGTGTGTAATTATTTGGTGAGTTAGAGCATGTTGAATGGATATTTTTGTTTGAGTTATTTTATTTAACTAATTTTTGTGTGTGAGTTTTTTTCTTAGTTGCTTTACGGAACCAGTTTTTTTGTCTCAAATTTTTAACTAGTTGATAAATATAACAGGTTTCTTTATATTATATTTGAGTTATTGTGTGTTATTCATTTTGTTATGAAACTGATTCTTTTCATATTTATGCCTCAATATCTTTTGGAATTGATCCCCATTTTTTTTAAAAAAAAGATTATAATCGATTTTATGAGGTATTATGCGTTATGAGGTATTTATTGTGAAACTAGTTTTGTTTTTATTTTATGTTTTAGTATTTTAGGAACTGATTTCCTCTTTGTTTTTTAATTGTATCGGTTTGAGTTATTGCGTGTTACTTGTTTGTGTTCATTATGTTATATAGCCGGTTCTATTTTAGTTATAACCGGTTTGAGTTATTTCGTGTTATTTATTTTTATTCATTATAATTATAGACCTGGTTCTATTTTAATAATAATTGGTTTGAGTTATTTTGACTTATTTTGTGTTATTTGTTTTTATTTATTATGGTACAGAACCAGTTATATTTCAATTATAACCGATTTGAGTTATTTGTTTAGAACCGGTTCTATTTTTAGTTATATCTGAGACATCTACTTCTGGTGACTTTTCCAGTCACTTTTCTGGCGACGGTGACTTTTCTGGAGGCGGTGAATTTTTTGGCAACGATGACTTCTCCTGCGACTTTTCGGCCGACACTAACTTTTCCGGTGACTTTTCTAATTTTGGTGACTTTTCTGGCGGAACTTATTATTACAAGTTTTATTAAATTTATTTATTATTTATTTTTCATATTTTAAACTTTAATTATTTTTTAATCTCATATTTTTTGCATTATTTATTTATGTCATAAAAAAAAAGTAAACTATATCTTTAATTCTCATACTTATAAAAATTCTCCTATAGAGAATGAGAGATCCCTGAAAAATATATCTCTTGTACCTGTCTACTTCTTAGCGAGTGTGGGAATTAGTAAAGGAAATTATTTTACCAGGATCTTAGATCTACTCACAAGTATGTTGATTAACACCCTAAATATGAACTTTCTAAAACGATAAAATAAATACATATAAAGTTTAGGAAACCTTACATTGGGTGCAGCGGAATAATATGACTCCTTCCGTTCAGATATCTAGCCCTTGATTCCTTTCTATAGCAGAGCATTATCAATATCTGAACCTGGATCTCTTTCTCTGATTCTTTAGTGTTGATACTCCTTCTTGCTGAAAGTCTTTCTTCACGATCTTCCTCACTATGATTGAGGTATCACTTGCTGTGTGTGGGCACTACTCTAACACTAAGGATTTCAAAATCTCAATGAGGAAGAGAAAGATGGAGTGGTCGGCCAAAGATAGGGAGAGAGAAGGCTCAGTTTTTTCTGAATGAAAAGTCAAAAAATTTAAGTGTGAAATTTTGGTGTAAATTTCCTGAAGCCTTCACTATTTATTTATAGCATTCCACTAGGGTTAGGTTTGAATTATTTGACATTAAAATAATGAAAATATCAGAGGGAAAACCCTACAAAAGTGGCCGGCCATGCATAGTGGATTTGGGCCTCACTTTTTGCAATTTTACAGTTTTATCTTTTCTGCATCCGATTTTCTCAAAAACGCCAATTTTCTAATTCAACCATTTAAATGTCAATTCTAACTATTTAATAACTATAAATAATTATTAAATAATATTGTCATTTATCATATTTATTAAATGAACCATACAAAGTATCATAATTAACAAATATGCCCCTAAAACTCTTTCTTTACAATTTCGTCCTTACTTAGTGAAAAATTCACAAATAGACATAGTCTAAATTGAGAATTATAATTGATTAATCAAAACCAATTATATGAGTCTTACAAGCAATATTATCTCAACTAGTGCAGGGACCATGGGTCAATATAACCGAGCTTCCAATAAGTAGATCAAGAATTTATTACTAAAATTCACTAACTTATTAATTATTCGTTGAATCCACGCATAGAACTTAGAATTGCACTCTCAGTATATAGAATGCTCTATATGTTCCACCATATAGACACATCATTAGTTATCCATTGTTATAATCCTAATTTGATCAATGATCCTCTATATGAATGATCTACACTGTAAAGGGATTAGATTACCGTTACACCCTACAATGTATTTAATCCTTAAAACACTTAACCCCGTATAAATAATATTTCATCTTATGTGAAATGAGATCTCCACCATTTATTTTCGTTTGGTCAAGCTCGAAGGAGATCATTCTTTACTTACTATTCGCCAGATAAAAGCTATATATTCCATGTTTATGTTAGCGCTTCCACTCAATTGCACTACCGTGTTCCCAAAATGTACGTATCACCCTGACCTAAAAGTAGGCTTAACTAACAAATCAAAGAACACGAATAGCCTCTTGAGATTGAGCCTAATCATAACAGGATTAAGATCATTTGATCTAGGATTAACTAGGCGATATTGACTTGAATAGATATTACAGTAAGTTTAATAAATCTAAGTCAAAGTTCAATATCGGTCCCTTCCGATGCATACTCCATGCATCCAACCTGAGCTTTACTTTAACTAATGCTCTGGAAAGAACATAGCACTTCTCCAAATGCAAGTAAACTCTGTTGTAAATTATCATATCAGTAAAATCCTATGTCTGATAAATCTAGGAAACTTTATTCACATAGTCATGTTTACTTTCCAATGTGTTGAATGCACAATAAACAGGATCAAGTATGTGAAAAGGGTTTCAGATGAATTTATATTGAAATGTTATTTCTGATCTTTATTAATAAGCAAATTTGATTATATTGAAATGAGTTTTATTTAGGGCATAAAACCCAACAAACTCCCACTTGCACTAATATAAAACAAAAAGTGCGTTTCAAATAATCTCAACACCTTGATATACAAATCAAGTGTAGTAGTAGTAAACTCCTCGTAATAGGATCTGAAAAGTTGAATTAAACACAACCTTTCCTCCACTATTACTCTTCTTTAATCACAAAATCTTTGATAATGTGAAATTCCTCTCTATATGTTTACTCTCTTGGGATACTGGATTCTATACCTTTGGCAACTACTTCTTGGTTATTCAGGAAGTAACACTAGTAGTTAAGGCAATTTGGAATAGTGCCAAAAATGTATAGAACTTTCCTTAGACTGAATAAGTACCTTTCCTGCAACTTTTAACATTCAGTCCCTTTCTGGTAGACCTACAGACTTCAGATAGTTTTTTACACTTCTCCAAAATCACTATTCCACCCCTAGAGTAATCACCATCTTATCAGAAAGATTTACTAGCACAAAGGCAAATTTCGAAATCTGATTTGGTGTAGTCTAAGAGTTTTAAACACACCCTTATAGACTAACATATAGTTCCTCTTCTTAATCTTAAGATTTACTTGATTGTCTTCCAATGTTCTTCTCCTGGATTAATCTGATACCTACTCATTACTCCCACTCAACAGCAGGTGTCTGGTCTAAGGCATACAAAAGCATATCTAAGACCTCTCACTGTTGATATAAGAAATTCTTTCATGGCTTTATCTTTTCTGGAATAGTTGAGACTTTTCCTTAGATAAATAAAATCTATGCCTAAGAAGTTGTGAAGCTTCTATAGATTGCCATTAGAAAGAAAATGCTTCAGCATCTTACTAAAGTAAGTTGCTTGCATTAGAGTAAGTAATTCCCAGGTATACCACAAGCCATAGGTTTAGATAAACGCAAACCTATAATACTAGGAACAGGAAGTTTTGTTAAGTCCATTGAATAGACTTATTAACAAAAATTTCCTTTTATGTCCTTGTAATAGAAAACTTTAAGTTATTCCATGTGAATGGATTAAACCATAGTTCTATTGGCTTTTCGTCTTAGTTTCTTATCTTGACAATCCATTACTTGTTTAAACTCACAATGGATTTTTAATCACTAGTGTCTCCTAAGTCATAAGAAGGTGAGTTCCTAGAAACTCTCCCACTACGACAAGGTACAGTGAATTATGTCTAAGAAAACTAAATGGTATTGATCTCTTCGGTTGTGACAAGACAACAGAGGCAGTGGGATCATCATATGTCAAATAAGATGATAGAACACTTTTGGAATCAAGAAAAATATCTCCTTTATTTGCTACTTTATTTTTCAGACTTAGTCATTTTCTTAGAAAAGTAGTATTTGTTTGAACAAACACTTTCTTATCTATTGACAATGGGATGGTCCACCCCTAATCACTTAGAATAGCTAACAAACCATGGTTAACAGTTCTAACTTTTCTTAAGATTTTGATTAGGTCATCCATGAATCTAGTAATGATTTACATGAAGTATACAACCATTACATCATTCTGAAATTGTATTACCATAGAAGGATTTAGGCAACGACTAGTAACTAATCATCAATATGCAAATCGAAATTTCTGGGGAGGTAAGTTTGGATATAATTCAAAAATCAATTTAATGATCTTTGAACTGCATATCTACTAACTATTTCTCCACCCCTATCAGTTCGCAAGATCTTTAACCACTTACCTTAATGGTTTTAACCATCGCTAGAAATTAATGAAATTTTTAAACATTTCAAATTTCTCGCTAAAAGGTATAATCTAGAGTTATCGTTTTAAGAATACAACGAAAAACTCATATCCACCCCTGAATGTACATCCATCTGCGAATGAGATGAACTACTTTCAGCGGATATAGGCATATTAACTCTTTGCAGAGATTGATCTTGTCAAATCCACTATGAACAAGATACAAATGCCATAGATTAAAAAAAATGTGGTAGTGTCTTTTGATGACTTAGGTTTAGTTACATCAAAGAGTTCTTAGAATAGTGCAAGTGGATCCTGGTCACAGAATACCAAACTCATATTCCATACAGTTTGAATCCATTAATAGAAGATGGATATTGAACACTTGGAAAGTGTAACTGTATTGCTTCCTAGAAATAGAAATATAAGAAAATTTCTGTTTGGATTCTAAAATTAAAGTCAAAGACTTAAATTCAACCAAATATAATGAGTAATTCTATCTTGGACCACCACTACTAATATAACTCTAAGTCTGATTTGCCCATACAAGTAGGAGATTTCTAAGATTGAGGTTTTATATCAATTGGGAATAGAATTTTGGGATTATAATCATATGCGTCATTTAATTTCTTAAGAGAAAATATAGAATGACATGAAATGATTTATAGACCATTCATCCAATGATATGTTATTGAGCTAATTCGCAATGAATAAGCTAAGAGGAATTAGGATAATTTCGTTGTTTAAATAAATATCCAACGATGCTTCGATTAGCGAAAGTCAAAGTAATCTTATTTATATAATCTTCTTGTTTCATATCATAAAAATACTAGTCTAAGGTGTCATCAATTGATGAACAGCTAGATGTTGCATATACAATATTTATCTTTCGAGATCTAACACTATTATGTATGTCTAATGGTGAAAATCCATTAGGGATTTATCTCATTAGATAAACAAACCAAGTTAGACCAACAATGAGGATTCGAAATTAAACTACAACTTAATAACAGAAAATAACATGGTTCAATATAAATTCATACACAATTCAGAAATTATTAAACATATAGCAAGTAGGAATGACAAGTGAAAATACTAAAACATACAATCCTAAATAATTTCTAAGGTTTTTAACAAACTGATATCAGTGTCCCGTTTAGGAGAGAGTCAAAGCTACCATTCATTGAATAGAGTTGTCAGCTCATCTAAAATGTTAAACATTCTAGCAACCTTTTATTCGATCAAGATTGGAATTCAGCGTTGTCCCGTTTAGGCGAGAGTCAAGGCAATTCTATCTTATGAGCTTCCACCATTGTTTCATAATTGGCAAGTCAAATATGGTCGCCACCATTAGGGTGATCCATACTATATAAAACACTTACAAACTACTTATCTTTCGAGATTAAACGGTGCGAAATTGCTAATGAACATTCTTCCATTAGGGAGGATTACTCACTAAAACAAACGCGATGTAAAACCAACAATGGAGATCGACTATCTTAATAATAAAGCTCATTATTTAAAGAGAGTTGTATTTTCTTTGAATCTCATTATTTTATCTATTTATTTTAAATATATATTTATTTAATTAAAATTTCCAATTTAGAATGAAAATTTCCAAATATAAATTTTAATTTAATATTTATAAATTTTACTTAGATGGATAACATGAATTATTTCCATCTTAGTAATAATTTCCAATAAATATTTAGAAAAATATTCAATTTAAGTTGTTACAAAATTAATTTAAATTAATTTACAACTCAAATTTAAGTTTCTATAAATATATATTGCATTTCGAAAAGTTAAATTATTTAAGAATACAATTTTTGAAAATGCATGTTAAAATAAAAAATAAATACTGGAAAAATTATTCTAATTTAATGTTGGCCCAAAATTAATTAATAAAATTAATTTACAACAAAAAAATAACATTTTCCTATTTAATTAAATATATAAGAAAAATTTCAAATATTTAAGTATGATGATGAAAATCAACTTAAATATTAATTTTCTATTTAATTAAATACACTAGAAAAATATTTCAAGCAAAAACAGATAATATTTATCTAGATTTTCATGCACTAATTAATTCATTTTCTAATTAATTATATTTTACTTCGTTTATTTTAATTAATCATTAAATGAAAAAATCATTGATTTAAGTTGGTCCAAAATTAAAATAAATAATTTACAACTTTAATCTATTTTTCAAATAAAATTCGAAATTCCAGCATTTAAGAAATGCAATTTCGAAATTTGATTAAAATAAAGAAAAAATATATTTTGAAAATTATTTAAATTTAGTTGAAAAAATAAATTTCAACTAAAAAATAATTTTCTATTTAATTAAGTGTCATGAAAAAGAAATATTGTAGTATCATGATGAAAATCAACTTAGATATTTAATTTTCAAATAAATTAAATGTATTAAATTCAAGAAATAAATAATTAAGTGTAGAGAAGGCTTAATTATTAATCTCTAGTTTAATACTAGGAAAAATATACTTAAAATAAATTGTACCAAAATTAATTATTTAAATAATCAATTTCACAATGTATAATATTTTCCTATTTAATATTAGAAATAATAAGTAGTCTAGAAATAACTATCTAGAAAATATCTTATTTGACAAAGTATGTTTTCCACAAAATTTGAAAAAATATCTAATTTAAGTTGTATTAGAAAAATCTACAACTTAAATATTTTCAAATTTAAATTTAATTAAATATCAAAAATTAAGTTGTAACCACTTAATTTGAAAATATTCTATTTTAAGTTAATATTCGAAAAGATATTAACTTAAAAAAAATATCTAAAGAATCTTAATAACCAATGCCTAAAATTCCTCAACTTAATTTTGAAATTTTAAATCCAAAAGATATTCAGATTTAAGTTGGTTAGTTAGAGATAACTAAATATCAACTTAAATAGGAATATTTAATGAAAAATTTAAATTAAGCTTCACAAAGAATCTAGATAGTTATAATTCTATATTTAATTAAATACAAGAAAATACATATAGTTTAGCTTAGAATAAAATTCTTTAAACTATGATTTTCTTAAATTAATTTTAAAATAAATGAAATTAATTATGTTGCTAATCAATTTTATTAGGTTAAACTAGTTTAATTAACCTAGTACTGTTATTCAAATTAGGCAAATGGGCCTTCACAATTGGGGTGGTTCATGTGCGGGGGTGCTGGGTTCAGTATGTCGTACCCACTACTATGGCTCCCAACTCTCACACAAGGCCCAAAAGAGAGGAATTTAACCTTAAAATGAACAACTGTTATTAATTGAATAGGCCAAAAAACTAAATGGGCCTAAATAAAATCTATCAAGAACTATGACATTTTATTTAGCAACAACAACCTATATGCATCTATAATGAAATTAAACACATAGGCTCACACAGGCACACAATTTGGATGGATCCTATCATGTTGCTAGGTCATACACAGATGAAAGAAGATTGTAAATATACCTGTTACAAATTATTTACTTGACCAAGGGAGCCATGAGTTAAAATCAGATCATTGGATCTGTCAACAAGTTAACCACGGCTATTTGCAATCAAGCAATAATAGGTTTTATAAAACTTACAAACAAGCTAAAACACATACTCCTGCAACAAGGTTAGCTGGATAGTTGGATGTAGGATTTATTTAATTTTAAATAGATAAATTTCAAAAATAAAATAATTAAATAAATAAATAAAAAATATTTAATTTTTTGGAAAAAATAAAAAAATATTTATTTATTTTCGAAAATAAAAAAATATAATATTAATTTAATTTTGAAATTATTTTAAAAAAAATTAAAATTAAACCTACAATTTTGAAAAATTAGGTTTCAACTAACCTAAATATCATTTCAAAATTTGCTAACTACTTTTAAAAATTTAATGTTATTTTATAAATAAAAATTAAAAAAAGATAAATAAATATCTTTTTCAGATTTTATAATTTAATTTAAATAAATAAAATAACAAAATTTAAAAAATTAGCAAAATATCTTACATCTATTTAAAATTACATGATTATAGTTATCTTATTTTAAATTTAAATAAAGTCAAATTATTTTAAAAAAAAATTAATTTAAAAAATTTAATATCTCACCTTAAATTTAAAAATAAGATAAGATATAATCAAATTTAAAAATAAGATAGATAATTAAGCAAAAAAGATAGATATTTACTATTTTTCAAATTCAAATTACACTAATATCATGAATTAAATTTTAAAAATATTAATTAATTTAATTATGATAATTAGAATTGAATTAGGAATAGTAAATGTATAAATACAGAACTACACAAAAAATCGGAAGTTAAATCCATGAAAAAGCATGAAAAATCGAAGAAAAACGAAAAAAAATGCGAGCTGTACGGACAGTATGCTAGCATACTGTCCATGGGCGCGCAAGGGGCTGCATGGGCGAGGGATGTGGGCGCAGGAGGCTGCATGCAGCCTGTTCCGCGCGCGTATCCCTGTTGCTCAACCCCGATTTTTTCGAAACTTCAAAAAATCATAACTAATTCAAATTAAATCGAAATTGAGTTCTGTAAAAAAATAACTTGCTTAATTTTTTCCATACTATCCAATAAAAATAATTCCAGAAACAGATATTCAATTATTTTTCATGAAAATTCACAAACATCAATCAATCATCAAATAACACTCAATACAACATGATACCATCCAAAACATCAAACAATCGTTTTAAAGTCCAAATTTCTTGCAAGCAAATCAATTACCATGGCTCTGAGGCCAGCTGTTGGAAATTATTTTATCAGGATCTTAGATCTACTCACAAGTATGTTGATTAACACCCTAAATATGAACTTTCTAAAACGATGAAATAAACACATATAAAGTTTAGGAAACCTTACATTGGGTGCAGCGGAATAATATGACTCCTTCCGTTCAGATATCTAGCCCTTGATTCCTTTCTGTAGCAGAGCATTATCAATATCTGAACCTGGATCTCTTTCTCTGATTCTTTAGTGCTGATACTCCTTCTTGCTGAAAGTCTTTCTTCACGATATTCCTCACTATGATTGAGGTATCACTTGCTGTGTGTGGGCACTACTCTAACACTAAGGATTTCGAAATCTCAATGAGGAAGAGAAAGATGGAGTGGTCGGCCAAAGATAGGGAGAGATAAGGCTCAGTTTTTTCTGAATGAAAAGTCAGAAAATTTAAGTGTGAAATTTTGGTGTAAATTTCCTGGAGCCTTCACTATCTATTTATAGCGTTCCACTAGGGTTAGGTTTGAATTATTTGGCATTAAAATAATTAAAATATCAGAGAGAAAACCCTACAAAAGTGGTCGACCATGCATAGTGGATTTGGGCCTCACTTTTTGCAATTTTGCAGTTTTATCTTTTCTGCATCTGATTTTCTCAAAAACGCTAATTTTCTAATTCAACCATTTAAATGCCAATTCTAACTATTTAATAACTATAAATAATTATTAAATAATATTGTCATTTATCATATTTATTAATTGAACCATACAAAGTATCATAATTAACAAATATGCCCCTAAAACTCTTTCTTTTCGCCCTTACTTAGTGAAAAATTCACAAATAGACATAGTCTAAATTGAGAATTATAATTGATTAATCAAAACCAATTATATGAGTCTTACAAGCAATATTATCTCAACTAGTGCGGGGACCATGTGTCTATATAACCGAGCTTCCAATAAGTAGATCAAGAATTTATTACTAAAATTCACTAACTTACTAATTCTTCGTTGAATCCACGCATAGAACTTATAATTGCACTCTCAGTATATAGAATGCTCTATATGTTCCACCATATAGACACATCATTAGTTATCCATTGTTATAACCCTAATTTGATCAATGATCCTCTATATGAATGATCTACACTGTAAAGGGATTAGATTACTGTTACACCCTACAATGTATTTAATCCTTAAAACACTTAATCCCGTATAAATGATATTTCAGCTTATGTGAAATGAGATCTCCACCATTTATTTTCGTTTGGTCAAGCTCGAAGGAGATCATTCTTTACTTACTATTCGCCAGATAGAAGCTATAGATTCCATGTTTATGTTAGCACTCCCACTCAATTGCACTGCCGTGTTCCCAAAATGTACGTATCACCCTGACCTAAAAGTAGACTTAACTAACAAATTAAAGAACACGAATAGCCTCTTGAGATTGAGCCTAATCATAACAGGATTAAGATCATTTGATCTAAGATCAACTAGGCGATATTGACTTGAATAGATATTACGGTAAGTTTAATAAATCTAAGTCAAAGTTCAATATCGGTCCCTTCCGATGCATACTCCATGCATCCAACCTGAGCTTTACTTTAACCAATGCTCTGGAAAGAACATAGCATTTCTCCAAAATGCAAGTAAACTCTGTTGTAGATTATCATATCAGTAAAACCCTGTGTCTTATAAATCTAGGAAACTTTATTCACATAGTCATGTTTACTTTCCAATGTGTTGACGACACAATAAACATTAAGTATGTGAAAAGGGTTTCAGATGAATTCATACATTATGTACCTATAATCATGAAATAAATCATGTGAACCATGCAACATCAAATGTTATTTCTGATCTATATTAGTAAGTAAATCTGATTATATTGAAATGAGTTTTATTTAGGGCATAAAACCCAACAATTAGTAACTTCAATTTTTTGAAACATAATTGGTAATTAATTTAGGGACTTTATTTAGAGTAATTTATAGTTAAAATAGTTAAAGTTCACTAATTTATAATATTTAAATGTCAAATTTTTATTTATTTATTTATTTTTGGCCAAAATACCTTTTGTTACACTTTATTGGCAGTTGGAGGTACCTTGATTTTTTTTTAAATTGAAGCGATGAAAAATAATGAGAAAAGGTCCAACAGGTCGTTACAGATTAAAGATTCTGGTAGGGAGGAAACATCCAATAGCCCAAAACTTAAGTAGATAAAGCTCATTTGGCAAAGTTGTGAGCAACATAATTAAAATTCTTAGAAACATACAAAAAATCATAGCCATCAAAAGAACTAGCCAATGTTTTCAGATCAGACACAGTATTACTAATCAGTCAACAGTTGCAAGCATCATTAACAAAGTTGACCAGGATCTCAGAATCACACTCAACAAGAACAAAATTGTGTAGAAAGTGTCTAGTCGAAACCAAAGCTAGACGACAGACTTTCGCTTAACCTAACAGAGGGTTACAAAAGTTCAATACTTGAGAGTTGATCCAAACGACTGTCCCAAAATGATTTCATCACCATGGAATCACTACCAATCGCCAGATTGCAATTGATTTTAATGCAATCCACAAGAGGAGTGGAGCAACCAACAATAACACACTCCAGTGAAGTTGCCATGAGAGAGGGAGCAAACTCTGAAAAACAAGAAAAAATAGAATTAATAAGATGAGTAAAGGAGTGCAACACATTATGATGAATTTTGTCATTTCTAGCTTTCCAAATTGAATTAACCATAATGGAGGCAAACAAGAAAACTTCTTTAGAATCAATGCCCATATTATCAAGATACCTAAGGAATTTGACCCAATCCCAACACTTTAGATTATTCTCTATAATCAGAATTAGGCCTTAAGGGGAAGCACACCAAAGATGGTACGCCAAGTCACAAAATAAGGTAAGGTGTTCCAAGGTCTCGTTCTCTCTACCGCAAAGGGGGCAAAGTTGATCTTCTATTTGAATTCTAGCACCCACAAGCTTTAGTTGGCAAAGCTTCTAAGAGAATGCACCACCAAAGAATTTTGTGATGTTCATGAATCTTAGAATTCCAAAGCTTATTCCATAAGGAGGGAGCCACTGAAATAAGAGGAGCATGACGATAGGCTTGGATAAAGTAAGTTGACCTGGTAGAAAAGGAGCCACTGGGTTCTTTGAGCCAAACTCAATTGTCTCTCTCGACCCCACACAGTTTCCCACCCTTTGCAATATTTCTAATAGGTTCAGCTTCATAGAGTGAGAAAAGTTTTGGCCTGTCCAATCCCCATCAAACCCAAAAAAGGTCAACCACTACTCTCACACTTCTCAAGGAATGCCATTAAGTGTAGGGCAACGGTTATTCCCATACGAACCCACAGATCTGTCTAAATGTTTATGGTAGAGCCATCACCAATACGTTTACAAGTCGCTTCAAGAAAGATGTCCATAGACTTTACAATATTTTTCCAAAACCAAGAATTTGAGCTCTCTGCCTTGGCTTCCAATAAAGGGGGATTCTTGAGGTATTTGGCTTTTAATTTTAACGTACTTAACTACAATCCTCGTGGGATCGACCTCACTCTTCGTGAGTAATACTTGTTTAAACGATACGTATACTTGTGTGTTGCAAAATACCACAACAATTATACGTACTGTCATACTATATGGAGTCTGTTCAAAACATTTACCTCCGCCCAGATACAGGAAATGCAAAACACGTGTCACCTGAGTATTCTGCCACATCATTGTGTAAAAATAGGATAATAGACTTGTTAAAAATTTCCTCTAAAATATAACCGCTACATAATTAAAAACCTAATAAAATATTAAATTAATTACAAAATATTAATTTTACTTAAAAATAAAACTTAAATTATTCCTACAAAAGATTCAAACTTTATTTTATTTATAAACACGTATCTTAAAAAATTAAACTAAAATTATTGAGAATCTAATAAATAATTTAAATAAATTAAGATTTTCTGAAGTAAAAATCAAACTTATCTATATTTATGAACTCATATTTTAACAAATAAAGAAAAATAATTAAATATTCAATAAAGATAGAAGATTATTTTGAAAAAAAAAAGTTAGAAATTAAACTAAAAAATTGTTATGTTTACTTAAACAAATCTACTTTTTTTTAGATAAACAAAACAGACTCAAATTTGTTCCCATAAAATTTAGTTTTTACAAAATTATATTTTTAATATCTAAATGAATTTTTGAATAAAAAATAATAATTTTTTAAATCGCTTAATTAGTTTTAAAATTTTAATTTTTTAATCATTTAAAATAACTTTTTCTTAAGGTCTAAATTAATTTTTTAAAATTTACTAATAAAAATGTTGAATCTTTCTCATTTTTATTTTGAGGGTACGATTTAATAATTGTCAAAATTTAAGGAGAAAAAATTGTTAATTTATAAAGACACGTCAGTATTTAAACAGAATAATAGGACGGAACCTAGCAGAAGGACTAAATTTCTATACATGTAAAAGTTTAGGAGTTCTTAGCAAGTCGTATATTTTAGGGAGTAAAATCAATATTGTCGAAAGTTTAAGGTACAAAATCAGTATTATCGAAAGTTTAGGGCGTAAAATTGTTATTTATTCTTAAAAATTTGAAAAGTAAAAATAGTTTTATAGAATATGACTTTGAAAAATATTTTTTACTTCTCTAATTTTAAAAACAAAAATTGATTAAAAAAGTATTAGCAAATGTATCCTATATTTCGGACAAATTTCAAATAATATTAAACCATTTATTTAATAATCTATTGGCTAAAAAGTAAGCTAAAAATGCTATCTTTGCTTTGCTAAGACTCCTTGAGCCGGAGCACTTCATTTTGGTTTTCCACAGTTCATCGAACCCTTTCGTCCAATTTTTGAAGTTGTTTCTCCATCTTAGACATGCCATGCGATCCTTGCCCTTACACACATTTTTTTTTTCTTATGGTGAGTGGGGTATTAAAAAACTGAGTTTCGATTGTGCCCTCTGGAATAGCGAAAAAATAACAAATCTGAGAATTGCAGTAAATGAACTTATAATGCAACCTTCCTTTGAGCTCATGTGTTTTGGGCTACAAATAGAAAGTGTGGCCTCCTCAATCTTACAAGAACAAGTCGTAGACACATGTCCAACTAGCTCAAGAAAATAATCCTCCTGATTCATTATAAAATAAAACGCTACATTTTTTATTAATTTATTTATTTATTTTTTTGAAAAAGAGAACAATTTCATTATGAAATATGCAAAACTTCAAATATTTAAAGGGTCAACAACATACATACATTATTCTTAACATTGTGCAGCTTCAACCCGAAGCATAAACTAATTTGAATTCAACTTTTATCATATGAATGAGCCACTAAAAACATTGACATGAATAAATTGTAACAAAGAACTACACCACCAAACTATAAAACATAGATGGTACCAAGTTACCAACCTCCACATCTAAGTGTAGCAACTAAACCCAAAATAATGAGACTATTATTGAAAGCCCAAATAACACAAAAATAAAAAATAAAAAAAAAAATCTATATATTTTAGATATTTGAAACTACATCTCTGAAACATTGCTTAGATATTTTAGTTTCTATATATAAATCTAGATTTTGAACCTAATAAAATGAAGCCATGTTCGATGCTCCTGACTGAACTAATGAAAACAAGACATTTTGTTAGTGAACGTGCTATTCATCTCTAATCCATTTGTCGTACTAGAGCCATGACAAATTTTACATTTGTCGTACATACCCCTACCAAATAAATAATGGTCTCATATGTGGCACCTAAATTAGAGGTTGTTGGCCTTTCTTTTCAAAGCCCCTCTTCCTCTCCAAACCGCAAAAAACAAAAATAATTCACTTAATCTTATTTATCAAATCAATTCTACACAGTTCTTTTCAGGGAATTAATACCTTATCTTTGAATGTTTTTCTTCTTTATTCATTGTTAAAAATGTTAAACCAATACAACTTTAGTAATTGTTTTTTTTCTTCAAAAAAAAGGTCGAAAAAAGCAATTTAGTTGTATGTAACTGTAAATTAAAATAATGTTTCATAGCAAAGAAATTGTACTTAATCATTAAACGCCTGTTTTGGTGGACCTTATATAAAATATACGAGTTGGTAGACATGCCTTTGTGTGTTTCCCATTCTTATATCATTTTTTTCTTTTTTTTTTAACAGTCTTATATCATTTTATTAGGAACAAGAAAACTGAAGAAAATATAAATACTTTAAAATTGAAGCTTTTAAAGCGCAATAAAATTTATTCTAAAACTTGCAAAATGATGTGAATTCCTAATTGATGATAAAAAGCCTTTGGTTTGTAAAAATTAATACCTTTACTTCATAGTTTCTTCTTTTCCAAATCTATATATATTTCTTTTTTATCAATATATGCTATTTATGCTAATTGCTAGTACTAAAAGCTACAAGCTTAAATCATCCACCTGAATGGAATATATATAGTTAATTATTACATATATCTAAAAAGATAGGATATAACCAATCTTTCAGAGACATGCGCATGTAACCATGATAACAAAATCTCAGCATGGGTGATGGGTGGGACGAGAATTCGTAATTTTTTTTTTTTGTTTTTGTTTTGTTGTTTTTTCTTCATATTTATTTATAAATAATAAATAACAAACATACACAGTTGTGTATGATCAGATCTCCTTAATGTGGTGAAAGTCATCGTTTTATTATATTCATTACTAAATAATTTAAAAAACATACTTTAATCAATATTATCTACAGAAAAAAAAATTATTATATATTATGAATGATAGTGATAGAGTTTGGTCAACTAATTTTAAAAATATATATGTATATTATCATTAGTCATGTTAATTAGTATATAACGAATAACTAGAAAAGGTGATTTTCACAAAAAAAAAAAAAAACTAGAAAAGGTGACATAAAGCGTATTTTATTAATATAATAGATTAGACTTCACGATCATTACATAATATGTTTAAAGAGATGGTAGATAGCGGAATATCATTAAGGGCCCGTTTGGTACGCAGGATTGGACTGAAAAGGATTGGACTGGACTGGACAAGATTGGATTATTTCCTTTTAGAAAAAAAAAACTTAAATTAAATAAAAACATATAATAATAAATTAAAATTAAAATATATAATAATAAATAAATATAAATAAATAATTCGTAGCAAAAAAAAAATATCATATATAATTAAGAATATATCATAAATATATAATAAAATATTTTGTCATATTTTTTATTTAATAAATAATTAAAATAGTAAATAAAAATACTTGAATAATATAAAATTGTTTATCTTAAACACTAATTTAATCACTAATTTAATATAAACATTAATTTTTTAAAATATTTATATAAATTTTTTAATAATTTAAAAATAATATATAATTTTATTGTCATATTTTTTTTTCTTAGAATCAATTTAAGTAACTATTATTTAATTAATAATATTCTAAATTTTAAAAAATTATGTATAATAATTCAAAATTATACATTTTCACTAATTTTAATGAATAAGTTTTTGATAAAAAAATGTATAAATAAATGTGTGATAATTATTTCCTTTAAATTCTAATTATATTTAAAATATATTAATAAAATTTAAATTAAAAAAACGATAAAAAAAAATCTCACCTGCATGGGATTATTTATCCCACCCTGCTGGATGGGATAAATAATACCAGACAGATGAGGTTAACTGGATTAGTTATCCAGACTTCTAACATGCCCAAACACTGGATTGGACAAATTAGCCTGTCTAATCCAATCCAGTCCTGCGTACCAAACAGGCCCTAAATAACTTGTGGGTAAACGTCCACTTAGTCACATTATGGGCGACAAAATTACAAGTCCTGCTAATATGAGAGAAAGTACAACTCGAAAATAAAAAAGAGTGACTATTACAAAAGGGAAATTTCACTTTTTGCCCTTAATAATATACCCCATATCAAAATTTATACCCTCTCTTAATTTGTACAAATTTAGTCCATTGATTATATGAACTTCCCATTTTACCCTTTTTTTTAAAAAAAATAAAATAAAATTGGTAAAAACTGAAATTGGTCTTTCTCTCTCTCTTCCCTCTCTCTCGTGCACCACTCTCTCTCTAGAAAAAACTGAAAAAATTTCTCAAAAAATTTCTCTCTGTCCGTCTCACTCTCTCGTCCCTCTCTCTCTTCCCTCTTGAATGGTTGTTTCTCGGTGGGTGTTGGTGGAAAACCGAAGCACAACCCAATATCACTCAAGAATCTTACACCATTATAATGGGTAAGTTGTGTTTTAAGCATTTTGTTAGACTTTATGTAGTTTAAAATTGTTATATGTGTCGTATTTGTTGGAACTGCTGTTTTTTAGTCTGAAATTGTTGAGATCTGGCAGATCTGGTTTTCAGTCGAAATCTGGGTTTTCCAGTTGTTATCGATGATATATCGATAACTTATCGATGGTTTGTCGATGATTACACGAGGAAAGGTCAGTGATGACCATTATCGACGTTATGTCGACAGTATGTCGACATGCTGTCGACATTAAGCAACCAACATATTACTTACAATTTGTCGACATTTTGTCGACAGTTTGTCGAGAGCATGTCGACAAAAAGCATTTATCTTTTCTTCCGTAGTTGTCGATATGTTGTCGACACCATGTCGACATTATATCGATGCAAATGAAAAAAGCCATAAATAAAACATAACATAACATTAAAATAACATAAAATAAAATAACATAAAAACATAACATAAAAAAACATTAAAAAAAAAACAGAAAATAAAGTTCATAAAAAAAAAACAAACATTAAATAAAACTCACCACAAGCCATAACATAACAAATTATTTTTTTTTTTAAATTCTTTGGCTTGTGGGTGAGCCTTGCAATACTTGCATAATGTTCCAGGCTTCACCGGTTTACCGTTAAAGATGCCTAGTTTGCAACGACGGCATCCTTCGGGGAACCCTGGTGGTGGAGCCGGCCATACACCAGTTTTGCAAAATTCTCTTTCAAGTTGCATGAACTTGAACTCGTAAGTTGCAAAATACTTTACTTACGTCATCTGTAAGCCATTCCTTTGGTGTGAGCATTATCCAAAAGAATGATGGACCATAATCACCACTTCTCAAATCCCGAAGTCGGTGGTTCGGAATGAGTCCAACACACCACTTTCGGAAAGTAACTAACAATTTCTCATCCGGTGGCTCCAGGGGATCAAACGTCGAAGATGGCCTATGTCTCCTCTTCATCTCCGTGTAGTCACCGAACCATACAGGAGGATTTCTCTTCCTCTTCCGACTCTTAACCACTGCAGGTTGTGCCTCTATCGACAAAATCTCACCCTGGGACTCGGTGTCATGTACATGGATAACACCTGTATCGATGGGAGTCGCTGGAGCTCCCTCATAAGGATCGTACCCGTCGGAGAAGACCTCCTCCTTTTCTACTGGGGGTGATGCAGCTGGTGGTGGGGTAGATGGATCTGCTGGGGCCTCCGGTGCTGAAGCTGTCGTTGGCGGACGATTCAACATGGCCAATATGTCTCTGAGCTGCTCCATAATTACGTTCTGACCACCCTTCAGCTCTACATGGCTGGTCTCGTATGCCTTCTTCAGCTCGACATGAGCAGTATACAGACCCTGAGTGTCAGCCTCGATCCTATCCAACCTCGCCACTAAATCAGTGTACTCGGCACCACGAACGCCTGATGAAGATGGTGCACTGGGCTGAGGTTATGAACGAGTGGCCTGAAAAAATATATACCAAAAAAATACGGTAAGCATACGATAATTCCACAATGTAACAAATATCACAAAACAAAAACAATAAAAAATCAAGACATAAAAAAAAAAGTTCCAAAAATTGGTACCTGAGTGTCTGTTTCCTGAGTGTCTGGTACCTGACTACCTGCCTCAGCCTCTGTGTCATCCACACCATCATCAACCAGGTTCTCCACACCATCGTAAGATATGGTCCTCACAAATGCCTCCTCCTCTGTCCGTGGAAGTAGCCCCTTCACCACTTCAAGATTCTGTTTATGGTTCAAAAAATATCAAAATAGAACCATTTAGCATTTATTACAAGCATTTATGTT
Source organism: Cannabis sativa (assembly GCF_029168945.1). Lineage (NCBI taxonomy): Eukaryota > Viridiplantae > Streptophyta > Magnoliopsida > Rosales > Cannabaceae > Cannabis > Cannabis sativa. The sequence continues at coordinate 67,236,483 of NC_083602.1, forward strand.
AAATAATAACTCTGAACATAAGTGAAATTCATACCCGTCTAGAAAATAATGCGCTAACTTCTTTCTTCCCAATATCACCCTTGCTCGTCCAGCTAAGCATCCTGGGGAATCGAATCCTGTGATTCGTGCCATACCTCTTCCCTACCTCCAAAATGGCCTCGTACGCCCAATATTGTACTGCAGGTGCGAAGCCATATGCTGTGTATTTTGCACTCGTGCTGAACATCCGAACTCAGCTTCTTCTCGTAGTTGGCCTTCTGTTTCAATATATCTTTTTGAAGCGAGTGCATGAGTCTGGAAAATGAGTGCTTCCCCCAAGGAATCCGGAAGAAGAACTCGAGGTCTTCGACATATCTAAGTATGTCAGGAGTAATCAGCGCATTAGCCTCGCGCCCCAGAAGCACTGACTCCACAAACAAGCACAAGCCGAGCTTGTACAAGTCTTCCGGGTTCTGACAGTTTGTGAACCTATCTTGGAGTGCTTCTATCTTCACACTACCAGACCGGTTGAAATATTTGTTGATCAATCGGTCTGAGCCTGAGCGAGCAACCTGCGCAGCCTTCTCCTCTTCTGTTGGCCCCGAGGAGAAGTCCAGTCCTGTAATGAGTGCAAACTCAAGCACTCCGAATCTGACCTCCTTCCGACCAACGTAAAACCGCATCCTCAACTCCTCCTGAGCATCAACTTTCATTTTGTGGAGCATCAGCTGGTGAAATAACACCGAGGAGAATGTCAAGGGTACGACATTCCAAAAGCTGCCGAAACGGCTTTCCTTCGCCGTGTTATTCAGATTGAACTCTTCAAACCGAGCTTTGATTTTTGAAAAAATTCCGGTGCCTCTATATGTCACGCGACCAGTAAAATGCTCGGGTGCTGGAATTATGAGTCTGGGAGCCATCTGAAAAAACAAAAAACAAATAAATAAAGCTGCCAAAAAATTCAAAAAACATGTCGACATTATATCGACATGCCGTCCACAACATTGTCAAAAGCAAACACAATTCATTTATGTCGACAAAATATCGACATCCTGTCGACAATTTTAATCGGGCAACAATTTCACAGCATGTCGACAAAATATCGACATCCTGTCGACATTCAGTCGACAATACAAACTTAAATTCAACATGTTAAGATAATCGACAACATATCGACAACCTATCGATATGCTGTCGACAAATTCAATCAGACAACAATTTAACAAGTCGACAACATATCGACATACTGTCGATATTCAGTCGACAATACAACCTAACAATCAACAAGTTAATTTAATCAACAAACCATCGACATACTGTCGACAAGTCATCGACAATACAGAGCAGAAAATACACTTAAACCACCAATCGACATCCTATTGACATACAAACGATATCCTATCGACATACAAATAACAGCTAAATTCAAACAGACACCCAATCTATCGACATCCTATCGATATCCTATCGATATGTCATCGACAACCCTGTAATAAACACAGATACCATTGAAACACTAACATCTACAACCTAAAGATCACAAAAGCTACAAAAAATCCACTAATCTCAACAACATTATATGATTGGCATCAAAATCTATGAAAAATATATTTTTTCAAAAAAAAATCTTACCTTTGACTGAATTTGGTGGTGTAGGCGACGGTTTCTGCTCGTGGTGGTGACGACAGTTTCTGCTCGTGGTGGCGACGACAGTTTTGCGTCGGTTTAGGTCGAAGATCGACAGACGGTTTCGCTTCGTCGATTGGGTTCGTGGGTTTGGTTCGTGGGGTTGGGTTCGTGGGTTTGGGTTCGTGGGTTTGTTGGTTTCGTGGTCGACGACGGTGTGGGTTTGTTGGTTTCGTGGTCGACGGCGTGGGTTCGTTGGTCTCGAGCCTGGTTCGTGTGGGTTCGTGAAGAGAGCGAGAGAGAGGGAAAGTCTTTGAGCGAGAGAGAGGGAAAGTCAGAGAGCGAGAGAGAGAGAGAGGGAAAGTCAGAGAGAGAGTGAAAATTTTATTTTAGGGGTATTTTAGGAACTTTTTTAAATTAGTGGAATCAATTTGTTCAAAAAATTAAGGAGTCTAAATTTTGATATGGAGTATTTTATTAGGGCCAAAATATGAAATTTCCCTTACAAAAAGAGACATAGTTTCCAATAACTCAATGAGACTCATTCCCATTGAGAGATTGATGACTACCCTCAAGTCGCTCTCCACGATGACAAACTTGGCAACAAAATCCAAAGCAACAGAAATAGCCAAGCAGCATGCCGCCAATTCCCCACAAAGAGCATCAGAAAAAGTCAAGACAAGTCGTATGAACTCGAACCATCTCGCCTAAGTGGTTCCTGGCAACAATTGCTATACACATGCTATCAAGCCCCACTTTAACATTGCAATTCAGTTTGATCCAATACTGAGGGGGGGGGGAGACCAGCACTCCTTCAGGCAAGGGACAGGGGAAGGGAAAATAGTAGCATGTAATTCTGCAAAAGAAAATCGAATAGAGTCAATGCACTTCTTCACATCTAAAGTGAGATTAACAATTCATCTATTTTCCTTTTGAGGGTATAAATTATTTAATTGGTAAATTGCAGCAAAATTCTCAAAACTTTAACTTTATTAGCAATTAACCTCCAAAATTTAAATTTTAGCAATAAAACCTCCAAAACTTATGCTCTGTTAGCATTTAGCTATTTTCATCTATCTTTTAGAGTTAAGTACCACGTTGGCTATCTATGTTTACACAGGGTATTGTCCACATGAAGATATTGTACACGTGGCACAATATAATTGGCCTGTATAAATAAATATTTAAAAATAAAATTTAAAATAAAATATAAATATAAATATAAAATTTGCTGAAAAATAAAATTTTAATTAATAAATAAAAGAATTCAAAATTTATAAAGAAAACCCTAAAATTTAAAAAGCTTAAACTCAAAATTTATAAAGAAAACCCTAAAATTTAAAAAGCTTAAATTAGGCATTTCTCATTTTAAATCCAGTTAAAAAACATAACAATTAGCAATATAATTCCCACAAACAATAAGAACAATCCAAATTACAATTTTCATTACAGTGTAAATAATATTACAATTCAAACATCCACAATATTACCAAATTTACAATTTATAATATATTTCTATTCACATTAAACTATTAAACTCAACATAATAAAAGTTGTGATTAAAGTTATACCCTAAGATTCACAACAAATCAACTATTATTTCAAGAGTTTGAAACAAGATTGGGAACATCTCAAATGATGACTAGCTGGAGCTCCTCCATTCACAGCTAGGGATGCACATTTTTCTCATCGGGATGGGGCCCCGCGAGGACCTGCCCCTAATGGGGCGGAGATTTCCCGTCTAAATGGGGAACGGGGTGGGGACGGGGATCAAATTTTGTCACCGAATGTTAAATGGGGCGGGAATGGGGATGACACTCCCCGCCCCGACGGGGCCCCATTTAATTTATTAATTTTTTTTTAATATTTTATATTTTATATATGCATTTGTATTTTTTTAGTATATTAATATCATTTTTACAATTTTTGAAGTTGTGTTTTTGTATAATAATTACTATATTAAATAGTAAATAATATGTAATATTTTATCTTTTATGTAATTTAATAATTTTATACATTTAAATTTTTAAAATAAATTTTATTTTACAATAGGGGATTCCCCGCCCCATTAGGGGATTCCCCGTCCCGTCCCTGATGGGGAATAAGCGAGGATGGGGATTAAAATCCTTAATGGGGACGGGGACGGGGAGAGCACTCCCCGCTAATTCCCCGCCCCGTGTGCATCCCTATTCACAGCGCCAGTCAACGTTCAACATTAAAAAAAAATGGATCTCGAAATCATAGAGTTCACATAGACCAGGGTAAGGATCTATACGTCATTTACCATCAGGGATCTAGAAATGGTCAAATCGATGCCATGCAATCTCGGGTCCGACGAGTTCCTAATAGCGACGGGACAATGACATTCGTCTTGGGAATCATAGAGTTGGGGTCTTCAGAACACGGCGAGTCCAATCTTGGCCTCGTCTTGAGCCCTCGACAGGGCAGAGGAGGCTTGTTGTGTCCACGCTGAGAGAGGTTCGAGAGTGAGAGCTAAAGGGCGTCAAATTTGGGTTGGCTCTAGGGATTTTCGAGGTGTAGGTTCTCCGATCGTGCGATTGAGAGAGAGCAGCTAGGAGAAGATGAAGAACGAGAGTGCGGCTGAGATTGGAAAGAAGAAGGAGAGTGCAGTTAGGGTTTTCCTTTTTAAGTTTCTAATTAAATTCTTTTATTTATTAATTAAAATTTAAATTGTCAACACAAATTATATACATTTTTATTTTAAATTATTTATTAACGTGTGCCAATTAAATTGTGTCATGTGTATACTGCGTCCATGTGGATAATACCCTGTGTATACATGGATAGTCATCGTGGTACTTAACTACAAAAGATGGATGAAAATAGCTAAATGCTAACAGAACATGAGTTTTGGAGGCTTTACCGCTAAAATTTAAGTTTTGGGAGTTAATTGCTGATGAAATTAAAATTTTAGGAGTTTTGCCACAATTTGCACTTATTTAATATGTAGTTACGTGTATAAGAATAAAATTTTCTTTTTTAAAAATGAAAATAATAATAATACTGACACCTAAATGAAGAGAAGTAAAAAGCTTGGATTGGTTATTGAAAAATTAAAAAAAAAAGTTTCGTCAATCTCATATTTTTATTTTCTCTTTTTATCCATAATTTCATGAGAACAAAAGCAGGTGTGATAGGAAAACAAATGTAAGATTGAACTAATGATTAAAAGCTTGATTTTTATACAATAGATTTTGTTGAAAGTAATTTAGTTTTCTTTTTTCATCAATAATTTGGAGTTATGATGATTGTAGAACGTTAATACTCGAGGCTATGAAGACAAATTAACAACAAGTCTGTAGAGGTGTGGTTAAGAGAACTATTACCCTAGCTTTTTAGTAGGTAAATATTTGTTCTTTATCAAAATTTGAAGTTAACTTCGAAGTGGAAATTTCTTCCCCATTTTTTTCTTATTTACAATGTGAATTTGATTAGATTGAGATGTCTAATGCCATATAACAACATATTATCTTTTTTAGGTGGAGGGAGGAATTGTGTTCGAAGAGAAATTGGGAATACTCATTTCACCGATAGAGGTCTTATGTCTTCTCGACGCCATACTCTCAGAGAATGAAAAATAATGCCCCTTCTCGAGTGAGAAATTTATCAAATAACATTTGCAGCATATTAGACTTGTAAGGTGTCGAGTTAGTTATGTTTGTTACAAAGTTAGTTAGTAATTAGAGTGAGTTGGTTAGGTTCATCTTCTCCAATCGAGCTGTGTATATAAGCTCTGCTATTGTACTCTATTTTTCTTTAATAAAAAGTTTCAGCTCATTCTTTCATTCTCTCTCTCTCTCTCTCTCTCTCTCTCTCTCTCTCTCTCTCTCTCTCTCTCTCTCTCTCTCTCTCTCTCTCTCTCAAAAATACTCATACTCGAAGTAATAGCAACAATGAAGCTGCTGATCAATCTAATCGATTTGCAGCTCTCGATGAAAACAACAGGTTCCCTACCATTGATCCACAAAGTCTTTATTATCTATCTAGTGGTGACAGTGCTTCTTCATCACTAGTTCCAAAGATTCTTATTGGTGCAGACAACTACAGATCATGGTGACGATCGAAGATGGTGGCTTTACTGGCGAGGAATAAGATCAAGTTCATTAATAGAAAGCTTCCAGAACCTGATGAAGATGATGAGAATTATGATTCTTGGATCAAATGCAACAACTTGGTTATATCCTAGATTTTAAACTCTATTGCACTTACCATAGCTGATAGCATCATGTACATGGAAGATGCTTCGCGAATCTGGTCTAAATTACAGGAAAGATTTCACCAGAAAAATGCACCAAAAAATTTGGGGTGAATACAACGTTGGTTATTTGCTAATAACTGGTCCCATAAAACACTACGACGCCAGTTATTAACAAATAACCGACGCCATAAAGGCTGCATAATACAATAGGACCCCCTATGCCGTCGGTTATGTCATAATAACTGATGACATAGGGTCTCCTTATGATGTGTGTTAATGCTCCCCCTATAGTGTCGCATGGAACACTATCGGTAGCAAATTTTGCTAAAACTGACGGCGAAGGCCCCGAAAAATTGCCTCTAAAGCCCATTTTTCTAGTTGTGAGGTTACTCATAATAACAAGTGACTCCCACATTTGTTACAAAATGATGACAATTAATATATATTGTAATATGTTACATATTATTAATTTAATACACATATTTAATCTATATATTATATTATTTATAAATAATATAACAATCCCAATCAGATTAAATATTATCTTTTTAGTAACAAACTTGTAACTTTTGTAATATTTAGTTAATCAATCAACAATATTATATCAAAATATAACATGTAAATAGTAAAATTTTAGTTGATATACTATTTTTTTTTTTCAGGTAGATATACCACACTTCAGACTCATAAACTCTTAGATGGTGTTTGATTTGAGGTAACGAAATAGAATTGAATGGAAGGAAAACAATTTTTATTTAATTTCTTAGTTTAGTTTTATGTGAAAGTATTGGAATGTTATTCTTATTCTACCTATATTTTGATTTCTTCCAACCATATGCCACCTAATGGGGTGTTTATTATGCGAGTTTGAGTTGGAGAGAATAAGCTTGGAGAGAATATGAAACCCAAATCTTAGAAAGGATTAATATTACCACCATTTTAATTTAACACGTAAGATCTAACTAAATTAAATTTTTATAATCAAAAAGTTTGTGTTCCAAGTGGATCCTAATTTTAAATTTGTAATGTTAATCCTTATTGGAGGGGATTAATATTACCACCATTAAATCAAAATCTCATACCAAATGCCAATTTTCTATTTCTTTTTCATTTTCATCAAGTAAATATAGGTGCTACTTTAAGGTTTTCTACTATCTTTTCCAAGTGCATAAACAATATTATGCTAGTAATGAATATTTTTACTTTTTTCTTTATTATTATTATTATTTTGATAAGTATTAATTTTTTTTCTTACCATATAAATATATCTTTCTATTGACTAAGAGCCCATATGCTCTTATTTGTTTGAAAATTAATACGACATTTTACTATAATTCCAATTAAAATCTTCATTTTTTTTCCATTTCGTTTACCTCTATTTCTCTTATAATTTTTTCTTTATAATTTTGTTGAGTACATGCCTTTTACTTTTACTATGTAATGTGTACTCAAGTTCTTACGTTGCTACGTACATATATAAATGTTAATTGGTGGAAAATATAATTAATATGGTAAGTAATAAAATTCGATTTCAGAATTTAATTTAAAATTTTAATTAATAAATAATTTATTAAAGGCTCGTTAAAACGCCGTATTACATCGTATTATATTGTATTATATATATTATATTAAATTGAATTATATATCATATTTTATATTATACTATGTTAAAATTTAATTTATACTAAAATATCATATATTTAGGTGTCTATAAAAGTTAATACTAAACATAGCTTTACATGAAAATATTGCATAAAATATAATTCAATATAATACTATATAATACAATACGGTGTAATACGACATACAAAACGAATCCTAAATGTATTAGTTTATAAGAAACTGCCAAGACAAATTTTTAATGTTTATTACTATTAATAAAATAATATATATGAACTAATTATATTACTTGAAATTTTAATAAGGAGCAAATAATATAAATTTATACGTGGGGTTTTGGTGGGGTTTTACAAAATTTCTATTTTTTTTTTATTGTGGGGCGGAATTTTTTTTAAAAATACTGTGTAAATTTTATATTTTATACTATGTACATGTTAAGTTTTTATTGTTGTTCAGCTTTTTTTTTTAGTTGTTTTACTATTATTTTTAATTATTATGTTTTGTTATTTTACGGATATTTTATAAAAACAATAGTATTTTTGTAAAATAAAATTCCTTATGACAATAGAATTATAAACTTTTATCCAAAATTCAATATTTCTATAAAAACCCTTTTTTTTTTTTTTCATAACATGCTTATTTTTGAATTGAAAAATGTTGGCTAATTAGGATTTTTGCCCCTGAACTTTGACATGTACCAAATCATACTCCTTGAACTTTTAAGATCGTTAAAAATGCTCCCTGAGCTATTGAGATTGTTTGATTTAAAGACTTTTGTCTAATTTCATTCAAATTTACTATTTCAGTGAATGTTTATGTACTAAACCATGTTCCCCAGACTTTGATATCTAACAAATCATGCCGTCAAATTTTGACATGTACTAAATTATGCCCCTTGAACTTTCATCCATATTAGACTTTTTTTACTAAAATTGGAAAAAAATTCTTAAATCCAACAATCTCAATAGTTTAGGGGCATTTTCAACGACCTTAAAAGTTCACGAAGCATGATTTAGTACATATCAAAGTTCAATGGGCAAAAATCTTAATTAGCCAAAAATGTTTGTCCTCCTCAACTTTTTATTTATATAAATAAATAAAGTCTACAAGTTAAAGATTTGTTTTCCTCATTTTTATTATTAAATTAGCATTTTATATAATATATAGAAAAAAAAAAGTAAGATGGACATTAATATCCTAAAAATATATATTTAAATAAAAATAATTTCAAAGCACTAAAAAAAAGTATCCTATAATTTTTTTTTACTAAATATTAGTTTTAATCACAGTAAAAAAATATTTATAAATAAAAAGTACTATTTAGATTTAAAATTTTCATTTATTTTATTTCATTCACAGAAAATATTGTGAGTAAAAGCACTATTAGTTATAACAAATGGTAAATTTTCTAATGTGACTAATATTTTTTAATCATGAATGTTTTATTGATAACATATAAATAATGATGCATTTTTAGTCATGTTAACTCAAAATTTCGTTAACAATAAATGAAATATTTTTTGTGGTTTAAAAGAAAAACTTTAATAAAACTTTAGAGAAAATAAATAATAGAATAATTTACACAAGATATTTACGTAAAAGATGAATTTTGCTTAGGGTGACCACTCGATAATTTTATCGTCCTTTGTACACTGGTCTTGCCTCCTATTTATAGGGTTTCTAATATGGAAGTTATTCCTTTTACACTTATCTTAATAACTTGAAACATGAACAATTCTCATATTTCATATAATTACAACGTGTGATAAAATGCATAACTGCCAAGTAACCGCATTTGGTTTTATCTAATAAACGATTATTTCACCGAGAAGCCTTCCTACATTGTGCTGCTCGCAAATTACTTTAGCACTTCTCCATGAGGGTTTTTTTACGTTTGTCTCGCATTAGAGATATTTTATGTGTTGACTCATCTATCCTTTGTATATCCTGTATTTTCTTTTGTAATGTGTATATTCTCTACTCAGTTATCTCTAAAATAATTACAATATATGCTATTTTGATCTCGTTTGTTTTCTATTTAACAATTAATACTTTTAACTTGCATTTAATTATTCTTTAAGTTGAGACTTAAATATAAAATTACTAATAGTAATTTTCTGATGCGTACAGTGTAAGAAGGCTTCTTTGTAAAATAGTTGTTAACTGGATAAAACTAAATGACTGTTACTATGCAATTATATATTTTACCACACGCTGTAATTATATGAAACGTAGGGATTTTATGAGCAGTTATTAATATAAGTTCAAAAGGAATAACTGTCATATTAGAAATCTTATAAATAAGAGCGAAGACCACTGTTTAAAGGACGAAAAAATTATCAAGTGATCAACCTGAGAGATATTCATCTTTTTTCTTCTGATGAATAAGATCATTGTATTGCTTAATCAATTAATTGGAAACCATTAAAACTCCAATTACAAACAAACGGTATATTCTATACCCCAGTACAATTACCCTTTAATATTACTTAACAATTCCTATCCTCATTAGAAATCTTACAAGGAAAAACGTAAGCTAATCTGATTTCACAATCATTTTGGATTCTTCAGACTGTGTGATTAACCTACCACAACTTTTGTTTCCATAAAGTAACATTTCTAACCTGCCAAAGATTATAGACTACCGTTGCTAGGATAGATAAAATCATTCTCTTATGAATGTTGGTCATATTTTTAGTTTTGCAAATCCACTTCAACAACTTTACAAGAATTACCGTTCACATTCCAATTGAGCTAGACTTTAACTGTAAAACCCTCACTAACTTAGGCATGTTAGCGTGATTTTAATCGTACTGTGCAACTCGTTGCTAATCAACAAGATTAACGAAAATGTGATTAATTCAAATTTGCTTAATTAATTAAAAACATAAAGTAACACAATCTTCACCTGCTCGCTCTCACGGCTCCTCAACTTTAGCCTTGCCCTTACCTACACATGAAAATAGCACTGTGAGTCGACAGATTCAGTAAGAAAAGTATAAACAATAACATAGTAATAACCCGAATTATGATCGGATGCCCATACCCCCAAACATAACCCGATCCCCGTGGCCCGCACGGTGCTGAGTCTAGAACGTTCGTACGACTGTACTATTGACTAAAATATCAGCCTATACTCGGTACGCTAGTCATACTCTAGACGTACTGATGTGATAATGTAAATTAGTATGGTACTATCGACCATAATATCAGCCTATACTCGGTACGCTAGTCATACTCTTGACGTACCGATGTGATATTGTCGAATTGTACAAAAGCCAATATACATATCAGATGTAATTTAACAGGCTTAACTAACATGCACACTAAATGTTGGGTTTTATGCCCTAAATAAAACTCATTTCAATATAATCAGATTTACTTATTAATATAGATCAGAAATAACATTTAATGTTGCATGGTTCACATGATTTATTTCATGATTATATGTACATAATGTATAAATTCATCTGAAATCCTTTTCACATACTTGATCCTGTTTATTGTGTCGTCAACACATTGGAAAGTAAACATGACTATGTGAATAAAGTTTCCTAGATTTATCAGACATAGGGTTTTACTGATATGATAATCTACAACAAGAGTTTACTTGTATTTGGAGAAATACTATGTTCTTTCCAGAACATTGGTTAAAGTAAAGCTCAGGTTGGATGCATGGAGTATGCATCGGAAGGGACCGATATTGAACTTTGACTTAGATTTATTAAACTTACCGTAATATCTATTCAAGTCAATATCGCCTAGTTGATCCTAGATCAAATGATCTTAATCCTGATATGATTAGGCTCAATCTTGAAAGGCTATTCGTGTTCTTTGATTTGTTAGTTAAGCCTACTTTTAGGTCAGGGTGATACGTACATTTTGGGAACACGGTAGTGCAATTGAGTGGGAGCGCTATCATAAACATCGAATCTATAGCTTCTATCTGGCGAATAGTAAGCAAAGGATGATCTCCTTCGAGCTTGACCAAACGAACATAAATGGTGGAGTACTCATTTCACATTAGCTGAAATATCATTTATACGGGGTCAAGTGTTTTAAGGAATAAATACATTGTAGGGTGTAACGGTAATTTAATCCCTTTACAGTGTAGATCATTCATATAGAGGATCATTGATCACATTAGGATTATAACAATGGATAACTAATGATGTGTCTATATGGTGGAACATATAGAGCATTCTATATACTGAGAGTGCAATTCTAAGTTCTATGCGTGGATTCAACGAAGAATTAATAAGTTAGTGAATTTTAGTGCTAAATTCTTGATCTACTTATTGGAAGCTCGGTTATATAGACCCATGGTCCCCCCACTAGTTGAGATAATATTGCTTGTAAGACTCATGTAATTGGTTTTGATTAATCAATTATAATTCTCAAATTAGACTATGTCTATTTGTGAATTTTTCACTAAGTAAGGGCGAAATTGTAAAGAAAGAGTTTATAGGGGCATATTTGTTAATTATGATACTTTGTATGGTTCAATTAATAAATATGATAAATGACAATATTATTTAATAATTATTTATAGTTATTAAATAGTTAGAATTGGCATTTAAATGGTTGAATTAGGAAATTGGTATTTTTGAGAAAATCATATACAAAAGGTGTTAAAATTGCAAAATTGCAAAAAGCAAGGCCCAATCCACTAAGTGTAGGGCCAGCCACTTTTGTAGGAAATTTAAACTGATTTTTTTCATTATTTTAATGCCAAATAATTCAAACCTAACCCTAGTGGAATGCTATAAATAGATAGTGAAGGCTTCAGGAAATTTACACTTAAATTTTCTATTTTTCATTCAGAGAAAAACCTGAGCCTTCTCTCTCCCTATCTTTAGCTGTCACTTCTTCTCTTCCCTCTTGAGAATTTCGAAATCCTTAGTGATTACAGTAGTGCCCACACACATCAAGTGATACCTCAATCATAGTGAGGAAGATCGTGAAGAAAGATCATCAGCAAAGGAGTTTCAGCATCAAAGATTCAGAGAAAGAGATCCAGGTTCAGATATTGATAATGCTCTGCTACAGAAAGGAATCAAGGGCTAGATATCTGAACGGAAGGAGTCATTATATTCCGCTGCACCCAATGTAAGGTTTCTTAAACTTTATATGTGTTTAATTTATCGTTTTAGAAAGTTCATATTTAGGATGTTAATAAACATACTTGTGAGTAGATCTAAGATCCTGGTAAAATAAATTCCAAAAACTGGCCTCAGAGCCATGGTAATTGATTTACTTGCAAGAAATTTGGACTTTAAAACGATTGTTTGTATGTTCTTTGGATGGTATCATGTTGTATTGAGTGTTATTTGATGAATGATTGATGTTTGTGAAATTTTCGTAAAAAATAATTGTGATTTCGATTCTGGAATTATTTTTATTGGATAGTATGGAAAAAATTAAGCAAGTTAGCCTTTTACAGAACTCAATTTGGATTTTATTTGAATTAGTTATGATTTTTTGAAGATTTGACAAAATCGGGGCTGTGCTGATATTTTCTGCGATCGCAGAACTGTCCGTACAGTTTCGGTTTTTTCCCTTTTTCTTCAATTTTTCATACCTTTTCATGGAATTAACTTCCAAATTTTTGTATGGTTTTGTATATATACTAATACTATTCCTAATTCAATTCTAATTATCTTTTTGAATTAATTTTATTTTTTTTAAATTAATTCAAGATATTAGTGTAATTTGAATTCGAATAGAATTAGTATTTATCTTTTTGCTTAAAAACCTATCTTATTTTTAAATTTGATTATATTTTTTTTAAATTTAAGGTCAGATTTTATAAATATTTTAAAAGATATTTTGACCTTATTTAAAATAAGATATTTATAATCATGTAATTTTAAATAGATATAAGATAAGTAGGTTTAATTTTTTAAATTTTTTTTAAATTTTCGAAATTTATTTTTTTAATTCCGAAATTATTTTTTTTCGAATATTAAATTTTTATTTAATTATTTATTTATTCGAAATTTATTAAAAAAAAAAAATTAAATAAATCCTACTTCCAACTATCCAGCTAACCCTGTTGCAGGAGTATGTGTTTTAACTTATGTATAAGTTTTTCAAAACCTATTATTACTTGATTGCAAATAGCCATGGTTACCTTTTGCCAGATCTAATGATCTGATGGCTCCCTTGGTCAAGATAATAATTTGTAACAGGTATAATTTACAATCTTCTTTCATCTGTGTATGACCTAGCAACATGATAGGACCCATCCAAAGTGTGCCTGTGTGAGCCTATGTGTTTAATTTTATTATAGATGCATATAGGTTAATGTTGCTAAAATAAATTATCATAGTTCTTGATAGGATTTATTTAGGCCCATTTAGTTTTTGGGCCTATTCAATTAATAACAGTTGTTCTTATTAAGGTTAAATTCCTCTCTTTTGGGCCTTGTGTGAGAGTTGGGAGCCATAGAAGTGGGTACGACATACTGAACCCAGCACCCCCTCACACAAACTACCCCAATTGTGAAGGCCCATTTGCCTGATTTGAATGACTGTACTAGGTTAATTAAACTAGTTTAACCTAATTAAAATTGAATTAGCAACATAATTAATTTCATTTTTTTTGAAATTAATTTAAGAAAAATATAGTTTAAAGAATTTTTTATTCTAAGCTAAACTATATGTATTTTCTTGTATTTAATTAAATATAGAATTATAACCATCTAGATTCTTTCTGGAGCTTAATTTGAATTTTTCATTAAATATTCCTATTTAAGTTGATATTTAGTTATCTACAACTAATCAACTTAAATCTGAATATCTTTTGAATTTCAAATTTCAAAATTAAGTTGAGGAATTTTAGGCATTGGTTATTAAGATTCTTTAGATATTTTTTTAAGTTAATATCTTTTCGAATATTAACTTAAAATGGAATATTTTCAAATTAAGTGGTTACAACTTAATTTTTGATATTTAATTAAATTTAAATTTGAAAAATATTTAAGTTCTAGATTTTTTCTAATACAACTTAAATTAGATATTTTTTCAAATTTTGTGGAAAAGATACTTAGTCAAATAAGATATTTTCTAGATAGTTATTTCTAGACTACTTATTATTTCTAATATTAAATAGGAAATATTATACATTGTGAAATTAATTATTTATTAATTAATTTTGGTACAATTTACTTTAAGTATATTTTTCCTAGTATTAAACTAGAGATTAATAATTAAGTCTTCTCTACACTTAATTATTTATTTCTTGAATTTAATACATTTAATTAATTTGAAAATTAAATATCTAAGTTGATTTTTATCATCATACTTAAATATTTCTTTTTCATGACATTTAATTAAATAGAAAATTATTTTTAGTTGAAATTTAATTTTTCAACTAAATTTAAATAATTTTCAAAATATATTTTTTCTTTATTTTATTAATCAATTTTTTTTCGAAATTGCATTTCTTAAATGCTAGAATTTCGAATTTTATCTTGAAAAATAGATTAAGTTGTAAATTAATTATTTATTTTAATTAATTTTGGACCAACTTAAATCAATGATTTTTTCATTTATTGATTAATTTAAAATAAATTGAATTAAAGTATATTATTAGAAATTGAATTAATTAGTCCTAGATAGGTGATATTTTTGCTTGAAGTATTTTTCTAGTGTATTTAATTAAATAGAAAATTAATATTTAAGTTGATTTTCATCATCATACTTAAATATTTGAAATTTTTCTTATATATTTAATTAAATAGGAAAATTATATTTTTGTTGTAAATTAATTTTATTAATTAATTTTGGGCCAACATTAAATTAGAATAATTTTTCGAGGATTTATTTTTTATTTTAATATGCATTTTTCGAAAATTGTATTCTTATATACTTTAATTTTTCGAAATGCAATATATATTTATAGAAAATTAAATTTGAGTTGTAAATTAATTTAAATTAATTTTGTAACAACTTAAATATTTTTTCTAAATATTTATTGGAAATTATTACTAAGATGGAAATAATTCATATTATTTTCATATCCATCTAAGTAAAATTTATAAATATTAAATTAAAATTTAAATTTAGAATTTTTCATTCTAAATTGGAAATTTTAATTAAATAAATATATATTTAAAATAAATAGAATAAATAAAGAGAATAAAAGAAAATACAACTCTTTTCAAATAATGAGCTTTATTATAGAGACATTCGATCTCCATTGTGGGTTTTACACCGCGTTTGTTTTAGTGAGTAATCCTCCCTAATGGAGGAACGTTCATTAGCAATTTCGCACCGTTTAACCTCGCATGATAAGTAGTTTGTAAGTGTTTTGTATGGTATGGATCACCCTAATGGTGGCGACCATACTTGACTTGCAAATTATGAAACAATGGTGGAAGCTCATAAGATAGAATTGCCTTGACTCTCGCCTAAACGGGACAACGCTGAATTCCAATCTTGATCGAATAAAAGGTTGCTAGAATGTTTAACATTTTAGACGAGCTGACAACTCTATTCAATGAATGGTAGCTTTGACTCTCGCCTAAACGGGACAACGATATCGCCTTGTTGAAAACCTTGGAAATTATTTAGGATTGTAAGTTTTAGTATTTTCACTTGTCATTCCTACTTGCTATATGCTTATAATTTCTGAATTGTGTATGAATTTATATTGAACCATGTTATTTTCTGTTATTAAGTTGTAGTTTAATTTCGAATCTTCATTGTTGGTCTAACTTGGCTTGTTTATCTAATGAGATAAATCCCTAGTGGATTTTCACCATTAGACATACATAATAGTGTTAGATTTCGAAAGATAAATATTGTACATGCGACATCTAGCTGTTCATCAATTGATGACACCTTAGACTAGTATTTTTACGATATGAAACAAGAAGATTGTATAAATAAGATTACTTTGACTTTCGCTAATCGAAGCATCGTTGGATTCTTATTTTAAACGAAATTATCCTAATTCCTCTTAGCTTATTCATTTCGAATTAGCTTTAAAAACATATCATTGGACGAATGGTCTATAAATCATTTCATGTCATTTTATATGACGCATATGATTATAATCCCGAAATTCTATTCCCAATTGATATAAATCCTCAATCTTAGAAATTTCCTACTTGTATGGGCAAATCTACTTAGAGTTTGTATTAGTAGTGCTGGTCCAAGATAGAATTACTCATTATATTTGGTATAAATTTAAGTCTTTGACTTTAATTTTAGATTCCAAATAGAAATTTTCTTAAATTTCTAATTCCAGAATACAATACAGTTACACTTTCTCAAGTGTTTAATATCCATCTTTTATTAATGGATTAAAACTGTATGGAATGTGAGTTAGGTGATTCTGTGACCGGGATCCACTTGAAGTATTCTAAGAACTCTTTGATGTAACTAAACCTATGTCATCATAGACACTACCACATTTTCTTAATCTATGGCATTTGTATCTTGTTCATAGTGGTTTTGACAAGATCAATCTCTGCAAAGAGTTAATATGCCTATATCCACTGAAAGTAGTTCATCTCATTCGCAGATGGATGTACATTCAGGGGTGGATATGAGTTTTTCGTTGTATTCTTAAAACGATAACTCTAGATTATACCTTATGCAAAGAAATTTGAAATGTTTGAAAAATTTCATCAATTTCTAGCAATGGTTAAACACCATTAAGGTATGTGGTTAAAGATCTTGCGAACTGATAGGGGTGGAGAAATAGTTAGTAGATATGCAGTTCAAAGATCATTACATTGATTTTTGAATTATATCCAAACTTACCTCCCCAGAAATTTCGATTTGCATATTGATGATTAGTTACTAGTCGTTGCCTAAGTCCTTCTATGGTAATACAATTTCAGAATGATGTAATGGTTGTATACTTAATGTAAATCATTACTAGATTCATGGATGACCTAATCAAAATCTTAAGAAAGGCTAGAACTGTTAACCATGGTTTGTTAGCTTTTCTAAGTGATTAGGGGTGGACCATCCCATTGTCAATAGATAAGAAAGTGTTTGTTCAAACAAATACTACTTTTCTAAGAAAATGACTAAGTCTGAAAACAAGTAGCAAATAAAGGAGATATTTAATTCTTGATTCCAAAAGTGTTCTATCATCTTATATGACATATGATGATCCCACTCGCCCTCTGTTGTCTTGTCACAACCAAAGAGGTTAATACCATTTAGTTTTCTTCGACATAATTCGCGGTACCTTGTCGTAGTGGGAGAGTTTCTAGGAACTCACCTTCTTATGATTTGGGAGACACTAGTGATTAAAATCCATTGTGAGTTTAAACAAGTAATGGATTGTCAAGATAAGAAACTAAGAAGAAAGCCAATAGAACTATGGTTTAATCCATTCACATGGAGTAACCTAAAGTTTTCTATTACAAGGACATAAAAGGAAATTTTCGTTTATAAGTCTATTCAATGGACTTAACAAAACTTCCTGTTCCTAGTATTACAGGTTTGAGTTTATCTAAACCTATGGCTTGTGGTATACCTGGTAATTACTTACTCTAATGCAAGCAACTTACTTTAGTAAAATGCTGAAGCATTTTCTTTCTAATGGAAATCTATAGAAGCTTCACAACTTCTTAGGTATAGATTTTATTTATCTAAGGAAAAGTCTTAACTATTCCGTAAAACATAAAGCCATGAAAGAATTTCTTACATCAACGGTGAGAGGTCTTAGATATGCTTTTGTATGCCTTAGACCGGACATCTCGTTGAGTGGGAGTAATGAGTAGGTATCGCATTAATCCAGAGAAGAACATTGGAAGACAATCAAGTAAATCCTAAGATTAAGAAGAGGAACTATATGTTAGTCTATAAGGCTGTGTTTAAAACTCTTAGACTACACCATATCAGATTTCGAAATTTGCCTATGTGCTAGTAAATCTTTACGATAAGATGGTGGTTACTACGGGGGTGGAATAGTGATTTTGGAGAAGTGTAAAAACCTATCTGAATTCTCTAAGTCTACCAGAGAGACCGAATGGTAAAGGCAGGAAAGTTACTTATTCGGTCTAAGGAAAGTTCTATACATCTTTGGCACCATTCCAAATTGCCTTAAACTACTAGTGTTAATTTCACGATTAACCAAAAGTAGTTGCCAAAGGTATAGAATCCAGTATCCCAAGAGAGTAGACATATAGAGAGGAATTTCACATTATCAATGATTTTGTGATTAAAGGAAGAGTAATGGTGGAGAAAAGGTTGTGGTTAATTCAACCTTTCAGATCCTATTACGAGGAGTTTACTACTACTACACTTGATTTGTATATCAAGGTGTTGAGATTATTTGAAACACACTTTTTGTTTTATATTAGTGCAAGTGGGAGTTTGTTGGGTTTTATGCCCTAAATAAAACTCATTTCAATATAATCGGATTTACTTATTAATATAGATCAGAAATAACATTTAATGTTGCATGGTTCACATGATTTATTTCATGATTATATGTACATAATGTATAAATTCATCTGAAATCCTTTTCACATACTTGATCCTGTTTATTGTGTCGTCAACACATTGGAAAGTAAACATGACTATGTGAATAAAGTTTCCTAGATTTATCAGACATAGGGTTTTACTGATATGATAATCTACAACAAGAGTTTACTTGTATTTGGAGAAATACTATGTTCTTTCCAGAACATTGGTTAAAGTAAAGCTCAGGTTGGATGCATGGAGTATGCATCGGAAGGGACCGATATTGAACTTTGACTTAGATTTATTAAACTTACCGTAATATCTATTCAAGTCAATATCGCCTAGTTGATCCTAGATCAAATGATCTTAATCCTGATATGATTAGGCTCAATCTTGAAAGGCTATTCGTGTTCTTTGATTTGTTAGTTAAGCCTACTTTTAGGTCAGGGTGATACGTACATTTTGGGAACACGGTAGTGCAATTGAGTGGGAGCGCTATCATAAACATCGAATCTATAGCTTCTATCTGGCGAATAGTAAGCAAAGGATGATCTCCTTCGAGCTTGACCAAACGAACATAAATGGTGGAGTACTCATTTCACATTAGCTGAAATATCATTTATACGGGGTCAAGTGTTTTAAGGAATAAATACATTGTAGGGTGTAACGGTAATTTAATCCCTTTACAGTGTAGATCATTCATATAGAGGATCATTGATCACATTAGGATTATAACAATGGATAACTAATGATGTGTCTATATGGTGGAACATATAGAGCATTCTATATACTGAGAGTGCAATTCTAAGTTCTATGCGTGGATTCAACGAAGAATTAATAAGTTAGTGAATTTTAGTGCTAAATTCTTGATCTACTTATTGGAAGCTCGGTTATATAGACCCATGGTCCCCCCACTAGTTGAGATAATATTGCTTGTAAGACTCATGTAATTGGTTTTGATTAATCAATTATAATTCTCAAATTAGACTATGTCTATTTGTGAATTTTTCACTAAGTAAGGGCGAAATTGTAAAGAAAGAGTTTATAGGGGCATATTTGTTAATTATGATACTTTGTATGGTTCAATTAATAAATATGATAAATGACAATATTATTTAATAATTATTTATAGTTATTAAATAGTTAGAATTGGCATTTAAATGGTTGAATTAGGAAATTGGTATTTTTGAGAAAATCAGATACAAAAGGTGTTAAAATTGCAAAATTGCAAAAAGCAAGGCCCAATCCACTAAGTGTAGGGCCAGCCACTTTTGTAGGAAATTTAAACTGATTTTTTCATTATTTTAATGCCAAATAATTCAAACCTAACCCTAGTGGAATGCTATAAATAGATAGTGAAGGCTTCAGGAAATTTACACTTAAATTTTCTATTTTTCCTTCAGAGAAAAACCTGAGCCTTCTCTCTCCCTATCTTTAGCTGTCACTTCTTCTCTTCCCTCTTGAGAATTTCGAAATCCTTAGTGATTACAGTAGTGCCCACACACATCAAGTGATACCTCAATCATAGTGAGGAAGATCGTGAAGAAAGATCATCAGCAAAGGAGTTTCAGCATCAAAGATTCAGAGAAAGAGATCCAGGTTCAGATATTGATAATGCTCTGCTACAGAAAGGAATCAAGGGCTAGATATCTGAACGGAAGGAGTCATTATATTCCGCTGCACCCAATGTAAGGTTTCTTAAACTTTATATGTGTTTAATTTATCGTTTTAGAAAGTTCATATTTAGGATGTTAATAAACATACTTGTGAGTAGATCTAAGATCCTGGTAAAATAAATTCCAACACTAAACATGTATATACATATGTATACTGTTATACTAATCTTACCTCGTTTCTGAATTCAGGTGTGCCGAACAACCTGAGTGGAATAACTGCTCAGCGAATTACAGGCTCCTAAATCACATCGATTACAACAAAGGTAAGTGACACGCTAAATCACTTTCCAGGGACCTAAACTTGAAACTAAAAGTTTTCCTATCGATAAATAACATGGCAATACCCTAAATATTGCAAAAATAGAAAAAACTAGACTTCCCAAAACTGCCCCAATCGGTAGTCCAGTTCCCCAATCGAAATTCCAGTTCTGCAGGGTTTCTTGGGAACCAAACGAAATTCCGGTTCCTACAGGTTCCCCTGAACCGGAATTCCGGTTCAGTGTAGGAAACTTTCAAAATTTCATATCTCACCCAAATCAACCCCAAAACACTTGAAACCTTCCAGACAGGTTCTAAACATCCCAATAAACAAATTCAAGGTGACAAAACACTACAACATGCACAAAAACAAAACTTGCCATTAAAGAGCCAAGCTTGAGTTCTAAAACTCAAAGCTTGCTCAAACTTAATAACAGCCCATACAACTAATACAATTCAACATATTTAAACCTAATTTAACTTGTGAAAATAATATCAAACAACAACAACCACTACGGAACTCCAAAAACCCAAATCATGCAAAAAACCAAAACGAAACTCACGAGAACTAAAGAGAGAGTTGCCAGGAGCTATGATCTTGCGAGAAAACACAAGATTTACTGAAGAAAAATAGAACCCTATGTTGGGTTTTATGCCCTAAATAAAACTCTTTACAATCTGATTAGTTATCAATATAAGCAATATGAAGTGATTTATGTTTGCATGAATTTTACATGCTAATGGTTTAATATGTTTATTACATTTACACACAAAATCAGTGAAATCCAGATCATAAGTTTATTCACAATTACAGTATCGTCAACACAGTGGAATGTGATTGTGATCATATGAATCAAAAGACTAAGTCCCTGTTTCATCAGTGTTTTGGATTTACACTAATGTGATAATCAGCAATGATGTATACTTACACTTGGAGTAAGTGTTATGTTCTTTCCAGGATATTAGTAAAGTATACTAGTTTCGAATGTATGAAGTATACATTGGACTGGACCGATATTGAAACTTAGTTAAGATATTACAAACTTACCGTTATATCTTTTCAAGTCAATATCAGTAGTTGATCTTAAGATTAAAAGAATCTAAATCCTGATATGCTTAGGCTCAACTCAGGAGTACTATTCATGTTCTTTGATTTATTAGTTAAGCCTACTTTTGGGTCAGGGTGGTACGTATATTTTGAGAACATGATAGTATGACTGAGTGTGAGTGTTGATCATAAATATGGAATCTATAGCTTCTACTGGTGTATAGAAGTCAAGTGATGATTCCCTTCGAGCCTAGCAATTAGAAGTAAATGGATGAGCTCTTGTTTAAGTGACTAATTCTTAGATCACTAAACACCATTTACAGGTAGCTAAGTGTTTTAAGGGGCAAAATACATTGAGGGGTGAGAACGGTAAAATTATCCCATCTCGATGTAAATCATCTATATAGAGGATCTTTGATCACAATAAGATTATAACAATGGTTAAATGAGATAGCATATCTATATCGTGGAACATATAATATGCTCTATATAAGTCTGAGAGTGCAATTCTAAGTTCTAAGAGTGGATTCAACGAAGAATTAATAAGTAGGAATTTACTTTGTAAATTCGGTTCACTTATTGGAAGCTCAACATATAAATCCACGGTCCCCATTCTAGTTGAGAACATACTGCTTGTAAGACTCAATAATTGATTTGTGATTAATCAATTATAATTCTAAAGTTAGACTATGTCTAATTTGTGAATTTTCACTAAGCAGGGGCGAAATTGTAAAGAAAAGAGATTCTAGGTTTATTTATTTATTAATAGACTTTATATGTCTAATTAATAATTAAATTAAATGAAAGTATTATTTAATAATCTATTTTAGTTATTAAATAATTAGTTTTGGCATTTAAAAGGTTAGAATTAGAAAATTGGCGTTTTTGAGAAAATAGAAATAAAATTTGAGAAAACTGCAAAACCAAGTGGGGCCCATTCAACACACCATGGCCGGCCACCTTATGTGGATTTTCAAATTGATATTTTCATTATTTTAATGCCAAATAATTCCTTACCTAAACCTAGTAGTTGCCTATAAATAGAAAGTGATGGCTCAGTCAAAACTACACTTTCATAAATTTCTGTCAGAAAATTTTCTCTTCAGAAAAACTGAGCCTTCCCTTTCTCTTGTATTGGCCGAAATCATTCCCTCTCTTTTCTTCTTCATAAATTTCGAACCTTAGTGATAGAGTAAGTGCCCACACACAGCAAGTGGTAACTCAATCATAGTTTGGAAGACTGTGAAGGATCACACACAAAGAGAAGGACATTCGGGCTCAAATCTTGATAATACTCTGCGACAGAAAGGATACAAGGGTTAGAGATCTGAGTGGAAGGAGACATTAATTCCGCTGCATCAATGTAAGGTTTTCTTAACTTTATATGTGTTTATTTTATCGTTTTAGAAAGTTCATATTTAGAGTGTTAAACAACATACTTGTGAGTAGATCTAAGATCATGGTAAAATAAATTCCAACACCCTAGCTGGTTCTAGGAGGGTTCGAAAGAGAGAGAGAAGCTTTGGGAGAGAAGATGAGTTTTTGTCCAATTTTCTATTTTTTTATAAAATGAAATAAAGATCGGTTTTATTTAATATTATCAGCTTAATATTTACTAAAAAAATCAGATTACATAATTAAAAACAAACCACTAAAGACAAAAGGCTAATGGGGCAAAATGACCATTTTGCCCCTCCCACACTAAAAGTCATAAAAGGTCACTTAGGGGTATTTTTGGTAAATTCTAAAATTTCTACTATTCCCGACATTCCCAATGTCTAACTTTATTGTGTTATACTAAAAATACTAGGATGTGATTATAATAGCCAAACAGCGCGTTCTAATGTTGTCGGGCACAAAACATGCAAAATTTATGAAATTCTAAATATGACATATCAAATGCATTCTGAATTCAAATAAATCATTATAAATTAATAATTTAAAACTAATAATCAAGTTTCATAATTAAACCAAAATTATCTGCTAATTTCCAAATTAGAGCTAAGCGGTCTTTACAATTATCCCCCCTTAAAATGATTTCGTTCTCGAAATCTAACCTGAACAACTCTGGATATTGAGCTCTCATGTCGGATTCTAACTCCCAGGTGGCTTCCTGCACCTTGCTATTTCTCCAGAGTACTTTGACCAAAGCTATGGTCTTGTTCCAAATGACCTTATCCTTTCTGTCAAGGATTTGAACTGGCTATTCTTCATATGACATGTCTGGTTGCAGCTCAAGATTTTCATAACTAAGTACATGAGCAGGGTCTGAAACGTACTTTCTTAGCATAGAGACATGGAATACGTTGTGAATTGCTGAAAGAGCTAGAGGCAAAGCTAATCGGTATGCCACTTGTGCAACCTTCTCGAGAATCTCGAAGTTCTTGTAAATCTAGGACATAACTTGCCTCTTTTCCCAAAACTCTTGATCCCCTTCATTGGAGACACTCGGAGGAATACATGATCCCCTACGTGAAACTCTATATTTCTACGTTTTGGATTTGCATAACTCTTTTGCCTACTCTGAGAGGCAAGCATTGTGACTTTAATCTTTTCAATTGTGTCATTAGTCCGTTGCACTGATTCCGAACTTAAGTATTTCTTCTCCCCAATTTCATCCCAATGAATAGGAGATCTACATTTTCTGCCATATAACAGCTCATAGGGAGCCATCCCTATTGTACTCTGATAACTTTCATTGTACGAGAACTCTATCAACGGCAGATACTTACTCTAGGAGCTCTCGAAATCCATAACACAGGCTCATAACATATCTTCCAGTATTTGAATTGTCCTTTCGGATTGTCCATCATGTTGGGTTTTATGCCCTAAATAAAACCCATTACAATTTGATTAGTTATCAATATAGAATTTTGAAGTGATTTATGTTTACATGTATTTTACACGTTTATGGTTTAATATACATATTTAATATATGCACAAAATCAGTTAAGTCCTAAACATATATTCATTCACAATTATAGTATTGTCAATACAGTGGAATGTGATTGTGATTATATGATTCAAAAGACTAAGTCCCTGTTCATCAGTGTTTTGGACTTACACTGATGTGATAATCAACGATGAAGTATACTTACACTTGGAGTAAGTGTTATGTTCTTTCCAGGACATTGGTAAAGTATACTAGTTTCGAATGTATGGAGTATACATTGGACTGGACCGATATTGAACTTGGTTAAGATATTATAAACTTACCGTTGTATCTATCCAAGTCAATATGAGAAGTTGATCTTAGATTAAAAGAATCTAAATCCTGATATGCTGAGGCTCAATCTCAGGAGTGCTATTCATGTTCTTTGATTTATTAGTTAAGCCTACTTTTGGGTCAGGGTGATACGTATATTTTGGGAACATGATAGCATAACTGAGTGGGAGTGCTGAACATAAATATGGAATCTATAGCTTCTACTGGTGTATAGAAGTCAAGTGATGATTCCCTTCGAGCTTAGTTAAATAGAAGTAAATGGATGAACTCTTGTTTCAGTGACTACATATTAGATCACTAAAACATCATTTACAGGTAACTAAGTGTTTTAAGGGGCAAAATACATTGAGGGGTGGAAACGGTAAATTTATCTCATCTCGATGTAAATCATCTATATAGAGGATCTTTAATCACATTAAGATTATAACAATGGTTAAATGAGATAGCATATGTATATCGTGAAACATATAATATGCTCTATATAAGTCTGAGAGTGTAATTCCAAGTTCTAAGAGTGGATTAAACAAGGAATTAATAAGTTAGGGATTTACTTGGTAAATTCGGTTCAACTTATTGGAAGCTCAGCAATATAGATCCATGGTCCCCATTCTAGTTGAGACCATACTGTTTGTAACACTCTATAATTGATTTATAATTAATCAATTATAATTCTAAAAGTTAGACTATGTCTAATTTGTGAATTCTCACAGTTTAAGGGTGAAATTGTAAATAAAAGGGTTTCTAGATTTAATTATTAATTAAGAGAATTTGTATGTCTAATTAATAATTATGTTAAATGAAAATATTATTTAATAATCTATTTTAGTTATTAAATAATTAGTTTTGGCATTTAAATGGTTAGAATTGGAAAAATGCCATTTTTGGAGAAATAGAAATAAAATTGAGGAAACTGCAAAACCCTAGTAAGGCCCATATCACACGTATGGCCGGCCACTATTGGCTGTTTCCCAATTATTATTTTCAATTTTAATTGCCAAGTAATTGCTAATCAAAACCTAGCAATAATAGGAAAGTGGTGGATCACACTAAATAAGGCAGTTAATCAATTACACAGTAAAACAGGAAACTGTTTATTTGGAAAGTTGAGCTCTCCCTTTTTCCTATATAATGCCGCCCCCTCTCTCTTCTCTTGGTATGCTTTTGTATGCTATTGGTATTCAAGCTATTGTATCACACGAAATTGAGAGAGAAAAGAGAGAGAATTTCAAATTCCTTGTGAGAGAGAAGTGCCCACACACAGCATACAGTACCTCAATCACAGTTTGGAAGACTGTGAAGGATCACATCCAACTGAAGGACATTCGGGCTCAGATCTTGATTATACTCTGCTACAGACAGGAATCAAGGGTTAGAGATCTGAGTGGAAGGAGACACTTAATTCCGCTGCCATCACTGTAAGGTTTCTTACCTTTTACATGTTTTATTTATCATTTTAGAAGTTCATATTTAGGTTGTTAAATCAACATACTTGTGAGTAGATCTAAGATCCTGGTAAAATTTATTCCAACACATCAGTCTAAGGATGGACAGCTGTGCTGAACTTCAGTTTAGTACCCATAGCCCGTTACAAACTCTGCCAAAATTTAGAGGTAAACTTCGAATCTATCCGAAACTATGGACTTTGGTACACCATGCAACCTTACTATCTCTTTAACGTATAAATCCGCATACTGATCAACTAAAAAGGTTGTCTTAACTGGTAGAAAATGTGCAGACTACGTGAATCGGTCTACCACAACCCAAATTGAATCAAATAAACCCGTGGTTCTAGGTAACCCAACCATGAAGTCCATCATGATATCTTCCCACTTCCACTCAGGTAGGGTTAAAGGCTGCAACAACCCTGTCGGTCTTTGATGTTCAGCCTTGATCTACTGACAGGTTAGGCATCTCAATATGAATTCTACCACATTCTTCTTCATTCCGCTCCACCAGAAGTAAGGTTTAAGATCTTGATACATCTTGGTGGTGCCAGGATGCAGGGAATATGGAGTGGTATGAGCCTCCTCAAGAATTTCATTTCTAAGTTCCACACTATTTGGAACACAAACCCTGGTCTTGAACAACATCATCCCACTATCTGGCACTGTAAAGTCTCTGGCTTGACCAGCTGATACCTCTTCCCTGATCTTCACTAACTATGGATCAGTTAACTGAGCAGCTTTAATTCGTTCTAATAGATCAGATTGCAGCGTCGTGTTATGAAGTTTGCCTACGATGAACTTGATGCTTGATCTGACCATGTCTTCTGCTAACTAAGGTGAAATTTGAACCATACTAGTTACTTGTCTGGGACCCTTCCTGCTCAGGGCATTAGTCACTACATTGGCCTTCCCAGGATGGTAAAGGATCTCACAATCGTAATCCTTAACCAACTCTAACCAACGCCTATGTCTCATCTTCGAATCCTTCTGAGTAAAGAAATATTTGAGGCTTTTATGGTCAGTAAAAATTTCACATCGCTCTCCGTAAACATAATGCCGTCAAATCTTTAAAGCAAACACTACCGCGACAAGTTCTAGGTCATGAGTCGGGTACCGCTGCTCATAATCTTTCTATTGACGAGAGGCATAGACAATAACCCGATCGGCCTGCATCAATACACACCCCAGACCCTGTCTGGATGCATCACAATACACCACGAATTTCTCCTTATCAGACGGCAAGGCTAACATTGGAGCTGTAATTAATCTCTGTTTTAGCTCCTGGAAGCTTGTCTTACACTTGTCTGTCCACATGAAATGCTGAATCTTTTTAGTGAGCTCGGTTAAGGGTATTGAAATTTTAGAGAACCCTTCTAAAAACCGACGATAATATCCAGCTAGACCCAAGAAGCTTCTAGCTTCTGTAACTGTTTTCGATCTAGGCCAATCCCTGACGGATTCTATCTTTCCTGGATCTACATTGATCCCGTCTTTACTAACAATGTGCCCAAGGAAGGACACCTAAGATAGCCAAAATTCGCACTTCTTGAATTTGGAGTATAACTTATATTCTCGAAGCCATTGCAGAACCATCTAGAGATGTTGCTCATGTTCCTCTTCTGATTGATAGTACACTAGGATGTCGTCGATAAATATAATAACACAAATATGAAGGAAATCCTTGAATAACCTATTCATCAGATCCATGAAAGCTGCGGGAGCATTGGTTAGTCCAAAAGACATAACCAAAAATTCATAATGTCCATACCTAGTGCGGAAAGCTATCTTTGGGATGTCCTCCTCTCGGATTCTCAACTGATGATAGCCTGATTTGAGATCAATCTTTGAAAAGACCGCCTTCCCTTGAAGTTGATCAAAAAGATTGTCGATCCTAGGTAAAGGGTATTTATTCTT
Organism: Cannabis sativa; assembly: GCF_029168945.1. Classification (NCBI taxonomy): domain Eukaryota; kingdom Viridiplantae; phylum Streptophyta; class Magnoliopsida; order Rosales; family Cannabaceae; genus Cannabis; species Cannabis sativa. Next base: position 67,264,926 of record NC_083602.1, read on the forward strand.
GATTGTTAGCTTGTTCAATTCCTGGTAGTCAATGCACATACGCAATGCCCCATCTTTCTTCTTAACAAACAATACTAGAGCTCCCCAGGGTGACACACTAGGCTGTGAAAACCCTATGTCAAGCGACCCCTGGAGTTGTATTTTTAGTTCTTTAAGTTCTGCTGGAGCCATTCTATAAGGGGCCTTAGAAATCGGTTCTGCTCCAGGTGCCAAATTAATGACAAAATCAATTTCTCTCTGCAGTGGTAAACCCGGAAGTTCATCAGGAAAAACATCTAGAAATTTCTGAACCACCTTAATGTCTTCTGGTCAAACAGAGTCAGGCCAAGTGGTATCCAATACCACGGCTAGAAACCCTAGACATTCATCTCGTAACAATTTTTGTTAATATTGAAATTACCGGGATTCGAGATCCCCGAACCAATCCGACAAAAACAAATGGTTCTTCACCTTCTGGTTGGAAGATTACCATCTTCCTCTTACAATCAATACTGGCTGAGTACTTAGACAAGAAATCCATTCCCACTATAATATCAAAATCCGCTAAATTCATTTATATTAAATCAGCACTCAACTCCCTATCCTCAATTCTGATCGGCATAGACCTAATCCACCTTTTGGAGATGACTAACTCTCTGCCAGGTAGTAGGGTTCCAAACCCTGATTCATAACTATCGTATGGTCTATCCAATTTACTAAAAATTCTAGCTTCCACATACGAATGAGTGGCCCTAGAGTCAAACAACACATATAAATAAGAGTTGTTGACCGAGAGTTGACCTGTTACCACTGAAGGGCTGGCCTCTACATCAGCCTAAGTTATCGCGAACACCCTTGCTGGAGTGGGTTTCGCTGTAGTCTTCGGTGCTTCAGTCTTGAGTTGGGGACAATCTCTTTTGTAATGCCCTAGCATACCGCACTGAAAAGACTCCTGCCCTTTACACTACCCCAGATGGTGCTTCTTACAACTGGGGCATTCTGGGTAAGTGTATCAGGTCTCGATGCCACTCTGGCGGTTGCCTCGGCCCTAGTTCCCTCAGAACCTCTTATTCTGACCCGAGCCGCTAGATGCATTAGGTTCCTTTCTTTTCTGATCAGTGGCCGAGCTACTACCTCCCATACTAAAGCCTGATGTAGGAGGAGTAGGAGCCCCACCAACAACCAGAGTCCCTAGAGACTCTAAGGTGCACTCCACTGCGCCCTCAGCTTGTAGTGCCTTATCCACCATATCAGCATAGGTGGTGATGTCATCAGTAGTGATCATTAAGTCGTGTCTGATCTTCACATTCAACCCGTCCAGGTATTTTTCTTTCTTGCTAAAATCGGTTAGCACGATTCCTGAAGCCAACCTTGCTAAGCGATCAAATTGAGTCCTGTATTCAGTAACACTCATGTTTTCTTTCTGAGTCAGCTGAGTGAATTCTTTTCTTTTAGAAATTCCGACTGCCCCGTTGTAATACTTGGCATTGAACAGTTCCTGGAAATTTTCCTAGGTCATTGTCGTAACATCGTGATTCATGGACACCATGTTCCACCAAACCAGAGCATTTCTTGAAATTGGAAAGTGGCACAAGCTACCCTATCATTACCGGTAACACCCATAAAATTCAAGATTCTAGTGATCACAGTTAGCCATTGCTCGGCTTTCATGACATCAGGACCTCCCAAGAAAACTGGAGGTGCCTGCTTACGGAACCTCTCATACAGGGGTTCCATCCAGTTCACTGCAACTACCGGTTCGGCCTGCACAACAGGGGCAGGAGCTACTGGTATTTATGGAGCAGGGATTGCAGGAGCAGCCCGCTGTCTCAAGCGCTGGATCTCTTCGTCTTGTTCATTAATTCTGGCTTGCATTTCTGCAAACCGGTTTTCCCACTCTTGGGCAACTTGGGCACCTGTGGCGGGTTAGCATCACCCCGACCACGTGCCCTGCCTCTAGGACCCCTACCACGACCGCGAATATTTAGGGGAATCTGAGCTCCCTGACCACCACTGGATCCAACCGAATTGCCCTGGCTCTTGGTATTTCCCCTATCATCCATACTAATTTGAACAACCTGCATAACTAAGAGCTAGTCTGGTCAGATCGTGATCAAAGAAAAACTTACTAATGCCACTAATTTGGAAATTAAAAACATGCGCATATTCTACTATCAGACTACTAACACGCTTCCTAACAGGCTTTTCTTAAATAATACTATTAAAATAAACTACTAAAGCAATAAAAGCTTACTAAACCGTGAAACGAGCTGTCTGCTGAGGACAACTGTACATGTCGTGACAATCTTTGGAAGATAATCTGGCAGCTTTGATATCAAATTGTAACACCCTAACTAACTTAGGCATGTTAGCGTAATTTTAATCGTACTGTGCAGCTCGTTGCTAATCAACGAGATTAACGAAAAACGTGATTATTTAAAATTTGCATAATTAATTAAAAACGTAAAGTAACACATTTTTAAAATTCTGAGATCCCACTTACAAAAGTTTACTTTTCATATACAAAAGATTTGTCACCTAGCGACCAAACAGCAAAAGCCCTGATGTCCCAAAGATCATACGCTCCAGGCATAACTGCCCCGACATGTACAATCTTCACCTGCTCGCTCTCACGACACCTCAGCTTTAGCCTTGCCCTTAACTACACATGAAAATAGCACTGTGAGTCGACAGAAGAAAACATAAAGAATAACATAGTAATCGGATGGCATCATCACTAACTCCATTGACTTTGAAAGTTTTACATAACTCCATGAAATTCGACAAGTGCAGATTGGGGTCTTCAGAGGGGAGTCGACCAAACTGGATTGAAGACTGCACCATTTGGAGTATGGCAGGCTTTATTTCAAAGTTGTTGACATCTACGGTGGGTGGTCTTATACAAGACTGGACCCCTGTTAGAGCTGGAAGAATGTAGTCCCTCAGACTACGACCATTTGCTTGATTTTCAACGACACCTCCATAATTACCATTGTTGCCTCCAGTGTTACCGCCATTAGTATTCTCAGCCATGATTTCTTCTGTTTTAGCAGTTGCTGAAACTCTTTCTTGCCTCGTGTTTTTTCTGTTTCTTCTACAAGTCTTCTCAATTTCAAGATCAATCGGCAGTATTACACTTTGTCCTTGACGTCGCATGCACCCCGAATGCCTGAAATAAGACAATCTAAAAGAAACAGATTAGCAATAAGCACGAAAAATTAACCAAAGTAGAATTTAATCTAATTTTTTATAATATCAATTTTTAAACAATTTCTCGACAACAGCGGCAAAAACTTGTTACGAAAATTATGAACAATACGTAAGTGCACGTAATCAAGTAGTAAACTCACACGAGTGAGGTCGAACCACAAGGAATTGAACTGAATACCACTAACTTAGACTTATGATTCTATTTGGTAGATAAATAATTTTGATAGATTTTAAAATAAAGAAAAACAAGAAAATTAAATAAAGCAATAAAAGTGTTTAATCAAGGATGAAAAATTAGGAAAAAGAATCCTGTTGTTTCGTTTACCCAATTGTTAATGCCTAATTGCTATCATTTTCTTGATGTGAATGACAGATTATAAAAATAAACCTAACTCTTTTCAGATCTTTTAGGTCCTGAATCACATGTTATCTAATCATCTCTGAGATAGATTAACATATAATCAACATTAAGCAATAATCTAAATGTCATAAAGGCTATGCACATACTTTCGTTTCACATCAAAACCTAGTTTATCCAATTTTAGCATTTCCAATTCTCACTTTTTCAGATTTTGAATTGGGATCATAAAGCATGTAAAAGGTGATCAATCTTAAACATGTAATTAAACACAACTTTGGATAAATTCACAGTCAAGAAAGGAGAAATAGCAATTATCATTAACTAAAAATAATTTCAATCAACATTCATCATCTCTCCAAATAGGAGTTTAGTTCATAAAATCTATAATAACATCCATAATCAAAACTAAAACAGAAAGTAACATAGAAATCAAGAGTTTAAGAAAGAACTAGTTGGTGATTGCATTTCGGATCGCCACAATTGCATCCTTTGCCTCCTTCTTTCACTTTTGGATCAAATTTCTGCCTCATTTCCTTCTAAAACACAAGCCCCTCAAATAGAAATTAGGGTTGCTACCTTTGAAAAAGTCAAAAACTGGCCAAAAATCCCGTGTTTTGCCCCTGGTCGTGACTACATAAAGGCTAATCGCGACCATAGGCCAAAGAAAAAAATAAGCTTGCTGCCTAGCCTCCTAGTCGCGACCATGAAAAAGGGTCGCGACCATGGAAAGTGGTGGTCGCGACTACTAAAGCAAATTTGACAACTTCAACATCTTTCAGTAAATCATGCATAACTTTCACATAAGAACTCCAAATGAGTTTATTCAAGATGCGTTGGAAAGAAGAAAAAGAAATCTAAAAATTATATGTTTTGATTTTTTCCAAAATCTGATCAAAATATAGTCGAATTAAGGCTTGAAATTTCAGCTTTATTTTCTTGTAAAATTTTCTCCTTCTATAAATTGTTGTTTTCCGAAATTTGATCAATTTATACATTCCAAGTGTGAAACCTGAAACCAAAGAAAACAAGCATAATTCTATTTCAAAAAGAATAACAAAGAAGAAAAACAACTAGAAAAGGTGACCCAAAACGTAGGCTAAAAATAGCCTAACAAATTCCCCCAAACTAGATTCTTACTCGCCATCGAGTAAGACTAAGACTAACACTAAAACTTGATTAACTATGCTATGAGATAATTATATTACTGCTGGCTCATGTGGAATTTCCTTCCATTAAGTAAACTAGATTTTCAATTCTAAAAACTCTAACAATTAATTAGGATGCTCATTTTATCACACAATGCAGAGATACAAACTAACTTCAGTATTGAAATAATGTCATAGTGGTTTCACTCCATCAAACTAGTCCACAAGCCGATAGCCAATATGCTTGCATGCTTATCTCTCTCCACTAATGTTGACAACATTTTTTTTAGAATCAAAAGGACTTTTTAAGGTTAGAATTTATGGCTTAGATATTTAGAAAATGAAAGATAATTTTGGCTAAAGATATCATAAGCACAAAAGAACCCACAAGCTTCTCATAATTTTAAAATTTTCCGAAGTGTTCCCACAACTAACCATGATGGAGACTTTTTTATTTTTTTTTTAATCACTAGACATCATTGAAATTTTCTTTTATTTATGATTTTTTCATTCTTTTCTTCTTTCAAGTGATGCCGAGTTACAATTCTTTCTTTTTCTTCACATGTTTCTCAATCACGCAAGATTTTTTTTCTTTTCTTCAATACTTCCACCACTATATATTTCACTCCCCCAAACTTATTGTAAGGCTTATGATACCATTCAAAATGTAATGAGGACAAAAACAACAGTGTGGATACATCTTTTAGTTCAATGGGTGAAGAAACGAAACAGGTTTAGGCTCAAAAGGGTTCACTAAGGAATTCATTTTATGGTAGGCTTGAAAGGCTCAAACTATCCAAACAACTGCCTAAATCATTTTCCTAGTAAATGTTGTTAAGGATTTCGCATGAAGAAAATAGGACACGCAAGTTCTAAGCTATTCAACCAGTCTTACCACAAACCACAGTAAAATAATTATAACATATTTCACACATCATCAAATTGCATTCATACACAGGTTTTAGAAGCATCCAAACTAATCCAACGAGTTAACAGAATTAAGCACACAATTTTTAAAATTTCAAGACATTTAACAATTAACAGCAGCATACAACTATCTCTAGCTTATTTAATCGACTAATAGCCAAATAAAAAAACTAAACTAAAGCAAAATAACTAAAAAGAACGAATAACTTAACCAAATAATTTTAAGCCCCTCCCCAAACTGAAATTCACATTGTCCCCAATGTGCTATTCAAACTAAAGGGAAAGAAACTTACCTGAGACCCTTATCAGATTGGATCAAGTCCACCCCTTGCATCTAAAAGAGCCCTCGTACCGAATGAAGAAAATTGACCTCCAATATTGTTAATTTCAGAAATTTGCACAAGAGTAAGTTAACCTTCAGAACTGCCACACATCAATCTTTTCCACCGACGCCGAATCGTTCGAAGTCGCTCTTTAGGCTTTGCTCTCTTTTCATCAGCTTTAACAAAAGAACCCTTCACCATCTCAATCTTGCAACAGGTAGGAATGTCGGTTGGGGCAAAAACATTAAAATTAACCTCTTCATCTTGCACTCGCAACTTTAACTCCCCCTTTTGAACATCTATTAATGCTCGCCCCGTGGCTAAGAATGGTCTTCCCAAAATAATAGGAATAGTTGAATCTTCGTCCATATTAAGAATTAGAAAATCAGCAGGGAAGATAAACTTACCAACCTTCACCAGTACATCTTCAATTATCCCACGAGGATGAGTCAAAGAATGATCCGCCAATTGTAAAGTCACTGTTGTGGGCTTTGCTTTTCCCAATCCTAGCCTTTTAAAGACAGACAAGGGCATTAGATTAATGCTTGCTCCCAGATCACATAAAGCTTTATTTTCCACAGAACCCCCTATAGAGCATGGAATATTGAAATTATTCGGATCTTTAAGCTTGGGCGGTAGTTTCTTCTACAAAATTGCACTGCACTCCTCAGTGAGTGCCACTGTCTCAAATTCTTCCAACTTCCTTTTCTTAGCTAAAATTTCTTTCATGAACTTTAGGTAAGTTGGCATTTGCTCCAACGCCTCTGCAAATGGAATGTTAATGTGCAGTTTCCTAAATATTTCAAGAAATTTTGAAAACTTCTTGTTGAGGTTATTCTTGCGGAGTCTTTGAGGGTAAGGAATTTTAATATGGTGATCTATGCTGATCGGAGGTGAAGCTTCTTTCAGTGCAAGACCCTCAATAGTTTTCTTTTCCTTTGGTGCCTGTGTCTGTACCCGTCGATCCTAAACCACATCTTCAACTGGTTGCTTGCCACTAGGTTCCTCATAACTCTTTCCACTCCTCAAGGAAATTGCTTGACATTTCTCTTTTCCCCTTACCTCACTAGTGCTAGGTGAATTCCCTTGACTACGGTTGCCCATTTGAGCTGTCAATTGTCCCATTTGAGTTTCCAAGGTTTTAGTGGAGGCTCTAGTCTCCATCATGAATTGGAGCAATAAATCAGCTTGGATATTTGAGCCTCCACTAGGACTTTGTTGTTGCGGCTGTTGTTGGTTTTGTTGGGGCTGATTTCTCTGCTGGTAGAACCCATGTTGATTGTGCCCATAATTATTGTTTTGAGAATAGTTCCCAATGGCTTTTTCTTGATCCATTGGCAAATTGTTCACATCCACCGGCCATGTGTCATATGTGTGAGGGCCCCCACATAGCTCACAAGTAACTTGAGCCTGTTTCACCTGAGCAGTCATCAACTTCGTTAGGGCCTCCACTTGGGCTGTCAAATATGTGATGGCGTCTACCTCATGCATACCAACAACTTTCTTCGTTTAGCTTCTTTCAATTGGCCATTGTTGGTTATTCATGGCCATTTCTTCTAGTAGATCATAGGCCTCGTTTGCACTTTTTCTCATAAATGCCCCACCAGCTGCAACGTCTATAATTGTTCTGGTATTACCAATCAGCCAATTGTAGAAATTATGAACCAACATCCCCTTTTCGATCCCATGATGTGGACATTTTCTAATGAGATCTTTGAACCTCTCCCAAGCCTCATAGAGAGATTCATTGTCCAGTTGACAAAAATTATTAATTTCCCCTCGCAGCTTGGTAGCTTTCGCTGGAGGAAAAAACTTGGACAAGAACTTTGTCGCCAAATCAGTCCATGTTGCAATAGATTTCAGCGGCAAGGAGATCAACCAACTCTTAGCTCGCTCTCTCAGCGAGAATGGGAAAAGTCTCAAGCGGATGGCATCATCACTAACTCCATTGACTTTGAAAGTTTGACATAACTCCATGAAATTTGACAAGTGCAGATTGGGGTCTTCAGAGGGGAGTCAACCAAACTGGACTGAAGACTGCACCATTTGGAGTATGTCATGCTTTATTTCAAAGTTGTTGGAATCTACGGTGGGTGGTCTTATACAAGGCTGGCCCCCTATTAGAGTTGGAAGAATGTAGTCCCTCAAACTACGACCATTTGCTTGATCTTCAACGACACCTCCATTATTACCGCCATTAGCATTCTCAGCCATGATTTCTTCTGTTTTAGCAGTTGCTGAAACTCTTTCTTGCCTCTTGTTTCTTCTGTTTCTTCTACAAGTCTTCTCAATTTCAAGATCAACCGGCAGTATTACACTTTGTCCTTGACGTCGCATGCACCCCGAATGCCTGAAATAAGACAATCTAAAAGAAACAGATTAGCAATAAGCACGAAAAATTAACCAAAGTAGAATTTAATCTATTTTTTTATAATATCAATTTTTAAACAATTCCTCAGCAATAGCGGCAAAAACTTGTTACGAAAATTTTGAACAATACGCAAGTGCACGCAATCAAGTAGTAAATTCACACGAGTGAGGTCGAACCACAGGGAATTGAACTGAATACCACTAACTTAGACTTATGATTCTATTTGGTAGATAAATAATTTTGATAGATTTTAAAATAAAGAAAAACAAGAAAATTAAATAAAGCAATAAAAGTGTTTAATCAAGGATGAGAAAATAGGAAAAAGAATCATGTTGTTTCGTTTACCCAATTGTTAATGCCTAATTGCTATCATTTTCTTGATGTGTGACAGATTATAAAAATAATCCTAACTCTTTTCAGATCTTTTAGGTCCTAAATCACATGCTATCTAATCATCTCTGAGATAGATTAACATATAATCAGTATTAAGCAATAACCTAAATGTCACAAAGGCTATGCAAATACTTTTGTTTCACATCGAAACCTAGTTTATCCAATTTTAGCATTCCCAATTCTCACTTTTCAGATTTTGAATTGGGATCATAAAGCATGTAAAGGGTGATCAATCTTAAACATGTAATTAAACACAAATTTGGATAAATTCACAATCAAGAAAGGAGAAATAGCAATTATCATTAACTGAAAATAATTTCAATCAACATTCATCATCTCCCCAAATAGGAGTTTAGTTAATAAAATTCTTAATCAAAACTAAAACAGAAATTAACATAGAAATCAAGAGTTTAAGAAAGAACTAGTTGGTGATTGCATTCCAGATCGCCACAATTACATCCTTTGCCTCCTTCTTTCACTTTTGTATTCAATTTCTGCCTCATTTCCTTCTAAAACACTAGCCCCTTAAATAGAAATTAGGGTTGCTTCCTCTGAAAAAGTCAAAAACTTGCCCAAAATCTCGTGTTTCGCATACAAAAATAAGCTCGCTGCCTGGCCTCCTAGTTGCGACCATGGTTGCGATCATAAAAAGGGTCGCGACCATGGAAAGTGGTGGTCGTGACTACTGAAGGAAATTGGACAGCTTCAGCATCTTTCAGTAAAATGTGCATAACTTTCACATACGAACTCCAAATGAGTTAATTCAAGATGCGTTGGAAAGAAGAAAAAGAAATCTAAAACTTTTTTGTTTTTACTTTGTCCAAAATCTTATCAGAACATAGTCAAATTAAGGCTTGAAGTTTCAGCTTTATTTTCTTATAAAATTTTCTCCTTCTATAGATTGTTGTTTTAATAGAAATTTGATCAATTTATACATTCCAAGTGTGAAACCTAAAACCAAAGAAAACAAGCATAATTCTATTCCGAAAAGAATAACAAAGAAGAAAAACAACTAGAAAAAGTGACCCAAAACGTAGGCTAAAAATAGCCTGACACAAATCAACCCCAAATCACTTGAAACCTTCGAAACCTGTTCTAAACATCCCAATAAACAAATTCAAGGTGACAAAACACAATAACATGCACAGAAACAAAACTTGCCATTAAAGAGCCAAGCTTGAGTTTTAAAACTCAAAGCTTACTCAAACCTAATAACAGCCCATACAACTAATCTAATTCAACATATTTGAACTTAATTTAACTTCTGAAAACAGCATCAAACAACAATAGCCACTACAAAACTCCAAAAACCCAAATCATGCAAAAAACCAAAACATGAAACTCACGAGAACTAAGAGAGAGTTGCAAGGAGCTTACCTTGGCTTGGATACACTATGATCTTGCTGGAAAACACATGATTTACTGAAGAAAAACAGAACTCTAGCTGGTTCTAGGAGGGTTCGAAAGAGAGAGAGAAGCTTTGGGAGAGAAGATGAGTTTTTGTCCAATTTTCTATTTTTTTATAAAATGAAATAAATATTGGTTTTATTTAATATTATTAGCTTAATATTCACTAAAAAAAATCAGATTGCATAATTAAAAACAAACCACTAAAGACAAAAGCTAATGGGGTAAAATGACCATTTTGCCCCTCCCACACTAAAACTCATAAAAGGTCACTTAGGGGTATTTTTGGTAAATTCTAAAATTTATACTATTCGCGATATTCCCAATGTCTAACGTTATTGTCCCGGTATACTAAAAATACTAGGATGTGATTCTAATAGTCAAACACCGCGTTCCAATGTTGCTGGGCACAAAACATGCAAAATTTATGAAATTCTAAATATGACATATCAAATGCATTCTTAATTCAAATAAATTATCATAAATTAATAATTTAAAACTATTAATCAAGTTTCATAATTAAACCCCAATTATCTGCTAATTTCTAAATTAAAGCTAAGCGGTCTTTACATTAATAGCCTCCAAACACTTCTTGCTAGATGAACAATTAAAAAAACAAGTGTTTAATGTTTTCATTTCCTTCTCCACACATCAAGCTAAGTCTCTTCTACATAACCAACCACATGATGAACCTTTGTTTTGGGGTCATTAATTTTTCTACAAATTTGCTAAAATATACTTTTTCTTCATGTTCAAATAATACCTGGTGATCAAATTGAATAGTATAATTTTGTGATATGATACAATCTTGGCTCATCTTAGCTTTAATTTCTTTTTCACAGCAACTAATCGTTTCTAATACTAACTCCAGTACTTGAGATTATTTTAATCCCACCAATTTTTATTCACCAAATACACACTGTTTATCCATTTGACAAATAAATTATTCTTCTTTTTAGTAATTTCCCACAAATATTTCTCCAGAGCAGTCACATTCTAATCTTGTATTCTTCTAAATTCCAAGCCACCCCTTGCCTTAGGCAAACAAATAATATTTCCACAAAAACACCTTACAAATTGCTTTCATATCTCTAAGCAATTTCTTTCGTAATGTCATAAGCTGAGCCCAATACGAGTGTATGGAAATTAACACTAGATTAATCAATATAACTCTACTTTTATAAGACAAAATTTTAGAGCTCTAAATTCTAATTCTGTTAATCATTTTATCCAAAATACAATTACAATCAGCAGATGAAATTTTCTTAGAGTAAATTGGTATTCCGAGGTACCTAAAAAGAAGATGGTTGCGGGAAAAAGATACCTCAAGCACTCGAGCAACTTGAATTTCTGCCATTCCATTACAATATATTGTTGTCTTTGCTGCGTTTTTTAATATACCCAAAGTATCAGAAAAGAGTTTCAATCCTCTTAGCATGAGTGAAATGGATATGCCGTCCCATTGCAAAACAGTAATAAATCATTTGAAAAAAAACACAAGTGGTTTCGTTTTAACATTGAACACTTATTATGATATTTAAATCTTGAGGTTTTTTGCACTACATGTCCCTAAACTATATATGATTTAGCAAGTTGGTTCCTAAACTTTTTTTTTTGGTAAATGGGTCCCCGAACTATATAAATTTTGGCAAGCTGGTCCTCAAATTTTATTTTTTGATAAATTAGTCCCCAAACTTATATTTTCTTGAAAACATAAAGTCATCACACTTAAATGACAGTATTTTATTCATTCATTCATTTATTTTTGTATTAATTTTAAATAGTTTTATATTAATATATTATAAAATTAAATATATATTTTTTATTTATATGTATATTTTTAATATACCAAAATATTAAGAAGAAAAGAACAATTGAAAAAGTTTAAATAATATATATTTTTTTTTATATAAACAACTAAGTAAATTATATTTTAAAATTTATTTTTCATTTTTACTCCCAGGCGAACCCATGAAATTTTAGCAGCGTTTATGCAAAATTAAATAATCAATAAATATATACAATTAAAAAATTATTAAAATTATAATACCACATATTTATAAATCAATAATCAAATATATTATAAATGTTAAAATATAAAAATTTGAGGGGGTTATAATTCTTTTTAGCCATTATATGAGTTCCTTAGTATTTATACTTTTTCTTTTTATATATATATATATGATTAAAATATGTTTTTTAAAAAATAAATATTATAATTAGATGAATAATTAAAAAAATAAAAATAAAAAAATATTAATATAATTATTTTTATCAAAATATCAACATTAATATTAAAATTATTTGAATTTAACACAAAAATAAATTAAAGTAGGTAAAATAAATAAAAATATCAATATTTAAGAGTGGAAACTTAATGTTGTTAAAAAAATAAAAGTTTGGGGACCAATTTACCTTAAAAATTTGGAGATTAACTTGCCAAAACTTATATAATTTGAGGATCAATTTGCCAAAAAATAATGTTTGGAGACCAATTTGCCAAAATTTATATAGTTTAGGGACATGCGGGGCAAATAACCACTCTCCAACTTTAATCATAATCTGAGGTAGGTCTTCCATTCCTAGACCAAGAAAAATTAACTTTTATTTCTTGTACTTCTTGAATTCTGTATTCTGTAAACAAAACACCCAAAAATAAGAGAGAGTCGTAGACTATGTAGTTTTATATAGATTTAACCAAAACTACGTAAATATCATGTATCAATTATTCTATTATTTATTATTCGCTAAAGTTTTATTAAACTTATACTTTTAAATCACAAAAAAAAAATCATTTATTATTAACGAAATTTTGAGTTAAGAAGTCACAACTCTTTTATTTTAATTATAATATTTATTTTTACAAAAAATAATTTTTTTTTTAGTTGAGACATTAATATAAATATATACATGTTATGCTATTAATTATAATCTGTTATTTTTTATTTTTAAAATTAACTTTATATTACATTTTTAAAAAGATAACATAAAATTTTATATATTTATTATAATATGGCTGCTCCTAAAGTTAGACAAGCCAAGTGTGCGTCTCCGGCACTTGAATGTTTAGGGCCCTCAAACTGCAAAAAAAAAAAAATAGGAAAATTACCCCTGTTGCCCCCGAATTTGCCCAAAATACGTGGACCAGTCGAATAGGGACACGTGGATCAGATAACTTGTAAATATTTGATAAGTCTTCGTACGCCACAAGGAAGCACCCTGGGCATAGGTCCTGGAGGAGGCACCCGGAGTACAAGGTACTCCCGGAAGCTTGCATAGCATGAAGCCTCTCCGAGATATGTCAGGCCTCTCCTGAGCAATCAAGTCGCATTTAATGCCGCATGGGAGGAAGCGTGTTGGGACTGTAACACGCAATAAAGTCTGACGGCACAACCCCCAAACAGCAGCGCCACAGTAATGATCATTTGAAGTCTAGCGACGGCTACTCTGCGAAGAGTCACGTCAATCACAAGGCAAAAAGGACATTCCTCATAAAAACCCTACAACACCTAGGGATTTGACCATGCATCACCCATGGTATATTCATTGGGAATACCCAACTTTATGGATACTTACAGATACGTTTGTAAGAACAATTCTAGGGATCACCCCACTAAAACACTATAAATACCCCCTCAAAGCTCATTTAATGGGGTCGAGAATCTTGGGTTGCATATGAGCAAGAAGAGAAAATACTCACCAAGAACATTCTCTGTATTTATGAGGATAACATTCCCTCAAATGTGGAACCTGTATTAAATACATCCATTAATAACAAAGACTCGTGGACTAAGGCTCATTAACGCCCCAACCACGTAAAAATTCTCATCTCGCTTTCTTACAGCTCACTATTATAATCATATTTTAATAGTTGCCGAAAATCTCGGTCAACATTTTGGTGCTTTCATTGAGAGCTGAGGAAAGCTGCTACATAACAAGCATTTGACTTCACAAAAATGGTGGAGACGAGAAGTACACGTCATCCTCGCCCTCTGGAAGATGCTCAAGATCCAAATGAGGAAGATGTGGCCTCAAGAGCGGCAGAGGAGTCCGAGGAAGAAGAAATAGTCCCCGACGAGGACTACGAGGGGAACCTCGACGAGTATGCCTATGACGAAGGAAGTTACTCAGAGCTGGTGCTCCTCAGACAAAAAGCTATCGATCATGAAGCCGAGATCGAAGCTCAGAAAGCGCAAAACCAAAAATGCAGGAAGTGATGCTAGCCATGCAGAAAGCCATGGAGGCAGCTGGTATTCACGTGCACCCCAAGGCAATGACCGCTGGGCTCAACAGAGAGCCAGCAACGTCTTCGCCTAATTCCCAGCAGCAAAAATCTAGGGAGCCTAGCCCTATAAGGTACCCTGCTGAGGAAAATCAAACAAAAAACCCTACTTCTACCCCTGGGCGAAAGAAAAAGGTGCAGGATCCGCGAAGGGTCCGCTCAGATTTCCCTAAAGGGAAAGGTCTGCAGAGGGGCAAGCCCCAAAAAGGGAGTCTTGGCCCTCAGGATCGAGGGGACCGGAAAAGCATTTCTGTGCACCAGGAACCAGGGGGTAGAGGAAGAAGAGGACAGAGATGTCCTCCCATTGATCTGAGAAATCAAATCAATGGGAATCAAGGTGACCTCCGGGATCACCTTGACCAAAAAAGATACAGGCCCGTGGTTTCCTCGGGTACGTTAAACGAAGGGATTATGGCGGAACTTGCCATACTTCGAAAAGACATTGCTCGAGTCTCCCGGAGGCAGAAGGGAGACGACTCCGACTCGGACAGCGAGGATCGGGAGCCATGTGCCAAGCACATCTTGGAGGCGGAGCTCCCTAAAAATTTCAAGATGCCCGAAATGGCGGCATATACCGGGAACTCCGATCCCAGTGACCACCTGTCACGGTTCAACCGTGTCATGACAGTCATGCGGGTCAGCAATGATGCCAAATGCCTATGCTTCCCCCTCACTCTGAGCGGATCAGCGGAGGAATGGTTCAAAAAGCTGGAACCAGGATCCGTGGGCTGTTGGAACAAACTCCAAACCAACTTTCGGAGATAGTTTGTCGCCGCCAGAAAGGTTAACTTGGAGGTTAGTGCCTTGACCAATATCAAGCAACTGCCTACCGAGACCTTGAAGAATTACATCAAGAGGTTCCGAGAGGAAGCCTCGAAGACCAAGAAGGTCGATGACGGACAACAGCTTGCACTTCTCCAAGCAGGAATCCGCACGGGGACTCTCTTCTGGAATGAGTTGCAGCAAGAAGGTGCTGCTAGCCTCCAGGACTTCCAGAAAAGAGTCCAAAAGTATATTAACCTCGAAGAAGCCCAGATCGTAGCTTATGGAGGCTATTATCCCACCGGGATAGCAGGATACATGCCAGGAGTGTCGCCCTTGGGTGCTGCCCCGGCCGCAACTCCACAAGTGAGCGGCATACAGTTCTCTGCTACCCCCGGGTACAGCCAGGGCCAAGCTTTGGCACCAGCATCTTCCCATTATGGCAACCCGTCCGGAGTGAATGGACAAGCTCCTTCACAGGCTGCCCCAACTGCTAGCTTAACAGGCCCTACCCAGGGGTCGAGGAGCAAAAGGTCCTCCAAGGGCAGCACCCGAACGGGAGAGAAGCGCCAGAAGAAGGGGTACACACCCCAATATACTCAGTACACGGAGCTATCGGACTCCCAGGAACGTGTGTACTTTGCCACTAGGCAAAATACGCACTACCGGAGACCACAACCATTGTACAAAGACAGCTCCCGGAGAGATCCGAGTAAAAGATGCGAGTACCACAACGACATTGGTCACATCACCAATGAGTGTAAGAATCTCAAAGACGAGATTGAAAATCTAATCCGTTTGGGCCACCTCTATGAGTGGATCAAAAATAGGTTGCCCCACCTTAATCCAGGGCAGGTGGCCGGGGGTATGCCTCCGGGAACACCAGGGGGTACAGCAGGAGTATTGGCTCCAGCTGCTCCCGCAGGTGATGCCCAGCATATTCCCGGGCTACCGCCCCGGCCTAATGGGCGGGTAGCCATGATCTCCGGAGGTCCCCATATCGGAGGAAACACTCGCAAGGAGCGAAAACGATACGCCGAGGCCGCGAAGCACAATGAGGTATGGGAAGTTACTCAACTCCCAGCTCAAAGGCCTCGGCTAATGGACCAACCCATCACGTTCACGGAAGAAGACGCCAAGACGGTGCGTTTTCCTCACCACGACCCACTGGTCATAGAGACCCCCATCGCAAATAAAGTGGTGGCAAGGGTCTTAATTGACAATGGGAGTTCCGTGAACTTGCTCTTCAAAGAAGCCTTCACTGCGATAGGGTTGACCGACCGGGACCTCTCGCCTAGTGGGTCACAGCTCACGGGGTTTAACGGGACGACGCTTATCCCGATGGGAAAAGTAAGGCTCCCGGTTACCCTGTGCCCGGACACCCCCCAGAGCACATTTAAATATTGCACCTTCGTGGTGGTAGACTGTCCGACAGCCTACAACGCGATCCTTGGCCGGCCGGCCCTAGTGGACTTTGGCGCAATTACTTCAATCCGACACTTGTGCCTAAAATTCCCTACCCAGGAAGCCGGAGTCGGAACTGTGAGGGGAAATCAAGGAGAAGCCAGGCAATGTTACAATGTTTCCACCCACCTACCTGTACTCATGCTTCGGGAGTCTCCTGAGATAGAGAAGGCTGAAGAGGACGAGTTGGATCCTCGCATAGGATCCGAAAGGGTCGTGGAACCAATGGAGGACGTCGAAGAAATAACAGTGTGCGACGACGACTCCACCAAAGTACTCCGGATAGGGAAGAGCCTGGATCCGGAGGAAAAGGACAAAATAATAAAAACACTGAAGGGCGCCATCGACATCTTTGCATGGCGCCAAGAAGACATGACCGGCATAAGCCCTCATGTCATCACACATGTACTCAATGTCAACCCGGACATGCCCCCTGTACAGCAAAAGAGACGCCCGCTCGACTCGGTGAAAGCCGAGGCCTTAGAGAAAGAGGTGGACGAACTTTTGTCCAGCGGCATGATCCGCGACGTATACTATCCGGAATGGCTGGCCAATCCGGTCCTGGTGCCCAAGCCGAACGGGACTTGGCGAGTTTGTATAGACTTCACAGATCTAAACAAAGCCTGTCCAAAGGACTGCTTCCCGCTACCTAGGATCGACCAGATGGTAGACGCCACGTCTGGATTTAAACTGCTGTCTTTCATGGATGCCTATGTTGGGTACAACCAAATAAAAATGCATACGGCAGACCAGGAGTGCACTAGCTTTTGGACCGATAAGGGGGTATACTGCTACCTAGTCATGCCTTTCGGACTGAAAAACGCCGGAGCAACCTATCAAAGAATGGTTAACCGGATGTTTAAAAGCCTCCTGGGACGAAACATGGAGGTATATGTGGACGACATGCTCGTCAAATCCAAAGCATGCAACAACCATGCAAGCGACTTAGAAGAATGTTTCGAAGTCGTCCGGAGATACGGTATGAAGCTCAACCCAAAAAAAGTGCACCTTTGGGGTCAAGTCAGGAAAATTCCTGGGCTTCATAGTCAGCCAAAGGGGGATTGAAGCAAACCCTGAGAAAATCCAAGCTCTCCTGGACATGCCATCCCCCAAGAAGCATAAAGACGTGCAGAGCTTGACCGGAAAGGTAGCCGCACTGAGCCGCTTTATCTCACGATCCACGGACAAGTGCATACCCTTCTTCAACGTACTAAAGAAATGCCAAAAGTTCGAATGGTCAGATGAATGCGAGGAGGCATTCAAGAGGTTAAAAGACCACATGGCCAAACCTCCTATCCTATCAAAACCCGTCGTGGGAGAAGACTTGTTACTTTACTTGGCCGTCTCCGAGCACGCGGTCAGCGCTGCCCTGGTCCGGGAGGAAGAAAAAATTCAGCACCCCGTGTACTATGTCAGTAAGCGCATGATAGGGGCCGAGACAAGGTACCCGGTCATTGAAAAATTAGTGTTCTGCCTCCTGATGGCATCAAGGAAGCTGAGGCCATACTTCCAAGCCCATCCGATCAGAATCTTAACCAATCATCCGCTCCGGCAGGTTCTCCAGAAGCCTGAAGCATCCGGAAGACTCCTCAAGTGGGCAATGGAGCTAAGTCAATTCGACTTACACTACGTCCCCCGGATTTCCATAAAAGGCCAAGCCTTGGCAGACTTCATTACCGAATGCAATGAAGCCGAGGCAACAGCTAATACGCCGGTACCACCAATCCCCACCTGGAGGGTATTTGTAGACGGAGCTTCTAATGAGAACGGTTCCGGAGCCGGAGTGGCTATGATATCACCAACTGGACTGCGGCTCCAGGCAGCACTCCGATTTAACTTTACAGCTTCAAACAACGAGGCCGAGTATGAAGCCTTGATAGCAGGACTGAAATTGGCAAAAGCTGTAGGAGCCAAAAGAGTAGAAGTCTACAGTGACTCCCAACTGGTCGTAAACCAGGTTTCTGGAGAATACCAATCTCGCGGCGAGCGGATGGCCGCGTACGTAACAATAGTCCGAGAACTGCTCCACGAGTTCGCGGACTATAAAATAGAAAGAATCCCCCGAGAAAAGAACGCTCACGCGGACTGTCTGGCTAAGTTAGCCTCGGACAGCGAAATCGAAGAGCTGGGGGTAGTACCAGTGGAACGCTTGGCAGAGCCGAGCATCAAAATAAAAGAGACCACACTAACGGTTGGGCAAGAACCCAGCTGGATGGTCCCCATCATAAAATACATAACCACAGGTGAGTTGCCCCAAGAGAGGGCACTGTCTCGAAAGATTCAGTATCAGGCTCATCGTTATGTAATGATGGACCAAATTCTCTACTGGAGAGGACTCAGCATGCCTTATTTAAGGAGTGTATCGGACCCTGAAGCTAGACAAATCATGCTAGAGGTCCATGAAGGGTTTTGTGGAGATCATACGGGAGGACCCAGCCTCTCAAAGAAAATATTGAGGCAAGGGTACTTCTGGCCAACAATGAAAAAAGATTGTATAGACTATGTCCAAAAGTGTGACTCGTGCCAAAGGTACGCGAACATACCGAGAGCTCCTCCAAACGAGATCACCCTGATGACCAGTCCCTGGCCCTTCGCGGTCTGGGGAATAGATCTCATCGGGTCTCTACCTACAGGGAAAGGAGGGGTAAAGTATGCAATAGTAGCAGTAGACTACTTCACCAAATGGACAGAGGCTGAGCCTATGAAGACAATAACTGCCAAGAAGGCATTGGACTTTGTTATCAAAAACATAGTGTGTCGATACGGCTTGCCTCACAAAATAGTCTCAGACAATGGAAAGCAATTTGATTGCGAGGAATTTACTGACTTCTGCAACCAACACGGAGTAGTGAAAAGCTTCTCTGCGGTAGCCAGGCCTCAAACAAACGGCCAGGCGGAAGCGGTCAATAAAATCCTAAAGGTCACCTTGAAAAAGAAGCTGCTGGCCTGCAAAAATAACTGGCCTGAAGAATTGCCAAGGGTATTATGGGCCTACCGGACGACCCCCAGAACCACAACCGGCCACTCGCCCTTCTCAATGGCGTACGGTTGTGAAGCAATGGTCCCGGTAGAAACACTATTCCCATCCCACAGGAGGACGACTTACGATCCTGCCACTAATCAGGCACTGCTCCAAGAAGCTTTGGATCAAGTCGAGGAACTCCGGGATGAGTCTCAAATACGGATGGCTGCTTATCAAAAGAAGGTGACCAAGTATTTTAACTCTAAGGTTAAAAACAGAAAATTCGCTATTGGGGATATGGTCCTAAGAAGGGTTTTCCCAGCCACCCAAGAACCCGGAGTGGGGGTACTTGGACCAAATTGGGAAGGACCATATGAGATCGAGGACGAGATCGGTTCCGGCACTTACAAACTAAAAAGAATGGACGGAACCACCGTCCCAAGAGCCTGGAATGCCGATCACCTCAGAAAATATTACCAGTAGCGAAATAAAACTTAGACTTTGTTCAAAGGGTTTGTATCGTCCAAATGTATACCTCCTCTATATTAAATAAAACTGAGTGCCTTAAAAACTAAGTTTCTATGCCACTCAGGGGGGTACTAGGGTATACCGCACGGACAAACAGAAAACAAACTAAGTAAAAGATCCTGACCCAAAGGGCAGGTCAGAAAGTATGCACAAAAATAAAAAGCATAAGCACAAAAATCCTGATCCAAAGGACAGGTTAAAAAACATAAGTGTGACAAAAGAAAGATCACATAAAAAATATCCTGGCCCAAAGGGCAGGTCATATACATATAAATGGCCCGGGGACAGGCCTTAAAATATAATTGTCTCCCCTTCGAATAAGAGCTGCTACCTATATATATATTGTTCTAAGGCAGCAGCAAATATGTACAAAAAAAAAAGAAGAAAGAAGAAAGAAAAATAATAAGAGAACCGGGTGGAATCTTGGTCATACTGGGTCAGTTGTACAGCAGCTCAGTCAGCCCGCGGAGGAAGGCGAGGTCCGATACGTGCCTCTAGCACGGCATCAAGCTTCTTCTTCTTTTCCCAAAATTTGGCAATCATTTCCTCGGGTTTGGGATAAAAAGTAAGCTTGATATTTTGATCGTTGGTGGACCAAGCCATGTAGACTCCATCGTCAAAGCGCTTCGGACACCGGGCGCAGGAAACAGGAGAGAGGAGCTCGGCTCTTTTGGCCTTCTTGATGGATTGTTCTTTGAAGTCCCTAAGCTCCTTCAGCTCCGCAGCTAGAGCGGCCTTGGATTCTATGTTCGCCTGGTGAGTTTCCTCCAAAGATCTCACCTTGGCGACCATTTCATCCAAAGCCTCCCTGGCCTCCCGGAGGTCTCGCCTGGCCTTATCAGCAGCCTCGCTTTGAGCCCTCAGTTCCTCCTGGTGTTGGGCCTCCATCCTGTCCCTCCGCTGGGCCTCGTCCCGGATCATGGCTTGCGCCTAAGCCTCCCTCCGTTTGGCCTCCTCTTCCTTGGCCTTGGCAGCCGCCTCCTGGCGCTCGGCAGCCTCCTGGTAGATCTGCCTCTCCGCCGTGAGATCCTAAAGGACCTTCCTGACATCGTTCATGTCCCCGAAGTCGGACAGAACGAAGCCATGATTTATGATGTTCTTGGAGAGGCGGCCAGCCTCAGCAGCAAGCTGAACCATAATGAAAGGGTAAGAAGGAGAAGTTTCTCAAAGAAAAAAAAAAGAGGTATATAAATAATAAAAGGAAAAGCAAAAATTGCGAAGTACTTACCACCGTGAGAGAATGACTGAGGTCCTGGACCTGGAAGATGGAGTTCAGGGAAGCACAAGTGGCGAACCGCTTAGGCGCGCATCGGGTGAGCTGAGAAGCGAACTCGCCGGTCATCTCCGCGGCAAAAGAAGCCAAGGTGGGCCCTAGGAAGCGACGGAACCAGTCCGATAAGGGGTCCAGATTAAGGTCCCACGGATCTTGGTACTCCGGGAGGTTGATGCTCGCCTCGACCTCCGCCCGCAGGATCCTCCTAAGGGCTTCCACCTCGGCGTACCCCCGGGAGTACTCGTCCATAGCATAGTTATGCTTGGCTATCCGGAGCTCTTGCCTCACCTAGTCCCCCGGAACCGGGGTAAGCACGATGTTAGGAGGAGCAGGATTTTCTTCCATGGGGGAGACCCCGCCGTCCAAACCATGAGCAGGAGTGTCGGCTCTCCGAGGCTTCTTGGGCTCATCCTGGGCAATCATCTTGCCCTTGCGCTTACGAATCAGAGCCACTTCAGGCTCCTCTTCGCCTTCCTCAGCTTCCTCCAGAAGGGCTCGGGACTCTCCCGCACCCTCAGCGACTTCCTCCGAGAAGTCCCACCGCTTCCCTTGGCCTTCTCCTGGGAGTACCTCCTCGTCATCCACTAAGTCAATAGTGTCGGGGGGAGCGCTGGAAGAAACCTTCAGGGAAGGGGCCGGGGGAGAAGAGGTAAAGGCCGGAGGAGCCACGGGAGTATGAACTCCGGCAAGCTGTTCCAGAATGGCATCCATGGAGACACCTGTTTCACAAAATAAGCAAGTGTTAGATGTCCGTGAGGAACCACTTATACAAGATACAACAAATAAGCTACTCCTACCCGAACTTCCTAATTCGGCCCTAGCAAAGTCCTGAACTTTAATGCTGGCAGCGTCATCTCCGAGATAACTGTCCGAGGGCCGGAACCAGCTGGACGTTATGTAAGCTGAAGGACCTAAGGGAATAGGTTCCGGAGGGCCGGAGCCCATCCGGGACCGACCTAGGTAATCTCCTAATTTCAAAAAATAAAATTCCTTCAAACGATCCCCCCACCGGGTCGATGGCATCCTAAACCTACGAAGACGCTCGTCGAACCCTACAGGCCTATGATTGGCGTATTCACCAACGGAAGGAACATAACGAATTATCAAGGGAGACTTACCGCCGGCACCGGAGGTGCTAGCACCAGGAGCCCCCGAGTTTGGTTCTGGGACTAAAGGCTGTGGCCGGGGAGTTTGCTTCTCCGAAGAATCTTCAATACGAAGGGGCCTCCTGGCAGGACGATCCCCAATCTCTTCTTGAAGAATCTTGTCAAAAAATTTAGCCTCGGACTTCCCGGCAATTGCTTGGCTCCTTCGCACCACCGGACTCCCCACGCGAAGCCCCCTCCCAGAGGCAGCCTGGGCCTGAGAGTATGCTTTCTCCTGGGCCTTCCGGTAGAGATAATCTTGGTATTTTTTCTCTGCCGTGGCAATGAGCTCATCCCGGAAGGCCTTCTCCGCAACCGGCGCCCTCACGTTGGGACAGATGACCCGTGAGAGGTTGGAGTCCTCCACGGATTGATGAGGAAGGATAAGTTTGGCCTTCCTGCAGTTCTCCGTGGTGACTAAACCCCCAACATCGAGATCGGCGCGGTCGTAGGAGGCAAAGGCTTGGGCCCTTCGGAGGAAGGTCTGAGTAGGGGGCGTCCGCTGGTAAGGTGGGATCCGCACCCACTCAGTAAGAAGCTCCGGGTGGTCCACGGCCCTGAACCCGGAGGAAAAGAAAAAGCGATGGCGATACTCCTTAACGTGAGTCTGCCTATTATACGGAACCACCCCCTCGTTAGCGGGATGGATCCGGAACCCATAGAAACCGTCCTTAAGTTTGTCCCCTTTCTTGGGGACGGATACAAGTTCGTAAAAATACAAAATTTCCGCCAGGCTGGGAGATCCCCATCTGCGGGCGGTATAAAAAATAAATAAGCCTGAAAGCAGGCGATAAGCTTGAGGAATGAGTTGGTATGGCGCAAGGCCGACAAATACAAGGAAATTAACAAAATAATCTTGGAGCGGGAGCATGGCACCAGCCATCAGGTGAGTCTGACTCCAAGCCCCGAAGCCGTCATAATTGTGATTAGGCGTCTCCGAGTCGCGAGGTGGCCGGTGATAAGTCCCTGAAGTGGAAGGTTTGATCCCAGCAACGTCTATAATATTCTCCAGCTGGTGAGGACAAGTTAGGGTGGAACGAAGCTCAGCCGCTTCCCACCCGGTCGCTCGGGATTTGTACCCCTCCTGGGCAACGGGTCCCAGGGAAACCTCCTCCAGGGTGGCCATGCCCTTCCCGCTCTTCTTCGAAGATTTCGAACCAGAAGCAGACATTTTGTATTCTGTGAAAAAAAAACAAAAAGAGAAAGAGAAAATTCCAGCAGTTAGGTCCCATACCAAACCCTAAGTTAAGAAAAAGGGAGTGGGGGTCCCCTAACTGCTGGAAAGAGGCCCCCTCCGGACACGTGTCACATGGGAAACCCTAGAAAGATTCCCTGAACAAGTGTTGGGTGCAGTAAAATCGCAGAAAGTGGTTTTACAGAGTAAAAGAAACAGAAGGGAAAAGACCCCATTCTATGCCCTAAGCAACTATTGAACGAAGAACATACGGCTCTCTTCAACAAAAATACACGATTATAACAGAGGCATGATAATGGCGGTCCTACAACTAAAGAAGTAAACACAAAACAGAACACCTGAAGAACCTAAACACTCGCATGTCAAGAAATCTCAAAGTACGAACCCAGGAAAACAAACAAAGCAAGTAAAAGCACGTCATTATTAAAGGATGCAAGAAACTTACAGTAAATTGTTGAACTGGGGGTCCTAAATGTGGCCGAGTAGAGTTGAGAAGAATTGATGATGACAAATACGGAAAAATTGGAAGAAATGGCGAAGTGTTAAGACGGTTCGTGCTGTTTTGAAGAATTTTCTCTCTGGGAAATTCGTGCAAAAATGGCAAGGAATGGAAAGTAACCAAAATGAAGGAAAGATGGTGGCTTTTATAGGCAAAAGTGCATGAGGAACAGGCGTCACCACCTACCAATCGTACGGTAGGGGAGATGCACGATTCGAATACCCAAAGATCAACGGACCAGATCGAGCTGCCATAAAGGCGGTGGAAACGTTTGAGTATCCGTCTGACACCATTAAAGCGCCGCATCAATCAAAGGGCGTGAAACGAATCGACCTCTGCAGAAAAGCGAATCGCTGCATTTAATGCCATCATTAGATGCACCCTCACGCGCCCCAAGCTCGTGCCAAGAAACCGAGGAGGCGGCCGGAGGCACCCCTGCAAAAAGCGAATCGCTGCATTAAATGTCATCATTAAATGTGCCCTCACGCGCTCTGGGCTTGAGCCAGGGAACCGAGGAGTCAACCGGAGGCATCTAAACAAGCCTTGGTTTATTTTTCCAAGTAAACAAGGCTTGGGGGGTAAATGTTGCCCCCGAATTTGCCCAAAATATGTGGACCAGTCGAATAGGGACACGTGGATCAGATAACTTGTAAATATTTGATAAGTCTTCGTACGCCACAAGGAAGCACCCTGGGCATAGGTCCTGGAGGAGGCACCCGGAGTACAAGGTACTCCCGGAAGCTTGCATAGCATGAAGCCTCTCCGAGATATGTCAGGCCTCTCCTGAGCAATCAAGTCGCATTTAATGCCGCATGGGAGGAAGCGTGTTGGGACTGTAACACGCAATAAAGTCTGACGGCACAACCCCCAAACAGCAGCGCCACAGTAATGATCATTTAAGTCTAGCGACGGCTACTCTGCGAAGAGTCACGTCAATCACAAGGCAAAAAGGACATTCCTCATAAAAACCCTACAGCACCTAGGGATTTGACCATGCATCACCCATGGTATATTCATTGGGAATACCCAACTTTATGGATACTTACAGATACGTTTGTAAGAAAAATTCTAGGGATCACCCCACCAAAACACTATAAATACCCCCTCAAAGCTCATTTAATGGGGTCGAGAATCTTGGGTTGCATATGAGCAAGAAGAGAAAATACTCACCAAGAACATTCTCTGTATTTATGAGGATAACATTCCCTCAAATGTGGAACCTGTATTAAATACATCCATTAATAACAAAGACTCGTGGACTAAGGCTCATTAACGCCCCAACCACGTAAAAATCCTCATCTCGCTTTCTTACAGCTCACTATTATAATCATATTTTAATAGTTGCCGAAATCTCGGTCAACAACCCCACATACTACTTTTTTTATTTTTTTTTTCAAATTTACGGTTTGGGTTTCTAAAGTGGTTGCAGCGCTAGTTGCAATAGGAGTTTCTATACGATTTTTTGTTACAATTTAGGTTGCAGCGCTAGTTGCCATAGGAGTTTCTATGTAGATTTTCATAAAAATGAAAAAAAAAAAAACTGTTTTAAAGTGTAAAAATGAAAAAACCCCAAAAAAATATTAGTATATAGATAAGATATTAAAGAGTTTTACTTAAGACTATGAAAGATTAAACCTTGAGTGTTAAGAGTTTTAAATTTTTTTACCTAGAATTATTATTTTAATGATAATTAAATTCTATATACAGTGATCCAAAATTAAATTTTATCGATGTGGCTTTAAATATTGATATTTGATTAGTAATGCAAACTTAAAACATACCTCTCCACTCCTCTTAAAAAAATTTAAAAGGAATCTAAACAGCCGCACCAATGCCGTAACCCTATACAGCCGCATCAACGCCGTAACCCTACACAGCCGTGCCCTAGTATCAGCGCCGCCGCATCAACGTCGATGTTCCTTCTAGGTTCTTTGAGTATGCTCGTTTGTTCTCCTCATGCGTAGTTCCAGGGTCCGTCCGTTCGTATGGTTTCCTCAGCAGTCGCATCAACGTCGACTGTTTGACTGGTTCTTCAGCGTCGTCAGTTCGACTGGTTTCTACAGAGGCCGTCCGTTCGTGTGGTTTCCTCAGCAGTCGCAAGTTTGAAAGTTTGGAAGCATCCCATGTTGTCCCTACATTGCAGCAATCAAAGTTTCTGGTTTTAGATTTTTCAGTGGTTTGAAAGCATTACAATACAGGTCGGGTCTTGTCGTATGACATGGTTTCTTTGTTTTTCTGGTTACATGTTTCTCTTTTAATGGTCAGGTGTTAGGGTTGTTTGTGTTAGGCAGGCGGTTTCTTGTTTGTCGGGTTCTTGGGGGTTGGGTTCTTGGTTGTCGGGTTCTTGGTTGTTGGAGTTTTGGTTGACGAGTTTTTTTGTTTTCTTGGTTGTGGAGGGGCTATTTTTTGTGGCTGGCCGGTTATTGTGGGTGTGGTGTGGGGGTTGTGTGTGTTGGTTCTTGGTTCATAAATATGGCATCGACAAGTTGGCACAATGGCGATACAGAGGAAGACATATTGCAGTTTCAGATTGAGGAGGAGGATCTTGAGGAGGTTGCCGTGATTACAGGGGGAGGAGATGATGGAATTGATGACAGATGGTGTTTGGTTGGAAGGTTTTTGTCTAATCGGGTGATTGATTTTGAGAAGATGCAAAATATTTTGGCTTCATTATGGCAGCCAGGTATGGGCATGTTTGTCAAACAGTTGGAGAATAATAAGTTTCTTTTCCAATTTTATCATGAAGTAGATATTCAAAGGGTCATCAATGGGAGTCCCTGGACCTATGATAGGATGCAGTTGATTATAGAGCGGTTAAAGGTTGGTGGGAATCCGAAGGCATTACCGTTGAACACCCTTGACATCTGCGTTCAACTCCATGATATGGAGCCTGGATGTATGTCTCAAGTTACTGTTGCTAAGGTGGGTAATACTATGGGGAAGTATATAGAGTCTGATCCGAAAAACTTTATAGGAGTATGGAGAGATTTCCTTCGCATCAGGGTTACTTTGAATATTGATAAACCATTACGCAGGCGAATGAAGCTAACGAAGGATGATGGGAGCTGGTTCTGGATTAATTTTAAGTATGAAAGGGCCCCAACTTTCTGTTTCATTTGTGGTATAATTGGGCACTCGGAAAGGTTCTGTCATAAGTTGTTTCATCAGCCAATTGAGCAAATAGGGAAGCCATATGGTGAATTTATGAGGGCCTTTCCCCAACGATCTCACAAGAATATTGGTTCTCGATGGCTCAGAACCAGGGGGTGGAGCCCCCCGACGGAGGTTGGTGGTGCTGGATCTGAGGGGATGGAATCACCCACCGTCAATGGGGGAGGACCTTCGGTCGGTGGGGATTCTGTGCATGTAGGTGTTGACCCAATGCCAATTCACGTTAATGGTGGAGGTGTGGTTATGGCTCCCTCCTTTTCTCATGGCCCATGTGTCAATCAAGGAGAAGTTTCTAAGAATAAGGGGAAGGATATTGTGTATAGCTCTGATAATAGCCTGGTTGTTATTGATAACAAAAAAAGAAAAGTAATTGAGGGTAACAGAGACGGTGCTGAGGTGGTAAGGCATAATAGTTCAAAAAACTCATCTTTGGCGGGCCTTGGCAATGGGGCTCGCCAATCATTATGAAAATACTGTCTTGGAACTGCCGTGGGCTTGGGCCGCCACGGAATGTTCAGTTCCTAAAAGAACTTGTGGTTCAACAAAGGCCTAGTGTTATTTTTTTGTGTGAAACGTTAAATAATCAAGTGAAGATGGATTGGGTTTGTATGAGTTTGGGCTTTGAGGGGTGTTTTGTTGTTGCGGCCCAAGGAAGAAGTTGGGGTTTAGCATTGTTATGGAAGTATCAAGAGGAGGTCAAGGTGAAGTCGTTTTCAACCAACCATATAGATAGTCTTATAACACTTGATGGGCAGGGGGAATTTAGGTTTACTGGAATCTATGGGGAACCTACTAGAAGTTTAAGGAAGAATACATGGAATTTATTACGGACTTTACATAGGCGTTCTACCGCTCCTTGGTGTTTAATGGGAGATTTCAACAATGTGCTTTGTCAGGGGGAGAAGTTCGGTGGCTTGCCTTATCCATCGTGGCTTATTGACGGCTTTCAGGAGGTGGTTCAGCAATGTGGGCTGGTTGATTTGGATCTGTGTGGCCATCCCTTTACGTGGGAGAAGGGTAGAGACATTGCTCAATGGATAGAAGCCCGGTTGGACGGTTGGACAGAGCTATGGTGAGTAACTCTTGGTTAAATAATTTCTCTTCTTGTAAATTGTTTAATCTTGAGATTTCTCCTTCGGATCATAGTCCTCTTCTGCTGGATGTTCTCTTTCGGGAGACTATTGCTCAGGCGAGGTCTTTTGAATTTGAAAATTTCTGGGCCAATCATCCTGACTGTGAAGATGTGGTTAGGCGTAATTGGTCTTCGTTAGCAGGACAAGATATTGTTCGGAAGATAAAAGAATGTGGTACTGCTCTTCAGCATTGGGGAAAGGATGTGTTTGGCAACTTTTCTCCTCGCATTAAACAGTGCAATCGGTTGTTAAAGCAATATAAGAAGCGACGTGATGAGGACGGGAAGAGATTATTTTATGAGGCTAAAAAGGAGGTTTTTGCTGTTCTTTACCAAAGGGAGGTTTTTTGGCGGCAAAGATCCAAGCAATTATGGCTTCAAGCGGGTGATCAAAACAGTAAGTTCTTTCATTCTAAAGCTTCTGCATGAAAACGAAATAATCACATTACTAGGTTGAAAGACTCTGAGGGGACCTTGAGACAATGGGATAATGGGCTTGAGAATGTCATGGTTGAGTACTACAAGGATATTTTTATTGCTGAACCTACTAGCTGGGAGGAGGTGTTGGATTGTGTTGTGCCTACTGTCCGAGATGAGCATAATGAGGCTTTACTACGACCTATATTGGATCAAGAAGTTAAAGAGGCAGTCTTTCAAATGCATCCAGATAAGTCCCCCGGTTCTGACGGGATGAATTTGAAATTTTTTCAGAAATATTGGTCCATTGTTGGCAGTGATGTGATCCATACAGTTAAACATCTCTTTGCAACCGAACAAATGCCGGTAGGGCTGAATAATGCGAATATTTTGCTAATCCCAAAAAAGAAGAACCCTGAGCAAATGAGTGAGCTGTGCCCCATTTCTCTCTGCAATGTCATGGCTAAAGTTATTACTAAGGTTCTTGCTAACATAATGAAGGGATTACTGTCTGAGGTTATCTCCAAGCATCAGAGTGCTTTTATCCCTGGCAGGTTGATTACTGATAATATTATGGTCTCTTTCGAAATTCTACATTATCTTAAGCGGAAGCAAGTGGGTAAGGATGGTTTTATGGCGTTGAAGTTGGATTTGAGTAAGGCTTATGATCGAGTGGATTGGCATTTCTTGTGTGTTATGCTTGCTCGGTTTGGATTCGCTGATAAATGGATTCATCTTATTTTTGGATGCTTGTCCTCGGTACAGTATCGGATTGTGAGTTGTGGCCGAACTATGGGGCCTATTGTGCCTAGTAGAGGTCTATGACAAGGAGACCCTATATCTCCTTA
Organism: Cannabis sativa; assembly: GCF_029168945.1. Lineage (NCBI taxonomy): Eukaryota > Viridiplantae > Streptophyta > Magnoliopsida > Rosales > Cannabaceae > Cannabis > Cannabis sativa. The sequence goes on from NC_083602.1 coordinate 67,294,720, forward strand.
TCTTTTTTTGGTATGTGCTGAAGCTTTTTCTGCTCTTATTCGCAAGTTTGAAGAGAGGAGGTGGTTTCTGTTGGGTTTTATGCCCTAAATAAAACTCATTTCAATATAATCAGATTTACTTATTAATATAGATCAGAAATAACATTTAATGTTGCATGGTTCACATGATTTATTTCATGATTATATGTACATAATGTATAAATTCATCTGAAACCCTTTTCACATACTTGATCCTGTTTATTGTGCCGTCAACACATTGGAAAGTAAACATGACTATGTGAATAAAGTTTCCTAGATTTATCAGACATAGGGTTTTACTGATATGATAATCTACAACAGAGTTTACTTGCATTTGGAGAAGTGCTATGTTCTTTCCAGAGCATTGGTTAAAGTAAAGCTCAGGTTGGATGCATGGAGTATGCAACGGAAGGGACCGATATTGAACTTTGACTTAGATTTATTAAACTTACCGTAATATCTATTCAAGTCAATATCGCCTAGTTGATCCTAGATCAAATGTTCTTAATCCTGTTATGATTAGGCTCAATCTTGAAAGGATATTCGTGTTCTTTGATTTGTTAGTTAAGCCTACTTTTAGGTCAGGGTGATACGTACATTTTGGGAACACGGTAGTGCGATTGAGTGGGAGCGCTAGCATAAACATGGAATCTATAGCTTCTATCTGGCGAATAGTAAGCAAAGGATGATCTCCTTCGAGCTTGACCAAACGAACATAAATGGTGGAGTACTCATTTCACATAAGCTGAAATATCATTTATACGGGGTCAAGTGTTTTAAGGATTAAATACATATTAGGGTGTTACGGTAATCTAATCCCTTTACAGTGTAGATCATTCATATAGAGGATCATTGATCACATTAGGATTATAACAATGGATAACTAATGATGTGTCTATATGGTGGAACATATAGAGCAATCTATATACTGAGAGTGCAATTCTAAGTTCTATGCGTGGATTCAACGAAGAATTAATAAGTTAGTGAATTTTAGTGCTAAATTCTTGATCTACTTATTGGAAGCTCGGTTATATAGACCCATGGTCCCCCCACTAGTTGAGATAATATTGCTTGTAAGACTCATGTAATTGGTTTTGATTAATCAATTATAATTCTCAAATTAGACTATGTCTATTTGTGAAATTTTCACTAAGTAAGGGCGAAATTGTAAAGAAAGAGTTTATAGGGGCATATTTGTTAATTATAATACTTTGTATGGTTCAATTAATAAATATGATAAATGACAATATTATTTAATAATTATTTATAGTTATTAAATAGTTAGAATTGGCATTTAAATGATTGAATTAGGAAATTGGCATTTTTGAGAAAATCAGATACAAAAGGTGTTAAAATTGTAAAATTGCAAAACCCAAGGCCCAATCCACTAATGCTTGGCCGGACACCTTTGTAGCTATTTTAAGTTGATTTTTTCATTATTTTAATGCCATATAATTCAAATCTAACCCTAGTGGAATGCTATAAATAGATAGTGAAGGCTTCAGAAAAACTACTTCTTCTGATTCAGAAAAACTGAGCCTCTCTCTCTCCCTATCTTTAGCTACCACTTCTTCTTTCTTCTTCCTTTGAATTTCGAAATCCTTAGTGATTAGAGTAGTGCCCACACACATCAAGTGATACCTCAATCATAGTGAGGAAGATCGTGAAGAAAGATCATCAGCAAAGGAGATTCAGCATCAAGGATTCAGAGAAAGAGATCCAGGTTCAGATATTGATAATGCTCTGCTACAGAAAGGAATCAAGGGCTAGATATCTGAACGGAAGGAGTCATATTATTCCGCTGCACCCAATGTAAGGTTTCTTAAACTTTATATGTGTTTATTTCATCGTTTTAGAAAGTTCATATTTAGGGTGTTAATAAACATACTTGTGAGTAGATCTAAGATCCTGGTAAAATAAATTCCAAGAGTTTCATGGTTGTAAAGTGGCTAATGGAGCGCCTAGTGTCTCTCATATGCTCTTTGCGGATGACAATTTTTTGTAATGTAAGGCGACCAATGGTGAGATGAATCGGGTTCTTCAGCTGCTTAGGATGTTTGCTACTGCAACGGGACAACGTGTTAATTTTGGTAAGTCTTCTGTCTTTTTTAGCACTAATACTTCATCTCATTTGCGGCAGGCCATATGTGCTACTCTGGGCATCCATGAAGCGACTGAGCACAGTATGTATTTGGGGCTCCCGAGTACTGTTGGCAGGAATAAAAATGTCATCTTCGGTTATTTGCGGGACAAAGTTCAGAAGCGGATCCAGTCTTGGGACAATAAATTTCTATCTCGTGCAGGAAAGGAAGTTCTTATTAAATCAGTTGTTCTATCTCTTCCGGCCTATACAATGAATGTGTTTCTCATTCCTGTTGGAATTTGTCAGGAAATTGAGCGAGCTATTACCAAGTTCTGGTGGAGGTCAAACAAGAATAAAGGCATACACTGGCTAAGCTGGGACAAGCTCACGAAATACAAGAGCAATGGTGGTATGGGATTTCGAGATTTAAGGGACTTTAACTTAGCTCTACTAGCTAAGCAAGGGTGGAGACTTTTGACTTGTGGGAATAGCTTGATTGGGCAAATTTACAAGGCTAGATACTTTTCGTCAGGGTCTTTTCTCACATCGACTTTGGGGTGTAATCCGAGTTATATTTGGAGAAGTGTGTTTGAGGCCAAGGAGTTAGTTCGGGCTAGGGTTCGGCGATTGGTGGGTGATGGTTCTACCGTTAATATCTTGTCTGAGCCTTGGCTTCCTGATGAGATGAACCCTTACATTGAATTTGTCCATCCGGGGCTTGTGGGAAAGTCGGTCGACTCTTTAATGAAAGTTGGGTTGGTTGAATGGGATGGGGAAGTATTAGCTATGTGCTCACTGCTAGAGATCAAGCTTTGGTGTGGAAAATTTTGCTAAGTAGTCATATGAGTTCTGATTTGTGGTACTGGTTACATGATGCGTCAGGGGTTTTCACTGTTAAGAGTGCATATTCTCGGCTTCAATCTATGAAATCCAACAGAGATATCCCTGATAGCTCTGGGTTCTGGCGGCTCTTGTGGCAGTTATAGCTCCCTCCAAAGGTTCTTAATTTTCTGTGGAGAGCTTCTACCAACAATCTCCCAACTCGGTTTCAACTTTCCATAAAACATGTTCCAATTGCTGCAACATGTCCGTTCTGTCTTGCTGCTCTTGAGACGACTCTGCATGTGCTTGTGCGGTGCTCTTTTGCTCAAAGTTGCTGGAGCAAGGTTTCAATTACTGCTGTGGCGCCTGATGCAATGTTGTTCTCAAGTTGGTTTGAAGTGGGTTTGGCATCGTGGAATACGGTTGAGGCTCTTGAGGCTGGTATGGTTTGTTGGTCAATTTGGACTCATCGTAACAATTTGGTCTAGAACTCCAAACACCCTGATGCGGGGGAGGTAGTGGCACTGGCTCAGTTAAATTATGTTGATTGGTTTAATGCTCAAAAACTTAATGTCACAGATGTAAGCTTAAGCGGGCCAACTGAACTATCTATGGAGCAATGGACAACACATGATTTCCCTTTTGTCAAAGTTAATGTGGATGGTGCACTTTTTGCCGACCAAGGGCGGTATGGTCTGGGTTTGATTGCAAGGTCTGCTGCGGGTTGGGTTTTGGGGGCCAGAAGCTTATCTAGGGAAGGTGCTTTGCAACCTCATATTGTTGAAGCCATTGGAATCAAGGAAGCTCTTTCTTGGAATAAAGCAAATGGATGGTCACATGTTTTCGTTGAGTCGGATTGTTTAAGGGTCATTAGTGATTTGCAAAAGTTCAAAAATATAGCTTTTCCTTATGGCCATATTCTTTATGATTATATGACTCTGGTTGCTGATTTTGATATTGTTTCTTTTATTTTTGCTAAACGGTCTGCTAATAAGGTTGCACATGCTTTAGCGCGATCTTCTCTTTCTGAGATTTACTGTACTTTTAGTAGAGACTCTTTACTTTTTGTTTTTGCATCCTTAGTTTTAGGTGATTTAGTTTAATAAAATTTAACTATTATTCAATAAAAAAAAATAATAATAAATTTTATCGTAGCCCTCATATCTTGCGACCGACCTTATTTTATGGTACTGTATATGATATTGCAAATTATTTTTTGAAACTTTTAAAGCATTTATTAGATATTTATTAAGAAAAATATTTTTAAAAATAAAAGAAAAAGTGGGACCATGTGCCTCATCTCACCACTACTATATATTATATATTATTTACCATGGATGGCATGTCGTAAAGAGTGGTTAGTGAATTTCTCAGTACCACATACTTGTGTGGTGAATCATCGACGGCTGGGGAATCATAACAACCAAAAGCTGAATGTGAGAGGAATAATAATAATGGACATCTAACATCTTCATCAATTGTGGGCCATCTCATTTAATAGTGCTTAATTTACACCACCATACAATGACACCGGGTTGCTCTCTTAAATACAACCAATGTATTTGCGCCACTTTTTATAGGGCCAAAATTGTTAAACTTTAAAAGAGAATAGCATATTTAGGGCATTGTTATTGGGTACTAGTAGTGCCTAGAACCTCTCGACATATCGCCTTACAATTGGTTAGCAATACTTTTTAAAAGTTATTATATTAAACTATGTGGGACCTGATATTTAATTACACCAATATCGATATTAATACATAAGAGAGTGTTAAGCACCACTAGTGTCTTTTAGCATTTCTCTAATTATAAAAGCTAGAGTGGTGCCAAGCAATACCTTTACGATGAAGTCTAGAAAATAGTTAGCGATATTTTATAATAATTATTAAATTAAATTATATGAGACCTATTAATAAATAACACTAATTGTGGCATGACACTTTAGGTAGTGCTAGACACCATTAGTACCTTTTAACATTTCTTACTTTAAAATATTCTCTTTGAGCATCTCCAACCTTGACACTAAATTTGATGACAAAATTTTTTTCCATTCTAACAATAACACTAAAAACTACACTACAAAAAATATTATTTATTATTACATTATATTTTTTAATAAAATAAAACATTCTTTTTATTATTATATTAATTTACTAAAAACATTACAATTATTATATCTAATTAATAATTTAACTAATACTATGAATCATTTTATTAATGGAAACTATTAAATAATCGCATGACAATAATACTATAAATTATTATAATTCAATAAATTAAAATATCATATTACATGTAGTGATACAAATATTAAATTATTAGAGAAAAAAATTAGATTCATGAAAAAGAAAAAAAAACATTGTATTCATGAAATGTTATTGTGTTCTATTGATGATGAGAACTCGACAACTAACTTGTTGGCCGAAAAATCAAACTCTACTTCAAACTCAGAAATAAGATGAAGAAAAAGATGAAATATAAATTCAAGTGGCTATCTCATCTCAATGTAGAGAGAAAATGAAAACTGTTGTCGCGCAAATTTTGACAACACCAGTTTTGTGCGAGTATTCAAGAGCTGCTTGAATACCAAATAATAGTTATGCGAGTACTCACTTAGAATGGCGAGTACTCAAAGAATATAATGTATGATGTATGCGAGTATTGTAAATAGTATAAAATAGACACAGAAAAATATAAAGGGTTCGGCGGGAGCTTCGGGCTCGCCTCGCTCTAATCCACTCTTCAAAAGAGTCTCGCTTCTGTCTCTTTATTCAGATCAGCCCCCATTTGAATGGAGGGGGAAACCTCTACTTATAGGTAGTAGGCATCGGTTACAAATAATGGCCATAATGAGACCGTTACAAAATAATAACAATAATATGATTATTAATCAAATTAATTACAACGGTTATAAATATATGTAACGTTTGTCATGAATGCTCCTTGAATGTTTGACTGTTGACTTTCGTTGATTGGTGTATGTATTTGCGTCTTTCCCTATTGATACTGCGACTTCATCAAATATGCGAGGTGTGCCTTTCTTAATATAGCGAGGTCTCTTTAAGTTAATATTGCGAGATCCTTTCTTTCGGTACTGCGAGTACTATAATATTGCGAGCCATCTTCAATACGTGAGTTCTATAGACAAGTGTTTCTCGCGGGGAGGGTAGATTTATGCCTATAACACATGCCCCTAGTACTTCAGTATAGCTTGCTCAGGCTTTGGAGAACTTAAAATAGTCCAAGCCCACGTTTTTCGATGATCACGATGCCTTATTCATGTTGTGCGTCACATTTTCGATTGGTTATCTAAACTCGCAGGTTTCTTATAAGACCATCGCACAATAAAAATGTGAATCTCGCGGGATTCTTTTGGATGTGTGAACCGCTCGTGGTTCATATTGATGCATGGACCTCGCGGGGTTTTTATCGGTGTATGACCTTATCGGGGTTCTTATGAACCTTGTGAGGTTCTAATTGATGCATGAACTTCTTGGAGTTTGCACTGATGTATGAACCTTACGGGGTTCAAATAAATGCACAAACCTCTCGGGGTTTGTTTTGTTGTGTGAACCTCTCAGGGTTCTTATTTCATGGAATGCCTGCGACTAAACGGGTCGTGTATCGAGCATCCATGTATGAACCTCTCGGGGTTCTTAACTCGTGGAATGCTTGCGACTAAATGTGTCGCGTATCGGCATTCGTGTATGAACCTCTCGGGGTTCCTTTTTCATGGAATGCCTGCGACTAAATGGGTCGCGTATCGAGCATCCATGTATGAACCTCTCGGGGTTCTTAATTCATGGAATGCCTGCGACTAAACGCGTCGCGTATCGGGCATTCATGTATGAACCTCTCGGGGTTCTTAATTCATGGAATGCATGCGACTACACGGGTCGCATATTGGGCATTCGTATACTGACAACATAGAACTCGCGGGTTCCGATCAAGTTGTCGTGCACATTGGTCATCCGGACCAAATGCTGGTAAAGATGCAGTCTTTACATAAGCTTGAGGGAGAAACACCGGATCATCGCATATACTCGATATATGTCGCGACTGTGCTAACTTCTCTCTACATCCCGCTTTTATTATTTTTACTATGCGATGCATAGTGTGCGACTAGACCATATCTCGGTCGCACCTTCTCGCAAGTTTTGATTATGCAAGGAAATACTGTGGGAATTGCTCCCTTATCATGCCCCTAGTTCTTGCAATGACATGTTGATGTCTAATCGTTGAACTTTTCTTGAGGGACATTTGATCTGTCACTTTACAGGTGTTCTTTAGTTTTACCTTATCGAGGTTTTCATAATGACTATCGATCATCATTTATATTTTCAAGATGCCCTGTCAGCAGAACTTTTTGGAGTCTGTACTGTCCGTTAGGACGGAGAGGCAATTTTTTCATGAATCGTCCAAATAAGGCATAGATTTGGCCATATATACGATGTGCTAGTATTAAAAGTACCGAGCACCATCAGGGGTTTGCAATAAACTTGTTATTTTATCATGCAAAAATGAGTCTTTGGACTCGCCTATTTATGATTATTAAAATAATTATTGCAATAGACTCATTAAATAATTAAACAAAAATGAGCGCACATAGCTTGCCAATTTGTGATTACTTAAGAATGAGCATAGTTGGCCCAAATAATTATGCAAAAATGAGCACAGACAGTGCTCGCCAATTTGCGATTAGATAAGCATAATCGTGGGCAAAAATGAACACTATTTTCGACTTGCCAATTATTTGTGAGCGTATGCAAAAATGAGCATTATAGTTGGCTCTAAGTATCATGCAAAAATGAGCTCACATTGGGCTCGCCAATTTGCGATTATGAAGAAATGAGTGTTTGCAATACGCTCATAAATAATTATGCAAGAAATAAGTGTCATGTTTCACTCCATTTTGCAAATAAAATGAGCACATGTAAAAATATAGCTCATGCATTCAGATGCATTTCTATTTCTCTTAGAAGTGAACGAATAATAATGTATCAAATATAAAACGATTATTTTGACCAAAGTATTGGACTTGATTAAAATAAAGGAGAAAGTGCACCTGGTAAATTGTAGGTGTTGGGCTATTCGCACATATAGCGTCTGAGCATTGATTGATTCCTTCTCGTCCCTCTGATGTACAGTGCCTCTTTACTTTTATATATTCGATATATAAGCGGGTGGTATTTACCAAGTGGGCCATCGGGCCCTAAAATGAGACGAAAAAGTCTTTTGACTTTGGTAATTATTTTATCGCCCGAACCTTTTCAGTAGGGTTCGATTCTTTCATTTTTCTGAGATGTTAGCCAGCAAACCTTTTGGGTTTGTGCTGCCTGATTGAATCGGAGTGGTGCCTAAGCGAGGCATTGGCCATATTTGCGATGTGCTAATGGGTAAAAATAATTAAGCACTATCGCGAGTTTGCCATATACTTGGTATTTTAGTATGCAAAAAATAAGTGTTTGAGCTTGCCTCTTTGAGAGTACATAAGCATAGTTGTGAACTTGTCAAGTAATTTTGCAAAAAATGAGCACATGTAAGGCTCGCCAATTTGCAAATAAAAATATAATAGTGAATTTGCTAAATGACGCAAAAATGAGCACTATATTAGGCTCGCCTATTTGCAATTATGTATAAGCGCAATAATAATTTTGTTGAGCAATTATGCGAGAATGTGCACACGTGGGGTTTGCCAATTTCGCAATTGCAACAAAATTTGGTCTCAAATTTCGCAAGACCACATATACGTATTTTCATTATAAATGGAGAATATCCTTTAGATAAAATGAAAAAGATCATAACCTGTAGAGAGGAAACTTTGATTGTTGTGACCATTTGTGTAGCTTCTTATTTTTCCTCTCTTCCTTGCGCTGACTCGTATAGCTCCATCAATCAGGTCATGTGGGTACACTAACCAATATCTCATGTACCAATACAAACCATACCATAATGTGGTATTTATCATGTGGGCTATTTGGGCCTTTGAGATAACCGGTAACAAAAAGGCCTTCTGCCTTTAAAGATTACATCATGCCCCAAACCCTATACAGTATTTCATATGTTTCTCAATTAACATGCGAACTCTCAAAAACGCCGCTAACCATCTTGCGAACAATAACCTCCCGAATATGCTTTCCTCAAATGACTTAAATGAATGGTTCTGATATTTCGTCTTCTTCTCTTCACTTCAATAATTGAACCGTTTCACACCCATTTGATTTTCCATTTATGGTGTACTTTATAGAGACGTTTTTGATTCAAGACATAAAGATGTCGTTTGGAGTTTACCGATTAGACTTTCTTCTGGCAACGAGAACGACGACAGGGTGAGTGAGAGCAGTTTGTTCTTTCTTTGTTGAGCATCCTCATCGCTTCTTTTTTCTTAGTGCAATTCAATTTTTCGTTGTGCAGTCATGCCGCTAATCGCAGTCTTCGCGGATTGGCCTATGCGATTTGTTGGTGCTATAAGTTCCTGAAACAATATGTAATCTTTGGTATTGGGGGCTCTTTTTCAGTAAGAATTTATATCCTTTATGTTGTCATCTGAGAACTCTTGTTGTGAGAATAAGATTGATATTTTGTTCTTCATTATTTACGATCTCTTTGAAGAATGTTGAAAGTCGAGGCACTTCGATGCCTAAGTGGCTCAAAAAACCGAACGTCCTTAGAGTCCAGGCAGCTCCTAGAGTTGAGGGATTAACACTCGACAGACTCTTGGGCTTGAGCGGTTCCAGGATCTGAGCTTCTTCAAGATTTGGGGCGGCTCCGACGTCCAAGATAGCGGTAAGAGTCATTCCTTCCTTTCGAAATAGATGATATATATCTCTGATTCTCTCTGTTTGCTGATATGGGGGCTTTTCTCAGGTTGAGGTTGTTTATCTCTTCATGGGAGTCTGTGGATAATCTCAAACGGAGATGTTTATTTGATTTTGCTGATGTGAATTTTCCTCAGGGAATTCTTTGTGTTGCTCTGAACAGTGTCGTTGATGATCTCTTGATTTTTGTTGATATTTTGAGTGTCGGAGCTGAGATTGCTCACATCTCGTTTGACTGAACATGCTGATTCTGTGTCTAATCACGCTGTGATTTTCCTCCAAAAAATCATAGAATTATTATAAAAATCGTTCCCACAGACGCGCCCCGTTGTCGCGCAAATTTTGACAACACCAGTTTTGTGCGAGTATTCAAGAGCTGCTTGAATACCAAATAATAGTTATGCGAGTACTCACTTAGAATGGCGAGTACTCAAAGAATATAATGTATGATGTATGCGAGTATTGTAAATAGTATAAAATAGACACAGAAAAATATAGTGGTTCAGCAGGAGCTTCGGGCTCGGCCTGCCTAATCCACTCTTCAAAAGAGTCTCTTGCTCTGTCTCTTTATTCAGATCAGCCCCCATTTGAATGGAGGGGGAAACCTCTACTTATAGGTAGTAGGCATCGGTTACAAATAATGGCCATAATGAGACCGTTACAAAATAATAACAATAATATGATTATTAATCAAGTTAATTACAACGGTTATAAATATATGTAACGTTTGTCATGAATGCTCCTTGAATGTTTGACTGTTGACTTTCGTTGATTGGTGTATGTATTTGCGTCTTTCCCTATTGATACTGCGACTTCATCAAATATGCGAGGTGTGCCTTTCTTAATATAGCGAGGTCTCTTTAAGTTAATATTGCGAGATCCTTTCTTTCGGTACTGCGAGTACTATAATATTGCGAGCCATCTTCAATACAGCGAGTTCTCTATAGACAAGTGTTTCTCGCGGGGAGGGTAGATTTATGCCTATAACAAAAACTTTTCCTACCCTCAACATGGTGGTTATAAGAATGATTTTCCAACCCCCTCTCACACTTAAGAATGAGATATTTATAGGCTCTAATGGCCTAAGTTACATAGTGATCCCAAGGAGACAAGTTGTCGCTTTTGGGCTGCAAACCACAGGTTCAGGAGGTGGTCTTGCACCTCGTACCCTTGTCTGGTGTCAAGTGGTCCCAGGCCGCAGAGGTGGTGGCTGCAGCGTACTCTTGGTCAGGTCCTCAGGCCTTGCAGGTGCGGTGCCTCCACTACTTATACCTTCTTGCTTTCAAAGCTTCCAAAAGGCGTGGTCGTAGGCTTTTCCCTTGGACGCCTTGTCCTTTGATTCCTCCTCCAACGACATTCTCTTCAACACGTATTCAAATTTCATCGTTACTTCACCTTACCCAAACAACAATACCTACAATACCCCCCCACACACACACTACACATGGGCTTGCATCCCATGCACTATGGGCTCGCAAGCAAGCCCTCGCACACCCATACAACCTGAGACACATGACACACACAACACACACACACACACACACACACACTACAACGACTCGCATGCAAGCCTCTTTTCCCCACGCACACAACACTCGACACACAAACAACACACGCCATGCATGGGGTCGCCTGCAAGCCCCCATGCACCATGGGATCACACGCGAGCCTCCACACACACTCACGCACACATGCACGGCTCACACCATGCACACATACCCCAGCTCGCATGCGAGCCCCTCACACAACTTGCATGCGAGCCTCTCACACTGCACTTTGCCCGCAACCTTCTTCCATGTCTTTCTCTATTCATGAGTCATCATGAGTTGGTCCTTGTGATGTTTTGGACTAACCCAAAATTATAAGCGTTGATTTTTGGGGTTAACACTTGCCTCCTAGTCTACAAGAATTCTTTTAAATTTTCTTGTTGACTGAATGAATCGGGGTCTTGGTTGATTGAAGTGGGAGCCTTATCTTCTTTATGTTTTTTGAGGAGGTGCCCACTATATATAGGGGGCTCCCTTGCTTAAACTTCACATCACAATCAGCACCTTGGAGTAGTGGAAAATTCTTCTCACCTTATCTAAGAGGTCCTGAGTTCAATTCTTCCTAAGGTCATTCTTTCAACTCTGTTAGGTTATTTTTAGTATTAATTTTAGATTAAGTTTAGTATATTTTTAATTGAGTTTTAATCGTGTTTGGAGCATTTTTACGCTTGTTATCTTTTATTTGTGCAGTTTTAAAATAGAAGAAGATTAGAAAAATATTAGAGAAAAAGATGGAAAAAGATAAAAATATCTCACAAAAAGATGATATTTAAAATAGAGAAAATTGTGCAAGAAAATAAAGCTGAAAATTCAAGCCTGAATTCTACTGTCTTCTAATTGGATTTTGGAAAACGTCAAAACATAAAAGTTCTAGATCTCTCTTTTATCTTTCCGAAACATCTTGAATCGTTCAATTCCAAGCAATATTCAGAGAGTTATAACCAAAATACTATCAGTCGACGCAGCAGAAAAATCACTTCCAACACGGGCCGCGGCATGGCTTTAGCATGCCGCGGCCCGCCTCCCTAAACAGCACAAAAATCATATTTTTCTCTCACGTGGGTGTTGGGGGTTTCTTAGTTCGAATAGGCATTTAACATGTGCGTTTTTCCATCTTTTTAGGCCCTGAAGGCCTATATAAAGAGCATAAGAGAGTTGATCTCATCAAACAATTTTAGAGGGAAAAAAAGAGAGAATTCAGATACAGAGTGGAGAGATCAACTGCAAAATTGGAGGCATACTTCTCAGGGTTTTCAGCATTCTTCTCTTCTTCTTTTCTCTATTTTCATCTCTTTTCTTAAAGTTAATATGTGTGATTGTGCTCTCATAAACATGAGTAGCTAAACATTTTAATTAGGGTTAGATGGAGATTGTTTAACATTGTTTTATGGTTTTAATATGATTTATTTTCCCCCTAATTTCTATGTATTCTATTTTATTTGTGCTTAACTACTTAAAATTGCCTGATCACCAATTTTCTGTCTATGATTTTGATGCGAGATCTGAGAAGTGAGTGTCAAATATGTTATAGTAAAATAGAACTGAATTTCGATATAGGACGAGAGTACCTATATGGTTTAGATAGCTTATAGGGTTTCTGTGTTTAATGCCTGTTGCATGTTAAATTTATCACGAGAGTAGAAAGTTTACATGTAATTGAGATTTATATATCTGAGAAGACTATAAATTACCTTAGTAAACCTGCTATTGCATAGAAATTAACATTAGGAAAATAATCATATTAGGCCATATTCAATAGAAACAATTGAAGTTGAAGCCCTAGTTTTTATTAACTTTCAATTCTCTTGAATAATTGTTTCTTATTAGTATCTTATTTTTAATTCTTTCTTTATTTTTATTTAACCAAATAGAAGTAACGTTTAATTTTAACGTACTTAACTACACTCCCTGTGTGATCGACCTCACTCTTGGTGAGTTTACTACTTATAACGATACGTACACTTGCATGTGCAAAATATCGCAACAAACTCTCATTTTTATTTTCATTATTTTTGACATTTGTAATTGGCAATGGCCGAGTGACCCTTGGTGTTACTCTTTGCCAAGTGACTTTTCTTGTTATGGTAAGCAGATTTTCATTCGAGTGAATATTACTCTTCGCGCGGTCTCATCCTCTTATTATTTATTTATCCTTTTTCTCATATAGGAGGGGGCTTATTGTACTTGATTGTGCTACCCTCTTGATTTATGAGTGTTTTCTTATGCCCGAGAGGTGTCCCTCTCGTTTCAGCATTAGGCCATGAGTGTCTTTCAAGATCACTTTTGGCTAAGTAACTTTTGTAGGGAGAAGTAAGTGTATTTCTCTTGTCGACCAAGGGTCGCTACTCCTTATCGATTTAATTTTTTTTTTTTTACTTTTCTCCCTTGTCTCACAAGTGTGTAGCGTCATTCATGGTACTATACACTTGAGTTTTGCACACAGTTTCTTTCTTGTATTCTCTTTTTTTTTTTTTTTTGAAGGAAGTGAGGTATTACTTTGACTACATGTGATATAGTATGATTGAACGATTTCAATGCAATATTCATCCTTGATTCTTACCAACTCAAATAACTAAAGGATACTTTTGACTCACCTTTTCAACAATAGTACTTCTTCAAATGTGCTGCATTCCATGCCTTTGGTATCAATGTGTCATCCATGCGGTCCAATTTGTAGGTTCCTAGTGGGATGACCTTTACAATCTGATAGGAGCCTTCCTAGTTGGCTCCTTACACTCCTGCCCCCGAATCCTTAGTGTTTGGGAGGACTTTCCTTAGCACCAAGTCTCCAGTCTTGAAGGTGTGCATGCGAACTCTTGAATTATAGTATCGCGCTGCCCTTTGTTGATAGACTACAAACCTCATTTCAGCAACTTCTCTTCTCTCCTCCAAGAGAACCAAACTTTTTGCCATTGATTTTTCATTTGTTACTTCATTGAAATTCTTCACTCAAAATAAGTTGAGTTTCTTCTCGATGGGGAGTACAACCTCACACCCGTATGCCAAGGTAAAAGGAGTTTCACCTATGGTGGAGCGGGGCATGGTCATGTACGCCTAGAGTACATTCAACAACTCATCTACCCCATCTGCCCTTAAGATTTTCTAGCTTTGTCTTGAGGTTCTTTTTGATTATTTGGTTTGCTGCCTCAACTTGCCCATTAGCCTGGGGGTGTACTATTGCTGACAGTCCCCTCTCAATGCCTCTCTCAAAGTAATAGGAACTTAGCAAGTCCCCTCCAAATTGGGTTCTGTTATCAGTGATAATTTTGTAAGGCACCCCAAACCTACATATAAAGAAGTTGTTGATGAAAGATACAACTTGCTTAGCGGTGATGTGGACTAAGGCCTCCACTTCTACCCATTTGGTGTAATAATTTATTGCCACCATAGTATCTTTTGCCACGACCCTACCTATTGGTAAAGCCCCAATCAGATCGATTCCCCACATGGCAAACGGCCACAAACTAGTCATGCTTGTAAGTTTGATTGGAAGGCGCCTACTATAGTTGGCGTGTCTTTGACATTTATCACACTTTTTTGCAAACATCATTGCATTTCTCCAAAATAGGCAAGTCGTATCCTTGTTTCAATACTTTCCTCGACATCGAATAGCCTCCTACATGACTCTCGGATTCTCCTTTGTGTATAGAATCTCATCCATTAAAACATATCTAGCGGCTTTATATTGGATTCTCCAAGCCTCCTTCTTGTCCAAGGGAAACTTCCCTGGTTGGATGTACTCAACGTATGGTGTCATCCAAGAGGGTTCCTCACGTCCTACTAGCAACATTTGATTACTCGCAATGGTTGGCTGAGCTAAGAACTCCATTGGCACAGACTCTAGAATGTCAATCTTTTGGGTTGACACAAGCTTAGCCAGGGCATCGACGTTGACGTTACTTTCCCTTGGGATTTTCTCAACCGTGAAATGTTGTAGCTGTTCTAAATAGCTTTTAACTTTAGCTATGTATGCCACCATTTTTGGCCCTTTTACTTGGATTCTTCTCGTACTTAAGAAACTACCAATTGCGAGTCACTTAAAATCTGTAGTCGAGTAACTTTCAATTGCTTAGCGTATCTCAATTTAGCCAACATTGCTTCACATTCAACTTTGTTTTTTGAATCATTAAAGCCCAACCGTAATGCACAATGCATTTTGATTCCCCCATGAGATGTTATCACCACCCCATCCCCTGCTCCATTATAGTTCGAGGCCCCTTCTACATCCATCTCCCATGTGGCCTCTCTCTTTCTCTCTCCACTTTCTCCCAACTCTCCACTAGTCCAATGCCCTTAGTCCTCCCTATCTAGAAGATAGGTGAACTCCACCATGAAATTCGCCATCACTTGACCGTTGATTGATACTCGTGGGGTGTAAGTGATGTCGAATTGGCTTAGCTCTATCGACCATTTAAGTAAGTGCCTTGAGGTTTCGAGCTTGTGCAAGACTAGTCCTAAAGGATGGTTGGTCAACACCACGATTGCATGCATGTGAAAGTACGACTTCAGCTTTTGTGATGCCACAATGAGTGCGTAGGCCAAATTTTTTAATTTCTTGGTAGCAAGTTTCAATGTCCACAAAATGCTTACTAATGTAGTACACGGTTTGTTGTTGCTTTCCTTCTCCTCTTACTAAGGCGGTGCTCAGGGCGTGTTTGGAGACTGCCAAGTACATGTACAACTTCTCTTTAGGTGGATTTCCCAAGTCCTCCTTTGAACTTGTGAAAGCTTTCTCACATTCTTCATCCAAAATAAACTTCTTTTTTCCTTTGAGGGGTGTTGAAGAATGAGAGACACTTGTTAGTGGACTGCGGAATGAACCTGTTCAATGCAGCCACCCGCCTAGTCAAATATTGCACCTATTTCCTATTCTTAGGCGATTCCATATTTGTCAAAGCTTTGTTCTTCTTAGGGGTCACCTCTATGCCTCTCTCATTGACCATGAAGCCTAGGAATATTCCGGATGACACACCAAATGCACACTTCAAAAAATTCAACTTCATTCGATACTTGAGGAGAGTAGTGAACATCTCGTCTAAGTCTCTGATCAAATCTTCTACCTTTTTATTTTTACCAACATGTCATCGATGTAGACCTCCATGTTGCGACCAATTTGGTTGGTAAACATCTTGTTGACAAGTCTTTAGTACGTTGCCCCCGCATTTTTGAGACCAAAATCCATGACTCGATAGTGATACAAACCTCAATAAGTTATGAATGAGGTGTGATCCTCATCTGCAGGATTCATGGGTATTTTGTTGTACCTCAAGTATGCATCCATGAGCAAAGCAATTCATGCCCCGCTGTTGCGTCCACCAACTGATCTATACGCGGTAGCGAAAAGCTATCTTTTGGGCAAGCCTTATTCAAATGAGTGAAGTCAATGTACACTCTCCATTTCCTGTTGGGTTTGGGAACCAACACGGGGTATGACACCCAAACCGAGTAAAATGCTTCTTGAATAAACTTGATCATGTTAAGTCAGTCCACTTATCCTTTCAAGGCCGCGTACTTCTCAGAATTTAGAGCCCTTTGCTTTTGTTGTACCAGAGTTGCATTTTGGGTCTCTATGGAGATGGTGGCACATAACGGTTCGGTCTATTTCTTCCATGTCATCGTGCCCCCAAGCAAACACATCTACATTCTTCTCCAAAAATTTCATCAATCTCTTTTAAGGGCTTTGAGGAGCACTTTTCCAATATGGAGGACCTTGAAAAGGTTCTTTGAAATCATAATTTCCTTTAATTCTTCCACCAACTCTAATCACACTTCCTCGCAAAATTGTGGGTCTAATTCTGACGAGGTTGCCCCAATTTGGCTGAGTCCCCCATTAATCATCATCGTCATCGATTCTGAAGGCTTGGTGGTGATCCTAAGTGACATGTTGTAGCATTCTCTGGCTTCTTTTTTTTCTTCCTTCAAGGCGGCATTGCCTCTAGGAGTTGGAAATTTCATGGCTAGATGATATACTAAAGTGATTGCTTTGTACTGGTTGAGTGACAGTCTTCCTAATATGGTATTATAGGTTGTCGGGCAATCTACTACCAAGAAGGTGGCCATCACTGTGGAATGCCGAGGTCGTTCCCCAACAGTTAGGACTAACTCTATAGTCCCCAATGGTTGAATCAAGTCGATGTAAACCTGTATATCGGTGAGGTGCAGGGTTTTAGATCTTTCGGTCCTTGTCCCATCTTCTTGAGGGCTATGAAGTACATGATGTCTATTGAACTTCTAATTTCAACTAGAGTTAGGTGCACCCTTATGTTTGCCATCTGAACATGAGTACCATTGGATCATTGTGGGGGAAATGTAACCCCTCGCATATTCTTCCATAAAAGTGACTGAGTCATTTTCCCCTTTGAAGTTCTTTGGAGGTCTCTATTCCAAGCTCAAGACTTGGGCCTCTCGCCTTACCTCTCAAGTGTATTTATCTCTCCCCTTGCAGGTGTCCCCTCCTATGTCAGGCCTTCCTATAATGTCCTGATGTCTGTCAATACGTTTGGGGCTTCTTTGTGTACTTCTCGTCTCGCTTCAGACCCTTGCCCACTTGTGCCTTTGCTTCTTCCTGGAGGCCTATGAATGTTCACATCCTCATCTATTGCTCAAGGTCTATGACCATTTGCAATCCCCTCTCTGATGACAGGTGGTGGCAGATCCTGCCGAAATTGATCAACTAACTATCGTCGAGGCGAACCTCCACCTCTTGAAGATTATGTATGAGGAAACAACACTACTTTAGCCTATCATTCCCATAGACAGCGCCAAACTATTGACAGTAAGAACTCTTCAACAAACTTGTTTGCCAGAAAATCAAACTCTACTTTAAACTATGAATTAAGATGAAATATAAATTCAATTGGCTATCTCAAAGTAGAGAGAAAATATAAAACTTTTCATTACTCTCAATATGGTGATTACAAAAATGATTTTCTAACCCCCTCTCTCACTTGAGAATGGGGTACTTATAGGCTCTAATTGCTTGAGTTACATAGTGGTCCCAAAGAGACAAGTTGCTGCTTTCGAGCTGCAAACCGTAGGTACAGGAGGTGGTCTTCTGCCTCTTACTCTTATTTGGTGTCAGGTGATCCCAAATCGCTGAGGTGGTGGCTGCAGCGTACCCTTGGTCGGGTCCTCAGACCTTGCAAGCGCACTGCCTCCACTACTCGTATCTCCTTACTTTCAGAGCTGGCAGAAGGCGTGGTCATACGCTTTTTCCTTGCATGCCTTATCCTTAGATTCCTCCTCTAATGGAATTCTCTTAAACATGTATTCAAATATCATCCTTACTTCACCTTACACACACAACAACACATGCACGCTCGCGCGCACACACACACGCACACACTACACGTGGGCTCGCATACAAGGCCCCCATACGCTCTGAGCTCGCACACGAGCCCTGACACACACACACACACACACACTCACACTACCACAACTCGCATGTGAGCCCCTCTCTCATGCACACAACACTCAACACACATGCACACTACACACCACGGCTCGCATGCGAGCCCCCCATGCACCATGGGCTCGCATGCGAGCCTCCACACACACTCACACACACATGCATGACTCTTACCATGCACACACACCATGACTCGTATGTGAGCCCCTCACATCGCACTCCGCTCGCAACCTTCTTCCATGTCTTTCTCTATTCACGAGTCATCATAGGGTCAGTCCTTGTGATGTCTTGAATTAAGCCAAAAATTGTAAGCACTGATTTTTTGGGTTAACATGTACTATTGAATATGATTTAAGTTTATAATTTTATTATTGTATGATATTGAGTATGTTTTATATGTGTTATTATGAGTGATGATAATGTGATGTTTAATATGTTTAATTTTAATTTTTTTTATGTATATTTAAATTTGTAATGTTTGTATATGTATAATATATAAAAAAATATATACAAATATTTAATAATATTATATTTAAATTATAAAAATAATAATGTGTGGAATTCATAATTAAATCTCCACATAATAAACTAAATTTTATAAGTATAAATATTATTATATTATTAAAATAATGAAAAATATTTACGTGTATCTGATAATACACAATATATATATCGTGCATTATAGCATAGACGGTAAAATACTACAAAATTTTATGGCTCGTTGGAGTTATATGCACACTAAATTTATCTTTACAATTGCCTTTAGTATTTATATCTAGTAATGTAATTTGTGCGTGTCGTGCTGCCTCAACTTATATTTTTTCATTCTTTACAAAATACGGATTGTCACTACTACAATTTAGCCTTTTAGTGACACGATTTAGTGACACGCACAAAAGTGCGGGTCACTAAAGAGTTAGGAGTGATTTTTAGTGACATGCATAATTAGACTCTATATGTTCAGTGTTAGTCTTATATAATGTGTGTCACTAAAAATATAGAGAGTCACTAAAGAGTAAAACTCAAAATTTTCTAATTTTTATTTATTTGAAAAATGCTAGAATATAGTGACGCGCTAGGCACGATTGGATAAGTATATCTCGACCCACCTGGCGCGTCACTATATCATAATTATAAATTAAAAAAAAAACAAAAAAAAATACAGCTGTTATGTAATTGATAAATAAATAATAAATAAATAAAAAATAAAAAATAATTAATGGGTTCTCTCCCTTGAAACCCTATTATCATTATGCTAAAAAAGAGGTGCTAAAAAATACGCCTTTTCTCTTTCTTCCCCCATCTCATCGCTGCTCTTTCTTCTTCTTGCGCAGCTGGTGACCATTCAATGGTAATGGCTGATTTCTCTAAGTAAAGAGGCAATGGTGGTTTCTTATTCTCTTTGTTCATGCTTCGCAGCATATACCTTGGAGTTTCCATCATTTTCTCTATCGAATAAGTCCATTCGTTCCCCATCTCCCGAAACTCTATTCGACCGGTCGTCGTCTCCGATTCGTCTCTCCAGTGCAGGTAATCAGTCGCCGTCTATAGTTAATCAGTTGTCATCTCTCCATCTCGTCATTTATGCGTTTCTCGTCGATGACCGAAGAGCCGACCTAAGAAACCCATTTTTTTTTATAATATTTTGATTTTTCTTTTCTGGGATTGTATATTATTCTGGGGTTTTTTTTTTTAGGTCTTTACAATTGCATTTTAATAGAGTGGTCTTGAGTTCAAACTTCCCAATCAAAGGTGGAATTTTATTTGTGTGATACATATTTTCGCTTTGGCAAGAGAATGCTAGGGCCAAGGCAGGAGCTTGTTTGTTGTATATTATGTTTGTAAATTCTTTAATTTTGCTAATTTGTTGTATATTATGTTTGTAAATTCTTTAATGTTGCTGGTAAATCATTTGCACTATGTTTATTTTTGTAATTTTAAATAGTGTAATTTGGATCTTGTGTAAGTTCTGAATTTGTCTTTAATTAATTTTGATTTAAGTTTTTAATTTGTTTTATTTACTGTACTTTGATTTTCTAATATTTATCGATTGTGTTGTACATTAAATTAATATTTAATAATTAAATTAAAAAATAAAGTAAATTTTAAGAAATTCAAAAAAAAAGAAGTTTATTTTTATTAAAAAATAAAATTAAAAAAATAAAAAATAGAATATTCCTTTTAAATTTTAATTATTTTCTTTTAAAAAAAAATTACATGATATAGTGACACTCTTTATGGGTTGCTATTATTTTTAGAGTTTAACATTTAATAACTCTAAAAGGCTATAGTGACGCGAATGGAGAGATTTTAAAATGATTTACTGACTCTACTGAAGTGTCACTATATACTACTTTTCCAGTCACCCACATTAGTGACACGCAGTGAAGTGTCACTAAAGCATTTTAGAGTCTCTCAACATGTGTCACTAAAACCCATTTTTGTAGTAGTGTGTGTTGGGCAGTGCCATAAATAAATATAGTTTGTTTCGTGTTGTGCCAATAATTTTTAAGGGTAGACCCGACAAGGCCCATAGACTTGATATTTTTCGTGTTGGTCTCAGATTCCTCCTCGTATCTATATTTAATAATGTAAATTTGTGCCTATCATAATATTTTTTAATAATTTTGATTATAGACCTATAATATTCAGTTATATATATAAGTTGGCTGCTAAATCCTTCCAAGTATCATTTTAATTGGACATTACTCTTAAAATTTAAATTTTGGTAGTAGAAAATAATCATGATCATATGCTACAAATTATTTTTGGGTTTTGTGCCCTAAATAAAACCTATTTAAATATAATCAGATTTACTTATTAATAAATATCAGAAATAACATTTTATGTTGCATGGTTAACATGATTTATTTCATGATTATATACATATAATGTATAAATTCTATTTAAGTCCAGAACATATGAATTTGTTAATAATTATAGTGTTGTCAGCACAGTGGAATATAATCTTAATTATATGTTCGAAAGTTTATTCCCTGATTTGTCAGTTCACTGGATTTAGACTGGCATGATATAATCAGCGATAGGTATATTCTTACACCTTGGATAAGTGTTATGTCCTCTCCAGGGCATTGGCAAAGTTTACCAGTATCGGATGTATGGAGTATACATCGGAAGGGACCGATATTGAACTTTGATTAGATATGTTAAAATTTACCGTAATATCTATTCAATTCAATATCACCCGTTGATCCTAGATCAAATGATCTTAATCCTGATATGGTTAGGTTCGATCTCAAGAGTATTATATGTTCTTTGATTTGTTAGTTAAGCCTACTTTTGGGTCAGGGTGATACGTACATTTTGGGAACATGATAGTATAATTGAGTGGGAGCGCTAACATAAATATGGAGTTTATAACTTCTATAGGAATTTAGAAGTGAAACGATGATATCCTTCGAGCTTGGCTAAACAGAGATAAATGGTTGAGATTGTTGGAAGTTATTTTACCAGGAACTTAAATCTACTCACAAGTATGTTGATTTAACAACCTAAATATGAACTTCTAAAACGATGGAAAATTAAACACATAAAAGTATCAGAAATCTTACATTGGGTGCAGCAGAATATATGTCTCCTCCCACTCAGATCTCTAACCCTTGATTCCTTTCTGTAGCAGAGTATAATCAAGATCTGAGCCCGATAGTCCTTCTTTATTGTTTCTGAATTCTACACAGCCTTCCTCACTATGATTGAGGTATTACTTGATGTGTGTGGGCACTACTCTAAGACTTATAGATTTCGAAACAGTGAAGGAATAGAGAGACATCATTAGTTATCCGTTGTTATAATCCTAATGTGATCACTGATCCTCTATATGGATGATTTACACTGTAAAGGGACTAAATTACCGTAACACCCTGCAATGTATTTTATCCTTAAAACACTTAACCCTGTATAAATGATATTTCAACTAAGTGAAATGAGTACTCAATCATTTATCTCGTTTGGTTAAGCTCGAAGGAAATCACCCTTTGCTTACTATTCGCCAGATAGAAGATATAGATTCCATATTTATGTTAGCGCTCCCACTCAATCGTACTACCGTGTTCCCAAAATGTATGTATTGCCCTGACCAAAAATTAGGCTTAACTAACAAATCAAAGAACACGAATAACACTCTTGAGATTTAGCCTAACCATATCAGGATTTCGATCATGTGATCTAGGATCAACTTATGACATTGAATTGAATAGATATTTACGGTAAGTTTCATAAATCTATTTCAAAGTTCAATATCGGTCCATTCCAATGCATACTCCATGCATCCAACCTGAGCTTTACTTTAACCTATGTTCTGGAAAGAACATAACATTTCTCCAAATGCAAGTAAACTCTGTTGTAGATTGTCATATCAGTAAAACCCAGTGTTCTGATAAATCTAGGAATACTTTATTCACATAGTCATGTTTACTTTCCACTGTGTTGACAACACAATAAACATGATCAAGTATGTGAAAGGGGTTTGAATGAATTTATAAATCAAATAGACAAACAATTGATTAATTGAACCAAAACATACACAAATGAATGAAAAAAAATACTTCTGTTACTTTATTGATATTGAATAATCGGGATTACATTGAAATAGAGTTTTATTTAGGGCATAAATCCCAACAAACTCCCACTTGCACTAATATAAAACAAATCAGTACATTTCAATTAATCCTAAATTCTGACGGTGCTTTTTGTTAACTCAAACTTTTCGATCTCGTTGTTTTGATGATTAACAAATATTTGATTATTATTTGTTACTAATGATTTATTGATTTTGTAGCAAATTTAAAGAGAAAATAAATATTTTGGTATTTTTACCAAACTTTTGAAAGCAACACTAAATGGATTCAACAAGCATATCAAGAGCAAAAGATTCATCAAGGGATCAACAACTCAAGACCCTATTCAAAAGAGGTCTTCAAAAGCCCAAAGTCAAAAAGTCAAACCGAAAGTCAAAGTCAAAGTCAAAGTCAAGGTCAACTCTCGAGAAAAGTCAACTTGGGATCAAAAACATGCAAATCAAGCTAGGAGTCTCATCTACATCAAGACTACTCAAAATTAAATGGTATAAATCTACTTTAGTCTTGTTAAAGTGATTTGCATAGCACACTAAGTTTTTATAAATTTGAATTTTGGCCCATTCACTAACTTGTGCAACAAGTTTTCTCACACGATAGTTCAAAAATTTTTTTGATTGAATTTCTAAATTACATTTTGTTTAACTAAGAGAATAAAGTTGGAATTTCTGAAATCGGATAATCGAGTAAGAAGTTATGCGCGTTTAAGTCCCGAAAAATGGCACTTTTGCCTCTGGTCAGTCATCCGGAATTCTGGATGGCAACCGGAATTCCGGTTGTAATCAATCCGGAATTCCGGTTCCCATCCGGACTTCCGATTCATGGCTGACCTCACCTCGGGAAACGTGCTAACGGCTATAAACGGCTAGTTTTTTATCAAACACTATATAAACTTGATTTTTCTTTCAAAAAACAAGTTGGTTGAGCATTTATTACATATATCTAACCTATCTAAGTGAGATTAAGGAGCTTCTAAGTTTGAAATCCAAACCAACACTTTTCACACACTTTGAGCCAAAATTTGATTTTATTCATCTTAAGTGTGCTTGCTTTTCACTCTAGGTTTCCATTGTATCATCATATTTCTAGAGTGATTTTAGCTTGTATATCAAACACATTTCCATATTGTGATTGAGGTGAGGTTGGCACCGTTTTTGTAAACAACCCGGTAATAGTGAGATTGGCACTTCAACAATCCGAGAAAGAGGTTAATAGTCCTCGGGGGTGCGAAACTATTGTAAGAGGTTTGGAAATACCTTGGTGAAAATTTCCCGGTTGTAAGGGTTAGTCAAGCCCGTTAACTTGGCTCGATATTGGAACTCAAAGCTAGGTCCATAGCTTTGAAGACCAAGGACGTAGGTGGCATAGTTCTACCGAACCTTGTAAAAATCGAGAGTTTGCATTTTCTAATCCTTAAACTCTTTACTTTACAAGTTTAATTATTTGTCTTAATATATTGCTTGCCATACTACTTGCTTTTACTTGATTAATTGGCTAATTGCATATCTTTGTGTTAAAAGTTTTAATTTTCCGAAATTAGTTTAAATTTCCAATTCACCCCCCTTCTTGGAAACATATCTTGGGCTAACAATTGGTATCAGAGCAAGGGCTCAAATTATTTGATTAGATTTCACAATCTAGAGCATGGCGTTTCCAAGTAATTCACAAAATAACATGTTAGAAGGTTTTAGCACAAATAGAGCACCATACTTCAATGGAGTAGATTTTCCTTATTGGAAAATTAGAATGGAAACTTACCTTCAATCTATTGACTATGATTTGTGGCATATTGTGTCTAGTGGTCCTTATGTTGCTAAACATGTCATAAATGGTGTTGAGGTAATTAAGACTTATGAAGCATATGATGAAAATGATAAGAAATTGCTTTCTAAAAATGCTAAAGCTAAATATGCTCTTATATGTGGTTTGGATAGAGACCTTTTTAAAAATATTGAACAAGCCTCTACCGCTTATGATATGTGGAAAATGCTTGAAGTTACTCATCAAGGAACTAGTGCTATGAAGGAAACTAAAATTCAAATTTATTCCACTCAATATGAGAACTTTAAGATGAAATCGGATGAAACCATTGCTAATATGTATACTCGCTTCACTACAATTACTAATGGTTTGAACTCTCTTGGCAAGGTACTTACTCAAAAGGATATGGTGACCAAGATTTTGAGAAGTCTCACCAAGGCTTATCAAGGAAAGGTGGTTGCCATTCAAGAAGCCAAGGATCTCTCAACACTTCCCTTGGAAGAACTAATTGGCTCACTCATGAACCATGAAATTTTCATGAGTGCTCAAGAAGAAGAGGAAGTTGAGAAGAAAAAGAAGACTATTGCATTCAAGTCTTCCTCCTCCCATGCCATTAGTGAAGAAGATGAGGAAAGCTTGTGTAGTGACATGGAGGACTTGGCACTCTTCTCTAAGAAATACAAAAAGTTCATGAAATTCAAAAAGAACTTTGGGAAGAAGCCACAAAGAGGGAGTGACTCAAAAGAAAGAAAAAGCAAAGATGATCCACCAATTTGCTTTGAATGCAAGAAGTCCGGACATATGAAGATGGATTGTCCAATGAGAAAGAAGAACAAATACAAAGGAAGGGCAATGTTGGCGGATTGGCTCAATAGTGACGAAGAGGACTCCGAAGAAGAAGGAAAGAATGAAGTGGCAAACATGTGCATGATGGCACTTGATGATGGGGTAAGCATTTCTAACCAAAATGATTGTGATAGCGAAAATGATGATGATAACTTAGATATGTCATATGATGATGTGTCTAATTCATTTAAGGAACTATTTGATGATTTTGGTAAATTGCTTGTTAAAAACCAAACCCTTAGAGAGAAGACCAACATGCTTTTAAAAGAAATTGAGATTTTGAAAATAAATGAAAAAGAACTTATAGTTAAATCTCAATGTGCTACATGTGCTTCACATAAGAAAGAAATTGTTGAATTGAAAGCCCATGTGAGAAGCCTAAAAAATGACATATATACCTTCACTAGAGGTAAGGAAGGCTATGATCTCATGGTGGGAAACCAATCATGTGGTTTTTCAAAAAATGGTATTGGTTATGATCCTAGTAAGAAACAAAAATTTTTGAGAAACTTTTTTGTGAAATCATCTAGTCTACCTCACTTTACATGCACATATTGTAATCGAGATGGTCATACTATTTCCTATTGTCATGTAAAGAAATTTGCATATCTAGGCAAGACTAAATGGGTACCAAAGGGTTCTAGAACTAACATGAATGGACCCAAAGTTATATGTGTACCAAAAGCCAACAAATGAACTTGTTCTTGTAGGAATCAACAAGAAAGAGCCAAAGCTTATGGTTCTTGGATAGTGGATGTTCAAAGCATATGACCGGTGATCCATCAAGATTTTCAAGCTTTAAAAGCAAGGAAAGTGGCTTTGTCACTTTTGGAGATAATTCAAAAGGAAAAATCTTGGGCATTGGTGATATCGGTAACATATACTCTCCATGTATTAAAAATGTGCTTCTTGTTGATAATCTTAAACATAACTTGCTTAGTATTAGTCAATTATGTGATATAGGCTTTCGTGTTGTGTTTGAATCCTCAAAATGCTCCATTGAAAATGTTTCAACCAATGAAGTTATTTTCCTTGGAGTAAGGAAGGATAATGTGTATGTTATTGATGTTGATTCTTTTGATAGTAAAAATAAATGTTTAACCGTTATGAATGATAATTCTTGGTTGTGGCATAGAAGATTAGGACATGCTAGTATGGATTCTATTTCAAAATTGGTTAGAATAGATCTTGTTATTGGTTTTCCATCTATTCCGTTTGTTAAAGATAAACTTTGTGATGCATGCCAATTTGGAAAACAAATTAAAACATCTTTTCATTCCAAGAAAGAGATTTCAACTACTAGACCTTTGCAATTGCTTCATATTGATTTATTTGGTCCTTCTAGAATTGCTAGTCTTGGTGGTAAATACTATGCATTTGTAATTGTTGATGATTTTTCAAGATTTACTTGGGTTATTTTCTTGACTCTTAAAAGTGATGTTTTGGAAAACTTTGTCGAATTTTGTAAAAGTGTGCAAAATGAAAAAGGATATTCTATTACCTTTGTTAGGAGTGACCATGGTGGTGAGTTTGACAATGATGCCTTAGAATTGTTTTGTGATGAACATGGTTTTAACCATAACTTTTCGGCACCAAGAACTCTACAACAAAATGGAGTTGTCGAAAGGAAGAATAGAACAATTCAAGAAATGGCTAGGTCAATGCTAAATGAAATTTCATTACCAAAATATTTTTGGGCCGAGGCCGTCAATACTTCTTGTTATATTTTGAATCGTGTTTTCATTAGACCTAACATGAATAAAACCCCTTATGAGCTTTGGAAAGGAAGAAAACCCAACATTGGCTATTTTAAAGTTTTTGGATGCAAATGTTACATTTTAAACACCAAGGACAACCTTGGAAAATTTGATGCGAAATCCGATGTTGGAATTTTTATAGGGTATTCAACACATACTAAAGCTTATAGAATTTATAACAAAAGAACTAATGTTGTTGAAGAATCTATTCATGTTGCTTTTGATAAGACTAACCCGCCTACAAGCAAAAGTTTAGATGATGATGTTGTAGGTTTGGGAGATGAGGTTCAAAATCTCGAAATTGGAGAGACTTCCAATGCTCCTTCACAAACTCCCAAAGAGGAACCACCCGTGGAAAAGGTAAATGAAAGCCAAGGTATGAACTCTAACCTTCCACATGAGTGGAAATTCAAAAGTGCTCATCCTATAGACCAAATTCTAGGTGATCCTTCTCAAGGTGTCACTACTAGAAACTCCCTTAGAAACTTGTGTAATTTCATTGCTTTTATTTCTCAAATTGAACCAAAGAATTTTAAAGAGGCTGAAGTTGATGAATTTTGGCTTCTAGCTATGCAAGAAGAAATAAATCAATTTATAAGAAATAATGTTTGGGAGTTAGTTCCAAGACCGTCACATCAATCGGTGATTGGAACAAAATGGGTCTATAGAAATAAGGTAGATGAGCATGGGGTCATTGTGCGTAACAAGGCTAGATTAGTGGCCCGAGGTTACAATCAAGAAGAAGGAATTGATTATGAGGAAACCTTTGCCCCAGTAGCAAGACTTGAGTCCATTAGAATGTTGTTAGCTTTTGCATGCCACAAGAATTTTATCTTGTACCAAATGGATGTAAAAAGCGCATTCTTAAATGGGTACATTATGGAAGAGGTTTATGTCTCTCAACCACCCGGTTTTCAAAATCATAAATACCCTAACCATGTTTACAAATTGAAAAAGGCTTTATATGGTTTAAAGCAAGCTCCTAGAGCTTGGTATGAAAGATTAAGTACTTTTCTTATTTCAAATGGTTTTTCAATGGGTAAAGCGGATAATACACTTTTTATAAAAAGAAAATCTAAAGACATTATTATAGTACAAATTTATGTTGATGATATTATTTTTGGTGCTACTAATGATGCTCTTTGTGAAGAATTTTCTAAGTGTATGCATAGTGAGTTTGAGATGAGCATGATGGGAGAACTCAACTTTTTTCTTGGACTTCAAATCAAGCAACAAAAGGATGGCATATTCATAGGTCAAACTAAGTACATTAAGGATCTTCTTCAAAAGTTTGACTTGGCAAATGCAAAGTCCATGAATACACCCATGAGCACATCCATAAAGATGGAAAAAGATGAAAGCGGTAAGAATGTAGACATCACCAAGTATCGAGGTATGATTGGCTCTTTATTATATTTAACCGCTAGTAGACCGGATATTTTGTTTAGTGTTGGTCTTTGTGCTAGGTACCAATCTTGTCCTAAAGAATCCCACTTGAGTGTCGTTAAGAGAATATTTAGATACTTGATAGGCACAATGAATCTAGGACTTTGGTACCCCAAGAACTCAAACTTTGAAATTGTTAGCTACTCGGATGCCAACTTTGCCGGTTGTAAGACGGATAGAAAAAGTACTAGTGGAACTTGTCACTTTCTAGGAAATTCCTTAGTGTCATGGTTTAGCAAGAAACAAAACTCGGTAGCTCTATCCACAACCGAAGCCGAATATATAGCCGCGGGTAGTTGTTGTGCACAAATACTTTGGATGAAACAAACTCTTAAAGATTTTGATATTGATTTTGAATGTACACCCATAAAGTGTGATAACACTAGTGCCATTAACCTCTCTAAGAATCCAATATTGCATTCTAGAGCCAAGCATATTGACATAAGGCACCACTTCCTTAGAGATCATATCCAAAGAGGTGATATTATGCTAGACTTTGTAAGCACCGAATTCCAATTAGCGGATATATTCACCAAGCCTCTTAGTGATGAGAGATTTAGTTTCATTAGAAGAGAGCTAGGCATGACCAACTTAAATGAAATATAAGGTTTGTTAGCTATAAAAATTTCATATCTCTTTACTTACTTATTTATGCATAATTGTTCCAAATATGATATTTATGAGATTTATATGCATAGATGAGAAAATTTATTGATACTTGACCTATATGAACTATACTTGTTGAAAAACTCAAAATTATAGGTCAAAATGCGGATTTTTGGTGAACTTTGGACTTGTTTTTAAACAAGTGAACATGTGAATTTTTGCATATTTGATTTTCTTATGTGTCTATATGCTTGAATATGTGAAATAGAGTGTATTTAGTATGCCTATAGGTTTATCTTGATTGAAATATGCATGAAACAAATTTTTGGTACCTCACTTGTTGAATTTTTAGATTTTTAGGCCTAAAAGAGTGTTTTTCGCCAAACTCTCTCATTTTTCAACATTTTTCGATTCCGTAAGTTTGTACACCTCACATTTTATTTTATAAAACTGCTGGAACAAGAATTTTTCAATTTCGTTGCATAAAACTCATTTTGGTACGGTTCTAGTTTTCTTGGTAATTTTCGAAAAACTTACCGTAAATCGTCATTTTTCATTATTTTTCAGTTTTTCTTGTTTGAGCAATTTTGTTTTATCATATTAAAGGTATTAGAATTGGTTTGGGGTCATTTGGGTCAAAATTGGAATTTTTAGGACGTTTTTGGGGGGAATTTTCTGGTCTGCTGCACCAACCGGAATTCCAGTTGTACCATCTGAAATTCTGGATGGCGCAGGACCAGCAAAAAGGGGCTTTTTTGTCTTTTTAATGCGATTTTTCCCCTTTTAAAACCCTACCACCGAATTTTTCATTCCCCATTCAGTTTTTTCAACCCTAATACAGCAGCCACTCCTCTCTTTTTCTCTAAAATTCTCTCTTTCAAATCCTCACTTTCATCTTCCAATAATTAAAAAAAAAAGGAGAAGTGTGTTCTTCAATGGCTTCCTCATCTAATCCCTCCTCAAGAGCTCTCAAGAGAATGGCTAGTGCAATTCAACAAAGGGAAATAAGGGCAAAAGCAAG
Source organism: Cannabis sativa (assembly GCF_029168945.1). NCBI lineage: Eukaryota > Viridiplantae > Streptophyta > Magnoliopsida > Rosales > Cannabaceae > Cannabis > Cannabis sativa. The sequence continues at coordinate 67,325,448 of NC_083602.1, forward strand.
GCAAGAGCCCACTCTCTTCTTCAATGATGAGGATCACAACAAGTTTGTCAATGATTTCTCTTCTAGGAAGATTCTTAAAGGTAAAATTTGTGATCTCCCTAGCCTTGATTATGTTGATTTTAGTCATCATTTTGATACCCTAAGATGGACATCTTTTATTCAAATTAATACTCCATTGTATCCTAGACTAGTCCAAGGTTTTTATGCTTGCATTAAACCTACCTTAGAACCTTTAGGTGTTAGAGGAACCCTTAGAGGAGTAGCTTTTGAACTCAATGTAGCATCTCTCAATGACATGTTAGGAGCACCAAATAGTGGCATATTACTTGAACCCAAACTTTCTCTCAAAAATGATGTCATTTTTTTGATGAGTGTTCTAGGAATATTTGTGGTGATGACCCTTTTATTATGAGACCAAAAAGACACCAACTCACTTTAGAGGCTAAAATTCTCCACAAATTTATTGTTGCAAATCTTGCTCCTAGAAGTGGCCACCAAGATGAGATCAATTCCATTGATCAATTACTCATGCATCTCATCATAGCCAAAACTACACCCATCAACCTAGGCTATCTTATTTTAAAATTCATAATTGATGTGGACAAGCCTAATATGATTAAGGCACTTCCCTTTGGTTTTCTTCTTAGCTACCTTTTTCCTCTCTTAGGAATTCCTACCCTACATGAAAAGAAAAATGATCCTACCTCAAGTGACATTCGAGGATCCAAAACTTTCAAGGCTATGGGTTACAAATTCCTTAACAATGAATGGGTGTTCACACCCAAAAGAGGGCAAAGAATGCAAATTGATTTGGAGAGTGATGATGAAGAAATTAATTTGCCTGCAAGTGAAAGTGAAGAAGAAGAAGAAGAAGAAGAGATGCCTCCTCAAGCTCCTCCCATGCCTAACTTTCCCCAATTCAACCTTGAGGAAGCTTTTACTTGTCTTCACACTTCGGTTGACAACCAATTTCAAACCTTGAGGAATGATCTCAACTCACAACTCACCAACCTCAACAATGACATCAACACCATGAGGAGTGACATGGTTCATGGGTTTGCAAATGTGCAAGAGGAGATGGCACAATGGAGGGCATACATGGATCGCTTTGGCCCCCCACCAAACTAGTTCTTGCATAATTTTTTTTTGGCATATTTAGTTTCTTTTTATTATTTTTTTTTTGGTTGTGCGCAAAGGCTTCATGCCTCTTGACTTTGTGTTAGTTGGTCTTTTTCTTTGTTTTATTTTATTTTTTTTGTTGTGTTGAATGTTATTTTGGATGTTATTTTTTTAATGCATTGGATTGTTGCTTTGTTTTTATTTTTGTTATTTTTTATTTTTTTTTCTCTTTTATATTTTGTGAATTCCTTGCGACCCTTTTTGATGAATCAAAAGGGGGAGAACAACTATTGATTAATTTTTGGCATCTCCTCAAATTTTTTTTTGGTATCTAATCTATTTATCATAAGTAAAAATTGAGGGGGAGTTTACAAATTCATGCAAGGTAAAATTAAAAGGTAAATTTTTTTTTGCACACATTAAGGGGGAGCTAATCCAACTTACTTTGCTTAAATTTTTCTTTCCCTTTCAAAATAATCAAATATTTGATATCATCAAAAAGGGGGAGATTGTTAACTCAAACTTTTCGATCTCCTTGTTTTGATGATTAACAAATATTTGATTATTATTTGTTACTAATGATTTATTGATTTTGTAGCAAATTTAAAGAGAAAATAAATATTTGGGTATTTTTACCAAACTTTTGAAAGCAACACTAAATGGATTCAACAAGCATATCAAGAGCAAAAGATTCATCAAGGGATCAACAACTCAAGACCCTATTCAAAAGAGGTCTTCAAAAGCCCAAAGTCAAAAAGTCAAACCGAAAGTCAAAGTCAAAGTCAAAGTCAAGGTCAACTCTCGGGAAAAGTCAACTTGGGATCAAAAACATGAAAATCAAGCTAGGAGTCTCATCTACATCAAGACTACTCAAAATTAAATGGTATAAATCTACTTTAGTCTTGTTAAAGTGATTTGCATAGCACACTAAGTTTTTATAAATTTGAATTTTGGCCCATTCACTAACTTGTGCAACAAGTTTTCTCACACGATAGTTCAAAAATTTTTTTGATTGAATTTCTAAATTAAATTTTGTTTAACTAAGAGAATAAAGTTGGAATTTCTGAAATCGGATAATCGAGTAAGAAGTTATGCGCGTTTAAGTCCCGAAAAATGGCACTTTTGCCTCTGGTCAGTCATCCGGAATTCCGGATGGCAACCGGAATTCCGGTTCATGGCTGACCTCACCACGGGAAACGTGCTAACGGCTATAAACGGCTAGTTTTTTATCAAACACTATATAAACTCGATTTTTCTTTCAAAAAACAAGTTGGTTGAGCATTTATTACATATATCTAACCTATCTAAGTGAGATTAAGGAGCTTCTAAGTTTGAAATCCAAACCAACACTTTTCACACACTTTGAGCCAAAATTTGATTTTATTCATCTTAAGTGTGCTTGCTTTTCACTCTAGGTTTCCATTGTATCATCATATTTCTAGAGTGATTTTAGCTTGTATATCAAACACATTTCCATATTGTGATTGAGGCGAGGTTGGCACCGGTTTTGTAAACAACCCGGTAATAGTGAGATTGGCACTTCAACAATCCGAGAAAGAGGTTTATAGTCCTCGGGGGTGCGAAACTATTGTAAGAGGTTTGGAAATACCTTGGTGAAAATTTCCCGGTTGTAATGGTTAGTCAAGCCCGTTAACTTGGCTCGATATTGGAACTCAAAGCTAGGTCCATAGCTTTGAAGACCAAGGACGTAGGTGGCATAGTTCTACCGAACCTTGTAAAAATCGAGACTTTGCATTTTCTAATCCTTAAACTCTTTACTTTACAAGTTTAATTATTTGTCTTAATATATTGCTTGCCATACTACTTGCTTTTACTTGATTAATTGGCTAATTGCATATCTTTGTGTTAAAAGTTTTAATTTTCCGAAATTAGTTTAAATTTCCAATTCACCCCCCCTCTTGGAAACATATCTTGGGCTAACACTTTTCGAATGAAGTTACTGCCAAGACTTCAGTGAATGGATCAGCTAAGTTATCCTGCGTATCCACTTTCTCCACCAGTACATCCCCTCTTGCCACATATTCTCTGATAATATGATACTTTCTTTCTATATGCTTACTTCTCTTGTGGCTCCGAGGTTCCTTACTGTTGGCTATAGCTCCATTGTTATCACAAAGCAGGACTAGAGGCTTTTCCATTCCAGGAACTACACCAAGACTGGTGAAGAACTTCCTAAGCCAGACAACCTCTTTAGCTGCTTCAGCCGCAGCTATGTATTCTACCTCCATGGTAGAATCCGAAATCGCAGTTTGTTTAACACTTCTCCAAACCACTGCTCCACCCCCAAGAGTAAACACCATCCCAGATGTAGATTTCCTGTCTTTAAGACATCCCTGGAAATCTGAGTCTGTATAGCCTAAGGGATTTAAAGCACCACCCTTGTAGACTAATACATAATCTCTTGTACTCTTTAAGTATTTCAAAATATACTTAACAACATTCCAATGTACCCGTCCTGGATTTGACTGATACCTGCTCACGATTCCAACTGCATAGCAGATGTCAGGTCTAGTGCATAGCATAGCATACATTAGACTTCCAACTGCAGAAGCATAAGGAATTTTTGCCATGTCTTCTATCTCTCGAGGATCAGTAGGACACTGTTCCTTAGATAGACGGATACCATGTCTAGAGGGCATATTAGCCCCATTGGTATTAGTATTGGAAAATCTCTCTAGAACTTTGTCAATATAAGTTGTTTGAGAGAGAGCAAGGGATCTGTTCTTCCGGTTTCTGATAATCTGAATACCGAGAACATAGGCTGCCTCACCCAAGTCTTTCATGTCGAATTGAGTGTCAAGCCATTACTTGATGTGAGTCATTTTCTTGACATTGTTGCCAATGATCAAAATGTCATCAACATAAAGGACCAGGAATACTACTACTTGGTTTTCCTTGAGTTGGTAAACACAAGGTTCATCTTCATTCTGATGAAAGCCGTAGGTTTTAATGATCTCATCAAACCTTTTATTCCACGAGCGAGAAGCTTGCTTAAGTCCAAATATGGACCTATTTAATTTGCAAACTTTATTCTCCTGCCCAGGAAGAACATAACCTTCTGTTTGCTCCATATAGATGGTTTCTTCAAGAAGCCCATTAAGAAAGGTTGTCTTGACATCCATTTGCCAAATTTCATAATCTAAAGCGGCAGCAATGGAGAGAAGAATTCGGATGGATTTGAGCATGGCAACCGGACTAAAAGTTTCCTCATAGTCCACACCTTCTCTTTGGGTATAACCCTTGGCGACCAGTCTAGCTTTGAAAGTTTCGACTTCGCCTCCAGCACCTCTTTTCTTCTTGTAGACCCACTTACATCCAATTGGACGATAATCATCAGGTGGTTCTACATATTCCCAGACTTTGTTCTTTTTCATGGAATCCATTTCTGAATCCATGCCGGCTAACCATCGCTTCCGTTGCGGACTTGCCATTGCCTGTTTATAGGTTAATGGTTCGTCATCAATATCGTCACCAACGACCATATAAATTTCACCATCCAAGCCATAACGAAATGGTTTTGTAGAAACCCTCCCACTACAATGAGGAGCGGTGATCTTCTGAACAGGAGCTTTGGTAGTAGTTTTCTCAATTGCTACAACTGAGGGAGTGGGATGTTCCTCTTCTTGAGTAGAAGAGGATGGTACATTTGAAGGAACAGTATCTGTGAGCATTTCCTCTAATACAATTTCACTTTTCTAGCTTGTTGTCTTTCATATAGTTATCTTCAAGGAAAGTAGCATTTGTAGAAACAAACACTTTGTTATCCTTGTGACTATAAAATAGTCCACCCCTAGTCTCTTTAGAATTTCCGACAAACATGCAAACTTCAGTTCGCGATTCCAGTTTGCCTTCATTCTTTCTCAAGATGTGAGCAGGGCACCCCCAAATCCTATAATGGCGTAAACTAGGTGTACGACCATTCCATAGTTCGACGGGTGTCTTAGGGACTGCTTTAGATGGTACAACATTTAGAATGTCGTTTGCCATTTGAGTAGCATATCCCCAGAAGGACGTAGACAGAGTTGAATAACTCAGCATAGACCTAACCATTTCCAAGAGAGTGTGATTTCTTGTTTCTGCAACTCCATTCTGCTGTGGAGTGCTTGGGGCAGTATATTGGGATTCAATTCCAAGTTTAGTTAAATGATCTTTGAACTGCATATCCATATATTCTCCACCCCTATCAGTTCGCAAGATCTTTAATGTTTTACCTAATTGGTTTTGAGCCAAAGCATGAAATTCCTGAAACTTTTCAAATGTTTCAGATTTCTTTTGCATTAGGTAAAGAAAACAGTATCTAGAGAAATCATCAATGAAAGTGACGAAATACTCATAACCTCCTCTAGCTTTTACAATCAGAGGTCTACAAACATCTGAATGAACTAACCCTAGGGGTTGTTTGGCACGCTCTCCCTTCGCAGAGAAAGAACGTTTGGTCATTTTTCCTTCTAGGCAAGACTCGCAAACTGGCAGTTCTCCTAAGACGACATTTTTCAATGGACCGTCTTTGGTTAGCCTATTGAGTCTATCAAAGCATATATGACCTAAACGTAAATGCCATAGATAAGTTTGATCATCATTATCAATCTCTTTTCTCTTAAGGCTTCTAGGTTTAGCTACATTGAAAAGTTCAGTATTTAGTGAGATTTGAGTATCAGGTCTTAAAACATAAAGCCCTTGTTCCATGTTTGCAACACATATATGAAATCCATTACGAGAAATTGAACAATTTGAACTCGAAAAATTCAATATATAAAATTGTGTTTGTAAACATGAAACGCTACTAAAATTGGGAATATATAAAACATTCTCTAAAAGTAAAAACTTCTTAGAATTAAACTTGATTCGGGCTGTTCCTCTTGCTTTAACTGATACCAACTCGCCATTTCCAACCTTAAGCTTTAACTCATCTGGGTGAAGATTCTTTCAAGTTTCAAGCAGCTGCAATGAAGAACATACATGGTTAGTAGATCCAGAATCAACAATCCAGGTGGATTTTTCGTTCTCTAAAACACATGATTCAAAGACAAAAGCATCACCTTCGTTTGAATTGTCTAGAAGCTTGGGACATTGTTCTTCTTAATGTCCCTTTCCATTACAATTTGCACATAGAACATGATGTCTAATAATTGTACTTGAAGAAGCAGCTTTGTTTGAGCCCTCATGCTTAATCTTCTTCCTCTGATTAAAGTTTGCAGTACCAGGAGGTCCCATTGCAATCAGATTCCGCTCATGGGCCCTTAACTCAGTCTCAAGTTTGTCCATGTCGGAGGAGTGAGGATTGTTCAATAAGTAATATAGAACAAAACTATCATACTCCTGAGGAAGACTATTAAGTATGAGCCTTACCCATTGTTCCTTTGATAAATCAATTCCTAGTAGATTTGGCTTTTGGAATTTCAGATTCATCAACAATAGGTGCGAGTTAATGCAACTACCAGGATACATTTTCACACTATTGAGTTCTTTTGCAAAGATACTAACTAGGAGTGGATCGGGATGAGGGTTATTCATATTGGCACTACAACATATCAATAAACAGAAGTAAGGTTTTGTTTCTATAAATTCATACACAGGTTCAGAAAACAAATAATCACTTATGTTATAAAAATACTAAATCTAACATAGTTTATTTTCCAAGGTTTCCAACGAACTGATACAGTGTCCCGTTTAGGCGAGAGTCAAAGCATCATCCATTGAATAGAGTTGTCAATTCATCTAAAATGTCAAACATTCTAGCAACCTTTTATTCGATCAAGATTGGAATTCAGCGTTGTCCCGTTTAGGCGAGAGTCAAGGCAATTCTATCTTATGAGCTTCTACCATTGTTTCATACTCTTGTAAGTCTTATACAGTCGCCACCATTAGGGTGAGCATAAACCATATAAAAAACTTATAAGAATACTTATCTTTCGAGATTAAACGGCGCTAACTTGCTAATGAACGTTCCTCCATTAGGGAGGATTACTCACTAAAACAATAGCTATGTAAAACCAACAATGGAGATCGAATTTCTCTTGATTAAAGCTCATTATTTAAAAAAAAATATATGTATTTTGTTTAATCATTTATATTCCATATCTCAATAATAAAATATTACAAATTAAAGTAAAAACTTTAATTAAATTTCAAAAATGGAATAATTTTGAAAATATCTTATTTAAGTTGTTTAGAAAAATCTAAATACCCAACTTAAATATTCTTCAATCAATGACTTAATTAAATATTACCAATTAAGTAGTAACCACTTAATTTAGAAGATATTCCATTTTAAGTTCCCATATTTATAAAATATCAACTTAAAAAATATCTAAAGAATCTTAATAACCAATTCCTAAAATTCCTCAACTTAATTTATAATAGGAAATTCAAAAATTTTCAAATCTAAGTTGATTTGATAGATTTAACTAAATCTCAACTTAAATAGGAATATTTAATGAAATTATAAAATTAAGATTCAGAAAGAATTTATATGGTTATAATTTCATATTTAATTAAACACAAGAAAAATACATATAGTTTTCCAGAATATCATTATTCAAACTATGTTTTTCTTAAATTAATTTCAAGGAAGAATGAAATTAATTATGTTGCTAATCAATTTTTTATTAGGTCAAACTAATATAATTAATCTAGCACAGTTATCCAAATCAGGCAAATGGGCCTTCACAATTGGGGTTGTTCATGTGTGGGGGGGGGGGGCTGGGTCCAGTATGTCGTACCCACTTCTAAGGCTCCCAACTCTCACACAAGGCCCAAAAGAAAGGAATTTAACCTTAAAATGAACAACTGTTATTAATTGAATAGGCTCACCACTAAATGAGCCTAAATAAAATCTATCAGGTTTGATATTTTATTTAGCAACAACAACATATATGTATCTATAACAGAAATTAAACATATAGGCTCACACATGCACACACATTTGGATGGATCCTATCATGTTGCTAGGTCATACACAGATGAAAGAAGTTTGTAAAAATTACTTGTTACAAATTATTTACTTGATCTATCATCAATTGAACCATTGGTTAAAATTAGATCATTGGATCTATCATCAAGTTAACCAAGGCAATTTAGATCAAGCAATAATTGGTTTTAGAAAACTTACAAACAATCTAAAACACATACTCCTGCAACAAGGTTAGATTTGGATAGTTGGATGTAGGATTTATTTAATTTTAAACATATATTTCGAAAAATAAAATTTAAAAATTAAACCTACCATTTTGAAAAATTAGGTTTTGGGTAACCTAAATGTCATTTCAAAATAAATTGCTAACTTTCCTTTTAAATTTCATGTTATTTAATAAATTAAATAATAAAATAGAAAATGGTAAATACATACCCTTTTCTTGTTTTACAATTTAATTTAGGTAAAAAATAATAAAATTTAAAAGTTAACAAAAATACCTTTTTTCCTCTTTTAAAATATCATGATTATTTTGATCTTATTCTAATTAAGGTCAAGTTACCAAAAAAAATTAATATCTGACCTTAAAAAAAAATAATCAAATTTTAAAGGAAATAAGAAAAGAGGTAAGCAAAACTTGATTTTTCCTATTTTCAAAATCAAATTACACTAATATCTAAAATTAATTTTAAAAAATAAAATTAATTTATTTCTGATAATTAGATTTGAAATTTGAAAAACAAAAATCAACATACAAAACTACACAAAAAATCAGAATTTAATTCCATGAAATAGCATGAAAAATCGAAAAAATTGAAAAATTGGATGAACTGTACGGATGGCATGCCATGCATGCTCATCCGCGCGTGTCTCTGGGGTGCACGCCGAGGAATCACGGCGCAGGAAGGCTGCTTCCAGCCATTCCGCGCGCGTGATGAGGGTGCTCAACATCCCGATTTTTCCAATTTTCAAAAATTCATAACTAATTCAAATTAAATCGAAATCGAGTTCTGTAAAAAAGTAAATTGCTTAGAATTTTCCAAACTATCCAACAAAAATAATTGCAGAGACAGAAAAGTAACTATTTTTCCCAGAATTCACAAACAACAATCAAACATCAATATGACACACAAAGCAACATGATACCATCCAAAACACAAGCAGATCGTTTTAAGTCCAAATTTCTTGCAAGCAAATCAATTACCATGGCTCTGGTGCCAGTTGTTGGAAGTTATTTTACCAGGAACTTAGATCTACTCACAAGTATGTTGATTTAACAACCTAAATATGAACTTCTAAAACGATAGAAAATTAAACACATAAAAGTATCAGAAATCTTACATTGGTGCAGCGGAATATATGTCTCCTCCCACTCAGATCTCTAACCCTTGATTCCTTTCTGTAGCAGAGTATAATCAAGATCTGAGCCCGATAGTCCTTCTTTATTGTTTCTGAATTCTACACAGCCTTCCTCACTATGATTGAGGTATTACTTGATGTGTGTGGGCACTACTCTAACACTTATAGATTTCGAAACAGTGAAGGAATAGAGAGAAAGAGAGGGTAGCGGCTCAGAGAGAATTTTAAAGAGAAAATTCTGTCAGAATAATGTTGTGAATGTGTTGTTGAAAACTGAAGCCTTTCCCTTCTATTTATAGAAGACCACCCAGGGCTATGATTGAATTAATTGACATTTAAAATTGAAAAAATCAAAGGGAAAAGGGAACTTAAGTGGCCGGCCTAGGCATTGTGGAAACAAGGCTTGCCACTTTTCCAACTTTTCTTTTCCTACATTGATAGTTTCCTGTTTTGTCAAAAACTGCCAATTCCTTTGTTCAACCACATAAATGTCAAATCTAATTATTTAATAATTAAGATTAATTATCAAATAATATATTGTCATTTATTTTATTAATAATAAAACTAATTAAAGTTTCCTAATTAATAAATATGCCCTTCAAAATCTCTGTTTACTGTTTTCCCCTTAATAAGTGATAAATTCTCAAATAGACACAGTCTATCTTGAGAATCATAATTGATTAATTAAAATCAATTAAATGAGTCTTACAAGTATTATTGTCTCAACTAGTGGGGGGACCATGAGTCTATATATCCGAGCTTCCAATAAGCAGATCTAGAATCTACCACTTAAATTCACTGACTTATTAATTCTTCGTTGAATCCACACATAGAACTCAGAATTGCACTCTCAGTATATAGAATGCTCTATATGTTCCACCATATAGACACATCATTAGTTATCCATTATTATAATCCTAATGTGATCAATGATCATCTATATGGATGATTTACACTGTAAAGGGACTAAATTACCGTAACACCCTACAATGTATTTTATCCTTAACACACTTAACCCTGTATAAATGATATTTCAACTAAGTGAAATGAGTACTCAATCATTTATCTCGTTTGGTTAAGCTCGAAGGAAATCACCCTTTGCTTACTATTCGCCAGATAGAAGCTATAGATTCCATATTTATATTAGCGCTCCCACTCAATCGTACTACCGTGTTCCCAAAATGTATGTATTGCCCTGACCAAAAATTAGGCTTAACTAACAAATCAAAGAACACGAATAACACTCTTGAGATTTAGCCTAAGCATATCAAGATTTCGATCATGTGATCTAGGATCAACTTATGATATTGAATTGAATAGATATTTACAGTAAGTTTCATAAATCTATTTCAAAGTTCAATATCGGTCCATTCCAATGCATACTCCATGCATCCAACCTGAGCTTTACTTTAACTTATGTTTTGGAAAGAACATAACATTTCTCCAAATGCAAGTAAACTATGTTGTAGATTGTCATATCAGTAAAACCCAGTGTTCTGATAAATCTAGGAATACTTTATTCACATAGTCATGTTTACTTTCCACTGTGTTGACAACACAATAAACATGATCAAGTATGTGAAAGGGGTTTGGATGAATTTATAAATCAAATAGACAAACAATTAATTAATTGAACCAAAACATACACAAATGAATGAAAAAATACTTCTGTTACTTTATTGATATTGAATAATCTGGATTACATTGAAATAGAGTTTTATTTAGGGCATAAAACCCAACAGAGATCTCATTTCACTTTGCTGAAATATCATTTATACGGAGCTAAGTATTTTAAGGAGAAAATACTTTGAAGGTGTAACGGTAATTTAGTACCTATTCAATGTAGATCATCTATTAGAGGGTCATTGATCAAATTAGGATTATAACAATGGACAATTAATAGCGTATCTATATCGGGGAACATATAGGGCGTTCTATATGACTGAGAGTGCAATTCCAAGTTCTAAGTGTGGATTCAATAAGGAATTAATAAGTTAGGGAATTTACTTAGTAAATTCGGTTCGAATTATTGGAAACTCGGTTGTATAGGCCCATGGTCCCCATACTAGTTAAGACCATACTGCTTGTAAGACTCAGTTAATTGATTTTAATTAATCAATTATAATTCTAAAGTTAGACTATGTCTACTTTATGAATTTTCACTAAGAAAGGGCGAAATTGTAAAGAAAAGAGATTCTAGGTTTATTTATTAATTAAGAGACTTTATATGTCTAAATTAATGAATATATTAAATGACAATATTATTTAATAAATAATTTTTCGTTATTAAATAATTGAAATTGACATTTAAATGGTTAAATTGGAAAATTAGCATTTTTGAGAAAATGGGATTGAAAAATGACAAAATGGTAAAATTGCAAAGTGAGGCCCATTATCCATATCATGGCCGGCCACTATGCAAGTATTTTACCATTTATATTTTCATTATTTTAATGCCAAATAATTCTAACCTAAACCTAGATGGCTTACTATAAATAGATAGTGATGGCTTAGGAAATAATGACATGCATCTTATTCCTTTTAGAGAAAAATCTAAGCCTCCTATTCTTTCTCTATAGCCGCCCCTCTCTCTTCTCTTTTCTTCTCTTCAATTTCGAAATACCCTAGTGATAGAAAAGTGCCCACACACATCAAGTGGTATCTCAATCATAGTGTGGAAGATTGTGTAGAATCCAATCAACAAGAAGGAGAATCAGCATCAAAGGAAGGAGAGAAAGAGATCCAGATTCAGATCTTGATTATGTTCTGCTACAGAAAGGAATCAAGGGCTAGAGATCTGAACGAAAGGAGTGATTATATTCCGCTGCACCCAATGTAAGGTTTCCTAAACTTTATATGTGTTTATTTCATTGTTTTAGAATTCATATTAGGACGTTAATGAAACATACATGGTAGTAAATCTAGATCCTGATAAAATATTTCCAACAACTGGCCTCAGAGCCATGGTAATGATTTACTTTCATGAAATATGAATTAAAACGATGTTATGTGTTGATTTGGATAGTTTCATGTGGTTTATGTGTTGTTTGATGAATGTATGTGTTGTACAGATTTTTTCCATAAAAAATATTTTTTTTAATGTTTCTGAAAATATTTTATTTGGATTCCTTGTGAAAAATTAAGCAATTTTGTTTTTTACGGAACTCGATTCCGATAAAAATTGAGAAAGTTATGATTTTTGGAAAAATCGGGTTTCATGGTGTCGAGTCGGTGCTCGTGAGCACCAGGCACTCGGACAAGGAAGCCCATCCGTGCGCGTCCTTCAGACAAGAATTGTCTGAAGCCTCGGTCACGCACGCTGCACACGCCCGTGTGACCCTGCAATCCCGCCCAGCCCGATGCTGCCAGCGCCGAGTTTTCTCGGCGTCATCCTCACTTCCGCGCGCGTAAGGCCAGGAGGCTGCACTTATAGCCTACTGGGCAGCCAACACCTCCAACCCGATTTTTGTGGGATTTTTCCCAAAAATTCAATTTTTCCAATTTTCAAACCCCAAATTTAAAATAAAATATTATTTTTAAATATATTTGAACTTAAATATCATATTTTAAATTAATAATATTTATTTTTTAATAGATTATTATTAATTTTGATATTTTGAGGTTTAAATTTAAAAATTGATTATTTTAAATTTTAAATTATGGTCAGATTTAAAAATTTAATAATTTCTTTAATATTTATATATTTTTTAATTATAAGATTAGATATTTTGATATTTAACATACTTTAAATTAAAAGATATCTTAATCTTTTTTATTTAAAATATTATATTAAAATTATCTTATATGCAAATTAAATAATTAATAAATTTGAAATCAACCTAGATATTTTTATAGATATTTCAACCATAATATTTTTAAATTCAAAGATTTGTGATTTTGTTAAATATTTAATTATTTATAAATTATAAGTTTAAAAATGATATTTTTTTTCTATATCATTTTTTTACTTATTGGAAATTTATAAATTTTATTTTAAATATTTAAATAACTTAGATATTTTTGTAGAAATTTGAATAATGCTTAATTTAAGATATTTTGACATATAATTAGGATAATTATTATTTATTTATTATTTTATTCTTAAAATAATAATTATCTAATCAAATCTATTTTAAAATTGGTTTATTTTATTGTTTTAATTTTATTAAATTATAAGATTTGAAAATAATATTGAAGATTTTTTTTTCAAATCATTGATCTTATTTGATATTTAATTTAATTTGATAAAATAATTCAAATAAACCTAGATATTGTAAAATTAGTTTTCTTTTTTATTGAATTTAAATTTTGAGATTTTTAAGGTTTGTTTTAACAACCCTAAATTTTCAAAATTTAGTTGGTTAGTTTAAGAATAATAATTTAATTATATTAATATCTTATTTCACATTTGTTACAGGGACAATGTTTGTTTAATTTTATATTGTTTATTCAAATTTTTTTTTAACAAACCTATTATTTATTTGATCTAAATTGCTATGATTAACTTGTTGACAGATCCAACGATCTGATTTTAATCATAGTCCAATTGTTAATAGATCTTATGAATAATTTGTAACTGGTAAATTTTGTACTTCTTTCATCTGTGTAAACCTAGTAATATGATAGGGCCCATCCAAATCATTTTGACCTGTGTGAGCCTATATGTTTGCTATTGGGCTTAGATGCATATAGGAAGCCATTTAAGTTTTTACTAAGTAAATGGACTAGGTTGCTAAAATAAATTTTGACATAAGTAAATTTATTTAGGCCCAATTAGTTTTGGGCTTATTCAATGAATAACAATTGTTTATTTAAAGGTTAAATTCCTCTCTTTTGGGCCTTGTGTAAGAGTTGGGGGCCAATAGAAGTGGGTACGACATACTGAACCCAGCTCCCCCTCACATGAACTACCCCAATTGTGAAGGCCCATTTGCCTTATTTAAATAATTGTATTAGGTTAATTATATTAGTCTAACCTAATTAAAATTGAATTAGCAACATAATTAACTTTTAAAATATATGAAATTTATTTTTCATTTAATAATTTAAAGTTCATTTTAGAAAAACACTTAGTTAATGATATATATTCTAGATAGTTATTTCTAGTACTAATTATATTTTCTAATATTGAATTAGGAAAATATCATAGATTGTGAAATTAATTATTTAATAATTAATTTTGCTACAATCTAAGTTAAATATATTTTTCCTAGTATTAAACTAAAATTAATAATTAAGTCTATACTTAACTATTTATTTCTTGAGTTTAATACATTTAATTAAATTGAAAATTAAATATCTAAGTTGATTTTCATCATGATACTTAGATATTATTTTTTTATGATATTTAATTAAATTTAAAATTATTTTAAGTTTGAAATCTTATTTCAGAATAACTTAAATTTGAATAATTTTCAAAATATATTTTATTTTATTTTATTAATCACAATTTCGAAATTACATCACTTTAATGCAGAAATTTCGAATTTTATTTGAAAAATAGATTAAAGTTGAAAACTATTTATTTTAATTTTGGACCAACTTAAATCAATGATTTTTTTCATTTAATGATTAATTAAAATAAATGAACTAAAATATATTATAATTAGAAAATAAATTAATTAGTTAATGAAAATCTAGATAGATATTATCGGTTTTGCTTGAAGTATTTTTCTAGTGATATTTAATTAAATAGAAAATTAATATTTAAGTTGATTCTTAATCATGTTACTTAAATATTTGAAATTTTTCTTAAATATTTAATTAAATAGGAAAATTATATTTTTGTTGTAAATTAATTTTATTAATTAATTTTGGGCCAACATAAAATTAAGATAATTCTTCCAAGATTTATTTTTATTTTATTTTAAAGCATTTTTCGAAAGTAGTATTCTTATATACTTCATTTTTTTTTCGAAATGCAATATTATAGAAAATTAAATTTGAGTTGTAAATTAATTTAAATTAATTTTGAAACAACTTAAATTGAATAATTTTCTAAATATTTATTGGAAATTATTACTAAGATGGAAATAATTCATTTTATTTTCATATCCATCTAAGTATAATTTTATAAATATTAAGTTAAATTTTATATTTAGAATTTCTTATTCTAAATTGGAAATTTCAATTAAATAAATATATATTTAAAATAAATTGATTAAAATAAATATTAGAAGAAAATACACTTTAAATAATGAGCTTTATTAATAGGACATTCGATCTCCATTGTTGGTTCTACATAGTTCTTGTTTTAGTGAGTAATTCTCCCTAATGGAGGAACGTTCATTAGCAATTTAACGCCGTAGAATCTCGAAAGATAAGTATTATTTGTAAGTGTTTATTTTAGTATGGATCACCCTAATGGTGGCGACTTTAATAGACTTACAAAAGTATGAAACAATGGTGGAAGCTCATAAGGTAGAATGGCCTTGACTCTCGCCTAAACGGGACAACGCTGGATTCTGATCTTGATCGAATAAAAGCTTGCCAGAATGTTTATCATTTTAGATGAGCTGACAACTCTATTCAATGGATGGTATCACTGACTCTTGCCTAAACGGGACACTGATATCAGTTTGTTGAAGACCTTGGAAATTATTTAGGATTGTATGTTTTAGTATTTTCACTTGTCATTCCTACTTGCTATGTGTTTAATAATTTCTGAATTGTGTATGAATTTATATTGAACCATGTTATTTTCTGTTATTAAATTGTAGTTTAATTTCAAATCTTCATTGTTGGTCTAACTTGGTTTGTTGTTCTAATGGGATAAATCCCTAATGGATTAGACAAACATAATAGTGTTAGATCTTGAAAGATAAATATTGTAAATGCAACATCTACCTGTTCATCAATTGATGATACCTTAGATTAGTATTTACAATATGAAACAAGAAGATTGTATAAATAAGATTACTTTGACTCTCGCTTATCGAAGCATCGTTGGATTCTTATTTAAAAATGAAATTATCCTAATTCCTCTTAGCTTATTCATTTCGAATTAGCTAAATAACATATCATTGGATGAATGGTCTATAAATCATTTCATGTCATTCTATATTTTCTCTTAAGTAATTAAATGACGTATTTGATTATATTCCCGAAATTCTATCCCGAATTGATATAAATCCTCAATCTTAGAAATCTCCTACTTGTATGGGCAAATCAAACTTAGAGTTAAATTAGTAGTGGTGGTCCAAGAAAGAATTACTCATTATATTTGGTATAAATTTCAGTCTTTGACTTTAAATTTTAGATTCCAAATAATTTTTTTTTAATACAATACAGTTTCACTTTCACAAGTGTTTAATAACTATTTTCTATCAATGGATTCAAACTGTATGTTAGTAAGGAATATAAGTTTAGTATTATGTGACCAGAATCCAGTTGCATTATTCTAAGAACTCTTTGATGTAACTAAAAGTGAGTCATCAAAAGACACAACCATATTTTATAAATCTATGGCATTTGTATCTTGTTCATAGTGGTTTTGACAAGATCAATCTCTGCAAAGAGTTAATATGCCTATATCCATTGAAAGTAAGTTCATCTCATTCGCAGATTGATGTACATTCAAGGGTGGATATGAGTTTTTCGTTATATTCTTAAAACAATCACTCTAGATTTTACCTTATGCAAAAGAAATTTGAAATGTTTGAAAAATTTCATGAATTTCTAGCAATGGTGATAAACCATTAAGGTAAGTGGTTAAAGATCTTGCGAACTGACAGGGGTGGAGAAATAGTTAGTAGATATGCAGTTCAAAGATCATTAAGTTGATTTTGAATTATATTTAAACTTACCTCCCCAGAAATTCGAGTTGCATATTGATGATTAGTTACTAGTCGTTGCCTAAATCCTTCTTTGGTAATACAATTTTAGAATGATGCAATGGTTGGGTACTTAGTGTAAACCATTACTAGATTCATGGATGACCTAATCGAAATCTTAAGAAAAGCTAGAACTGTTAACCATGGTTTGCATGTTTGTTAGCTATTCTAAGTGATTAGGGGTGGAACATCCCATAGTCAATAGATAAGAAAGTGTTTGTTTAAACAAATACTAATTTTCTAAGAAAATGACTAAGTCTGAAAATAAAGTATCAAATAAGGAGATATTTTTCTTGATTCCAAAAGTGTTCTATCATCTTATTCTACATATGATGATCCCACTGCCTATGTTGTCTTGACACAACCGAAGAGGTTAATACCATTTAGTTTTCTTAGACATAATTCACCGTACCTTGTCGTAGTGGGAGGGTTTCTAGGAACTCACCTTCTTATGACTTGGAAGACACTAGTGATTAAAATCCATTGTAAGTTTAAACAAGTAATGGATTGTCAAAATAAGAAACTAAGAAGAAAGCCAAGAGAACTATGGTTTAATTTATTCACATGGAGTAACCTAAAGTTTTCTATTACAAGGACAAGAAAGGAAATTTTCGTTTATAAGTCTGTTCAATGGACTTAACAAAACTTCCTGTTCCTAGTATTATAGGTTTGAGTTTATCTAAACCTATGGCTTGTGGTATACCTGGTAATTACTTACTCTGATGCAAGCAACTTACTTTAGTGAGATGCTGAAGCATTTTCTTTCTAATGGCAATCTATAGAAGCTTCTCGACTTTTAGGCATAGATTTTATTTATCAAAGGAAAAGTCTGAACTATTCCAGAAAAGATAAAGCCATGAAAGAATTCCTTCAATCAACAGTGAGAGGTCTCAGATATGATTTAGTATGCCTTAGACCGTACACTTCCGTTGAGTGGGAGTAATGAGTAGGTATCAGATTAAATCCAGGAAAGGAATATTGGAAGACAATCAAGTAAATCTTAAGATTAAGAAGAGGAACTATATGTTAGTCGATAAGGGTGTTTTTAAAACTCTTAGACTACACCACATCAGATTTCGAGACTTGCCTTTGTGCTAGAAAGTCTGCTGATAAGATGGTGATTGCCATTTTCCTTCTAATGGCAATCTATAGAAGCTTCTCGACTTTTAGGCATAGATTTTATTTATCAAAGGAAAAGTCTGAACTATTCCAGAAAAGATAAAGCCATGAAAGAATTCCTTCAATCAACAGTGAGAGGTCTCAGATATGATTTAGTATGCCTTAGACCAGACACCTGCTGTTGAGTGGGAGTAATGAGTAGGTATCAGATTAAATCCAGGAAAGGAATATTGGAAGACAATCAAGTAAATCTTAAGATTAAGAAGAGGAACTATATGTTAGTCGATAAGGGTGTTTTTAAAACTCTTAGACTACACCACATCAGATTTCGAGACTTGCCTTTGTGCTAGAAAGTCTGTTGATAAGATGGTGATTACTCTGGGGGTGGAGTAGTGATTTTGGAGAAGTGTAAGAACCTATCTGAAGTCTCTAGGTCTACCAGAGAGAGACTGAATGTTAAATATGCAGGAAAGGTACTTATTCAGTCTAAGGAAAGTTCTATACATTTGTGGCACCGTTCCAACTTGTCTTAACTACTAGTGTTATTTCCTGATAAACCAAAAAGTAGTTGCCAAAAGTATAGTGCATTTGACAAGATCAATCTCTGCAAAGAATTAATATGCCTATATCCACTGAAAGTAGTTCATCTCATTCGCAGATGGATGTACATTCAGGGGTGGATATGAGTTTTTCATTGTATTCTTAAAACGATAACTCTAGATTATTCCTTTTAGCAAGAAATTTGAAATGTTTGAAAATTTTCATTAATTTCTAGCAATGGTTAAAACCATTAAGGTAAGTGGTTAAAGATCTTGCGAACTGATAGGGGTGGAGAAATAGTTAGTAGATATGCAGTTCAAAGATCATTAAATTGATTTTTGAATTATATCCAAACTTACCTCCCCAGAAATTTCGAGTTGCATATTGATGATTAGTTACTAGTCGTTGCCTAATTCCTTCTATGGTAATACAATTTCAGAATGATGTAATGGTTGTATACTTAATGTAAATCATTACTAGATTCATGGATGACCTAATCAAAATCTTAAGAAAAGCTAGAACTGTTAACCATGGTTTGTTAGCTATTCTAAGTGATTAGGGGTGGACCATCCCATAGTCAATAGATAAGAAAGTGTTTGTTCAAACAAATACTACTTTTCTAAGATAATGACTAAGTGTGAAAATAAAGTAGCAAATAAATTAGATATTTAATTCTTGATTCCAAAAGTGTTCTATCATCTCATTTGACATATGATGATCCCACTGCCTCTGTTGTCTTGTCACAACCAAAGAGGTTAATACCATTTAGTTTTCTTAGACATAATTCACGGTACCTTGTCGTAGTGGGAGAGTTCCTAGGAACTTCACTTCTTATGACTTGGGAGACACTAGTGATTAAAATCCATTGTGAGTTTAAACAAGTAATGGATTGTCAAGATAAGAAACTAAGAAGAAAAGCCAAGAGAAAACTATAGTTTAATCCATTCACATGGAATAACCTAAAGTTTTCTATTACAAGGACTTAAAAGGAATTTTCGTTTATAAGTCTTTTCAATGGACTTAACAAAACTTCATGTTCCTAGTATTATAGGTTTGAGTTTATCTAAACCTATGGCTTGTGGTATACCTGCTAATTACTTACTCTAATGCAAGCAACTTACTTTAGTAAGATGCTGAAGCATTTTCTTTCTAATGACAATCTATAGAAGCTTCACAACTTCTTAGACATAGATTTTATTTATCTAAGGAAAAGTCTCAACTATTCCAGAAAAGATAAAACCATGAAAGAATTTCTTAAATCAACAGTGAGAGGTCTTAGATATGCTTTAGTATGCCTTAGACCAGACACCTGCTGTTGAGTGGGAGTAATGAGTAGGTATCAGATTAATCTAGGAGAAGAACATTGGAAGACAATCAAGTAAATCTTAAGAGAAAGAAGAGGAACTATATGTTAGTCTATAAGGGTGTGTTTAAAACTCTTAGACTACACCATATCAGATTTCGAAATTTGTCTTTGTGCTAGAAAATCTTTCTGATAAGATGGTGATTACTCTGGGGGTGGAGTAGTGATTTTGGAGAAGTGTAAGAACCTATCTGAAGTCTCTATGTCTACCAGAGAGAGACTGAATGTTAAATATGCAGGAAAGGTACTTATTCAGTCTAAGGAAAGTTCTATACATTTGTGGCACCGTTCCAACTTGTCTTAACTACTAGTGTTATTTCCTGATAAACCAAAAAGTAGTTGCCAAAAGTATAGAATCCAGTATCCCAAGAGAGTAGACATATAGAGAGGAATTTCACAATATCAAGTATTTTGTGATTAAGGAAGAGTAATGGTGGAGAAAAGGTTGTGTTTAATTC
This sequence comes from Cannabis sativa, assembly GCF_029168945.1. Taxonomy (NCBI): domain Eukaryota; kingdom Viridiplantae; phylum Streptophyta; class Magnoliopsida; order Rosales; family Cannabaceae; genus Cannabis; species Cannabis sativa. Next base: position 67,346,172 of record NC_083602.1, read on the forward strand.
AACCTGTCAGATCCTATTACGAGGAGTATACTACTAGTACACTTGATTTGTATATCAAGGTGTTGAGATTATTTGAAATGCACCTTTTGTTTTATATTAGTGCAAGTGGGAGTTTGTTGGGTTTTGTGCCTAAATAAAACCTATTTCAATATAATCAGATTTACTTATTAATAAAGATCAGAAATAACATTTTATGTTGAATGGTTCACATGATTTATTTCATGATTATATACATATAATGTATAAATTTTATTTAAGTCCAGAACATATGAATTTGTTAATGATTATAGTGTTGTCAGCACAGTGGAATATAATCTTAATTATATGTTCGAAAGTTTATTCCCTGATTTGTCAGTTCACTGGATTTAGACTGGCATGATATAATCAGCGATAGGTATTCTTACACCTTGGATAAGTGTTATGTCCTTTCCAGGGTATTGGCAAAGTTTACCAGTATCGGATGTATGGAGTATACATCGGAAGGGACCGATATTGAACTTTGATTAGATATGTTAAAATTTACCGTAATATCAATTCAATTCAATATCACCCGTTGATCCTAGATCAAATGATCTTAATCCTGATATGGTTAGGTTCGATCGCAAGAGTATTATACATGTTCTTTGATTTGTTAGTTAAGCCTACTTTAGGGTCAGGGTGATACGTACATTTTGGGAACATGATAGTATAATTGAGTGGGAGCGCTAACATAAATATGGAGTCTATAACTTCTATAGGAATTTAGAAGTGAAACGATGATATCCTTCGAGCTTGGCTAAATAGAGATAAATGGTTGAGATCTCATTTCACTTCGCTGAAACATCATTTATACGGAGCTAAGTGTTTTAAGGATAAAATACATTGAAGGTGTAACGGTAATTTAGTGCCTATTCAATGTAGATCATCTATTAGATGGTCATTGATCAAATTAGGATTATAACAATAGATAACTAATAGCGTATCTATATCATGGAACATATAGAGTGTTCTATATGACTGAGAGTGTAATTCCAAGTTCTAAGTGTGGATTCAATAAGGAATTAATATTTAGGGAATTTACTTGGTAAATTCGGTTCGACTTATTGGAAGTTCGGTTATATAGGCCCATGGTCCCCATACTAGTTGAGAGCATACTGCTTGTAAGACTCAATTAATTTATTTTAATTAATAAATTATAATTCTAAAGTTAGACTATGTCTACTTTATGAATTTTCACTAAGCAAGGGCGAAATTGTAAAGAAATGAGATTCTAGGTTTATTTATTAATTAAGAGACTTTATATGTCTAACTTAATAAATATATCAAATGATAATATTATTTAATAATTAATTTTTAGTTATTAAATAATTGGAATTGACATTTAAATGGTTAAATTGGAAATTGGCATTTTTGAGAAAATGGGATTGAAAAATGACAAAATGGTAAAATTGCAAAGTGAGGCCCATTATCAATATCATGGCCGGCCACTATGCAAGTATTTTACCATTTATATTTTCATTATTTTAATGCCAAATAATTCTAACCTAAACCTAGATGGCTTACTATAAATAGATAGTGATGGCTTAGGAAATAATGACATGCATCTTATTCCTTTCAGAGAAAAATCTGAGCCTCATATTCTTTCTCTATAGTCGCCCCTCTCCCTTCTCTTTTCTTCTCTTCAATTTCGAAATATCCTAGTGATAGAGTAGTGCCCACACACATCAAGTGGTATCTCAATTATAGTGTGGAAGATTGTGTAGAATCCAATCAACAAGAAGGAGAATCAGCATCAAAGGAAGGAGAGATAGAGATCCAGGTTCAGAACTTGATTATGTTCTGCTACAGAAAGGAATCAAGAGCTAGAGATCTGAACGGAAGGAGTGATTATATTCCGCCGGACCCAATGTAAGGTTTCCTAAACGTTATATATGTGTTTATTTCATTGTTTTAGAATTCATATTAGGATGTCAATGAAACATACATGGTAGTAAATCTAGATCCTGGTAAAATATTTCCAACTATTTAGTCTCATGATTTACCAATGCTTAGGATTTACACTAACATGATAAATATAGATGTGGTTTACTTACACTTGGATAAGTAGAATGTCTTTTCTAGGATATTAGCAAAGTAAACTTGTGTTAGATTTATTAGCTATACTTTGGACTGGACCCATAATTTTTTTTGATGAAACAGACTTTCATTCCACACAAACAATTTTACAGCTAATGACCATCAAGAGATGTCATAAGATTCTATACAATTTCCACTATTACTTACAACTTCTCAAACCATTCAACTTCTTCTTTCTTTACATTCTTTGGCATAACAAAAGAAATTATATTCTTAACTTGCCACTTTGTTTAATGAAAAATGTTTTGGACACTAGCAGCCCCCTCATTCCATAATACATCATTTCTGGTCAGCCAAATATTGTACACCAATGCTACTATACCAGCCATAATCACTCTCTTTCGAAATTTTCATCCCTTAACTCTGTCCAATTTCCGAAGCAACCCTTGTAGTGGAGTGAGAGCCATCTTCCGACCAAACCATTGCTCTAAAAGGTGTATGCATTCCTGTGAAAAAGAGCAATCAAAGAACAAGTGCTCAACAGTTTTAGAATTCCCATGACAGAACAAACATCTATCATCTGATACAATATGATATTTGAGCAACCTATCCTTTGTTTTAAGTCTGTTCCGCAAAGAAATCCACACCACAAAATAATGCTTGGGAATATTGAGCCTATTCCAAGCTTGTTTGCTCCAACGGTAATGGTCTTCAGCCTGATTGTTGTTACGAATTTTATGTTTATTACGCAAGTGTACGCAATCAAGTAGTATCTCACACAAGTGAGGTCGAACCACAGGGAATTGGATTAAGTACTACTAAACTATACTTATGATTCTATTTGGTAAAATAATAAGTTTGCAATTTGAAAGTAAATAACTCAGAAAATTAAAGAGAAAATAAACGAAGATTAATCAAGATGAGAGATTAGGGAGGTGAATCCTGTTGTTAAGCTACCAATGTTAATACCTAATTGCTATCCTTATCTCAATGTGAATGACAGATTATAAATTAACCTAACTCTTTTCAGATCTTTTAGGTTCTAAATAACGTATTCTCTAATTAACTTCTTAATTAAATCAACACAAAATCAGCATTAAGCAATTAATCTATTAGTCACTAAGGCTATGTAAATACTTTCGTTTCACATCAAAACCTAGACTATCCAAATTTTAGCATTCTCAATTCTCACTTTTCAGATTTCGAATTGAGATCATTAAACATGTAAAAGGTGATCAAGCTTGCACATGGAATTAAACACAAATAAAGATAGTATTCACACATAAGATGAAGGAATGGCAATTATTTATTAACTAGGCATAAACTTAAACAACAATCATCATCCTCCCTTATTGGGAAATTTAGTTCATAATAACTCTAAAAACATCCATGATTAATTCAGAAACAAAAACAAACATAAAGAAGAATTTAAGGGTAAAAGAAAGAAACTAGAAGGTGATATCGCTCCGGGTCTTCAAGATAGCTTCCTCTCCACTTGCATCCACTATTTAGGTCTATTTCTACTTACTTTGACCTTCAGTGTCGTATTCCTTATATAGGGATGAGAAGTGTGCCTCCAATTTGAGAAAAAAACCAAAATTAGGTCAAATCTGCGATTTCCGTACCAAGTCGCGACTAGCATTAAGCTGGTCGCGACTACAGGCAAAACTCGAAAAACCGAGTTTCTGCCAATTCTCGAAGTCCCGACCAGGAAAAAGAGTCGCGACCTGACTCTATGGAGGTCGCGACTACTGATGCGTCTGGAGCCGAATTTTCCAATTTTTTCCAAGTTTGTCCCAGTTTTTCGCCATTTGACTGAATTTGAACTTTAACACCCCGGGAACCTGAAATGATGAAAATCAAGCGTAAACTGCTCCAAAAGACACCAATAGACGAGATAATGCTAACTTTAAAGACCCGAAACATAGGCTAATTATAACCTAACAAAATCCCCCAAACTAGATTCTTACTCGCCCCCGAGTAAGATGAAAAAAAACTAACTACGCTATCAGATAATTACTATGCTACTGACTCATGCTCTGTTTTCTTCCTTGCATAAACTAGAATTTTGATCCTACTAACTCTAACAATTAACTCGCATGCTCAATTAATAACACTACGTACAACTGCAACAATTTATTCAAATGTGAAACATTGTTATAAACGTTTTACTCTTTCCAACAGTTCCACAATCCGACAACTCATAAGCTTGCATGCTTACCTTTCTCCACTAATGTTGACAGTGTTCTTCGGAATCATTAGGTCTTTAAGGGCTTAAGTATCATGGCTCAGATATTCAGGGATAGGCGAAAGACAATTTTTAGCTCAAAATATCATAAGCACACAAATAGAACCCACAAGCTTCTTACTTTTCTTTTTTTCTAGAATCCCATAATGTTCCCCAAATTTACCAAGATTGATAGAAGATATCTCTATTATTTTTCCAACATCACTGAATCTCTTTTTTTTTTCAAACATATTTTTACTTTTTATTGTTCTTTTTTTTTTTCATATTTCATTTTTTTTTTCTTTCAGTGACATTGAATTACAATTTTTCCTCTTCTCAATCTTACAAGTTTTTCTCCCTCTCACTAATTCCTCTCACTAAATGTTTCTCCTCCCCCAAACTAATTATGTAGCTTATGATATCATGGATAACATGGTGAAGAAAAAATTAATAGTGTGGTTGCACAATTTTTCAAATCAACTGGTGAAAAACAAAACAGGTTTAGGCTCAAAAGGTTCACTAGGGATACACATTATTATGGTAGGCTTGAAAGGCTCAAACTATCCAACAAATGCCTAAGTCATATTCCAATTGAACACTATCAAGGATTTCGCCTCAAAAGAATAAACATGCAAGTTCTAAGCTATCCTGTCAATCTTACCACAAACCATAGTAAAACAGTTATAACAATTTTCACAAATTGAATATTTGCAGAAAAACACAGGTTTCAAAACATCCGAACTAATCCAAAGAGTTAACAAAATCAAGCACACAGTTATTTTACAATTTCAGATCACATCACACTAATCAGCAATATACAACTATCATCAAGCTTCTTGCCATTCCTTAACTAAAACAAAAAAAAACTAAAACAGAAAATTAAAATGCAAAAAATTTTAAAAAAAAATTTAAATCTCTCCCCCAAACTAAATATGACATTGTCCCCAATGTGACATTAAAGAAAAAGGAAAGGAAACTTACCTGAGCGCCACATCAACAAGCAGTTGACGCCCGTAATAAGCATCATGTTGGACAACTTGAAAGTTGTTTTTAAAAATGCCCTTAAGCTTGGCATGTAATGAGTTTGAACCAAAAACCACACCAACAACACAAGACTTTCGATGATGAGCTTGGGGAGAAGCCTTTCGTAGCTCGTAGAGGATATAATATGGTGTTGATGAAATATATGGATCCATTGGTGGTTTGTTTGTCAATATCATTGATGCGGTTGAATTAATGATGTCATGTTCTTCCTCATCCTCCAATGTCACAGTTTCAACACTTTCATCTAACAACCCTTCTTCTTGTTGCTCACTCTCTACTTGGCTATCCATACCCTCACTTGTGATTTCATATTCAATGATTTCCTCTTCACAAGGATCTTGATCTTCAACTGTAGACTCATTATCTTCCTTGTATTCAAATAATGACCCTTCTTCATTGTACCAACAACTCTCATAACTTTCATCATTGGAGTTATTACATTCTGAATCATGAGTCATTGAATTATCACATAAAGATCTCACCATGTCAGTTAAGCGATTAATCTCTCTTGGAAGTGATTGTAGAAGTGATAGTAGTTGCTCCTCTTTTTCAGTTTGTTGGGATGAATTTGGGCAATAAGGTGGGTATTGGTGACTCCAACTCTGAAGTGATGGATTCCAATGCCAATCGTAATCAAAATCTGTCATATCATTCAACAGATTTATTACATCATAGCCTCTCATTATTAAAGGTGCTCCAGTTGCCTCTGCTCCATAATCAACCCAGCTTCTTGTTTCATCATTAAGTCCATTATACAAGAGCCATGTAAAACATCCACTTGAGAAAGTGGGATAACATCTCTCTCCAAGCTCTTTAAATCTCCTCCAAGCAGAATAGAATGGTTCATTGTGTTGTTGGACAAAATCCTCAAGATATAGCATCTGGATTTATCTTGCAGTTCAAACTCATAAGTAAAACATTAGTAAAATTAAAAAAATAAAACTAAATTAGTACTAAAAAGATAAAAAATTGAAACAACAAAATTTATACTAAAACTAAAAAGAAAAAACAAATTAGAACAAAATTTAATTTTTAATAATATTACAAAATTTAATCTAAAAGAAACAGATTAGAAATAAGCAAAAGAATTAACCAAAGTAGAAGTTAGTATAATTTTATGTAATATTAATCTTTAAACAATTCCCCGGCAACGGCGCCAAAAACTTGTTACGAATTTTATGTTTATTACGCAAGTGTACGCAATCAAGTAGTATCTCACGCAAGTGAGGTCGAACCACAGGGAATTGGATTAAGTACTACTAAACTATACTTATGATTCTATTTGGTAAAATAATAAGTTTGCAATTTGAAAGTAAATAACTCAGAAAATTAAAGAGAAAATAAACGAAGATTAATCAAGATGAGAGATTAGGGAGGTGAATCCTGTTGTTAAGCTACCAATGTTAATACCTAATTGCTATCCTTATTTCAATGTGAATGACAGATTATAAATTAACCTAACTCTTTTCAGATCTTTTAGGTTCTAAATAACGTATTCTCTAATTAACTTCTTAATTAAATCAACACAAAATCAGCATTAAGCAATAATCTATTAGTCACTGAGGCTATGTAAATACTTTCGTTTCACATCAAAACCTAGACTATCCAAATTTTAGCATTCTCAATTCTCACTTTTCAGATTTCGAATTGAGATCATTAAACATGTAAAAGGTGATCAAGCTTGCACATGGAATTAAACACAAATAAAGATAGTATTCATACATAAGATGAATGAATGGCAATTATTTATTAACTAGGCATAAACTTAAACAACAATCATCATCCTCCCTTATTGGGAAATTTAGTTCATAATAACTCTAAAAACATCCATGATTAATTCAGAAACAAAAACAAACATAAAGAAGAATTTAAGGGTAAAAGAAAGAAACTAGAAGGTGATATCGCTCCGGGTCTTCAAGATAGCTTCCTCTCCACTTGCATCCACTATTTAGGTCTATTTCTACTTACTTTGACCTTCAGTGTCGTATTCCTTATATAGGGATGAGAAGTGTGCCTCCAATTTGAGAAAAAAACCAAAATTAGGTCAAATCTGCGATTTCCGTACCAAGTCGCGACTAGCATTAAGCTGGTCGCAACTACAGGCAAAACTCGAAAAATCGAGTTTCTGCCAATTCTCGAAGTCGCGACCAGGAAAAAGGGTCGCGACCTGACTCTATGGAGGTCGCGACTACTGATGCGTCTGGAGCTGAATTTTCCAATTTTTTCCAAGTTTGTCCCAGTTTTTTGCCATTTGACTGAATTCGAACTTTAACACCTCGGGAACCTGAAATGATGAAAATCAAGCGTAAAACTGCTCCAAAAGACACCAATAGACGAGATAATGCTAACTTTAAAGACCCGAAACATAGGCTAATTATAACCTAACAATTGTACATTTTGTAACCTGCAGTAATCATATATTTATTATTGATAAAGGTAGCATGATCAATTCAGTTTTTGAGCTCATTCTTGAGTTCAACTAACTTCCTCCAATACCAGCTGCTTTGGAGAGGGGCTTTGTATCCCCACCATTCTTCATTTTTGATGTAGACACTATGGGCCCATTTGACCCACAGGTTGTCTTTTTTTGTTGCAATTGACCAGATGTTCTTAATTAAAGCAGCTTTGTTCCAATCAGCTATACTCAAGAAGCCGATCCCTCCTGCTGACTTTGGCTTACAAATCTTAGCCCAAGCAATGTTTCCTAGCCCAACCATTTGACTTGCACCTTTCCATATGTAACTTCTACATATACCCTCTATTTCCTGAACTACCTTTGTTGGAAGAAGCAGTATTTGGCTTCAGTAAGTATTTATGGTCATAAGAACAGAACTAATCAACACACTTCTCCCTGCGAAGGACAGATTCCGAGAACTCCATGTTTTAATTCTTCCAGTCATCTTTTCAACAAGGATCTTGCACTCTACTGCTGAAATTTTCTTGGAACATATAGGAATTCCAAGATACTTGAAAGGAACCTCTTGCTTAGTGAAACCCAAGACATTAACTACTCTTTGGATCTCTTTCTCCTCCATGCCACTACAATAGATTGCCGATTTGCTATTATTAGGAAGCAAACCAGAAGTTTGAAAAAACAGCTTCAAACCCTGTAGCATGAGATGAATACTACTGAAGTCACCCTTACAAAATAATAACACGTCATCTGCAAAAATCAAATGTGTTAGCTTCATGGATCTGCATCTTTCATGACATCCAAATTCCTTTTTCTTTCCCACAACTCCCATTATTCTGCTCAAATACTCCATTCCAAGTACAAAAAGAAGCGGGGACATGGGATCTCCCTGCCTTAGCCCCCTCTTGGCTTCGAAAAAACCATGAAGAGAGCCATTGAAAAGAAGAGAGAACCTCGGGGTAGACACACATTGCAAGATCAATTGTATAAACTTCTTAGGAAACTACATAGCAATTAGCATCTCCTCTAGAAATCCCCGCTCAAGAGTGTCATATGCTTTTTGAAGGTCTACTTTAATCATACAGTTGGGCCTTGAATGTTTCCTTCCATAATGCCTTGGCAAATCTTGGCATATCATTATATTATGGGCAATATATCTACCTTGAACGAAACCTCCTTGGTTCTGAGCAACCAAATCTGGCAATATATTCTTGAGTCTGCTACATATTAACTTGGTAATAATTTTATACAAGACATTACAACAAGCTACGGGGCGAAATTCACTCACTTTGTTAGGGAATTTGATCTTCGGTATGAGAGTGAGCACTGTTGAGTTCACTTCTTTCAATATCTGCCCCGATTTTAAGACTGATAGGATTGCTTCAGATACATCATGGCCAACCAAATCCCAATTATCCTGAAAAAAGGAGCTGCTAAATCCATCCAAACACGGGGCTTTAATCCCTTGGATACTAAAAACTGCTTGTTTTACCTCCTCTTTTGAAAAATTTCCTTCAAGATAAATGGCCTGCTGACTAGAAACAACCGGACCCAACTCCACCAACTTCTTTTTGACCTCCTTCCCATCTTGCATTCGGGTTCCTAGCAGCTGCTTATAAAATTTAGTAAAGGCTTCAGTAAATCTCAGCCGGTTCTTCAACTCTTTCCCCTCTCATGTTTTCAATCGAGAGGATATTATTTCTGGTCCTTCTTTCTCTGATGTACGCATGGAACATTGTAGAATTACTGTCTCCATCTTTCAACCATGATAATTTAGCCTTTTGCTACAAGAAAGAGCAGTAATTGCTATGTATTTCAACATATTGAGTTCTCGCCATTGCTTCCTGTCGCTGTAGCTCTTCATTGAGGGGATTATTGTGCAGCAAAGATTGACACTCAGCCAGCCTTACAGCAGCTTGGATATCAGCTTGTTGTAAATCAGAAAAACCACCTTTGTTCAGCTCTCTAAATACCGGTTTCAATGCCTTGAGCTTTGACACAACTTGGAACATTGAAGTCCCAACAATCTTTTCCTTCCATTTGTTTTCCAGCAGTGCCTTGTATTGTGGATGAGTACTCCACATCTTGAAATACTTGAAGGGTTTTCGGCCACTTGGTCTCTCATGATGAATTTTGAGGAGTGCAGGGGTATGATCAAACAACCCTTCATTCGCAAAAAACACTTCAGCCAATTGAAATCTATCTATCCATTTCTGATTAGCAAGAACTTGATCTATCTTTGAAAAAATTCTATCCGCCCCATCTTGCTTAATACTCCATGTATAATAACTCCCGCTGTATTTAACATCTTCTAATTGGCACTGATTCACACATTCAAGGAAAGCATTATTCCCATTATGTCTTACTCGGTCTCTAATTCTCTCTTCTTTGGCTAGTATGTCATTGAAATCTCCAAATAGGACCCACGGATTAGTCCTAGACATCTCCTTAAGATCCTTCCAAAGACTCTTCCTCCCTTCCTCTCCATTAAATCCATAAACAAAAGTAGCAAGGAAGGTATGTTTATGATCAGCTGTAGATACTAAAAGATGCACATATTGACTTGCACATCTTAATATACTTACAGTGAAACTTAGAGGATTCCATGCTATGATGATCCTCCCTCCTTTGTGCCACACTATATTCGATGTGAAACACCAACCTTGAAATATATTTACATATAAGGCTCCAAGCTTTGGAGCCTTAACTCTCGTCTTGAGGAGACCAACTAAACCAACTCCATTCCTTGAAATGAAGTTCTTCACTGTTTTTTGCTTTTGCGCACTGTTGATCCCTCAGACGTTCCAAGCAAGGATTTTATCCATTAGAAAGAGGAGGCTCTCCCCCTCCTCCTTTGCTATCCAGAATCATCCCTACTTGTTCTTCAATCTCCTTCTCTTCCCTTAAATCTGTAGTTGTTTCTAATTCATCAAGAGCTTGATAAAAATTAGACATTTCAGTATTCTTCCCAGGTTCCTTACTCTTGACTTTCCAACCATTTGTGACCACTTGGAAACCATCAGCCTCTGTTTTCAGTTTAGCCTCTATTTTCCGATTATCCTTTTTAACCACCCACTCATGTTGCTTACCCTCCTTCCTTTGACACTCACTCATGGAATGCCCCATTCCTTTACAATGGGAGCAAATGGTAGGTTTCCATTCATAAGTGACCACCACTGATACATTGGATCCAAACTCATCTTCAAAGTAAATCAAATCTGGGAACTCTTGTTGTACAGAGACTTCAATTAGTACTCTTGGATAGCTTAGTTTGTCCCTCTCCTTTGTAACATCCTCCACCATAATCGGAACACCTAGCTGTCCAACTATCTCGAACAACGACTTCTTCCCCCAATATTTCAGTTCTAGATCATCCAATTGAATCCAAATGGGAACATTGCTTGTGTCTTCCTTTTTAAAATTTGTATTGGGATCCCAAGGCTTCATTATAACCGGCCTTTTGTTGAAAAAAGTATAACCCCCATTGAGTATATCATCTCTATCCTGAACATTATGAAACCGAATTAAGAAAATCCCATATGACAACATTCCAACCTTATCTATTTTTTCCTTCCATAACCTCCTTACAAATCCATCTATCACATTCAGAGGAGGGTTTGCTCCCAAAACATAGCAAACTAGAGCAGAATTCCAAAAAGAAATTTCTTCTTCTATATCTTCAAGAGTAATTTTGACCTTATCAACTTTCTTAGACTTATCAAAAGAGGTTTCAAGGTTCCTTACCACATTATCAGATCGGAGAACGGGGAGGAGAAACTTGCAATCCCTTTCACAGTGAATCAGAGCAAGCTTGATTTGCAGCTAAGAAAAAATTGAAATCAGCCTTGATGCTTTCCTGCTTCTTGATCAGCTCCAGTGATGATTTTGGCGAAAGGCACTCCTGACTGGACCCATATTGACAGTAGAAAAGATATCATAAACTTATCGTTATATATTTTCTAAGTCAATGTCACTTAGTTGATCTTAGATCAATTGATCTCAATCCTGAGATTGTTAAGCTTTAGCCTAATTGTAGTATTAAAGTTTTTTAACTTGTTCGTTACCAACTTACCTGTTGGACTAGCCCATACTTAACTCTTAGGAACTCGCTAGTACAATTGAGTGGGAACGTTAACCATAGATAGGGAATCTATATATAGTTTCTATAACTATTTAGAAGTAAAACGATAATTTTTTTAGATCTTTGCCAAACAAAATAAATGGAAGAGCTCTTATTTTAGTATTTATATTAGTTACCTAAAATATTATTTATAAGAAGTAAGTGTTTTAAGGATAAAATACGTTGATAGGTAAAATGATAAATTTGTTCGTTCGATGTAAATCAACTATAGAGGATCAATGATTATTTAAATCGAAACAATGGATAATTCATAGCGTATCAATATTAGATATATAGAGCGTTCTATGTATCAAGAGTCTAATTTCAAATTTACAGTGGAGTCGGGAGGAATTAATAAGTTAAAAAATTTACTCGGTAAATTTTAGATCTACTTATTTAGAGCATTATTTCATAGACTCATGGTCCCCATATTATCTGTAATAATATCACCTTGTAGACTCAATTAATTGATTTAATAAATTAATTAGATTTCGAGAATAGATTATGTCTTATTTGAGAATTTTCACTTAGTTTGTGCCATTTTGAGAAGAAGAGATAAATAAAAGATTATGTATTAATTAAGACACTTTCTGAGTCTAAATTTATAAATATATTTAAATTATAATTGTGTTTGATGATTATTAAAATAAAAAATAGTATTAAATTAATAAATGTGATAAATGGTAAATGTAATATTCTGGAAATATAATTCTAATTAATGAAGCATATTATATGAAATATCAAGTAATATGTGTATTAGGAGAATAGATGAGTAAGACTATAATTTTACTTGGTTAATTATGATAAGCTAGGTTTATTATTACAAATAGGTAAATTAAGATTAATTTATTAATTACAGATATTATATTAGATTATGTATGTAATATTTGTATCATATGAAATAAAATATTTTTAGGCTCAGCAAAAGTGAAAAGTCAATTGGTTGGCCAGAAATATCACGACAATATTAGTGTGTAATGTTGTGTTACCAAGAGGTTTTAATTGATAATAGAAATTATGGGGTTAAGTGGGTTATTTATCAATGATCGATTTACCCATGGGGTTTAGTTAAGTGTTATGTTGTTGTGAGGGCAAAATGGTACATTGCCAATTTTTAATTAAATAAATTTTTTATGTAAATTCTTTTGTTATTATCCTATTATTTTAAAATGAATTTTTTTGTTGAAGCTTTTATACACAAATTATATACATATGTCTATCTCCATTCACTCTCCCTCTCTTGTTTGGTTGAACCAAAAGACCAAAGAAATCCAAAATTTCTCACCAATTCTTTTCAAATCTTGCTGTATAATCAAGCCTAGGAGCTGTACAAGATTTGGGATAAGTTTCCTTAGTATTCCTTTTGGTTTTAGTAAGTTGAAAATATGTTTTTGAAGTGGTTTTTAAGTTTATGTTTCTATTGTGATATTTGAGATAGGAGAGGGTTTTCCTTCTGTTTTGAGTTTGAAATGATGCTTGTTTTAGGGGATTAGGTTGTTATGTTGTTTTGGAGAGTGGAGTTAGAGCTTTTGAGCTCAAAGGTTAACTCTCCCATGGTGATTTTGTGATTTTTGTATATTTATATGTTTTAGGTTGTCGAGCAAGTTTAGTTTGAGTATTTGAATTGTCCTAGAGGTATAAATCAGGTTTGGAGCAAGAAGGGTAAGATTTGAGTTTGGAAAAAACTCAAATTTTGGTTTTCAGGTGCAAACCACTTAACTAGAGGAATCTGGTTACCATGATGGTCTGGTATGCACCTTAAAATCTGGTTCACCTTTTCGAATTCAGTTACCCGTATGATGCCAGTTTTTGGTGCCTTAGTTATTATGTTTTCTTGATATTTGGGCTATTGCCACATTTTTTATCGATAAGGAAACCTCTAGTTTTGAGCTTAAGTCCCATAACAGATTAAAATGAGTTATTTACTGATTAACTGCTATTGTGACATAGGGCCCCAAATTGTCAAGTGATTTCTACTCACGTTGATCGACACTTATGAATTTTAATTAAAGGTAAAAAGAAAGTACAATTGTACCTCAAAATATTATAAATGTTATAGGGTAATTACAATTTACTAGGAAGAGTTATTACTTTGTTTTGAAACTGTTGTTAGGTTTCATATATATTGGTTGTCTCATTAGGAAATGGTATTGAAATTTGTTGTCCCATTTGGCAACGGTATTGGAATTGATTGTCTCATTAGGCAATAGTATTAGAGTTGATTGTCTGTTTTATTAGGCAGCAGACAATAATGGTTACTTTATAAAGTAATAATATTAGTTTGTCTTATTAGATAAATATTTGATATTAATAATTGTTTACAATGTGTTGTGTGTTTTCATGTTCATGGAGTAAAGTATGTCTTTACTTGATTGTATTTGTTTGTATTTTTATGTTACTTTTCTTGTTGAGTCTTTGTGGCTCATGGGTGCTTTGGGGTGCAGATAAGGGCAAGAACAAGATAGGTTAGCCATGAGTCTGAGGTCTTCCCTGACAAATGTACATATCAGCTTATACGACTACCAATGCCGAGTTTTCAAGATTTAATATTATGGCGCTTTTGAGTTGCAAGGTGTATTTGATATAACATCGTATGACAACTTTTGTAAAATTTTAAAGGGGATTCCCAAAGCTAATAATTTATAATGCCATGATTTTTTTTTTATATATTTTGAATAATTAGTAAAGTTTTTAATTATCAATATTTATCTAAACCGTTAATTTTTTATTATAAACTAATTTATAAAAGCACACACATGGTGTCCCTATGGTTAGGGTTTTACAGCATGGTATCAAAGTGACCAAAATTTTAAAGTTTGTAAAGACTGACTGAATATGTACATTTGTTGCAAAGACAAGTTTGACTCATGATATAGTAAGTGTTATTTGTTTTCATGCAATATGTGATTACTTTAAAAGCATAAGTTAAGTTTTGTTTTGTAGTATGCCATGACTATATGTGTTAATAGAAAAATATGATATAAGTATGTTTTTAATAATTAAGTAATGTATAAGAGGAAATGCTTATTAGAATTATTATTTTAGGCGAGAGTTTCGATCAGTGTAAGCTAAGGATTGCAGGGTATTTAGAAATGCCTGTAAGGCGATAGGATAGACATAATTTAGAAATCTTTGACTTATAGGGATAATTGAAAGCATGAGAATCCTCCACTACCATAGAATTAGAAAATGATGTATGCTGCCATGCAAAGGACTATTCAACAGTATGGTGAGTAGATAGGAGAAATGATAGAGCAGAAGGCTCGACCTGCTAATGTCCCTATCCCTCTAGCACCTTATGTTGTGCTGTTTGATGTGGGAATACCGTTTGAAGCTTTTGTATGAGCGTTTCATGAAGTAGAATCCTCTTATTTTTTAGGGTCACCCTGATCCACTTAAAGCGGAATAGTTGATGAGTATAGTTCCTCACGTCCTTGATTTTTGTGGGTTGAAAGTAATGATTAAGTTGGTTGTGCTATCTTTAAGATATATGAGATGTTGGTATATGGTTGAGATTATGTCCAGGGTCATGATTTGGATATTAAGACCTGAGATACATTATGGTCACTGTTTAATGAGAAGTACTACAATGAGTACATTAGTGTTGTTAAGCAAAGGGTTTTATACAATTGATCCAATGTAACATGATAATGATTGAGTATGTCACTAAGTTTGACCAACTAGCTAAATTTGCAACCAAAGAGGTGGCCACTAAATCCTCAAGAAAGAAAAAGGTTCATTGGGGGGTTTAGAGGAGCATATAGCTTGAGATGTGATTGTGACGACTAATCAACTTGGGATTGTACAGTTGTATGCTCAAGTTGTAGAGTTGGCTATTATTTCTAAAGGAGTTGAGGATCAAATACAAAAGAAGAGTAATCTGAGAAGAGATTCATGGAAGCCACCTTCTAGTACCGGTTTGAGTAGGGACTTTGACCCCAGTGATCAAAAAAGCACTACTACAATTGAAGCTTTTAGTGACACTATTTAGTGACCGGCACTTTTTTGCGCGTCACTGAAGAGTTAGGAATCATTTTTAGTGACACACATAATTAGACTCTAAATTTTTGTTATTAGTCTCTTGTAAAGTGGGTCACTAAAAATTTGAAGTGTCACTAAATAGTAATACCTATAATTTTCTAATTTTTTTTTTTTGTATTAAAAATGCCAACCTATAGAGTCATGCCAAGAGTGACTGGGAAAGTGTGTCCCAACCCTCCTGGCACGTCACTATAGGTGTTTTTAAAGAGGATATAGTGACACACTATGCATGTTGGGATATATTTACTCTGTCACAATTAGCGTGTCACTATAGATTAATAAAAAAGCAATATATACACTTTTAAAAAAAATAATAGTGGCTGGTTCCCAAAAAAAAAAGTAAAAAAAAATAACACATAAAAAAAAAATTAAATTAATGTTGTATATCCCAATAAGTTCCAATGCTTATTTACTTTTTTTCTAAAAATAAATAAATAAATAAATATTTTATTCAAAATAAATAAATAAATAAATATACAAATATCAACCCTTATCTCTTTCCCCTCCCTCTCTTAAACACAGAAAAAAAAAACCCTAAAGTTTCTAACAACCAACATCTCAGCCTCTCTCTGTTTTTGCACCACAGCCACGACCTCTCACCCTCTCTCTATTTTCTCAACGAAGCCATGACCCCGGCCTTCTCTCTTGCTCGACTTCTCACCATCTCTTTATTTTTGCACAGAAGCCACAGATCCATTTGCCTCCATTCCAAAATGCCCCGACCTTCTCTCTCCCTCATCTTTCACTCTCTCTCTCTGTCAGTTTTGCTCAGTTTGACGGGCTACCTCCGCCATCGTGAACCCAAACAGGGAGGCGCGGCTCCCGGACGTGGTTCTGCCGCCAAACAGGGAAGTTGGAAAGAGCGGCAACCTTGAGGAATACGTGCATTCGTATCCAGTTTTGTCGAAAGCCAGCACGTTTTCATCTATTGGTGATGATGTCGATGCTAGCGTGGATGTTGGTTCTACTTCAACATTTCCCCTATTGATTTTGCGGTAATGTCGATTCCATGATTGTGAAATATGAACAAGTAAAAGAAATTGTTATCATTTTGATATTTTATTTAATTTTATATTGGTATGAAATGTGAAGAGTTTTATTAATTTAAATTATTAGTCATCCTCTGTTCTATGTTTCTGTGTGTGTATGCAGGTGGACGAAAAAAGTTTTGGGTGATCTAGACCTTCGACAGGGCTTCGCATTTAACGGGGATTTAGATTGGGCTCGTGTTCGATCTAGACTATTCATGTTTAGGAAATGAGTAATTTTTTTTTTTCAGAAATGTATTTTGTATTTGGGTTTGAGTTGTAACTTTAATTTTATTTATTATTTTTTGTGTTTGAAGTGTTGATATAAGTGTTATTTTGGTTGGGTTCATACAGTACATTTGGATTCTTTGTATGAAAAAAGATTAGTATTGGTAAAAAAATTGTTCATTTGTAAGCTCTGGTGATTTTGGAAAAATGATTAATATAAAATATTATTTACTTAATTAAAATTATTATTATTATATTTAATTGTATTTGTATATAATTAATATAAATTATTATCTATAATATATAAAATTTAAATTAAAATAATTAAATATTATTTTTTGTAAAAAATATTTACTGTAGTGGCATTTTTTGTGTGTCACTATATCTTTTTGAGTCTGACAAAACCTGACTCTATACAACTATAGTGACACGCAAAAAATGAATGTAAAAGGGTTTAGTGACACCTGTGAAGTGTCACTAAAAACTGTCTTTCCAGTCACCTTCATTAGTGACGCGCATTGAAGTGTCACTATATAGTTTTAAAGTCACTCAATGTGTGTCACTAAAACCCAATTTCTAGTAGTGAAGGAAACCAAACAACCTTCTAGCTATGAGTCCTAACGAGAAGTTCCAAGGTAATGAAGGTTTCTGTCTAGGCAGAATAAGAATCGACAGACTTACTCGGAATGTTTGAGCTACAAAAGGTGCTATTTGGGAAATGTTGAGCTCGATACACTTTCCATAGTTGAATAGTAGGTCATATAATTTTTTGTCAAGTGGGTTTGATATGTTTTCACCTACTCGAGAAATGGTTATCTCTAGAAGGTGGGTTAGATCTCTTCCAGTGTATGTAGAAGATAGAGATCGTTGGTGGACTTGATTAAGCTAAATTTGGAAGATTTCGATGTGATACTGGGAATGAATTGATAGTCAAGTATAATACCACCATTGATTGTAAAAGGAGAATGGTGACATTTGAACTAGAGGGCAAGACTTCATTTGTATTTGTGGGTACAGTTCATGGACCTTGAATCCCAAATTAAAAGCGCTTAAGGCGAGAGACTTCCTATGGGAAGGATATATAAGCAATCTTGCAAGTGTAGTAGGTACTACTAAGTAGATACATGTGAGACTCGAGAGTGTACAAGTGGTATGTGAATTTCATACCACGAAAATAAGAAATTAACTTTGAGATTGAGTTGATATCGGGGGTAGAGCGAGTTTCTAAGGCCATGTATTGAATGGTACCAACAAAATTAAAGGAACTAAAGGTTCAGTTGCTAAACATGTTTGATTTGTAGTTTACTAGACTGAGTGCTTCGCTCTGGGGTGTGCCAGTTTGTTTTTTCAGAAGAAGGACAAATTACTGAGAATGTATATTGATTAGCAGGAGTTGAATAAGTTGACGATTCAAAACAAGTATCCTTTATCAAGGATAGGTGATCTGTTCGATCAACTTCAGGGAAAGACCATATTTTCTATAATTAATATCAATCTAGTTATCACCAGCTGAGGATTAAGGAAGATGATATTCCCAAGACTGCTTTTTGTAATCGGTATGGGCACTATGAATTTCTACTACTGTCCTTTAGGTTGACCAATGCTCCAACAATATTTATAGACTTGATGAATCGGGTATTCAAAGACTTCCTAAAAAATTTTGGGATTGTTTTTATTGGTGACCTCTTGATTTACTCTAAATTTAAGGAAGCATGTGAGAAACATCTTCAAATGGTATTGCAGCATCTTTGTAAACATAAACTTTATGCAAAGTTTAAGAAGTGTGAATTCTGGTGCCTCAAGTGAGTTTCTTGGGACACGTGGTGAGTAAGTATAGAATTTTGGTAGTAAAGATAGTAGTAGTTCGAGTTTGGCCATGATCTAAGTATGTTGTTGAGGTCTAAAATTTCCTAGGGTTAGATGGATACCACAGAAGATTCGTAGAAGGGCTTGCCAAGATTTAACACTCTTTACTTAACTTACCCAAAAGAATCACAAGTTCGTCTAGACTAATAAATGTGCAAGTAGCTTTCAAGAGATGAAATAAAGATTGATTACAACACTAGAATTGATTTTTCCAACTAGTGATGAGAGGTTTGTGATTTATTGTGATACTTCAAAATAATGGTTAGGTTGTGTCTTAATGCATTCCAAAAAGGTCATTTCCTATGTGTCTAGGCAATCGAAAGATTATGAGCAACACTATCCCGCTCATGATATTGAATTGGCAGCAGTGGTGTTTTACCCAAAAGTTTGGCGCCATTACCTGTATGGCTAGAAGTGTGAGATTTATACCAACCATGAAAGCTTTAAATACTTCTTAGCACATAAAGACTGGAATATGAGGCATCGTCGATGGTTGGAGTGGTTACAAGATTATGATTATGAAATCCTCTACCATCTTGGGAAATTAAATGTGGTGGCAGATGCCCTGAGTTAAAAAGGTTACGGTCAAGTCTATGAATTGAAGAGAACTCCTTCAAAGTTGAAACAAGACATGACAAAAGCTGGAATTGAGTTTTTAGTTGGAAAGTTAGCCAATATCACCTTATAGTTAGATATCTGGAAAGGATTAAGATAACACAACAAAATGATTTGATGTTGGTAGAGCATAAGGAGAGGTTCGACGCTGGTTCAGCGAAGAACTCTTCAGTGTCACAGAATGGGTTATTGTGGTATAAAGATAGAATTTGTGTTCTGACTTAAGACAAGAGAAGTACTAGATGAGTCTCATACTACAACGTATTCGTTGCACTAGGGATGACAAAGATGTATCAGGATGTGTAAATCACTATATTGGTGGCCGAGAATGAGAAGTGATGTAGTTGAGTCTGTAATGAAATGCCTAACTTGTCAGCAAGTTAGGGAAAAACATCGATATGTAGCAGGATTACTTTAGTCTTTAGAAGAAATTACTGAGTGAAAATAGGATGATATAACAATGAATTTTTTAGTTGGGTTACCGAAGACTACATGGTTGTATGATTCCATTTGGGTGATAGTGAATAGGTACACCAAGTCAGCACACTTACTACCAGTGTGGACAACATGTGGATCAATATGTAGATTTGTACATGAAAGAGATTGTAGGACTTCATGGTGCTCCAACATCGATTATCTTAGATCGTGATACTAAATTTACTCCCTAGTTTTGGGTGAGTTTACAAAGGGCCATGGGTACCAAGTTAAAAGTTAACATTTCCTTTCATTCTTAGACTAACGGACGGTCTGTGTATACTACATCAGTTAGAGACTAATTGACGCTGAAAGTCAGTACCCACTCATGGAGAAACTAACCTACAACTTGCTCTTGGCATCCAGAAAGTTGAGGACATACTTTCAAGCACACCAAATAAAGGTGTATACCGACCAACCATTGCGACAAGTTTAAAAAAACCTAAAGTATCTAGCCGACTACTCAAGTGGGCCATTGAACTTGGCCAATTCAATATCACATATCAACAAAGAATGGCCATAAAGGTCAAGCTCTTGTAGACTTTTGTGGCTGAGTGTACAAACACATCTCTTGAAATCTCTCAAGATTCAAGAGAAAAATAAGAGCCAAAGAAGAAGCGAGAGGAAGAGCAGCAACAAAAAGCTGAAGAATCAAAATGGAAACTTCATCTTGATGGAAGCTGCACTGACCAATTGTCCGGTGTAGGCATTACCCTCATAACAACTAGGGCAATAGCTGCATTGAGTAATCAAATTCAACTTCAAAAGCCTTAAACAATGAGGTTGAATATGAAGCCCTGATCGCTGGCCTCAAAATGGCCCATGAAGTACGGGCTGACCACTTTGACATATACATCGACTCTCAACTAGTCATGAACCAAGTCCTAGGTGAATACACAGCTCGAGGTGAAAGAATGATGGCCTACTTGAGTAAGGTTCAAGACTTGCTAAGTCAGCTCAAAGGCTATACAATAAGGCAGATCCCCAGAGAATAGAATGCCACAGCAGATGTAGTTGCATATTTGGCAAGTAGCACCATTGTCGATAAGGAAAACCTGGTGCCAATACAGTTCCTAAAGGAATGAAGAATTCCATCGCTAAAGAAGTCAACATGTTGGATGACAGTCCAACATGGATGACACCTATTGCATCTTACCTCCAAACTAGATCCTTGCCTGAAAACAAGAATGAGGCAAAGAAAATGAGAAGAAAGGCTGCTACGTATCTAATCCTAGACGAAGTAATGTACAGACGGAGCTTCTTAATGCCACTCTTAAGGTGTGTCACCAAGACTAAAGTTAAGCGGTTGATGATAGAAGTGCGTGAAGGCTTCTACGACAACCATGTTGGGGGCAAGTACTATCTAAAAATATACTCTGATAGGGGTACTTTTGGCCAACAATGATAGAGGATTCTATGGACTGTGTCAAAAAATATGACAAGTGCTAGAGATTCTTGAAGATCCCTAAAGCTCCACCCAACAAGCTCACAATGATGCAGTCTCCTTGGCCCTTTGCAGTATGGGGGATAGACCAGATTGGTCAACTCCCAAAGGGAAAAGGAGGGGTGCAGTTCACCATAGTCGCTGTAGACTACTTCACCAAGTGGGCAGAAGCTAAACCCCTAACAACAATCACCTCCAAAAAAGTCCTTAACTTTGTTGTCAAGAACATCACATGTCGGTACGGACTTCCTCATAAGATTATGTCAGACAATGGAAAGCAGTTTGACAGTGACATGTTCACTGATTTCTGCAACAGACATGGCATCATCAAAAGCTTTTCTGTCGTGGCCCATCCTTAAGAAAATGGGCATGTAGAAGTTGTTAACAAGATCCTCAAAGGACACCTTGAAGAAGTGCCTTGAAGAGGTAAAAGGCAATTGGCCTGAATTGCTCCCAAATGTCCTATGGTCGCACAGGACTACCGAGAAGACGGCCACATGCAAACTCTATTCACTCTAGCTTATGGCTATGAGGCGATGTTGCTTGTACAGCTGGTGCCACCATCTCACAGGAGGACAACCTATGACCAGGATACAAACAACCTCCTACTTGTAAAAACCCTTGACAAGATAGAAGAAAGAAGAGATCAAGCCAACCTAAAGTTGCAGGCCTACAAGCAAAAGGTTGCAAGGCACTTAAACAAACAAGTAAAAGACAAGAAATTCTTCATAGGAGACCTAGTGCTCCGAAGAGTGTTCCTAAACACCAAAGATCCAGTAGCAGGAGTGTTCAAATCCAACTAGGAAGGCCCCTACCGAGTTACAGAGATAACAAGTAAGGGAGCCTACAAGTTGTGAAGGTACAACGAGAACATGGAGCTAGTTCTCCTACCAAGATATTAGAATGCGGAGCACCTCCGCAAGTACTATCAGTGACCACCTTACATAATGCTATTTTGCAGTAGTAGTTCTATCAACTCATCATTAGAGTAAGAGTAAAGAGCTAGTGCCCACGGTCTTTCGGCGTAGCCGCCCATCGTTCTTCAACGATGGCCTCTACTTGGCATGCCAAGCAGGGATAGCCATTTGACATTTAGAAGCAGACTTTTTATTATGTAAGCTTGTAGATTCAATTTATGTAAGTTGCATGGTAACAAAAACCAATTAATGAATAAAAAACAATGTTTATGTTCAAATATATTGTGTTTAAACCACTTGCTAACAAGATTAACTTCTTAAAGTTATTCTTTTTCAGTTCCACATGCATACAACATGTAGAACCCCACAAAAATTCCCAATAAGTTTGCGTGCTCACTTAGGGGCATCCACGCTATACAATGCATCGAACTAGCATAGAGAACTTATGTAGAGAAATTTTAACGCTTAGTATAAGCTACTGAACCTGCCTCTAAGTCAAGTGTAGGCATACTTCAGCCTGACACAAAAAAAAGTAAATCTGGATACTTACATGTCAAGGTAATAAGAAGATAGCCAAGATTAAAGACCGCCTGGTCGGTCACACATCCATAATAAAAAGCTTTAGGGCTAAATAGTAATGATGTTCAAAAATAGAGTGTCCATAGTATTGGAAATTATTTTACCAGGATCTTAGATCTACTCACAAGTATGTTGATTAACACCCTAAATATGAACTTTCTAAAACGATGAAATAAACACATATAAAGTTAAGGAACCTTACATTGGTTGCAGCGGAATATAATGACTCCTTCCGTTCAGATATCTAGCCCTTGATTCCTTTCTGTAGCAGAGCATTATCAATATCTGAACCTGGATCTCTTTCTCTGATTCTTCGATGCTGAAACTCCTTCTTGCTGAAAGTCTTTCTTCACGATCTTCCTCACTATGATTGAGGTATCACTTGATGTGTGTGGGCACTACTCTAATCACTAAGGATTTCGAAATTCAAAGGAAGAAGAAAGAAGAAGTGGCAGCTAAAGATAGGGAGAGAGAAGGTTCAGTTTTTCTGAATCAGAAGAAGTGTGGAAAATTTAGTGTAATTTTCCTGAAGCCTTCACTATCTATTTATAGCATTCCACTAGGGTTAGGTTTAAATTATTTGGCATTAAAATAATGAAAATATCAGTTTAAATTTCCTACAAAAGTGGCAGGCCCTATACTAGTGGATTTGGGCCTCACTTTTTGCAATTTTGCAGTTTTACCTTTTCTACACCTGATTTTCTCAAAAACGCCAATTTTCAAATTCAACCATTTAAATGCCAATTCTAACTATTTAATAACTATAAATAATTATTAAATAATATTGTCATTTATCATATTTATTAATTGAACCATACAAAGTATCATAATTAACAAATATGCCCCTATAAACTCTTTCTTTACGATTTCGCCCTTACTTAGTGAAAATTCACAAATAGACATAGTCTAATTTGAGAATTATAATTGATTAATCAAAACCAATTACATGAGTCTTACAAGCAATATTATCTCAACTAGTGGGGGGACCATGGGTCTATATAACCGAGCTTCCAATAAGTAGATCAAGAATTTAGCACTAAAATTCACTAACTTATTAATTCTTCGTTGAATCCACGCATAGAACTTAGAATTGCACTCTCAGTATATAGAATGCTCTATATGTTCCACCATATAGACACATCATTAGTTATCCATTGTTATAATCCTAATGTGATCAATGATCCTCTATATGAATGATCTACACTGTAAAGGGATTAGATTACCGTAACACCCTACAATGTATTTTATCCTTAAAACACTTGACCCCGTATAAATGATATTTCAGCTTATGTGAAATGAGTACTCCACCATTTATGTTCGTTTGGTCAAGCTCGAAGGAGATCATCCTTTGCTTACTATTCGCAAGATAGAAGCTATAGATTCCATGTTTATGATAGCGCTCCCACTCAATTGCACTACCGTGTTCCCAAAATGTACGTATCACCCTGACCTAAAAGTAGGCTTAACTAACAAATCAAAGAACACGAATAGCCTTTCAAGATTGAGCCTAATCATAACAGGATTAAGAACATTTGATCTAGGATCAACTAGGCGATATTGACTTGAATAGATATTACGGTAAGTTTAATAAATCTAAGTCAAAGTTCAATATCGGTCCCTTCCGATGCATACTCCATGCATCCAACCTGAGCTTTACTTTAACCAATGTTCTGGAAAGAACATAGTATTTCTCCAAATACAAGTAAACTCTTGTTGTAGATTATCATATCAGTAAAACCCTGTGTCTGATAAATCTAGGAAACTTTATTCACATAGTCATGTTTACTTTCCAATGTGTTGACGGCACAATAAACAGGATCAAGTATGTGAAAAGGGTTTCAGATGAATTTATACATTATGTACATACAATCATGAAATAAATCATGTGAACCATGCAATATTAAATGTTATTTCTGATCTATATTAATAAGTAAATCTGATTATATTGAAATGAGTTTTATTTAGGGCATAAAACCCAACAAACTCCCACTTGCACTAATATAAAACAAAAAGTGCGTTTCAAATAATCTCAACACCTTGATATACAAATCAAGTTTAGTAGTAGTAAACTCCTCGTAATAGGATCTGAAAGGTTGAATTAACCACAACCTTTTCTCCACTATTACTCTTCCTTAATCACAAAATCATTGATAATGTGAAATTCCTCTCTATATGTCTACTCTCTTGGGATACTGGATTCTATATCTTTGGCAACTACTTTTGGTTAATCAGGAAATTAACACTAGTAGTAGAAGGCAATTTGGAATGATGCCAAAGATGTATAGAACTTTCCTTAGACTGAATAAGTACCTTTCCTGCAGCTTTAACATTCAGTCCCTCTCTGGTAGACCTAGAGACTTCATATAGGTTTTTACACTTCTCCAAAATCACTATTCCACCCCCAGAGTAACCACCATCTTATCAGAAATATTTACTAGCACATAGGCAAATTTCGAAATCTGATGTGGTGTAGTCTAAGAGTTTTAAACACACTCTTATAGACTAACATATAGTTCCTCTTCTTAATCTTAGGATTTACTTGATTGTCTTCCAATGTTCTTCTCCTGGATTAATCTGATACCTACTCATTACTCCCACTCAACAGCAGGTGTCTGGTCTAAGGCATACAAAAGCATATCTAAGACCTCTCACTGTTGATATAAGAAGTTCTTTCATGGCTTTATCTTTTCTGGAATAGTTAAGACTTTTCCTT
This sequence comes from Cannabis sativa, assembly GCF_029168945.1. Lineage (NCBI taxonomy): Eukaryota > Viridiplantae > Streptophyta > Magnoliopsida > Rosales > Cannabaceae > Cannabis > Cannabis sativa. Next base: position 67,371,936 of record NC_083602.1, read on the forward strand.
AGATAAATAAAATCTATACCTAAGAAGTTGTGAATCTTCTATAGATTGCCATTAGAAAGAAAATGCTTCAGCATCTTACTAAAGTAAGTTGCTTGCATTAGAGTAAGTAATTACCAGGTATACCACAAGCCATAGGTTTAGATAAACTCAAACCTATAATACTAGGAACAGGAAGTTTTGTTAAGTCCATAGAATAGACTTATAAACGAAAATTTCCTTTTATGTCCTTGTAATAGAAAACTTTAGGTTACTCCATGTGAATGGATTAAACCACAGTTCTATTGGCTTTCTTCTTAGTTTCTTATCTTGACAATCCATTACTTGTTTAAACTCACGATGGATTTTAATCACTAGTGTCTCCCAAGTCATAAGAAGGTGAGTTCCTAGAAACTCTCCCACTACGACAAGGCACCGTGAATTATGTCTAAGAAAAACTAAATGGTATTGATCTCTTCGGTTGTGACAAGACAACAGAGATAGTGGGATCATCATATGTTATATAAGATGATAGAACACTTTTGGAATCAAGAATTAAATATCTCCTTTATTTGCTACTTGTTTTTCAGACTTAGTCATTTTCTTAGAAAAGTAGTATTTGTTTGAACAAACACTTTCTTATCTATTGACAATGGGATGGTCCACCCCTAATCACTTAGAATAGCTAACAAACCATGGTTAACTGTTCTAGCTTTTCTTAAGATTTTGATTAGGTCATCCATGAATCTAGTAATGATTTACATTAAGTATACAACCATTACATCATTCTGAAATTGTATTACCATAGAAGGAATTAGGCAACGACTAGTAACTAATCATCAATATGCAACTCGAAATTTCTGGGGAGGTAAGTTTGGATATAATTCAAAAATTAATTTAATGATCTTTGAACTGCATATCTACTAACTATTTCTCCACCCCTATCAGTTCGCAAGATCTTTAACCACTTACCTTAATGGTATTAACCATTGCTAGAAATTAATGAAATTTTTAAACATTTCAAATTTCTTTGCATAAGGTATAATCTAGAGTTATCGTTTTAAGAATACAACGAAAAACTCATATCCACCCCTGAATGTACATCCATCTGCGAATGAGATGAACTACTTTCAGTGGATATAGGCATATTAACTCTTTGCAGAGATTGATCTTGTCAAATCCACTATGAACAAGATACAAATGCCATAGATTAAAAAAAAATGTGGTAGTGTCTATGATGACATAGGTTTAGTTACATCAAAGAGTTCTTAGAATACTGCAAGTGGATCCTGGTCACAGAATACCTAACTCATATTCCATACAGTTTGAATCCATTAATAAAAGATGGATATTAAACACTTGAGAAAGTGTAACTGTATTGTATCTGGAATTAGAAATATAAGAAAATTTCTGTTTGGATTCTAAAATTAAAGTCAAAGACTTAAATTCAACCAAATATAATGAGTAATTCTTTCTTGGACCACAACTACTATTTAAACTCTAAGTCAGATTTGCCCATACAAGTAGGAGATTTCTAAGATTGAGGATTTATATCAATTGGGAATAGAATTTCGGGATTATAATCATATGCGTCATATAAAATGACATGAAATGATTTATAGACCATTCATCCAATGATATATTATTGAGCTAATTCGAAATGAATAAGCTAAGAGGAATTAGGATAATTTCGTTTATAAATAAGAATCCAACGATGTTCGATTAGCGAAAGACAAAGTAATCTTATTTATGTAATCTTCTTGTTTCATATTGTAAAAATACTAGTCTAAGGTGTCATCAATTGATGAACAGCTAGATGTTGCATATACAATATTTATCTTTCGAGATCTTACACTATTATGTATGTCTAATGGTGAAAATCCATTAGGGATTTATCTCATTAGAAAAATAAACATGTTAGACCAACAATGAAGATTCGAAATTAAACTACAACTTAATAACAGAAAATAACATGGTTCAATATAAATTCATACACAATTCAGAAATTATAAACATATAGCAAGTAGGAATGACTAGTGAAAATACTAAAACATACAATCCTAAATAATTTCCAAGGTTTTCAACAAACTGATACAGTGTCCCGGTAGGCGAGAGTCAAAGCATCATTTATTGAATAGAGTTGTCAGCTCATCTAAAATAGAAACCATTCTAGCAACTTTTTATTCGATCAAAATAAGAATCCAACGTTGTCCCGGTAGGTGAGAGTCAAGGTTATTCCCATTTTATGAGCTTCCACCATTGTTTCATGTTTTATGAGTTTATCTCTAAGTAGTCACCGTAGGGGAGAGTCTGAATAGAGACGAAAACTCACAAAACACTTATCAAATGAAATCTTACGGTGTTAAATGCGTTCAACGAATAACCATCCATAGGGGGACGAAGTCTAGCGTCTCGAGGTTATATTGAAAACATTTAACTTTTGTAAGACCAACAATGGAGATCGAATATCTTAATAATAATCAAACTCATTATTTAAAGTGAGTTGTATTTTCTTTGATTCTCTTTATTTAATTTATTTATTTTAAATATATATTTATTTAAAATTTCCAATTTAGAATGAAAAATTCTAAATATAAATTTTAATTTAATATTTATAAATTTTACTTAGATGGATATGAAAATAACATGAATTATTTCCATCTTAGTAATAATTTCCAATAAATATTTAGAAAAATATCCAATTTAAGTTGTTACAAATTTAATATAAATGAATTTACAACTCAAATTTAATTTTCTATAAATATATATTGCATTTCGAAAAATTAAAGTATTTAAGAATACAATTTTCGAAAATGCATGTTAAAATAAAAAATTAATCCTGGAAAAATTATTCTAATTTAATGTTGGCCCAAAATTAATTAATAAAATTAATTTACAACAAAAAATATAATTTTCCTATTTAATTAAATATATAAGAAAAATTTCAAATATTTAAGTATGATGATGAAAATCAACTTAAATATTAATTTTCTATTTAATTAAATACACTAGAAAAATACTTCAAGCAAAAATATCATCTATCTAGATTTTCCTTTGACTAATTAATTCAATTTCTAATCATATACTTTAATTCAATTTATTTTAAATTAATCAATAAATGAAAAAATCATTGATTTAAGTTGATCCAAGAATTAATTAAAATAAATAAATAATTTACAACTTAATCTATTTTTCAAGATAAAATTCGAAATTCTAGCATTTAAGAAATGCAATTTCGAAAATTGATTAATAAAATAAAGAAAAAATATATTTTGAAAATTATTTAAATTTAGTTGAAAAAAAATAAATTTCAACTAAAAATAATTTTCTATTTAATTAAATGTCATGAAAAAGAAATATTTAAGTATGATGATAAAAATCAACTTAGATATTTAATTTTCAAATTAATTAAATGTATTAAATTCAAGAAATAAATAATTAAGTGTAGAGAAGGCTTAATTATTAATCTCTAGTTTAATACTAGGAAAAAATATACTTAAAATAAATTGGACCAAAATTAATTATATAAATAATTAATTTCACAATTTATAGTATTTTCCTATTTAATATTAGAAATAATAAGTAGTCTAGAAATAACTATCTAGAAAATATCTTATTTTACTAAGTATCTTTTCCACAAAATTTGAAAAAATATCTAATTTAAGTTGTATTAGAAAAAAAAAATCTAGAACTTAAATATTTTTCAAATTTAAATTTAATTAAATATCAAAAATTAAGTTGTAACCACTTAATTTGAAAATATTCCATTTTAAGTTAATATTCGAAAAGATATTAACTTAAAAAATATCTAAAGAATCTTAATAACCAATGCCTAAAATTCCTCAACTTAATTTTGAAATTTGAAATTCAAAAGATATTCAGATTTAAGTTGGTTAGTTGTAGATAACTAAATATCAACTTAAATAGGAATATTTAATGAAAAATTTAAATTAAGCTCCAGAAAGAATCTAGATGGTTATAATTCTATATTTAATTAAATACAAGAAAATACATATAGTTTAGCTTAGAATAAAAAATTCTTTAAACTATATTTTTCTTAAATTAATTTCAAAATAAATGAAATTAATTATGTTGCTAATCAATTTTATTAGGTTAAACTAGTGTAATTAACCTAGCACAGTTGTTCAAATCAGGCAAATGGGCCTTCACAATTGGGGTAGTTTGTGTGAGGGGTCTTTGGGTTCAGTATGTCGTACCCACTTCTATGGCTCCCAACTCTCACACAAGGCCCAAAAGAGAGGAATTTAACCTTAATAAGAACAACTGTTATTAATTGAATAGGCCCAAAAACTAAATGGGCCTAAATAAATTCTATCAAGAACTATGATAATTTATTTTAGCAACAACAACCTATATGTATCTATAATCAAATTAAACACATAGGCTCACACAGGCACACTTTGGATGGGTCCTATCATGTTGCTAGGTCATACACAGATGAAAGAAGATTGTAAATATACCTGTTACAAATTATTATCTTGACCAAGGGAGCCATCAGATCATTAGATCTGGCAAAAAGTAACCATGGCTATTTGCAATCAAGTAATAATAGGTTTTAAAAACTTACAAACAAGCTAAAACACATACTCCTGCAACAAGGTTAGCTGGATAGTTGGATGTAGGATTTATTTAATTTTAAATTAAATAATTAATTAAATAAATAAAAATAAAAAATTTCGAAAATTTTTAAAAAAATTGAAAAAATTCGAAATTTTAAATAAAAATTTAAAATTAAACCTACAATTTTTGAAAAATTAGGTTTCAACCAACCTAAATATCATTTCAAAAATTTGCTAACTACTTTTAAATTTTAAATGTTATTTTATAAATAAAAATTAAATAAAAAATTAGAAAAGATAAATAAATATCTTTTTCAAATTTTAAATGTAATTTAAATAAATAAAATAACAAAATTTAAAAAATTAGCAAAATATCTTATATCATTTAAAAATTACATGATTATAAATATCTTATTTTTAAATTTAAAATAAGATAAGATATAATCAAATTTTAAAATAAGATAGATTTTTAAGCAAGAAGATAGATACTAATTCTATTCAAATTCAAATTACACTAATATCTTGAATTAAATTTAAAAAATATTAAATTAATTCAAAAAGATAATTAGAATTGAATTAGGAATAGTAATAGTATAAATACAAAACTATACCAAAAATCGAAAGTTAATTCCATGAAAAAGCATGAAAAATTGAAGAAAAACAAAAAAATTGTGAACTGTACGGCAGATTTGCGATCGCAGGAAAATTTCAGCACAGTCCCGATTTTTTCAAATCTTCAAAAATTCATAACTAATTCAAATAAAATCGAAATTGGGTTCTGTAAAAGGCTAACTTGCTTAATTTTTTCCATACTATCCAATAAAAATAATTCCAGAAACAAAATCGCAATTATTTTTCACGAAAATTTACAAACATCAATCAATCATCAAATAACACTCAATACAACATGATACCATCCAAAAATCATACAAACAATCGTTTTAAAGTCCAAATTTCTTGCAAGTAAATCAATTACCATGGCTCTGAGGCCAGTTATTGGAAATTATTTTACCAGGATCTTAGATCTACTCACAAGTATGTTGATTAACACCCTAAATATGAACTTTCTAAAACGATGAAATAAACACATATAAAGTTAAGGAACCTTACATTGGTTGCAGCGGAATATAATGACTCCTTCCGTTCAGATATCTAGCCCTTGATTCCTTTCTGTAGCAGAGCATTATCAATATCTGAACCTGGATCTCTTTCTCTGATTCTTCGATGCTGAAACTCCTTCTTGCTGAAAGTCTTTCTTCACGATCTTCCTCACTATGATTGAGGTATCACTTGATGTGTGTGGGCACTACTCTAATCACTAAGGATTTCGAAATTCAAAGGAAGAAGAAAGAAGAAGTGGCAGCTAAAGATAGGGAGAGAGAAGGTTCAGTTTTTCTGAATCAGAAGAAGTGTGGAAAATTTAGTGTAATTTTCCTGAAGCCTTCACTATCTATTTATAGCATTCCACTAGGGTTAGGTTTGAATTATTTGGCATTAAAATAATGAAAATATCAGTTTAAATTTCCTACAAAAGTGGCAGGCCCTATACTAGTGGATTTGGGCCTCACTTTTTGCAATTTTGCAGTTTTACCTTTTCTACACCTGATTTTCTCAAAAACGCCAATTTTCAAATTCAACCATTTAAATGCCAATTCTAACTATTTAATAACTATAAATAATTATTAAATAATATTGTCATTTATCATATTTATTAATTGAACCATACAAAGTATCATAATTAACAAATATGCCCCTATAAACTCTTTCTTTACGATTTCGCCCTTACTTAGTGAAAATTCACAAATAGACATAGTCTAATTTGAGAATTATAATTGATTAATCAAAACCAATTACATGAGTCTTACAAGCTATATTATCTCAACTAGTGGGGGGACCATGGGTCTATATAACCGAGCTTCCAATAAGTAGATCAAGAATTTAGCACTAAAATTCACTAACTTATTAATTCTTCGTTGAATCCACGCATAGAACTTAGAATTGCACTCTCAGTATATAGAATGCTCTATATGTTCCACCATATAGACACATCATTAGTTATCCATTGTTATAATCCTAATGTGATCAATGATCCTCTATATGAATGATCTACACTGTAAAGGGATTAGATTACCGTAACACCCTACAATGTATTTTATCCTTAAAACACTTGACCCCGTATAAATGATATTTCAGCTTATGTGAAATGAGTACTCCACCATTTATGTTCGTTTGGTCAAGCTCGAAGGAGATCATCCTTTGCTTACTATTCGCCAGATAGAAGCTATAGATTCCATGTTTATGATAGCGCTCCCACTCAATTGCACTACCGTGTTCCCAAAATGTACGTATCACCCTGACCTAAAAGTAGGCTTAACTAACAAATCAAATAACACGAATAGCCTTTCAAGATTGAGCCTAATCATATCAGGATTAAGAACATTTGATCTAGGATCAACTAGGCGATATTGACTTGAATAGATATTACGGTAAGTTTAATAAATCTAAGTCAAAGTTCAATATCGGTCCCTTCCGATGCATACTCCATGCATCCAACCTGAGCTTTACTTTAACCAATGTTCTGGAAAGAACATAGTATTTCTCCAAATACAAGTAAACTATTGTTGTAGATTATCATATCAGTAAAACCCTGTGTCTGATAAATCTAGGAAACTTTATTCACATAGTCATGTTTACTTTCCAATGTGTTGACGGCACAATAAACAGGATCAAGTATGTGAAAAAGGTTTCAGATGAATTTATACATTGTGTACATACAATCATAAAATAAATCATGTGAACCATGCAACATTAAATGTTATTTCTGATCTATATTAATAAGTAAATCTGATTATATTGAAATGAGTTTTATTTAGGGCATAAAACCCAACACATAGGCCAAAAGTACCAACATGAAAGCCCTAAGGCTGAAAATAAGTTATGTTCAAAAGTAAAAGGCCGACAGGCCATACAGAACATACAATCAGAATGTTGATGCAAACAAAACCATAAAGCTAAAATACTAATAAAGTGAAGCTACATGTGTGCAGGTGCAAGTGAAGCTTGGTTGGAAGCCACAGAGTCTAGATCTCCAAAGTGTGGGTTGACCATAGCCTCTATAGGTTGGTCGACCACTTGGTCAAAATCATGGTGGCCACCTCCTCAGTAGGGGGGACGGTCATGGCCTCATCGAATAGCCTCGATGACGATCCTTCTGACTGGACGGTGGTCTAGTCTACCTCTATCCTGCTCTCATACAACGCTTTCCCCTGGGCCAGTGTGCTCTCAAGGAAAGAAGCATCCCCCATGTAAGAAAGATCAACTTTGGGGTTGTTCAGCTTGAACTCATTGATGATCTCCAAAGACAAGCCAACATACTCGTCTTTTATGGCATGTTGGCCATCAAGGGCAAGCTTTAGCTTGTCGTCACTCCTCCTAAGTTCTGTCCCTAGCCTAGAGACGTCAACAACAAGCGAGGTATTCTTTTGATTCCTGGTGTCGGGCATGATCTCCAAACCATAAATCATGTCCTAATTCTATTGGACAAGAGCCTCCTAGTTGGTCACAACCTCACCCCTAGTCAGGAGCTTAGCTTCCAGGGTCTTTAGCTGCTTTCGGAGAGCACTAGAGGACCCTCTGAAGTTGCGATGAAAAAAGCTAAGCTTTATAAAGGCTTGAACAAAAAAAAAGGTCAAGATTAGCGCTAGAAGATAACATTGGTCAACCAGCCCCTCTATGGTGCTACCAAGGCTGGCCAGCTTCTCAAAGACACTGCAATGACCGGCCAGCTTCATACAACAACCCCATATGGTCGGCCAGCTCGCAATAATACTAAAATGTAAGCAAAGTTAGATGTGCAACTTAGCGAGGCTAGCTCTTGAAGACCGATAGAAGATAGCCTCTCTGGCTCGCCATCACTGAGCTCCCGACACTCATCATCCACAGTGGGTAAGGCTCTATCCATATGCCTACGAGAAAAAAATAAGATTTACATATTTTGTTGCACACACGGCTATTTTTCTTATACGCACTGTAAACTTTATTTTCGACACTATAAACTATTCAAAAAAATTTTAAAATTTAAAAAGGGTAAATATTATTTTGGATCCTGTGTTTTTACAAAAGTTACTAATTGGATCTTTTGTTTTGTTAAATGACAAAACTGACACTATATTTTCCAAAATGGTAAAAATAGACCGTGAGCTCAATTTTTAATAATTTTATTTTTTTTAATACAGTCAACTTTAAGATAATTTTTAACACGAACAAATACAGAAAATGTAACCAGTTTTGTCATAACATCTCTAGATCAGATTATTATTAAGTTTTATTTTGATAAAAAATCAGTTCAATGTCTTATTTGTACAATTTTGGAAAATACAGGGTTCATTTTGTCATTTAACAAAATAGATGATCTAATTGGTAATTTTTGCAATATATAAGGTCCAAAATGGTATTTATCTATTTAAAAATAGTGTTAAATAGTTACAATGTATTCAATCATGAAAGAAAATTAGACAATAAATTTTGTTTGGATGTAAAATTGATATGTAAATGAGAAATTTTTTATATCATATATTCTAATATAACATCAAAAATAATAATAACAAAAAAACAAATAAACAAAAATATAAGGTGGTCCACCAACAATCCTCTTTCGTTGGACTACTAAATTATTTTCTTATTTTATAAAATGATGAATAATTCAATTATTTCTTTTTTTTTTTCTTTTGAAATGTATTCAATTATTTCATTAATCATACAGTTTCGAAATTATTCTACCTAACAATGATAAAGTAAATTAGGAGTGTTTATTGATATTTTTAAACCTATTCAGATCTAATCCAATCATATATTGGATGTTAGATTTTACTATCCGATCGGATCCAATTAATTCCAGTCATCATCCAACATCTACTGGAGGTTGGATTGGATCAGTTTTATCCATTGGATGTTAGGTTTATTCAATATTTTAGACCTCATATTTTTTAGATCGTATCAAATCCATCCAATATTTTAAGTCCAGTATATCTTGAATTGAATTGGATCTATCCAATCTAAGAAAAAAAAAGTAAAATTTTAATGTTAATTTTCGTATATACATTTAGATTTGACGTATAATAATATAAAATTTAATTACTCATCCAAACTAAATGAGAATACTAATTAGTTCGATTGAAGGTTGGATGTAGTGGATTTTTAGACACCCTATCTACTATCCGATCCGATCCGATTCAATTAAATATTATAATTAAATCGATTCTCGTTAAATTGTATCAATGCACATCGCTAAAAAAAATATACATATATTTTCATTTTTTATAACAATGAAAAAATCTTAAGAAGATTGGGAGAGCATTATTTGGTCCTGTATTTATTATATTTCAACAATTCACATTTGTCCATTACAATCTTTTACTTGACATTTTCTATTTTATTTTATTTTTGTAGAAAGGCAGAGATATTATTGGACTGTTTTAATAATTAATAAATGAAGATTGAAATAATAATTAAACCAATCCGGACACCTAACAGCATAATAATTAAAGTGACTGTTTCGGGTTTCGACTTTCCATTACATCCATTCCTCGTATCGTATTTATATAATATTCTCTCTTGCTCTTTCGCTCATTAAAGTTTCTATCTAATTAACCAGACGAGACGACATGTCGTCCAGCATCACCAGCTCCGATGAAACATCGGCCAACATGTCCACCAGAAGCCTCAGCCAGATTTCCGAAGTTGAGGCCATAAAACTGGGACTCGATCTCGTACCGGCCGCCAGGCGAAACATCGGCTTCTTAAAAGCCGTGGCTGCGTCTCAATGGCTTCACCAAAAACCCACTCTTATCGAAGCCATAAGGAGGTCAAAACTCAGTTAACCAACTTTGAGTGTGCTCAAGACTTGATCATCAAAACGCTCCTAGATTTTATTTATATTGAGTGTTCTTGGGGTTTTCAGGTACAATGAGCTTTGGATGCCATTAATTTCCGATCTGACGGTGGGGTCAACTCCTCCATTGATTCTTCCTCCTATTGATATTGAATGGGTTTGGTTTTGTCATACATTGAATCCTGTAAGTAAAGACTCTGTGCATTTTCTCAACAGTCTTTTGGTTACTAAAAATATTATATGAATAGGGTCCTTTATTTACTGTTTTCTTTTTATGGTTTATAGTCAAAGATCAAAGCTTTCCATGTTATATTTCATCCAAAAAAAAAACTATCGAACCAATAAGTTTGACAAAGAGACTTTTTTTTCTTCTTTTTTATTGGAAAAAGGTTTCTTATAGGGAATACTGTGAATCAAAGTTGTCGAAATTTATAGGAAAGGCAGCTATTTTTGATGAAGAGAATGAAGAATACGCTTTGATGAGATGTAAAGAGATATGGTTGAGAAGGTACCCGGATGAGCCATTTGAGAATGAAGTTGATTCGGATTTGACCAACCCTGTTGTAGCTGATGAAGAGTTTTTGATGGAAGTGACCAAGCACAGATTTTTGTACTCAAAGTTCTCGGAGCCGTACAGGTCTGAAACTCTGTATCTGATAGCAGCAAGGCAACGTTATAAGGGATTTCTTTATATGCTGCAGAAGTCAATTCAAGTGCGCTCTCGTTTGGTGCCTGCTTCTGATATTCTTCTAATGTGGCTTATTCATCAAGTCTGTTCTCTCTCTCTCTCTCTCTCTCTCTCTCTCTCTCTCTCTCTCTCTCTCTCTCTATTCAAAATAAGAATTTGAGATTTTTTAGTTCTTAACTTAGAATTCAGGAGTTGGAGTTTGATATATATTTGGCCAAACAGTCTACTGTGCATCTTTTCATGTACATATTTTGTGGTGAACAGTTGTGTAATTACTTCTTATTAAACTAAATTGTTATTTGCTTTATTTATGAAACAGAGTTACCCAACTTTATATGCCGAAGATTTGAGGGAGATTGATAGTGTTGTGAAGAAGGTGGTATCTGTATGGGAAACTGTTAATAAAAATGAAGTGGAAGAGACCAAGAATCTTTGGGAGACAACATTGGACCAACCATATGAGAAAGCTGGTGGAGAAATTGACTTTAATTTGGATGGAGTTATTCCAGTCCAGCCTCCAGTTTACTGGGAAGTCTCAGAGACAGATGTCAATACCAAATATAAGCCCATGCAACCTAGATTCTTACTTGAGGTTAGTTTAGCTCTTTCTCTCTCATGTAAAATTCCAAATATAAGTCAATGCTACATATGATTTTTTTTTAGTTGCACACTTCTCTGTTAATGACCATTTCTCAATGGAGAAAACACTCCCAATTATCAAGAAATGCACATTGAGATTATTATATTTAAAATGTCTACAGGTAATAGTAACAGGTCTATGTGAAATTGTAACAACATTATTATTAACGAGTTTAAAGAGAGCTACACTCAATCCCATCACCATTCAAGAGAGTTAAACTGAGATTTTCTGGTTTTGCAATGTAGGTCTGTGTGTTTGTGAGGCTGAAGGTTGACATGAAGACAATGCATGAGGACAGAAAACGTGACACCCTTCGTCTTCGAATGTTAAGGTGTCACAGAGAGCTGAAGCTTGATAAAACAATTTCCAACTTCTCTAATGAATCATGGATAAAAGCGTGGCATCTGTATTGTGAATTTGGAACAAAGGGAGTCATAGTTGAGCATTGCAGGCAAGGAGGCTATTGCTGCAAAGCAAGTACCGTTGAAGAAGCTGTGACATTCCATTGGAATGACTTGTTAAGAGCACCCTCTCTGACTTTGCAAAGACAAATTGATAAAGAATTGAAAATCATTTCTTCAATAACTCCCCCAGTTCAAGCACCATACTTGTTAAAATGTGTCCCAGACCGTGTGACAGATGATTCTGGTGCCATGATTTCAGATGTGATTCTGAAGATGAATCATTATCATCCACAAGAAGGCCGGTGGCTCTCTCGCACAGTTCTTGATCATGCTGGGAGAGAGTGCTTTGTTATAAGAATGAGGTTATCTTCCCATCTTGTATGTTATTACTCCTTTTTCTAAAGCTCAAGATTTTTTCTACTGGCCTAATCAATTCTGAATCAAATGCAGGGTAGGAGGAGGATTTTGGAGAAGAGGGGGTGAAGTTCCTTCAGCAGTGAAATGGGAGGATAGGATTACAGAGATCCGAGAAGGTTCTTGGTCTTATGTTGCTGGTTCCGTCGGTAGAGCACCAGGTCTGTTGTATATTTCATGCTAGAATTTTTTTCAACGAATTTTAAATGAATTATATAGTAATCGGTTTTTCCAAATACTTGTAAAGGGCTCTATCATTTCAAGATCAGGGAAACATCTAAATTTGGTCAAATAGTTGACAGTATTATATTGTTCATAACAATGATCTTCACTACCTTGTTTTTGAAACAAATTTTAAAGTTTGCCGCTTGTTCTAGTACAGAGAGGGTGGTAGGAACAGCAACACCAAAAGAAGCTTCTGGACAATGGAAGGCTGCATGGCAGTTTTCAACAGGAGATGAATTGATGCTTCGGTGGGATTCGTCAACATCGATATCAAGGCTGAGTTTTTGTTTGACAAACAAGTCGGAATCAATGGTAGGATTTTGATAATCACAATGTGTAGACATAATAGTAGTTTATTTAGTAACCAATCTTAAACTTCAGGTGAAGCTGTTGAAAGGGAGAAAAATGCAATATCAAAAGAAGAAAGTCAAGTCGCGTGGCAATGACAGCAGAGCATCTCGAAATGAACTAGAAGAGGAAGAGGTAGATGAGGAAGAAGAGGGTTTTCTAACCCTAGTTAGGTTCACAGAAGACAACCCAAATGGAAGAGCAACAGCTCTTTTGAATTGGAAGCTATTAGTAATAGAATTTCTTCCAGAAGAAGATGCCATTTTTATTCTTCTTCTATGCATTTCGATACTAAGAAGTGTAACCGATATGAGAAAGGAAGACTTGGGGTCTTTGTTAACTAGAAGAAGAGTGAAGGAAGCAAAACTAGGTAGTAGGGACTGGGGTTCTGTGGTACTACACCCTTTCACTAGTTCCTCAACTCCTCCTTCGCCTTACCTTCAACCTTGGTACGAGAATGCTAAAGCAGTTATGGTATCAGATAGTTCAGATCACAACAAGGGGCCGCCGGCTTTCACTCACATGCCAGAGGAAGGGAGCGATCAGCTGTACAAAAGTGGAATAATTACATGAGTTTTATGAGATACGTTGTACATATTCTCTATGTACTGGTTATTTGATTAAAATAAAAATGCCTTCATTAGTTGCATTAATCCAGTTTCCAGCATCCACTTTTGTAATGTAAATTAGTGGTTTAATTATTCCCTTGTGTTTATTCTTCTTTCAGACTGGATATACTTGACAATTTGTGCTTAAAGAAATTGAGTTAAATGCTTGTGGGACATTGATAGCGGAGATCCTTTTGCACAAAAGTTTAAAGGAATCTACGTACATGTAGTGGAAGCTATCTAAATATCTATTGACAACACCAATTGACGTAGTATATATGCATACATACATCAGCCGAAATAATTAAACAGTAATATAAGTTAAGGAAACCTGTTTCTTAATTTACAGGTGTGACTAATTCCAGAGAACTATACTCATTATGGTTCTCATTTTTCAAAGGGTCTGTGCAATTAGATTCTGATTCTAGAAAGGGTGAGCAGCAGAGATCCTTTGTGTCATCACACTTGAAAAAACCATCATATAGCAAAGAATATTTTAAACCCTCTCCTCAAAAGAAAGCATCAAATTTTAACTTTGCTCTTAGAAAAAGCACAACACAAGGTAAATTCTGAACTCAAAAGACAAAAGACATTTCTTTGTGAACAAACAATTCCACCACCTTTCCCATTACCTTTTCCCATACACATGATATAAGTAAACAATTCTCTTTTCTCATCCCCTCATCCAGTCCAATTCCATACATGGCGTTAACCAATTTTCTTGTCATTCTCATCATTCTACTACCAACCACACTTTCTTCTTCTTCTTCTTCCCCTGACTCAATCGAAACCCTGCTTCTGAAAGTTTGTGACAATGTCTACGAAAAGGACTCATGCATCACCAAAGTCCAAACTGAGCTCAGCCAACAATCTCCTGATCGCAGCAGGCATTCAGTCATAAACGCCGCGCTTAAACACTCTCTAAACGAAGCACGAGCTGCAATCGAAATGATCACAAGGTTCAACACTTTGTCCACAAATTACAGAGAACAAGTTGCCATAGGAGATTGTCAGGAGCTTCTTGACTTCTCAGTGTCCGAGCTGGCTTCATCCTTAGGAGAAATGAAGATAATCCGGTCTAATCCAAACGACATAGCTCATCATGAAGGTAATCTCAAGGCTTGGCTAAGTGCTGCTCTGAGTAACCAAGACACTTGTCTTGAAGGCTTCGAAGGCACTGATAGACGCGTTGAGAGGTTCATTAGAGGAAGCTTGAGACAAGTCACTCACCTTATCGGAAATGTTTTGGCTTTGTACACAGAGCTTCATAGCTTGCCTTTTAAGCCTCCAAGAGATCAGAATTATATCATACCTACCAATCAGACCTCAGGGTTGCCGTCTTGGATCACAGATGGTGATGAGGAGCTGATCAAATCCCACCCTACACGTACGCATGTCAATGCTGTCGTGGCAGCAGATGGGAGTGGAAACTACAGAACCATTACAGAAGCTGTTAATGCAGCACCAAATTATAGTAACAGAAGGTATATTATATACATAAAGAAGGGAATTTATAGAGAGAATATTGATATGAAGAAGAAGAAGACTAATATCATATTTGTTGGAGATGGTATTGGAAAAACTGTGGTGACTGGTGATCGAAACTTCATGCAAGGATGGACTACTTTCAGAACTGCTACCGTTGGTAAATATTTTCAGTTGAATACCTATCTATTAATCCAATTTTCTGCCCACCTTTTCTTTTCATAACCTCTATAATTCGAATCTACATAGAAATGTTAACTTCATTATTTACGTAGTACATTACATACATATTTTAAAAAATATCATTCTAATTGAAAAGGTGGAATACAAATAATATGAGCTACCGAACATATTTAGAGTAAGACTAAAGAATTGTATAAGTATACCAAACAAAATTATGCTATACCTATTATATTTATTGCTTTTTAACAGTTAGAGATTCGAGAATGAATATTCTGTTCCATTTTTTATTTATTCAAAGTCAATTTATTTTTCCATTTGTCAACAGAATATGTGTGATTTCTAGTACATGCTCTAATTTTTCGATGTTTTTTTATTTTCTATATTTGTTTGTTATTTTGAACGTAGCTGTATCCGGGAAGGGATTTATAGCAAGAGACATGACATTTCGCAACACAGCACCACCAGAGAATCATCAAGCTGTGGCTCTTAGAGTTGACTCAGACCAATCTGCCTTCTTTAGGTGCAGCATAGAAGGACATCAAGATACCCTCTACGCTCACTCTCTCCGTCAGTTTTACCGGGAATGTGACATTTATGGCACAATAGACTTCATCTTTGGCAATGGTGCAGCCGTATTGCAAAACTGCAAGATCTACACAAGGGTACCTCTGCCACTACAAAAGGTGACAATATCAGCTCAGGGTAGGAAAAATCCACACCAGAGCACTGGATTTTCAATCCAAGATAGCTACATCTTAGCCACACAACCAACTTATTTGGGAAGACCATGGAAACAATTTTCGAGGACTGTATTTATGAACACTTACATGAGTGGTTTGGTTCAGCCTAGAGGGTGGCTTGAGTGGTATGGTGATTTTGCTTTAAGCACATTATGGTATGGTGAGTATAGGAATTATGGACCGGGTGCAGCCTTATCTGGCCGGGTCAAATGGCCCGGTTATCACATCATTAAGGATGCTGGCACCGCATATTTCTTCACCGTTGGCCGGTTTATTGATGGAATGACATGGCTGCCGAGGACAGGTGTCAAATTTACGGCGGGTTTGCGTAATTAAATTAGTTAATTATTTAGTCTTCCGAATGTTTTCTTAACAATTATTTGTTGTTTGATTTATTTGTATATTGTTAGTTGTAAGTCAATAATCGCATATAATAAATTTTTATGAAAGTCAATGCTAATTGTGAGTAATCCCTAATTAATCTATCTATTTATCTATACATCTATTTATATTAAAGGCTCGTTTAGTACGCCGTATTGTAATGTATTGTATTGTTGGATTGTGTTGTGTTGTATTGTATTGTATTAGTATTATTTAATACAATACAATGTTTGGTATTAACTTGTATTAATTGATAGTGTAAAGTTATAATATATTTTTAATACACTCGATCCCAACACTAACTACGAGTCTGGGTCTCGGGTCCGGGTCAGAGTCCGGTTTCGGGTTCAGGTCCGGGCCCGTGCCCGAGTCGGGGGTCTGGGTTCGGGTCCGGGTCCGAGTGTGGGTTCGAATCCGAGTTCGGGGTCCGGGGTCGGGGTCCGAGTTCGGGTCGGGGTCCGAGTCCGGGGTTCGGGGTCCGGGGTCGAGTCTGGGACCAGGGCCGGGTCCGAGTCCGGGGTTCGGGGCCGAGTCTGGGCCCGGGGCTGGGTCCGAGTCTGGGGTCCGGGGTTCCGGTTCCGGGTTCGGGTGGTGTTGACCCCAAATTTTTTGTAAATATTATAATACAAGCTAATACGAACCATTTATTATGTATTAAATAATACAACATACATTGTATTAAAAAATTTTATCGTAATAATTAATACAATACATTGCTTAATCGAAACATAGTGTTATTTATTATTTAATACAATACGACCCTTATACGGCGTACCAAACGAGCCCTAAATGGGTGTTTCGGCACATAAAAGAAATTTTATAGATTTTTTTACATGATAGTTTATGATTATATTATAGTTAGTTAGGACTATTTGTAAATTTTTTAAAGTTTCTAATTAATTTACAATATCAAAAATAAGATTTGCATATTTTGTTGTACGCACGCTTTTTTAGACGAATAGTAAGTAACTATTTTAACATTTACAAGTGGTTTTAAATAGTTACAACATACTCAACCATGAAAAAATTAGACAAAAAAAAAAAAATTCTTAATGCTAAAATAGATAAGGGTCCACCAGAATAATGTATAGGTAAATATACACGTGCTTTTTTATATTGTTGACCCTCGAAAAGTGATCAACCGACAGCGAGGTCGTGCAGATCTGATGCTTGCTACATGTGTGCACAAATAAGAATGAAAAGCAATAAATAATAGGATTTTTTTATAGAGCTTCGACTCCCTTGTGATAGCGGGTAATGACCTACTCTCCTTTTAATTATATTATAGCGAGAGAATTACTATCTAGATTGCTATATAGGTGGAATCTGCTATAGTACCCTTAGGATTACAATGTATGAATCAATGCTTGACAAAACTCAAGTGTTGGATAGCCTAGGGTAGGCGTGTGAGAGAGAGAGTTTATCAGACACTTAGAGTTTGAGATCAGGTTTCTAGCTTAGAGGCAACTTAGGTTTTTAGTCAAAGGTTAAGGCCTTTATAGAGGAAGCCTTAAACCCTAGGTTTACAATTCAAATCCCTTAGCAATCGTATAGTTAGTTAGATATTAACAAAAGACCAAAGTGCCCTTGATTCTAGATATTATTCAGCCATTCTGTTGGACTTTTGGGGCCCAATTCCCAGCCCATTATCATTGGCCACGTGTAGGAGTAGCCATTCTATTTGCGTGAGTTCCTTTCTTATGAACTTGGAGAGAGGGTTGGCGATCTTCGTCTGATGCTCCACATATCCCAGGCTACGCCCCCAGACTTTCCTCAATTTCCTCAGGTTGCCTCTCCTTAGAGTTCTGGGAATATCTCTGGGTTGTCTCTTGTCCCTTGGTCTGCGAGTTGCGAGGTTTGCCTTGTGAATCTCTGCTTCCAAGATCAGGTTGATTTTGAGGACTATTCTCCTGCGCTGCCCTGGCTGCAGCTATTTCACGCTCTAACTCGAAATTACGCCAGTTCACTTCCTCCAATCGACGCCTAAGATGGCAATTTTCTAATTCAACGATTGGTATGTACCTGGTTGGGTCGTAGGCGCCATCCTCGTCAACCTGGTTAGGAAATGACTAGCTGTTGTTTATCCTCGGTCCTTCAAGCTAAGACCCCAATACTGGGTTTTCCCAGAGCTAGCAGCCTATTCATGTGATGAATCGATAGATCCCTGAGGACTCAATGGCTCTTTTCCAGGGCGATGATTGAGTACTTCATGAGGATTATTTTCTTCGACGTCATCCATAACTTTTCTGTCAGGAGGTTTTTTCTGAGCTTTTTCATAGAGGCTCTACTGTTAACGCAAATTTCGTTAACCAAATTTGAGCCTCACAATAACAATTTCACACAGAAAAAATAAAAGCTATCAAAGTAAAACTATGAACACAGGGTTTTTTTTACGTGGTTTTTGTTGGAAATTATTTTACCAGGATCTTAGATCTACTCACAAGTATGTTTATTAACACCCTAAATATGAACTTTCTAAAACGATGAAATTAAACACATATAAAGTTAAAAAAACCTTACATTGGGTGCAGCGGAATTAAATGACTCCTTCCGTTCAGATTCCAACCCTTGTATCCTTTCTGTAGCAGAGTATTATCAAGATCTGAACCTGGATCTCTTTCTCTGAATCCTTGATGCCGAAACTCCTTTGCTGATGATCTTTCTTCACGATCTTCCTCACTATGATTGAGGTATTACTTGTTGTGTGTGGGCACTACTCTCACAGTAAGGATTTCGAAATTCAAGAGGGAAGAAAGAGAGAGGGAGTAGTCGGCCAGATAGGGAGAGAGAAGGCTCAGGTTTTTCTCTGAAGGAAAAATAGAAAATTTAAGTGTAATTTTCCTGAAGCCTTCACTATCTATTTATAGCATTCCACTAGGGTTAGGTTTGAATTATTTGGCATTAAAATAATGAAAATATCAGTTTAAATTTCCTACAAAAGTGGCCGGCCCTATACAAGTGGATTTGGGCCTCACTTTTTGCAATTTTGCAGTTTTATCTTTTCTGCATCTGATTTTCTCAAAAACGCCAATTTTCTAATTCAACCATTTAAATGCCAATTCTAACTATTTAATAACTATAAATAATTATTAAATAATATTGTCATTTATCATATTTATTAATTGAACCATACAAAGTATCATAATTAACAAATATGCCCCTAAAACTCTTTCTTTACAATTTCGCCCTTACTTAGTGAAAAATTCACAAATAGACGTAGTTTAATTTGAGAATTATAATTGATTAATCAAAACCAATTATATGAGTCTTACAAGCAATATTATCTCAACTAGTGCGGGGACCATGGGTCTATATAACCGAGCTTCCAATAAGTAGATCAAGAATTTATTACTAAAATTCACTAACTTATTAATTCTTCGTTGAATCCACGCATAGAACTTAGAATTGCACTCTCAGTATATAGAATGCTCTATATGTTCCACCATATAGACACATCATTAGTTATCCATTGTTATAACCCTAATTTGATCAATGATCCTCTATATGAATGATCTACACTGTAAAGGACTTAGATTACCGTTACACCCTACAGTGTATTTAATCCTTAAAACACTTAACCCCGTATAAATGATATTTCAGCTTATGTGAAATGAGATCTCCACCATTTATTTTCGTTTCGTCAAGCTCGAAGGAGATCATCCTTTACTTACTATTCGCCAGATAGAAGCTATAGATTCCATGTTTATGATAGCGCTCCCACTCAATTGCACTACCGTGTTCCCAAAATGTACGTATCACCCTGACCCAAAAGTAGGCTTAACTAACAAATCAAAGAACACGAATAGCCTCCTGAGATTGAGCCTAATCATAACAGGATTAAGATCATTTGATCTAGGATCAACTAGGCGATATTGACTTGAATAGATATTACGGTAAGTTTAATAAATCTAACTCAAAGTTCAATATCGGTCCCTTCCGATGCATACTCCATGCATCCAACC
Organism: Cannabis sativa; assembly: GCF_029168945.1. Taxonomy (NCBI): domain Eukaryota; kingdom Viridiplantae; phylum Streptophyta; class Magnoliopsida; order Rosales; family Cannabaceae; genus Cannabis; species Cannabis sativa. Next base: position 67,392,460 of record NC_083602.1, read on the forward strand.
TGAGCTTTACTTTAACCAATGCTCTGGAAAGAACATAGCACTTCTCCAAATGCAAGTAAACTCTTTTGTAGATTAACATATCAGTAAAACCCTATGTCTGATAAATCTAGGAAACTTTATTCACATAGTCATGTTTACTTTCCAATGTGTTGACAGCACAATAAACAGGATCAAGTATGTGAAAAGGGTTTCAGATGAATTTATACATTATGTACATATAATCATGAAATAAATCATGTGAACCATGCAACATTAAATGTTATTTCTGATCTATATTAATAAGTAAATCTAATTATATTGAAATGAGTTTTATTTAGGGCGTAAAACCCAACAAACTCCCACTTGCACTAATATAAAACAAAAAGTGCGTTTCAAATAATCTCAACACCTCGATATACAAATCAAGTGTAGTAGTAGTAAACTCCTTGTAATAGGATCTGAAAGGTTGAATTAACCACAACCTTTTCTCCACCATTACTCTTCCTTAATCACAAAATCATTGATAATGTGAAATTCCTCTCTATATGTCTACTCTCTTGGGATACTGGATTCTATATCTTTGGCAACTACTTTTGGTTAATGTATAGAACTTTCCTTAGACTGAATAAGTACCTTTCCTGCAACTTTAACATTCAGTCCCTCTCTGATAGACCTAGAGACTTCAAATAGGTTTTTACACTTCTCCAAAATCACTATTCCACCCCCAGAGTAATCACCATCTTATCAGAAAGATTTTCTAGCACAAAGGCAAATTTCGAAATCTGATATGGTGTAGTCTAAGAGTTTTAAACACACCCTTATAGACTAACATATAGTTCATCTTCTTAATCTTAAGATTTACTTAATTGTCTTCCAATGTTCTTCTCCTGGATTAATCTGATACCTACTCATTACTCCCACTACACAGCAGGTGTCTGGTCTAAGACATACAAAAGCATATCTAAGACCTCTCACTGTTGATTTAAGAAATTCTTTCATGGCTTTATCTTTTCTGGAATAGTTGAGACTTTTCCTTAAATAAATAAAATCTATGCCTAAGAAGTTGTGAAGCTTCTATAGATTGCCATTAGAAAGAAAATGCTTCAGCATCTTACTAAAGTAAGTTGCTTGCATTAGAGTAAGTAATTACCAGGTATACCACAAGCCATAGGTTTAGATAAACTCAAACCTATAATACTAGGAACAGGAAGTTTGTTAAGTCCATTGAATAGACTTATAAACGAAAATTTCCTTTTATGTCCTTGTAATAGAAAACTTTAGGTTACTCCATGTGAATGGATTAAACCATAGTTCTCTTGGCTTTTCTTCTTAGTTTCTTATCTTGACAATCCATTACTTGTTTAAACTCACAATGGATTTTAATCACTAGTGTCTTCCAAGAAGGTGAGTTCCTAGAAACTCTCCCACTACGACAAGGTACCGTGAATTATGTCTAAGAAAACTAAATGGTATTGATCTCTTCGGTTGTGACAAGACAACAGAGGCAGTGAGATCATCATATGTAAGATGATAGAACACTTTTTGAATCAAGAATTAAGTATCTCCTTTATTTGCTACTTTATTTTCAGACTTAGTCATTTTCTTAGAAAAGTAGTATTTGTTTGAACAAACACTTTCTTATCTATTGACTATGGGATGGTCCACCCCTAACCACTTAGAATAGCTAACAAACCATGGTTAACAGTTCTAGCTTTTCTTAAGATTTTGATTAGGCCATCCATGAATCTAGTAATGATTTACATTAAGTATACAACCATTACATCATTCTGAAATGTATTACCATAGAAGGATTTTAGGCAACGACTAGTAACTAATCATCAATATGCAAATCGAAATTTCTGGGGAGGTAAGTTTGGATATAATTCAAAAATCAATTTAATGATCTTTGAACTGCATATCTACTAACTATTTCTCCACCCCTATCAGTTCGAATCTTTAACCACTTACCTTAATGGTTTTTAACCATTGCTAGAAATTAATGAAATTTTTAAACATTTCAAATTTCTTGCTAAAAGGTATAATCTAGAGTGATCGTTTTAAGAATACAACGAAAAACTCATATCCACCCCTGAATGTACATCCATCTGCGAATGAGATGAACTACTTTCAGTGGATATAGGCATATTAACTCTTTGCAGAGATTGATCTTGTCAAATCCACTATGAACAAGATACAAATGCCATAGATTAAAAAAAAATGTGGTAGTGTCTTTTGATGACTTAGATTTAGTTACATCAAAGAGTTCTTAGAATAGTGCAAGTGGATCCTGGTCACAGAATACCAAACTCATATTCCATACAGTTTGAATCCATTAAAAGAAGATGGATATTAAACACTTGGAAAGTGTAACTGTATTGCTTCCTGGAAATAGAAATATAAGAAAATTTCTGTTTGGATTCTATTAAAGTCAAAGACTTAAATTCAACCAAATATAATGAGTAATTCTTTCTTGGACCACCATTACTAATTTAACTCTAAGTCAAATTTGCCCATAAAGTAGGAGATTTCTAAGATTGAGGATTTATATCAATTGGGAATAGAATTTCGGGATTATAATCATATGCGTCATTTAATTTCTTAAGAGAAAATATAGAATGACATGAAATGATTTATAGACCATTCATCCAATGATATGTTATTGAGCTAATTCGCAATGAATAAGCTAAGAGGAATTAAGATAATTTCGTTTATAAATAAGAATCCAACAATGCTTCGATTAGCGAAAGTCAAAGTAATCTTATTATACAATCTTCTTGTTTCATATCGTAAAAATACTAGTCTAAGGTGTCATCAATTGATGAACAGCTAGATGTTGTATATACAATATTTATCTTTGGAGATCTAACACTATTATGAATGTCTAATGGTGAAATTCCATTAGGGACTTATCTCATTAGATAAACAAACCAAGTTAGACCAACAATGAAGATTCAAAATTAAACTACGATTTAATAACACAAAATAACATGGTTCAATATAAATTCATACACAATTCAGAAATTATTAAACATATAGCAAGTAGGAATGACAAGTGAAAATACTAAAACATACAATCCTAAATAATTTCCAAGGTTTCCAACAAACTGATACAGTGTCCCGGTAGGCGAGAGTCAAAGTATCATTCATTGAATAGAGTTGTCACCTCATCTAAAATAGAAACCATTCTAGCAATCTTTTATTCGATCAAAATAAGAATCCAACGTTGTCCCGGTAGGCGAGAGTCAAGGTTATTCTCATTTTGTGAGCTTCTACCATTGTTTCATGTTTTATAAGTTTATCTCTAAGTAGTCACCGTAGGGGAGAGTCTAATAGAGACGAAAACTTACAAAACACTTATCAAAGGAGATCTTACGGTGTTAAATGCGTTCAACGAATAACCATCCATAGGGGGACGAAGTCTAGCGTCTCGAGGTTATATTGAAAATATTTAACTATTGTAAGACCAACAATGGAGATCGAATATCTTAATAATAATAAAGCTCATTATTTAAAGTGAGTTGTATTTTCTTTGATTCTCTTTATTAATCTATTTATTTTAAATATATATTTATTTAATTAAAATTTCCAATTTAGAATGAAAAATTCTAAATATAAATTTTAATTTAATATTTATAAATTTTACTTAGATGGATATGAAATAACATGAATTATTTCCATCTTAGTAATAATTCCAATAAATATTTAGAAAAATATTCAATTTAAGTTGTTACAAAATTAATTTAAATTAATTTACAACTCAAATTTAATTTTCTATAAATATATATTGCATTTCAAAAAATTTAAGTATTCAATGATACAATTTTCGAAAATGCATGTTAAAATAAAAAAAATTAATCTTGGAAAAATTATTCTAATTTAATGTTGGCCCAAAATTAATTAATAAAATTAATTTACAACAAAAAATATAATTTTCCTATTTAATTAAATATATAAGAAAAATTTCAAATATTTAAGTATGATGATGAAAATCAACTTAAATATTAATTTTCTATTTAATTAAATACACTAGAAAAATACTTCAAGCAAAAATATCACCTATCTAGATTTTCCTTTGACTAATTAATTCAATTTCTAATAATATATTTTAATTCATGTATTTTAAATTAATCAATTAATAAAAAAATCATTGATTTAAGCTGGTCCAAAATTAAAATAAATAATTTACAACTTTAATCTATTTTTCAAATAAAATTCGAAATTCCAGCATTTAAGAAATACAATTTCGAAATTTGATTAATAAAATAAAAAAAATATATTTTGAAAATTATTTAAATTTAGTTGAAAAAATAAATTTCAACTAAAAATAATTTTCTATTTAATTAAGTGTCATGAAAAAGAAATATTTAAGTATCATGATGAAAATCAACTTAGATATTTAATTTTCAAATTAATTAAATGTATTAAATTCAAGAAATAAATAATTAAGTGTAGAGAAGGCTTAATTATTAATCTCTAGTTTAATACTAGGAAAAAAATAAATTGTACCAAAATTAATTATTTAAAATAATTAATTTCACAATGTATAATATTTTCCTATTTAATATTAGAAATAATAAGTAGTCTATAAATAACTATCTAGAAAATATCTTATTTAACTAAGTATCTTTTCCACAAAATTTAAAAAAATAATATCTAATTTAAGTTGTATTAGAAAAAATCTAGAACTTAAATATTTTTTCAAATTTAAATTTAATTAAATATCAAAAATTAAGTTATAACCACTTAATTTGAAAATATTCCATTTTAAGTTAATATTCGAAAAGATATTAACTTAAAAAATATCTAAAGAATCTTAATAACCAATGCCTAAAATTCCTCAACTTAATTTTGAAATTTGAAATTCAAAAGATATTCAGATTTAAGTTGGTTAGTTGTAGATAACTAAATATCAACTTAAATAGGAATATTTAATGAAAAATTTAAATTAAGCTCCAGAAAGAATCTAGATGGTTAAAATTCTATATTTAATTAAATACAAGAAAATACATATAGTTTAGCTTAGAATAAAGAATTCTTTAAACTATAATTTTCTTAAATTAATTTCAAAATAAATGAAATTAATTATGTTGCTAATCAATTTTATTAGGTTAAACTAGTTTAATTAACCTAGTACAGTCATTCAAATCAGGCAAATGGGCCTTCACAATTGGGGTGGTTTATGTGAGGGGGTGCTGGGTTCAGTATGTCGTGCCCACTACTATGGCTCCCAACTCTCACACAAGGCCCAAAAGAGAGGAATTTAACCTTAAAATGAACAACGTTATTAATTGAATAGGCCCAAAAACTAGATGGGCCTAAATAAAATCTATCAAGAACTATGATAATTTATTTAGCAACATTAACCTATATGCATCTATAATGAAATTAAACACATAGGCTCACACAGGCACACTTTGGATGGATCCTATCATGTTGCTAGGTCATACACAGATGAAAGAAGATTGTAAATATACCTGTTACAAATTATTAACTTGACCAAGGGAGCCATGAGTTAAAATCAGATCATTGGATCTGTCAACAAGTTAACCATGGCTATTTGCAATATAATAGGTTTTGAAAACTTATACATAAGCTAAAACACATACTTTTGCAACGAGGTTAGCTGGATAGTTGGATGTAGGATTTATTTAATTTTAAATTAAATAATTAATTTCGAAAATAATTAATTAAACAAATAAAAAAAAATTCGAAATTTTTTTTAAAAAAATTTGAAAAAATTCGAAATTTAAAAAAATTTAAAATTAAAATTAAACCTACAATTTTGAAAAATTAAGTTTCAACCAACCTAAATATCATTTCAAAATTTGCTTACTACTTTTAAAAATTTAAATGTTATTTTATAAATAAAAATTAAATAAAAAATTAAAAAAGATAAATGAATATCTTTTTTCAGATTTTAATGTAATTTAAATAAATAAAATAACAAAATTTAAAAGTTAGCAAAATATCTTACATCTTTTTAAAATTACATGATTATAGTTATCTTATTTTAAATTTAAATAAGGTCAAATTATTTAAAAAAATTTAATTTGAAATATTTAAAATCTGACCTTAAATTTAAAAATAAGATAGATTATTAAACAAAAAAAGATAGATACTAACTATTTTTAAATTCAAATTACACTAATATCTTGAATTAAATTTAAAAAATATTAAATTAATTCATAATGATAATTAGAATTGAATTAGGAATAGTAAAAGTATAAATACAGAACTATACAAAAAATCGGAAGTGAATTCCATGAAAAAGCATGAAAAATCGAAGAAAAACGAAAAAAATGCGAGCTGTACGGACAGTTTTCGCGCGCGCATGAGAATTTCAGCACAACTCCGTTTTTTTTTTTCGAATCTTCAAAAAATCATAACTAATTCAAATTAAATCGAAATTGAGTTCTGTAAAAAAGTAGCTTGCTTAATTTTTTCCATAATATCCAATAAAAATAATTCCAGAAACAGATATTCAATTATTTTTAACGAAAATTCACAAACACCAATCAATCATCAAATAATACTCAATACAACATGATACCATCCAAAAACAAACAAACAATCGTTTTAAAGTCCAAATTTCTTGCAAGTAAATCAATTACCATGGCTCTGAGGCCAGTTGTTGGAAATTATTTTACCAGGATCTTAGATCTACTCATAAGTATGTTTATTAACACCCTAAATATGAACTTTCTAAAACGATGAAGTTAAACACATATAAAGTTAAAGAAACCTTACATTGGGTGCAGCGGAATTAAATGACTCCTTCCGTTCAGATCTCTAACCCTTGTATCCTTTCTGTAGCAGAGTATTATCAAGATCTGAACCTCGATCTCTTTCTCTGAATCCTTGATGCTAAAACTCCTTTGCTGATGATCTTTCTTCACGATCTTCCTCACTATGATTGAGGTATTACTTGCTGTGTGTGGGCACTACTCTCACACTAAGGATTTCGAAATTCAAGAGGGAAGAAAGAGAGAGGGAGTGGTCGGCCAGATAGGGAGAGAGAAGGCTCAGATTTTTCTCTGAATGAAAAATAGAAAATTTAAGTGTAATTTTCCTGAAGCCTTCACTATCTATTTATAGCATTCCACTAGGGGTCAGGTTTGAATTATTTGGCATTAAAATAATAAAAATATCAGTTTAAATTTCCTACAAAAGTGGCCGGCCCTATACAAGTGGATTTGGGCCTCACTTTTTGCAATTTTGCAGTTTTATCTTTTCTGCATCTGATTTTCTCAAAAACACTAATTTTTTAATTCAACCATTTAGATGCCAATTCTAACTATTTAATAACTATAAATAATTATTAAATAATATTGTCATTTATCATATTTATTAATTGAACCATACAAAGTATCATAATTAACAAATATACCCCTAAAACTCTTTCTTTACAATTTCGCCCTTACTTAGTGAAAAATTCACAAATAGACATAGTCTAATTTGAGAATTATAATTGATTAATCAAAACCAATTATATGAGTCTTACAAGCAATATTATCTCAACTAGTGCGGGGACCATGGGTCTATATAACCGAGCTTCCAATAAGTAGATCAAGAATTTATTACTAAAATTCACTAACTTATTAATTCTTCGTTGAATCCACGCATTGAACTTAGAATTGCACTCTCAGTATATAGAATGCTCTATATGTTCCACCATATAGACACATCATTAGTTATCCATTGTTATAACCCTAATTTGATAAATGATCCTCTATATGAATGATCTACACTGTAAAGGAATTAGATTACCGTTACACCCTACAATGTATTTAATCCTTAAAACACTTAACCCCGTATAAATGATATTTCAGCTTATGTGAAATGAGATCTTCACCATTTATTTTCATTTTGTCAAGCTCGAAGGAGATCATCCTTTACTTACTATTCGCCAGATAGAAGCTATAGATTCCATGTTTATGATAGCGCTCCCACTCAATTGCACTACCGTGTTCCCAAAATGTACGTATCACCCTGACCCAAAAGTAGGCTTAACTAACAAATCAAAGAACACGAATAGCCTCTTGAGATTGAGCCTAATCATAACAGGATTAAGATCATTTGATCTAGGATCAACTAGGCGATATTGACTTGAATAGATATTACGGTAAGTTTAATAAATCTAAGTCAAAGTCCAATATCGGTCCCTTCCGATGCATACTCCATGCATCCAACCTGAGCTTTACTTTAACCAATGCTCTGGAAAGAACATAGCACTTCTCCAAATGCAAGTAAACTCTTTTGTAGATTATCATATCAGTAAAACCCTATGTCTGATAAATCTAGGAAGCTTTATTCACATAGTCATGTTTACTTTCCAATGTGTTGACAGCACAATAAACAGGATCAAGTATGTGAAAAGGGTTTCAGATGAATTTATACATTATGTACATATAATCATGAAATAAAATATGTGAACCATGCAACATTAAATGTTATTTCTGATCTATATTAATAAGTAAGTCTGATTATATTGAAATGAGATTTATTTAGGACATAAAACCCAACAGTTTTGTAGTTAAAATTCTGCATAGTCCACGAGTCAATCTTATTCAGATTTCTGATTGTTTTCTCAGGGCCTCTTTTGTATGAGTTTTTTTTTGTCCCCTTTTTGATCTTACTTGTCACTATTTATAATTGTATAGTGAGCAGTTAATTACAAAGTTGACTGTAATCTTTTTACAACGATCATCCCCTAGAATCATGGGATTTGATTACACATCACGCTAAGTAAATGCGGTTTTATTTAAATTTCACACAGCTGTGAATATCCCACTTTTATTAGACCAAAATGAATGCGTATTAAATATGTACGGTAATCCTTATCTCATTGGGATATCTCGATGGGAATGGAGCTGAGTTAACTTCTGATGGCGAGCCAGAGCTCGTCATATATCTTCTCGAGGTTGATATTGCTTTTACTTTAATTTGACAACTACAGTTTCTGGTGTCGAGATGATCTTTCTCGTATTCATGCCCTCTTACAGCGAGATGGACGCCTCGCTATCTATCACTTTGATTCACTCATCTGCTTATACTTAGTTTGTATACCGTGTACTATACGCTAAGTATTTTTGTTGTCATTATATCTCATCCACGAGACGAGGTTAATGCCTCGTCTTGCACACATTTACATGGTTTCTCATCGAGACACAAATTTACAGTTAGTATATTTTTTTATCTCGCATAAGACTGTTCACTCAGCCGAGTTATAAACATACTCTGCAAATTGTACTTTTAACGAGTTATTCCACGTAAAGTGTAAGTACGATTACGTGTTTGAGTTTTTTATTCTTCCCAGCTTAACACGTGTCTTCTCTGATATGCTCGCCGAATTTTGGGTATAACATATATATATATATCTATTCTATATAAAATGTGGCTATGTAACAATTACTTAACATAATATTCTTTATTAACATTATAATATTATTATATATATATTTAAAAATAAAAATTAAATAATTTTTTTTTATAAAAAAATTAATTTATATTTAATATACTTTAAATATTATAGATATTTTTAAATATATTAGTTTAACATTAAAATAAAAAAAAAGTTATGTACATATTTAACATAATACACTTTTACGTCACCATTGCAATTAATGCTCCTTTAATTTTTTTCCATAAAATTAATCCACGATTTGTTTATTTATAATATATGTAGCATACTTGTGTATATATATACTAGGTAGAAGGTGCGTGCAATGCACGCACTACTTAGTCGTATCATCAAAATTTTTAAGGTAATATATTAGTATATTTATATTATGAATATTTAATATAAGGTATGATATTAATATTTACTCTCCTTGTGTAAGGAAGCTTAATTCTCTTTCAAATGATGTTCGAAGTGTTATACTACATCAATTTCGTTGACATGATGAAGTGTAGTGAGAGTATGGTTCACCTACAAATCACATTGAGATAAGTTGTGTTCAATAAATTAGTTCACAACAATCTAATAAATAATTTGTATCCATTTTTTTTTTTGTATAATATCTGCGGGGACTTATTTTCATACACTTTTTATAATCTCCATATTCCTCTAAGCTACTAACAAGAGATATAAAATAGACCTTCTAAAAAATAAATAAATTAAATAGAAAGAAATTTCAAGGATAGTTATAAATTATTTTTTATTTGAAACAGATATATAAACGAAGTTTTGAAACAATATCCTAACAACTAAAAAAGGGAATTGTCAAATATGTATATTTCATTTACATTAAAAATTATATATATTACACATCCAACCAACCATATGATATTCATACAATGTGTCACAAGTCCATGATCTTCATTTATACCTTCCACCACGAAAATAGAATAGTCCGATCATATCTATTTTCAATGAAATTTGAAAAAATCTAACACACAATGAAAGAAAAAAATGGGAAAGCGAAAAATCAGAAACCACTCTACTTGATCTCGAACAATCAATGTAGTGTCTTAGCAGTTGATCCCTCTACAAACCAAAAGTTTCGAAGAAAAATAAATGTGTCTCCAATCAACATTGAGAATGTCATGTTTTTATAAATAAGGTGTGCCAATTTCAACTTCAAAAGATAAATATAAAGCACCTAACATAATACATTCATTTTGATAATTTAATGTAATGCAGATTGAAATGGGCAAATAAAAATAAATACTGAAACAGTATTAATAAATAAGAATTACTAATAATGGTTCTCCCAATGAAGAGAGATTAACACCTACCTAAAGTAGAGAGAGAACCCAAGAAGCTTCATCAACTAAGTACATACGTGCCACCAATATTTTAATTATACTATGTAAAATATCTTTTGAGAAACTGAATAATACTCTGCAGGGAGAAGTAGATTGGATTGAGATGAGAGAACCTCAATTGAGTATGGCGGAATATTAATAGTGGGATGCGATACCTTGCAGTTCGCTTCTTTCGTTAATATAACCGATATAAGTACTATTAATATTATTTATTTTAAACTTAATATTAACCGCCTAATTTAAATAAGAAATAAATAAAAAATATTAGTAAGATGACACAGCAATCTGCTCAACCGAATAGCTGCTTTGTTAACCCCCAAAACTTCAACTATGATTTGCCCGTTCTTCAAAGAGAGTTGCATCAATTTTTATCTTGATCTCATTATCTTGTGGTTTAGGTTTTAGCCCATCCTTAGTAGTCATGTGACTTAACCACTTGTCTAAGAGTGTTCATCCATTGATCAAGAGCAGTTTAAGATGACACAGCAATCTGCTCAACCGAATAGCTCTTCTGTCTCCACACCATATCATTTTGAGTTTTCCATATAGGCCACTGCTCCTGCCTCACACATATAAATATAAATAACAACTATTGAAACTTGACAAATAATGAATTATTTAACTTGATAATTTAAAATATAATTGATAAAATATTTTTTAAAAAAGCCCCAAAATTGATTATTGAAACTCAAATAATGACTATTGAAGTTTGACAAATAATAAATGTGGCAAATACCTCTAACAATTTTGCTATTACATTTCATCGAGTTCAGAATTTTCATCAGAAAGAGATCTAAAAATTGTGAAACTTCGTCTCCCGATGCTCTTTTCAAAATTTAAATCAACAAAGTAAAAATATTAAAATTTTGATAATTTCTGGAAAATGCAAGGCCTAACGATGGTATACCGGTGCTTGGATTGGGAGTAGACTGTAGAGAGCCAAAGCACATTAGACTTAGTTAAGGACTTTCATTATTACAATCACAACACTGCCATTGCCAATAACTGAGAATTAGAAATTTAAAAGGAAAGAAAAGTATCTAAGCTGATAAGAGAAGAGAACACAGTCACAAATAGAAGCTGCGAATAGATTTGTACCTTAATTCCATATATGATTGTACTTCTATCTATTTAGTACATCAACCAATTAATCAATCTGAATTTCCAAAAAGTCCTCTGAAGAACCCAAAGTGATTGAAGTTATTGTTCAATATAAAGGATGAAATTCTGAATGAAATCTTAATTTTAAAATATAAATTGATTGTGTCAAACAAACATATTAATATCATCTCACAACCATTAAATATTCTAACAAGATATAACTAAATCATTTACAACAGAAAATTAAAAAATATAAAATAGAAAATAATAATAAAAAAAGAAGAAGAAGAAGACGAGTCAAACTATCATACCTGGTACTGTCTTTAACAATGATATTTGGGATGTGAGCAATAATTAGCCAGTCCTCCCCTGTCTCCCTCTCCACTCGTTGTTTTAGCAATGGACAATTGAAAATGTGTAGTTCAGAAAGAGAAGTGGGTAGTTCTTTTGGTAAGAACCGGAGGTAACGACAACTTTCAATCGTCAACTTCTTAAGACGAGGAAAAGCTCCACCTTCCATATATATAGCTGATTAAAATAATATATAATTATAAAAAATATTATTATTTTTGTTAATAGAATAAAGTTTTAATTCTTTTGAAACGTACCTTGATGTTGCCAGCTTCTTTAATGGCCGTGATGAACTTAATCTGATCGGCCAACTGAGCATGCAAACGGTTGAAATCAGAACGTCGACCAACTTAATCGCACTTACCAGACTATGGTGGTCGAAGAAATCGTCGTGGACGATTTTCACTCCCAGAGATTAGAAGGCATCGATGATCTTGGCTTTGTCCACATTGGACAGCGTGCATTCACGGACCAAGATGAAGGTCTCGTGTCTGACCTTGGCCCTGGCTTCCACGATGAATTTATAAACGTACCCTGTTCCGCGGATGAACAAGATCGAAACGCTGCTCCATACGCAACTCCATAGATTTGAAGAGTTGAACAATCTCTTTATCTTTCGCTGAGAATTACTGTGAATCTCTGAGTATAATTTCTCTAAAAAAAAGGAATTTTGGATTTAAGAATATTGGGATGTTCTGAATTATAGAAAAATGACTACTATTATTATATTATTATTTATTTTAAAATTTAACACGATTAATAAGTTAACTTTAATTATTGGGTTTATTTTTTGAAATTGAAATGAAGCCGTGTAATTTGTTAGAGAGATATTTGAATGAATAAAAAAATTTCAAAAATTGTTTGTTAGAGAGATATGTGGGTAAGATATTTTTTTTAATTTTGAAAAAGATTGTTTAATTTTTTGGGTTTAATTATTGGGTTTATTTATTTGTTAACGTTTAACGTTAACAGTCTGTTAAGTTAATCGTGTAAGGCTAAATAAAAAAAAGAATCGTTAAACCAAGAATGGCCGTTAAATAGGCACTTTTAATATATAAATATATATATATATATTGTAATAAGATACACATTCCATTAATCCAAACTAGCTACCAATACAAATTATCAAACTATTAAGCATAAGTGTATATATATTAATAAAAAAGTTTAATTAATAATTCACTACTACTATGTATATACAACTAGCTTCATAATAATTAATTTCTAAATCAATATAAATGTAATTTATAAATTACTTTCACAAAAGAGACATATCAAGACTATATTAATAAATGTAAAATGTAATTTATAAATTATTGCTTTCTAAAATAATATTTTGCTCATTCGGGCACACAATAATTAATCATGATATCTTACTTGCGTTTTATTATACATATAAAATATATACATATATATATAATCACATACAAATAATACATTATTTTAGTCGCAATAGCTAATTTTTTTTTTTCAAAAATCAAAATCTCGAATCCTATTTCAATTTTTTCAAAAAAATAATACATTTACCTAATTAAAAAAAATTAAACATATTGCATTCTTAATTTATGAGAAATTCATAAATGACTTTTTATTTATATATAATAAAATAATAAAATATTATTTATATATAATAAAATAATAAAATAAAAATAAAACAAATCCCATTAATATTTAATTACGAAACGTAGTCGTGCAGATAAGAGCAATAACGGCGATAGATTCGAACTGATATTTGATTATATAAAGATAAGTTTTGATTATATAATTGGGATCTGGAGTTTCGTTTATTGAGTATTATTTCTATATGGTATACTGTTTAGAAATTGGTTTGTATAATGTTGTTTTTTTCTTGTGATTCGCGTTCGAAAGTTATTTGGTCGAGTTACCAAGGTATTGTCTTTTTATTGGATCTAATTTCTTTTCTTGATGTTTGATTACTTCTTCTGCAAATCTTTGTACGTGGAAAATAAAGAAATTGAGCATTTCAATTATGGGTCGAATTATCAAATCTTGAAAACCCAATAGTTAACTTGTTCTTAACTCTACCAGCTAGCATTTCTTTTCTTCTTTCTTTGTTTTTGGACTGTTAAGTTTCAATTTCTAGGTGCTTGTAGTTATAGCTTTTTAGGTGGCGAAACAAACAGCCCTTCGTCCTCTTCAAAGTCATCCAACTCGAGCCCCTTTCGTTCTCTTCGAAGACCGGCCTCCACCATCACCTCCATAGCCTACGACCCATTCTCCTTTCTCCTCTTCTTATAGCCCCAAACTCCATCGACCACTGAAGCTCGAGATTTCTCTACTCTACGCCACCACACGAAGCCGTTCCTCAGCTTGCACCGTCACCTCCATAGCCTACAACGAGCAAGGTAAGATTTTAAATTTGATTTTAGGTTTTAGGTTCAATTGTTATGTTATTGAGAATGAAATTCCAGATATTTTTTTTTTCTTTTCTATTTTGTATGATTTTGGATGTGGGATGTGGGATGTGATTGTTTTATTTTGTGTGATTTTGGATGTACGTTATATATATGAGAGAGAAGAGATGAGATATAAATGGTATGAGCTTCATGATTCTGTATGAGCTTCTCTCTCTTCAGTAGTTTCAGTGACACTTTTTAGGCTGCATGTATGAGCTTATTTTTTCATCTTTGATATGGTTTAAGATAAGTAGCTGTATATATATAATATAAAATATATGTATGTGTATATAAAATGCGGAATTAAACAAATATATACACTATATAACTTAAGGATCGAAATACCTCCAGCCATTGATTCTTGAGCTTCAAACCCACATAAGCTTTGATCTGCAAAGGAAATTGATTACCATGGGTAATCGGGCTTCCTCGCTCTCTCAACTCTCTTTAGATGGAATTTGCTGTTATGAACAGAATGAGTGAGGAGCTCGGGGACCGAGACCCTATATTTATAGGTGAGATACTCCATCAGTATCTACGCCACATTAATTGTCAGAATATTTTGACAATTAATTCAGGAAATCAAATCGGGTAATGAATATAGAAATTTGACCATATATAGAATATTACATAATTGATTTTGTCCAGATTCAATGAATATAAAATATTCATTTATCAGAAAATCAATTATTTATTTTATTTCCTTAAATAGAAATTTATTTCCTAAAATAAAAAATATTCTTATATTCTCCCACTTGGTCAGCATTTAAACTAAAACATTAAAACACCAACGTTCCTCATTATATAATAAACATACGAATCATAGCGACATGTCCTCATTATGAGTCGAGTATTATCTTCCATGTATTACGATATATTTATTATATAATAATGTACTTAATGTGGCAATGTACTTAAGTGAATAAACCCTAACCCTTATGTTTATTCAGGTCCTCTTACGATAATTTTCTCTGATGAAATTAAGGTGCACATAAATAGGAGAAAATATCGAAATTAGAGTTTCATTAAATAATTTTTGGTTGTACAAATAAAAAAATTGCATATGGGTTAACTGAATCCCATATTTACTTTATGATCCTTGAATTTGTGTTGCGGCATGCCTTTAGTCAAGGATCTATGCGATCACCCAATTCAGTTTGCGTGATTAATGACCACTTATCACGCCTTTTTATGGCTAAATACTTAATGTCGATATGTTAGCTTCGACCAGTACTCTTAGAGTTATTAGCCATAAATATTGTAGCTGAATTTATCGCAAAATTTTCTTAATGGCCTAATGAAACTGTAATTCTGAACTCTAGGCCTACTATGAAACTCTATAATACATCATACGAGATGTATCCTCAAAACAATAAATGAATCTGACTTCTATAGTGGAAATAACAATCAAGATTCTCTACAATATAACTTACTGGTAATCTTAAGGACGTAATAAAATATTGATTTACGTGAATCAATACAGCCAGTGAAGTATGCTAGAATCTAATTGGTTAACTATATTTCCAGATGGTTAATTCATCTTAAAATATGTATGAATATAATTTTTAGTATCTTAAAGATACCTCATCACTTTGTATGAAAAATAAAGTGGTCTTAACTTTAGTTATTCTGATACTACTTAACGATCCTGAAACAAATGTAATGCAAAGTCTTATTCAGACTCTTAGGCATACATTAGGCTTCTAAAATAGAAGCAAATGAATGTTCTTAATTTATTCTCACTCCAGATCATTTTTCAGATGCTGGTTCGAGTTGAATTTATCACACTTAAAGATAAAAGTTATATCTGATGAATAATACATAATTTTATTTAATCAGAGATGCTGTGGCTACTCTCTAATTAATTAAAATTATATGTATTATTTATATTCCTTATCTCAAAATAATAATTTGAGATATGAATTATTTCAACTTATATAGAAAACTTTTATCATCGTTTGCAAGTAACATATTGTCTACGTATAAAACAAACATTACTCCCACTAACCTTCTGGTATATAATTATTTTCATAATTCTCTTTTCAAATCTAAAGGAAAAGATAATGAAAATACCAATTTGTGAGATGTTTGTTTTAATCTATAGGTAGACATCTTAAGCTTGCATATGTTCACCACTATTAGAGGAAAAATTTTATGGCAGTCTGTATACCTTCTCCTCTAGTTCACTGTTTGGAATTGATTAATAAATTGAAACGAGCAACAAATGCCAAGGTCTATAATAGAATCATTTATAAAAACAAGTGAGAATGTAAATCTCCTTTGTTATTGATTCTTATTTCAAAATGAACTTCTTAGCAATGAATATTCTTTTATATCTTTATGTTTCTAAATGTTGCCTAATGAATATTATTGGTGAAAAAACTTATGCTTAATTAATGTTCTCCACCCCATTAGGCAACTTTACTAAAGATAAACTTTATTGCTCTTTAAGATATTCATTTCTTCATTCATGGCATGTTGTACTACAACTTTAATTCTTTATCATCCTATAATTTAATTTGTGTCTCAAATTAATATTGTAGTTGAACTCTTATTGTACAAAAGGTAATCACTAGGAAACATTGATCTTATTGTTCTAATAAGTCATCTTAAGGATGGACCAACAAACTCTTAAAAGAGCAAATGGTTCAATATGCATGTTATTTTAGAAATTATAAGCAATTACTAAATAACATAACTTATTAGAATTTTATCAATGACTTGTAGATTATTAATGATTAGTTATGAATTCTCAATAACCATTAACCTTAAGGGTTGTTGTGAATCATAATTAATCTAACACTTGAGGTGGAAGTTTGAGAAAATATGAATGATCTTTCTCTGAAACTAGGTTCCTAGATTGATCACTCCCACTGATCAAATCTATTCTTAATTCCACAGTTCTAGTGTTATGAGATGGATAATAAAATATGTAACCCTTAAACCTTATAGCTTTTCAAAAGAAATATGCTCATTTATGGTTTTGGGCCCAGATCTTTTCTTCGACAATTGTACTCTAACTATATATGGGTATTTATAAAATGTGTACGTGTCATCCAGTCGGTTTTCAACCTTATCACAACTCAAAATATATTTGAGAAACAACTTTGGTTAGAACACGATTCGATATGTACTCCCCATTGAAGAGTATCAATAGACAAAGATTTAGGAAGTTTTGGAGTTTTCTATGTAGGCTCCACCCATGTCCAAAAAATGCTTAGTTTCTTAAATTTGTCACGCACTATGATTTAGGTGTACCAGACATATGTATTGGGCAATGAACCCATGCTTTTAAAGAAACTTTGCAAATGGACTGGGAGTTTATCCATGCTCACGAATTTTAATGTAGTATTCTCCATTTTATATTTGATCTCACTATCTTAATATGCAAAATGTACTATTTCTCTACTTAAGATTTAAATGTCTTTGAAACATATAAATCTATACTTTTGTAGAAATATAATTTATGTGAGTAATCATTAAAAAAGAGATGCAAAATTTGAGTCCATGTCTTCAAAATTAATTGACTTGTATGATTTCTAATATGATAGAATTCTAATATGCACCGATTTTGACTTGTTGGAATACATATTCTTAATGAATTTCACACAAGTTCTAAATAAAGTTAGTAAAATCAGTGTAATGAATATCCCCACTATTTACTAACATTTATTCTATTTATGGATATATGTTCCATAATTTTTGGTGCTATAATGTAGAAGAATTCTTATTAACAACACATTTTTTATTGTCAGATTGAACTTGCATATCTTTATGAGTGACATCATTTTGTAGTAAAGACCTCTAAATGTGTCTAAATCAAGTTTCAATAGAATCTTGGAACATAAAGGTCTTTGCCAATTTTAAAACAAAGTCACTACTATATATATTGCTTATTCCTTAAACTTCTAAATGTGAGAACTTATCTTGTCTGTGGATAAGATTTGCTCACAGTTACTGACTTTCTTAGGTTTATTTGTAAACCTTGCAAGAATTTATGAATGTGGAATAACAATCTAAAATAATCCACTATGTGTTAATAATCACATTAACTATATTAGAATGAATTCATACACAATAAATTAAAATTTATTGGTGATAATAGAGTGTGATTTGTTTTTCTTAATTATATAGTGAAAACTGTACATTTTAGATGAAGTTATCAGAATAAATTTTGGAAATTTCTACTGGTATAGAAGAAATTTATGAATAGTGATGTAATAAAATTACATTTATAGTTTTGAGGTTTAAATGAATCATGTTTTTACCAATGAATAAACATGCTTAAATATGAAATCTTATTAAACAAAAATTGCTTGTGGGCTAAATTTTTAATTTAATAAGATTAAATTTAAATGTAGATTATGATAGATTTACACAATTTATGAAAAAACTTAAAGTTTAATATTTCTATCTCAATGAAAGGTATGAAACACTTATAAATGTTTCAAAATTTTATACTTTAAGATAAAATTATTAAATTAAATCTACATAATTCCTTGTGGGATAAATTAAGAGAATTTAATTTAATATATTAATTATGTAAATATAATAAAATTCCTGTAGGGTAAGATTATTATGTTCACATAATTTATGTCCATTATGTGATCTTGATCCACTTAATATAGATAATTTTATATAATTAAGGATGCTGTGACTACTCCCTAATTATTTAAAATTATGTGGTTCACTAGACACCAAAGTATAAACTGAAGATTAAAATTTTACTAAATCTAAAATTGCCTGTGGGCTAAATTTTAAATTTAATAAAATTATATGAACCTTATGATAGATTTAATTAAACAATTAGTTTAGGAAAATGAAGGTTTATTATCTATCTTTAATTAAATTTGTGATAACACTATTAAATTAAATCCCCATAACTCCCTGTGGGGTAAATTAAGAGAATTTAATTTAACATATTATCCTAATTAATTATACAAATATAATAAAATCCCTGTGGGGTAAAATTATTATACCTATATAATTAATTACAAGTTATGTCCATTAAGGTGAATTTTAATTAATATATAATTTTATACAAATAAGGATGCTGTGGCTACTCCCTAATTATATAAAATTATATTTTCACTTTGACATTAGGTATTGGGCTCTACCTAAAAGTAATTTCGTTATTAACATAATAGACAATCACTGAGATTAGTGCTCCTAGTGTGGTCGTCCGAAGATCATTAAAAACCATTCTAGATATGAGCATTTGTCCCAAGTTCATGTTTTCTTATGTCAAACCACAAAATTACTTACATTTTATTCATATTTTATTCATTTTAGGAAGTTTTATGAATATTTTATGAATAATTTTATGAAGTTTTATGAAACTTAATGTGTTATATAAAATATTCAACCTATCTTAATGTTTGAATATTTCTAAATATATCTAGCACTATAAAAGGAATTTATGTATAGCATTTAAATCATACAAATCAAAATTAATTGTATTAAAAATAAGTTTGCCAAATAAATAAAAATTAATACAATTATTGTATGATAATAAATTAAATGCTTAATTCCATAATATATAATTAATTATGCATTTATGACCATATAATATCTTAAATATTTATACTAATAATTAATTTGTATAAATAAGGTAAATATACAAATTAGTACAATTAATTATATGGAATGAATTAAATGCAAAATTAAAGACTATACTTAATGGCAGATTTTTCAAAATTTATTAATTTAAACAATAAATTACATAAATTTGGTAATAAATAATTAAATGCACAATTACACAAATTGCACAATTATTACATGCCTAAATAAATCATGTAATTAATTACCAAATTAAAATAAATTTCCATTTTCAATTTATTCTAAACAACATATTAATTCTAAATATATGTATTAAATTAAAATGGAAATTGAATGAATGTAATTTATTGACTAAATTAACACAAATTAGGAAAATAATTAATATTCCAAATAAATAAATAAAATTTATAAAAATTTGGAATTTTCCTTTTTTTTTTTTGAAAATTTTTGCCCCGAAAACGACACCAACGACCAAAATTCATGAAACCAATTCCAAAATGATCTAAATGAAAAGAATTAAGAGATCCATATTGATTTCAAGCATCGAAAACAAGCAAAATGTAGACTTTAATTTCAATAAAAATGGGTCGGGTCCGAATGTGTTCTACAAAAAAAATTTCCAGATTTTGATGGTTTTCAAAACCTTTTCATGTATAGATTAAATGTATAACATCATATGAAAATGTTAAGGCTATTAATATTGAAAAACGCATCAAAGATTCAAAGAAAATAAATAAATTTTTGAACCCACCATCCCGGAGAACACGTAAACACGTGAATATATATACATACATAATTATATATAGTAATTTAATTGTTTAGATATAGAAATAGAGATAATGAAGCATTCAAATGAATGATAAACAATAAAATTACAAATTCATAATAATTATATATAAATATATATACATGAATACATATATATACCATATATATACGAACTCTCAAAATGATAATTTTGTATATATATAAGCATACATAAATATATATATATATGAAAGGTGTATATATGTATATGAATATATATATGAATAAATTTTATGTATATGAATATATGTATATATATGAAAGTATATATATATGAACTGAATATGAATATATATATATATAAACTGAATGTATATAGATATATACGTATGAAAATGTATATATATAATATGAATATATATATAATATGAATGTATATACGAACCCGAAAACGAATATATAATATATATATATATATATATGAACATCGTATATACGTGTATATATATATTAAACTCAAACTAAATCAAGGCAGAGATATATAATACGCTCTGATACCAACTGTTAGACATTTATATGTATAATATAAAATATATGTATGTGTATATAAAATGCGGAATTAAACAAATATATACACTATATAACTTAAGGATCGAAATACTTCCAGCCATTGATTCTTGAGCTTCAAACCCACATAAGCTTTGATCTGCAAAGGAAATTGATTACCATGGGTAATCGGGCTTCCTCGCTCTCTCAACTCTCTTTAGATGGAATTTGCTGTTATGAACAGAATGAGTGAGGAGCTCGGGGACCGAGACTATATATTTATAGGTGAGATACTCCATCAGTATCTGCGCCACATTAATTGTCAGAATATTTTGACAATTAATTCAGGAAATCAAATCGGGTAATGAATATAGAAATCTGACCATATATAGAATATTACATAATTGATTTTGTCCAGATTCAATGAATATAAAATATTCATTTATCAGAAAATTAATTATTTATTTTATTTTCTTAAATAAAAATTTATTTCCTAAAATAAAAAATATTCTTATATATATTATTACAATTTTTCAATGATTGTCTCTACTCACTAGCTACATTGAAGGGTTGACTATTTTAACACATTTCTCGACCTGTTTGTGCTACATATTCTTTGATAATTGTGATTATAATATGTGTGCATATTAATTCATTTTTAGGTTGCTCATGTTGGAGGGAGAATAATTTTCAAGGGTCTTTATTATGGATTAAATGGAAATCTTGTTGCTTCCTTATCGTCGGTACACTTGTATAAGATAATGCATCCCCTCTGTTTCACCAGTCTTATTGTAGTATTATTATTTCTTCTTTCGTTCTGCGTGTGATTACTAAGGAGGACCTAATTTTTGGATAACTTGAACAAATAATATAGAAGTATTAACCATTAAAGAACTTTACTTCTTGGACATTCGGTAGCTTCTCATCTTTTAGTATTTGTGAGAAATAGATTTCTTTCTCTCTATTATTAGCTCTTAATGTTCTTTTTGTTTTCTTTTTTAGTTAGTGCATTTTACAAGTAGAAGGAAAATTTTGCAGGAACACCACTACTTTGTTGACACTATCATATTCAATTTATCAACGAAAAAATAAATAAACCAGTTATATGCGGACCCGGTTAGAATGAAAAGTGCAAAATACAAAAATTACACTGTTGTCTCTATCGAAGCAAATGAAGATTGAAATCCACCAATGAGTATCATTAGTTTTCTTATCTACAATTTTTAGACAAATGCTATCTTTAATTATTAATAATTTAGAGATTGATTTTTAATTTTTTTTTTTATCTTACACCCATTTAAGTAATGTTTCTTTAAGTATTAGAATATCAATTTTTAGTTTATTTTTTTGATTAATTTAAGAACATATTTAAATTATCAAGCTTTCTTAAACACCAATATATTACATTCGGTATTCACTTTTAATTGACAAAATTATAACTATAATATTTAGATACACATAATAATAATAATCTCACTTAATAACTTATAATATTTTTTCTTTAATTTTTAATTATATCACCTTTAAATAACATAAAAAAAAACTAGTATAAAATTTAGTATACGAGCCTCGCATGTAACTTTTTACTAGTATATATATATGTAACACTTCTTAATGGGTATTACCCATGAATAGTTACTAAGAAAATTTAACTATAAATATTAATTTTAAAAATATCAAACCATTGAATTTTAATCTAATAACGAATAATGAAATCACAAATTTAAATTTAAATTTCTATGCTATATAAATTTATATTATTCTTTTCCCGTTCACGTTGAATTTAGAAACACTGAATTTAATTGCATGATTTTAAGATGAATGAATATGTTTTAAATAAAGCATTTATTAATTGGTTTACAATTTCAAAATAAAAAAAAGTATGAATAAGACAATCTAGCCGCTCACACCTTTTCCCTATTATTCATTTGATTTATTCCCAGTTAGATATGCTCAAATTGCTCTCTTGTCTTGATTAGAATATCCACAAACACGCTTTCATAAACACACCAAGTAACTTGTGCTCAAAAAGTTCTCAAGAGTGAAGATTTCTCTTTTATTAACGAAATTGTATAATTATAAACAACAGTAAAAAATAATTAATCAAGATCTATGCACACACCCACGTATCTGTATATAATAATAAGTTCATATTCTCCTGTCCAAAGATATATCACGAGTGATATCGATCATGAAGGTTATGGCTAGTTCCAAACAAAACCTCATCACTCTATTCTTCTTTTACTTCTTCTTCTTTGCTAGCTCATTAAACATTAATCCAGAAAACAGTAGTCCTACTAGTACTACTACAGCTGAAACCATATGCAACTCTACTCCATATCCATCTGAATGCATATCCAATCTACTCCCACCTCAAAAACTCGGCACCGTACGAGATTTTTGCATTCACTTTATCCATAAATCCTTAACAACCACACAACAATTTCTTTCACTTCTAAACTCATACCTAAACCGACACCGTCATCGTCATGGTGCTGATGATTTTCTCACAATACCACTACTGTCGGAACCAATCATTGGAGCACTCCAAGATTGTCACCTTCTCGCAGAGCTAAGCCTCGAAACATTATCAAAAACATACCAAACTCTCAACTCCACAAACAATAATTTAATAAACAGCTTTGAATTAGCCGAAGAGTTTCATACTTTTCTCAGCGCAGTTTTGACCAACACACAAACTTGCCTGGAAGGCCTCGAAGAGGTTGTGGGGGACTCTCCATCTAATCCCCTTACTAAAGTCATCTCGGTCGCTCTCTCTGGTGGGACCAAGCTTTATAGTATATCTCTAGCTCTTTTCAAGCACGGTTGGGTTGATGATGTTAGCTATAATAATAATCAACCATCGACGTCGGCCATAGTAGGGGGCCGCCGTGGAAAGAGGCTGCTTCAGGTGGGTTTGGGAGGTGTTTTAGTGGGTGAGAGTGTGGTGGTTAATCGAAATGGAACTGGAAATTTTAGTACTATTAATGCGGCAGTGGCCGCAGCGCCTAATAGGTCAGCTAATAGTAACATTACATCTTACTTTGTAATTTACGTGGCTGGTGGAGTTTACGAGGAGTATGTTTCTATACCAAGTAACAAAATGAATTTGATGTTGATTGGAGATGGTATTAACCAGACTCTGATTACTGGGAACAGAAGCGTCGTTGATGGTTGGACCACATATAATTCGGCAACATTTGGTAAAATTTAATTTACTTTAGTGTTAATTAATGCTTTAAGTTAGGAACTTTTCTTGATTTTTTTTCTTTGAAATTTTCTGAGAAGTCTTGTATACTTAAAATGATAACTCAAACAGCCTTTTTTTAACAAACCTGAAATAATTTAGCCAACAAACTATCTGAGTGCTACTTTTAGTTCACTAAATTAGCTAAAATTAACTTATAGATATATTGTAGTACAAAGCAAATTAGTTCCTAGTAGTACTACTCATTCTCCAAAACATAAAACAATAAATAATCTTACACGGACTCCGCATTAAAATTGAGGGTCTATTTTTAACTTTTTATTTATTTATTTTTTTTTTTTTAGAAATAAAGACATACTTTGTTTATGAGATAGGGAAAATTTCACTTAGCACTTAGCATACTAAAATATAAAATATACACTCAATTAAAAATAAAATATTTATAGTTTTAATATATTTTCCTCCTAAATACCCTACTGTTGAACCCAGACATAGACACATAATTCAAAAATATATTAAAATTAATACAAATTTATATTTTTATACTACTAGATTTTTTTTTTTTTTTTAAAGAAAAATAATATATATAAAGTTTGATTTCAATAGCTAAAGTATTCAATTCTTGTCTTCTTGGTGGGAGTTGATCTATTTTTAAAACCATAATTTTTTTGTAAAATATATATGGCACATATTGAAAAACAAAAATGCTCTAGTTGGATTTTGAACCTTTGTTCGTAGAATAAATGTAAGATAGCTTATAAGCACTAATCAAAAGTATCATTTTGTTAATAAATATCAAATTTATTTATAAATATTTGAAATAACTAATTAAAATTAAAATATATAATATTGACAATTTTCCCTCGCCTTTACGTAGCTCCACCGCCCTATGTATACAACAATTATGAATGATAATATATATTTTTCATGTTTTGCAGCCGTAGTTAGCCAAGGGTTTGTGGCCATAAACATAACGTTCAGAAACACGGCGGGAGCCATCAAGCACCAGGCGGTGGCCGTGAGAAACGGCGCTGACTTGTCGGCCTTTTACAGCTGCAGCTTCGAAGGGTATCAAGACACCTTATACGCCCATTCCCTCAGGCAATTCTACCGAGACTGCGACATTTACGGCACTATTGACTTCATATTCGGTAACGCCGCCGTTGTGTTGCAGAACTGCAACATCTATCCGAGGAAGCCACTGCCCAGACAATTCAATGCCATTACAGCCCAAGGCCGGAGCGACCCCAATCAGAACACCGGAACTTCGATTCAGAATTGCAATATAAGGGCTGCTCAAGACTTGGTCACGGCTAATAATAGTACTAGAACGTTCTTAGGAAGGCCGTGGGGGGAGTTTTCAAGAACAGTGTTTATGCAATCTTACATGGATAGCGTAATTGACCCAGTTGGTTGGAGAGAGTGGTCAGGAAATTTCTCTCTGGCGACTCTGTATTATGCAGAGTTTAATAATTCAGGGCCCGGATCTAATACCAGTAGCAGGGTTAAATGGCCGGGTTACCGTGTCATAAGTACTTCTTTAGAAGTTGTTAACTTTACTTTGTCAAGTTTTATTATGGGAGATTCTTGGTTGCCGACAACTGGGGTGCCTTACACCAATGGATTACTTTGACTTTTAGTAATTGAGTTTGTACTACTTCTACTTCACTGTCTTTTTTTCTTTTGGTTCTTTAAGTTATAAAATGGTATATATATTTTCTCAATCCAGCGACATATATTGTTGAAAGTTTATATTAGTTTGAATTTCAAATTTTGGTCACTAATTCAAAAAAAAAAAAAAAATGGTATACATTTACTTTGGTTGCTAATTCATACACAAAATGCTACAATGCAACTATAATGATATTATAGAACAAAGTAAATAATATTTTGTACTTTTTTATATATAAAAAAAAATTGTTAATTAGACTCTTAAATGAAAATTTAGAACCTATATTTTATAAAATAGTATGAAATAGAAAATTAATTCCATTTTCGTTAATTTTTCTTTTCTTCAATGTAATCAACTAAATGTTAATTTCTAGCACTAAAAAATGTAAAAAAAAAAAAGCTAATTAGGAATTTTTTTCTCCGGACTTTGACATGTACTAAATGTTAGAAATAATAGAGAGATTACAATGGAAGAATAAAATAAGATGAATAAAAGATTAAGACAATTACAACTCTAAACAAAATATTACAAGGACAATATATTAAATAAAGAGTTACAATCCCAAAGCACAAAATACAAATAAAAGAAAAGAGTTACAACTCAAAACTCAAAGATACAAGTAAATGTAAACTATATATAAGCATATGTATATAATAAGTACTTCACAACTTTATAGGATGGGACGTATAGTACTTATCACATTTGTTCACACATTGATTTGTTCTTACCTATTGAACCTAACACTAGTAAAGTTACTAGTATTAAGATAGGTTACCCTCAATTGTGAACCGGTTTAGGGAGTTTTAGTCCCATCCCTTTAGAAGTCTTTTCCACTAAATCTCTAGTTAGTGGCTTCGTAAACGGATCCGCCAAGTTTTCACTTGATCTCACATAGGATATTGAGATGACTCCTCTTTGAATCTACTCACTTACATATCCACGTCTTAGACTAATATGTCTAGACTTCCCATTATATACTCCACTATATGCTCTAGCCAATGTTGCTTGGCTATCACAATGTATCGATATTGTAGATACATCCTCTTTAATAATTGGAATCTCAATTAAGAGATCTCTTAACCATTCGGCCTCTTTCCCAGTGGCAGCTAGAGCTATAAACTCCGCTTCCATTGTGGAATGAGAAATGCAAGTTTGTTTCTTGGACCCCCAAGAAACTGCCCCTCCACCTAGGGTAAATACCCAACCAGTTGTGGACAAATTATCCCCAAGGTTGGCTATCCAACTTGCATCAGTATATCCTTCTAAAATTGAAGGAAATTTGGAGTAGTGAAGGCATAGGTTTTTGGTTTTCTTTAGATAATCCAAAACTCTCCCTATTGCCTTCCAATGATCCACACTTGGATTACTAGTAAACCTACTAAGTTTACTCACCGCAAATGATATATCGGGCCTTGTACATTGGGCAACGTACATAAAGCTCCCTATAACACTTGCATACTCCAACTGAGCCACAGCCCTACCACTATTTTTAACTAGTGGTTTACTATGATCGAATGGTGTGTTGGCCTCTTTAGCCTTTAGATGGCTAAACTTATTCAACACTTTCTCAATATAGTGTGCTTGCCCTAAAGCAAAACCCCCACTATGCCTTGTAACTTTGATACCCAAAATAGTATCGACATCTCCAAGGTCTTTCATTTTAATGGTTGAAGAAAGAAACCTCTTAGTTTTTTCTATTCCTTTCATGTTATCACTAAGGATTAACATGTCATCCACATACAAGCAAACAATTATCACATAATTTTTACAAGTTTTTGAATACAAACACTTGTCTCCATTGTTATGCCTAAAGCCATTTGAAAGAATAGCATTGTCAAACTTGACATGCCATTGTTTCGGAGCTTGCTTTAATCCATATAAGGATTTTTTCAACTTACACACTTTATGTTCATTGTTTGGTAGGACAAACCCCTCGGGTTGTTCCATATAGACCTCCTCATCAAGGTCACCATTTAGGAATGCCGTTTTTACATCCATTTGGTGAACATACAAGTTGTGTAATGAAGCCAATGCAAACAACACCCTTATGGTAGTTGTTCTAGCAACAGGAGCATAAGTATCAAAATAATCAATACCCTCCTTTTGCCTAAAACCTTTAGCTACTAACCTAGCTTTAAAGGTTTGTATAGAGCCATCAGTATGATATTTCTTTCTAAATATCCACTTACACCCAATTGCTTTGCATCCTTGCGGAAGATCCACAACATCATAGGTGTCATTGGAGAGAATTGAGTCCATCTCATCATCAACTGCTTCTCTCCAAAATGCACTATCTCTAGATTGCATGGCTTCTAGAAAAGTCTTAGGATCATCCTCAATAAGAAGTATTAAAGGAATTTTCCTTATTACTTCTTCTCTAGTCCCTTCTAACACGTAGAAAGAAATTAATTGAGAATCTATTTCATCCTTATTTAGACTTTTCTCTTTTCTCACCCTTTGACCTCTCCTAGGTTCAATGGGTTGTTCTACAACTTTAGTAGTGTTCTCCTCTTGAGATCCTCTTTTAGAAGTAGAAGCTTGAGAATTATTTTCATATAAAATATTCTCACCTAGAGGTGTGGAACTTTGAGAGTTGTCCTCATACAACTTATTCTCAAAAAATTCTACTTCTCTAGATTCAATTACAACATTGGATTCCACATCCAATAGCCTATATGCCTTACTATTGTTGGCATAACCAACAAATGCACATTTTATGGCCCTTGAACCCAGCTTGGTTCTATTTGGTTCGGACTTCTTACAATAAGCAAGACACCCCCACACTTTGAAGTAACCAATATTTGGTTTTCTTCTTCTCCATAACTCATATGGAGACATGTCATTTTTCTTCATAGGTATTCTATTAAGAATATGACATGCGGTTAAAAGTGCCTCCCCCCATAAGTTGTTGTTCAACTTAGAGTACACTATCATAGAATTGACCATTTCAAGAAATGTTCTATTCTTCCTTTCGGCTACACCATTTTGTTGTGGTGTATGTGGTGCCGAACTCTCATGAATTATACCATTTTCCTCACAAAAATGAGTAAATTCATTAGAGAAGTATTCACCTCCTCTATCACTTCTCAACACTTTTATTTTCATGTTAAGTTGATTTTCAACCTCCGCTTTGAAAATCTTAAAAGCACCAAAGGCCTCATCCTTTTGCTTTAACAAATATACATAAGTATATCTACTATAATCATCAATAAAAGTAATAAAATACCTTTTACCACCTCTAGTTAGAATACCATTTAATTCACATAAATCACTATGAATTAAATCTAACAATTTTGAATTTCTCACAACATTTGGAAAAGGTTTTTTAATCATCTTTGCTTTTACACAAGTTTCACATTTACCATAATTCCTTATATCACAATCAATTATGCCACATTTTTTAACTCTTTTCATAGTAGAAAAACCAATATGAGCTAATCTAAGATGCCACAAAAATAAAGAATCATGCTCAATCATATAAGTGGCACTAGAAGCTTTATTATTGCTAACATTAAAAGTTACATCATTGGTGCACAATTTCACCATTCCCTCACAAGAGTACCCCTTGCCCAAAAATACATTAGACTTGGTAAGTACGAGCTTACCGGATTCATAAACGACCTTAATGCCGGGCTTTCCAAGTAAGTCACCACTAATCAAGTTTCTATTCATGTCGGGCACATAAAGCACATTCACCAATGTGACTTTCTTACCGGAGGTGAAAAACACATCAATGGTTCCTTTGCCTAGTACCTTTGATTTGACCTCATTGCCCATTTGGATCTCATGGTTACCTTTTGACTCTTCAAAGGTCTTGAACAATGATTTGTCATATGTGACATGAACAGTGGCACATGTATCATACCACCATCCCTTCACTTTCCCTTGCACGGAAGTCACCTCACTAAGAGTAGCAATGATATCCTCCTCGATAGCATTTACTTTTGGGTCCCTTAAAGTCTTTTCTATGCTTACAATCCTTAGCATAGTGTTCACGTTTGCCACACACAAAACATGGACCTTTTCCACCTTTGAATTGGTTTGGTTTAGACTTTGGACCCAAGTTATTGCCCTTTTTGGTATTTCCCTTGTTCTTATTAGGAACTTTGGAAGTTGCATTTGCTTTGGAAGTCTCTTCATTAGACCCCTCCACAAGCTTATCCCTACATATCGATTCCTCCTCAATTCGAATATGTTTTTGGATTTCTTCCAAAGAGTAATCCTCATTTTTATGAAGGATTCTCTTCCTATAATTCTTCCAAGATGGTGGCAATTTTTCCACTATTGCACCAACTTGGAATGCCTCGGGAAGTTCAATTTTGAGCACTTTTAATTTATTAACAATAACTTGCAACTCATGAATTTGAGGTAAAAGAGGTTTACCATCAAGAAATTTTAAATCAAAATATTGAGAAATTAAAAATTTCTTGGTACCTTCCTCCTCGGCCTTGAATTTCTTTTCAAGGTGATCCCAAATTTCTTTGGCATCCTTAGTGTCGGTGTATAGGTCATAAAGCCTATCCGAGAGTGAGTTGAGGATGTGTCCTCTACATAGAAGATTGTCATCTTCTCTCTTCTTCCTTTGTGCCTTGACCTCATCGGTATCCTTGTCGGTAGGTGCGGGTAAGGGCTCCAAGGTGGACTCAAGAATATATGCAATCTTGAATGTGGTTAGGAGGAACCTCACCTTGTCTTGCCACCTAGTGAAATCGGTGCCATCAAAGCGGTCCAATCTCACCAAGTCTTGGTTCATCATCTTGATAGTTTCTCCTTCCATTGAAAACAAAAAATAATCTTCTTGATTGTTAGAAATAATAGAGAGATTACAATGGAAGAATAACATAAGATGAATAAAAGATTAAGACAATTACAACTCTAAAAAAAATATTACAAGGACAATATATTAAATAAAGAGTTACAATCCCAAAGCACAAAATACAAATAAAAGAAAAGAGTTACAACTCAAAACTCAAAGATACAAGTAAATGTAAACTATATATAAGCATATGTATATAATAGTGTATATATATGATATAGAATATATATATATATAATAGAGTATATATATATATATATATGATATAGGATATATATATAATAGAGTATATATATGATATAGAATATATATATAATAGATGATATATAGTAGAGATATATAGAGTGTATATATAGTATGTATATATAATATATATAATACTATATAATCAATATATAAATATATGATTGTATATATATAGGAGTGTTTAGAGGAGAACAAGAGAACAAAATAAAACTTGAGAATAGAACAAAATAAGAAAGAAGAACAAACACCCAAAGTGGAGATGGGGATCACCAAAATCTTGAACAAAGTTTCTACACCTTTGTCCAAGAAGATTATTTCCCCCTCTATGAAACACTTAGGTCTTTGTGGAAATACTTCTAGGAATTATCAAGCCTTAGAACTCTCTAGCTTTGTGTTTGAAAGATAGAAGAGAAGAGTGTGTCTCAAAGGGTGAACCAAGACCTCTATTTATAGTGTTTAGGATCACAAACTTTGAAATTCAAACATCACACACCCAATGGCTGTTACCATTTCTTAATGGGGTGTAAATGGGATTAAATGGGTGATTTGGAGGTTATGGGAGTTGTTCAAAGCCATCCCAATAGCAAAAAAAGTTCTACTATTAATGCTGAAAAAAATAGTAACTAGTTACTAGTTACTAAATTTTTCAACTTTTGCAAATAACACTCCAACATATTCCAAACTATTCCCACTTTATTTTATATCACTTATACACATGATAAATGATAAAATTCAATCCCCAACAACTATATTTGAATTATAGTTTTTGAATTTCAAAAATTAAGTTGTGTAACCACTCTTTACACTTAATTAGTGATCATGTGGAAGTTACAAAATATTAACTCCACCTCTTATATGTTACAACTATATGTAACTCCCAATCACATAATATTGTGATTATTACATGCATATAATTCCCAATTATATTATATGTAATAATAGATATAACATATCACAATTTTAATCTTAAACATTATATTATATAATAAATAATATAACACTAAATTATGCCCCTTGAACTTTTAAAGTTGTTAAAAATTTCCCATGAACTGTTGAGATTGTTAGATTTAAGGAATTTTGTCTAATTTTAGTAAAAAAATTCTAACATGGATGAAAGTACAGGGGTATGATTTAGTACATATCAAAGTTTGAGGGGCATGATTTGGTAGATATCAAAGTTCGAGGAGTATGATTTAGTACATAAACAATCACTATAACAGAAAAATTGAATGAAAAATCCTTAAATTTAACAATCTCAATAGTTCAGGGAGAATTTTTAATGGTCAAAAAAGTTCAGGGGGCATGATTTGGTACATGTCAAAGTTCGGGAGAAAATAAAATCCTAATTAGCCAAAAAGAAATTAACTAATTTGGTCATAACACCTGTTGACCGAGATTTTCGGCAACTAATAAAATATTATAAAATTATTGAGCTGTAAGAAAGTGAGAGAAGGATTTTTACGTGGTTGGGGCGTTAATGAGCCTTAGTCCACGAGTCTTTGTTATTTATGGATGTATTTAATACAGAGATTAAACTTGGGAGAATGTCACCCTTATAAATACAGAGAATGTTCTTGGTGAGTATTTACTCTACTTGCTTATATGCAGCCCAAGATTCTTGATCCCATTTAATGAGCTTTGGGGGGGTATTTATAGTATTTTTGGTGGGGTAATCCCTAGAATTGTCCTTACAAGTGTATCTGTAAGTATCCATAAAGTTGGGCATTCCCAATGAATATACCATGGGTAATGCATGGTCAAATCCCTAGGTGCTGTAGGGTTTTTATGTGGAATGTCCTTATTGCCTTTTGATTGACGTGACTCTTCACAGTGTAGCCGTCGCTAGACTTAAATGATCATTATTGTGGC
The DNA here is from genome assembly GCF_029168945.1 of Cannabis sativa. Lineage (NCBI taxonomy): Eukaryota > Viridiplantae > Streptophyta > Magnoliopsida > Rosales > Cannabaceae > Cannabis > Cannabis sativa. The sequence goes on from NC_083602.1 coordinate 67,425,738, forward strand.
GCTGCTGGTTGGAGGTTGTGCCGTCAGACTTTATTGCGTGTAGCAGTCCCAACACGCTTCCTCCCATGCGGCATTTAATGCGACTTGATTGCTCAGGAGAAACCTGACACCTCGCGGAGATGCCTTAGCATTATGCGAGCTTCCGAGAGCACCTTGAGCTCCATGTGCCTTCTCCAGGACCTACGTCCGGGACGTCACCTTATGGCATAAAAGACTTAGCAAATATTGTGAATTGTCTTGATCCACGTGTCCCTGTCCGGTTGGTCCACGTATATTGGGCAAAATTAGGGGCAACATTTACCTCCCAAGCCTTGTTTATTTGAAAAATGAAACGAGGCTTGCTCAGATGCCTCCGGGTGACTCCTCGGTATCCTGGCACGAGCTTAGAGCGCGTGAGGGTGTATTTAATGATGGCATTTAATGCAGCAATTCACTTTTTGCAGAGGTCGATTCGTTTCACGCCCATTGATTGATCGACGCATTAATGGTGTCAGACGGATACTCAAGCGTTTCCACCGCCTTTATTGCAAATCAATCTGGTCCGTTGATCTTTGGGCATTTGAATCGTGTGCTTCCCTCACCGTTCGATTGGTAGGTGATGACGCCTGTTCCTCATGCATTTTTGCCTATAAAAGCCGCCATCTTTCCTTCATTTCGGTTACTTCCCATTTCTTTCCAACTTTGCTCGAATTCCCTAGAGAGAAAATTCTCAGACCTAGAACGAAGCCTTCAAACACTTTGTGATTTTCCCAGTTCTTCTTTGCTCGTTGCTACCAGTCCTTCTCGTCTTCACTCGACTTGCATCAGGACCCCCAGTTTAACATTTCATCGTAAGTTTTTTGCATCCTTTGCTTTATTACTTATCCTGTTTGTTCTTTTCTTGGTTTGCATTCGAGATTTCTGGGCATGCAAGTGTTTAAGTTCTTCATGTAGTTTGTTTGAATTTACTGCTCTAGTGGTAGGGTCGCCATTGTCATGCCTCTGTTGTTATTGTGTATTTTCTTTGTAGAAGACCATACGTTCTTCGTATAATGGTTGCTTAGGGCATAGAATAGAATCTTTTCTTTCTGTTTTCTTTATCGTGTAAAGCCATCTTCTGCGAATTTACTGCACCCGATACTTTTCTAGGGAATCCTTCTAGGGTTTCCTGTGTGACACGTGTCCGGAGGGGGCCTCTTTCCAGCGGTTAGGGGACCCCCATTTCCTTTTTCTTGATTTTGGGTTTGGTAAGGGGCCTAACTGCTGGACTTTTACTCTCTTTTTTTTTTCACAGAATAGAAAAATGTCTGCTTCTGGCTCAAAGTCCTCAAAGAAAAGTGGGAAGCGCATGGCTACTCTTGAGGAGGTCTCCTTGGGACCCGTTGCCCAGGAAGGGTATAAGTCCCGGGCGACCGGATGGGAAGCGGCTGAGCTTCATTCCACCTTGACCTGTCCCCACAAACTGGAGAACATTGTGGAGGTTGCTGGAATCAAGCCTTCCACCTCAGGAACATACCATCGGCCACCTCGCGACGCGGAGACGCCCAACCACAATTACGCCGGCTTCGGAGCCTGGAGCCAAACACACCTGATGGCCGGTGCCATGCTTCCTCTTCAGGATTACTTTGTTAATTTTCTTGTTTTTGTCAGCCTTGCGCCATACCAACTCATTCCCCAAGCTTACCGCCTGCTCTCAGGCTTATTTATTTTTTATGCCGCCCGAGGATGGGGATCTCCCCGCCCGACGGAAATTTTGTACTTTTATGAACTTGTTTCCGTCCCCAAGAAGGGGGACAAACTTAAGGACGGTTTTTATGGGTTTCGGGTCCACCCTGCTAATGAAGGGGTGGTCCCGTATAATAGGCAGACTCACGTCAAGGAGTATCGCCATCGCTTTTTCTTTTCCTCCGGATTTAGGGCAGTGGACCACCCGGAGCTCCTCACTGAGTGGGTGAGGATCCCTCCATATCAGCGGACCGCCCCTACCCAGGCCTTTCTCCGGAGAGCTCAGGCCTTTGCTTCTTACGACCGAGCCGATCTTGACGTCGGGGGTTTGGTCACTACGGAGAACTGCAGGAAGGCCAAACTTATCCTTCCGCATCAATCTGTGGAGGACTCTAACCTCTCCCGGGTCATCTGTCCCAATGTGAGGGTGCCGGTCGCAGAGAAGACCTTCCGGGACGAGATCATCGCCACGGCAGAGAAGAAATACCAGGATTATCTCTACCGGAAGGCCCAGGAGAAGGCGTACTCTAAGGCCCAGGCGGCCTCCGGGAGGGTGCTTCGTGTAGGGAGCCCGGTGGAGAGAAGAAGTCAGGCGATTGCCGGGAAGTCCGAGGCTAAATTTTTTGACAAGATTCTTCAAGAAGAGATTGGAGATCGTCGTGCCGGGAAGCCCTTTCACATTGGGGATTCATCGGAGAGAAGGGCTCCCAGGCCACAGCCCTCGGTTTCAGAGCCAAACACTGGGGCTCCTGGTGCCAGCACTTCCGGCGCCGGCGGTAAGTCTCCTTTGGTAATTCATTATGTTTCTTCTGTTGGCGAATATGCCAGTCGTAGGCCCGTAGGGTTCGATGAACGTCTGTATAGGTTTAGGATGCCCTCGACCCGGTGGGGGGATCGTTTGAAGGAATTTTATTTTTCAAACTTAGGAGATTTCCTAGGTCGGTCCCGGATGGGTTCTGGTCCTCTGGAGCCTGTTCCCTTAGGTCCTTCAGCTTACATTACATCCAGCTGGTTCCGGCCTTCGGACAGCTATCGCGGAGATGATGCTACCAGCATAAAAGTTCAGAACTTTGCTAGGGCCGAATTAGGAAGTCCGGGTAGGACTAGCTTATTTGCCATATCTTGTGTTAGTGGTTTCCCACGGATGTTCTAACACTTGCTTATTTTTGTTGTAGCAGGTATCTCCATGGACGCCATCCTGGATTAGCTTGCTGGGGTTCACACTCCTGAGGCTCCTCCTGCCTTTACTTCTTCCCCAATGGCCCCTGCTCTAAAGATTTCCTCCACCGCTCCCCCCGACACTATTGATTTAGTGGATGACGAGGAGGTGCTGCCGGGAGAAGGTCAAGAAAAGCAATGGGGCTTTTTTGAGGAAGTTGCAGAAGGTGCAGGAGGGCTCCGGGCTCTTCCTGAGGAAGCCGAAGAAGGTGAAGAAGAGCAAGAAATTGCTCTGATTCGCAAGCGTAAGGGCAAAATGATTGCCCAGGAAGAGCCCAAGCGGCCTCGGAGAGCTGACACTCCGGCCCATGGTCTTGATGGTGGGGTCTCTCCCATGGAAGAGCATCCTGCTCCTCCCAACATTGTGCTGACTCCGGTTCCTGGAGACGAGGTGAGGCAAGAGCTCCGGATAGCCAAGCATAACTATGCCATGGACAAATACTCCCGGGGGTATGCCGAGGTGGAAGCCCTTAGGAGGGTTCTGCGGGTTGAGGTGCAAGAAACCATCAACAACCCGGAGTACCAGGATCCGTGGGACCTAAACTTGGACCCCCTGTCGGACTGGTTCCGTCGCTTTCTTGGGCCCACCTTGGCTCCCTTCGCCGCGGAGATGACTGGCGAGTTTGCTTCTCAGCTTACCCGGTGCGCGCCTAAGCAGTTCGCGACTTGTGCCTCTCTGAACTCTATCTTCCAGGTCCAGGACCTCTGCCACTCCCTCACTGTGGTAAGTGCTTTGTAATTTTGCTTTTCCCTTTATTTTTCTTTTTTGGGGATTCTTTCTTACACTTGTATTGTTGTTCAGCTTGCTGCTGAGGCTGGCCGCCTCTCCAAGAACATAATTAACCATGGCTTCGTTCTGTCTGATTTTGGGGACATGAACGACGTCAGGAAGGTCCTTCAGGATCTCACTGCGGAGAGGCAGCTTTACCAAGAGGCTGCTGAGCGCCGGGAGGCTGCTGCCAAGGCCAATGAGGAGGAAGCCAAGCGGAGGGAAGCCCAGGCGGAGGCCATAATCCGGGATGAGGCCCAGCGGAGGGACAGGCTGGAGGCTCAGCATCAAGAGGAGCTGAGGGCAGAAAGTGAGGCTGCTGCAAAGGCCAAGCGGGAACTCCAGGAGGCCAGGGAAGCTTTGGACGAGATGGTTGCCAAGGTGAGATCCTTAGAGGAAACTCACCAAGCAAACTTAGAGTCCAGGGCCGCTCTAGCCGCGGAGCTGAAGGAGCTCAGGGACTTCAAGGAACAAGCCACCAAGAAGGCAAAAAGAGCCGAGCTCCTTTCTCCCGTTTTCTGCGGCCAGTGCCCAAAGCGCTTCGACGATGGAGTCTTCATGGCTTGGTCTACCAACGACCAAAATATCAAGCTTATCTTCTACCCCAAACCTGAGGAAATGATTGCCAAATTTCGGGAGAAGAAGAAGAAGCTTGATGCCATGGTAGAGGCGCGTATCGGACCTCGCCTTCCTCCGCGTATTGACTGAGCTGCTTCGAGATTAACCCAGTATAACCAGGATTTCACCCACTTCTTTTATTATTATTATATATATATATATATTTTTTGTATATATTTGCTGCTACTTTGGGACAATATATTTAGGTAGCAGTTTTTTCTTTGAAAGGGAGACAATTTTTTAAGGCCTGTCCCCGGGCCACTTGTATATATTTGACCTGCCCTGTGGGCTAGGATATTTATATGTGATCTCTTTTGCCACATATTTCTCTTTTTTTGACCTGTCCTTTGGATCAGGATTTTTATACTTATGCTTTTTATTTTTGTGCATACTTTTTGACCTGCCCTTTGGGTCAGGATATTTTACTTAGTTTGTTTTTTTGTCTGTCCGTGCGGTATACCCTAGTACCCCCCTGAGTGGCATAGAAACTTTGTTTTTAAGGCACTCAGTTTTATTCAACATGTAGAGGAGGTATACATTTGGACGGTACAAACTCTTTGAACAAAGTCTAAGTTATATTTTTGCTATTGGTAATATTTTCTGAGGTGATCGGCATTCCAGGCTCTTGGCACAATGGTTCCATCCATTCTTTTAGCTTGTAAGTGCCGAAGCCGATTTCGTCCTCGATTTCATATGGTCCTTCCCAATTTGGCCCAAGTACCCCTACTCCGGGTTCCTGGGTGGCTGGGAAGACTCTTCTTAGGACCATATCCCCAACAGCAAATTTTCTGTTTTTAACCTTGGAGTTAAAATACTTGGTCACCTTCTTCTGATAAGCTGCCATCCGTATTTGAGACTCATCCCGGAGTTCTTCGACTTGATCCAAAGCCTCTTGAAGCAAAGCTTGGTTCGTGGCTGGATCGTAAGTCGTCCTCCTATGGGATGGGAATAACGTTTCTACCGGGACCATCGCTTCACAAGCGTACGCCATTGAGAAAGTCGAGTGTCCGGTCGTAGTTCTGGGGGTCGTCCGGTAGGCCCATAACACCCTTGGCAACTCTTCGGGCCAGTTGTTTTTGCAGGCCAGCAGCTTTTTCTTCAAGGTGACCTTTAGGATTTTATTGACTGCTTCCGCCTGACCGTTTGTATGAGGTCTCGCCACTGCAGAGAAGCTTTTCACTACTCCGTGTTGGTTGCAGAAGTCAGTAAATTCCTCACAATCGAATTGCTTTCCATTGTCAGAGACTATTTTGTGAGGCAAGCCATATCGACACACTATGTTTTTAATAACAAAGTTCAGTGCTTTCTTAGCAGTTATTGTCTTCATAGGCTCAGCCTCCATCCATTTGGTGAAGTAGTCTACTGCTACTATTGCATACTTTACTCCTCCTTTTCCTGTTGGCAGGGACCCAATAAGATCTATTCCCCAAACCGCGAAGGGCCAGAGACTAGTCATCAGGGTGATTTCATTTGGAGGAGCTGTCGGTATGTTCGCGTACCTTTGGCACGAGTCACACTTTTGGACATACTCTATACAATCTTTTTTCATTGTTGGCCAGAAGTACCATTGCCTCAATATTTTCTTTGAGAGACTGGGTCCTCCCGTATGATCTCCACAGAACCCTTCGTGGACCTCTAGCATGATTTGTCTAGCTTCAGGGTCCGATACACACCTTAAATAAGGAATGCTGAGTCCTCTTCGGTAGAGAATTTGGTCCATCATTACATAACGATGAGCCTGATACTGAATCCTCCGAGACAGTGCCCTTTCTTGGGGCAACTCACCTTTTGTTATGTATTTTATGATGGGGACCATCCAGCTGGGTTCTTGCCCAACCGTTAGTGTGGTCTCTTTTATTTTGATGCTTGGCTCTGCCAAGCGTTCCACTGGTACTACCCCGAGCTCTTCGATTTTGCTATCCGAGGCTAACTTAGCCAGACAGTCCGCGTGAGCGTTCTTTTCTTGGGGGATTCTTTCTATTTTGTAGTCCGTGAACTCGTGGAGCAGCTCTCGGACTATTGTTACGTACGCGACCATTCGCTCGCAGCGGGTTTGGTATTCTCCGGATACCTTGTTTACGACCAGTTGGGAATCACTATAGACTTCCACTCTTTTGGCTCCTACAGCTTTTGCTAATTTCAGCCCTGCTATCAGGGCTTCATATTCGGCCTCATTGTTTGAAGCTGCGAAGTTAAACCGTAGGGCCGCCTGGAGTCGCAGTCCAGTTGGTGATATCATAGCCACTCCGGCTCTGGAACCGTTCTCATTGGAGGCTTCGTCTACAAATACCCTCCATGTGGGGATTGGCGGTACCGGCGTATTCGCGGTTGCCTTGGCTTCGTTGCATTCAGTAATGAAGTCCGCCAAGGCTTGGCCTTTTATAGAAATTCGGGGTATGTAGTGCAAGTCGAATTGACTTAGCTCCATTGCCCACTTGAGGAGCCTTCCGGATGCTTCAGGTTTTTGGAGGACCTGCCGGAGCGGGTGATTAGTCAGAATTCTGATCGGATGGGCTTGGAAGTATAGCCTCAACTTCCTTGACGCCATCAGGAGGCAAAACACCAGTTTTTCAATGACCGGGTATCTTGTTTCGGCCCCTATCATGCGCTTGCTGACATAGTACATGGGATGCTGAGTTTTCTCTTCTTCCCGGACCAAGGCAGCGCTGACCGCATGTTCAGAGACGGCCAAATAAAGAAATAGGTCTTCTCCGACGACGGGTTTTGATAGGATAGGAGGCTTGGCCATGTGCTCTTTTAGCTTTTTGAATGCCTCCTCACACTCGTCCGACCATTCGAACTTTTGGCACTTCTTTAGCACATTGAAGAAGGGTATGCACTTGTCCGTGGACCGTGAGATGAAGCGGCTTAAAGCAGCTACCTTTCCGGTCAGGCTCTGCACATCTTTATGTTTTTTGGGGGATGGCATGCTTAGGAGAGGCTGGATTTTTTCCGGATTTGCCTCAATCCCCCTTTGACTGACGATGAAGCCCAGGAACTTTCCTGATTTGACCCCAAAGGTGCATTTCTTTGGGTTGAGCTTCATGCCGTATTTCCGGACAACTTCGAAGCATTCTTCTAAGTCGCTTGCATGGCTGTTGCATGCTTTGGATTTGACGAGCATGTCGTCCACGTAAACCTTCATGTTTCGCCCCAGGAGGCCTTTAAACATCCGGTTAACCATTCTTTGATAGGTTGCTCCGGCGTTTTTCAGTCTGAAGGGCATGACTAGGTAATAGTATACCCCCTTATCGGTCCTGAAGCTAGTGCACTCCTGGTCTGCCGTATGCATTTTTATTTGATTGTACCCAGCATAGGCGTGCATGAAGGATAGCAGTTTGAATCCGGAAGTGGCATCTACCATCTGGTCGATCCTGGGCAGCGGGAAGCAGTCCTTCGGACAAGCTTTGTTTAGATCGGTGAAATATATACAAACTCGCCAAGTTCCGTTCGGCTTGGGCACCAGGACCGGATTGGCCAGCCACTCCGGATAGTATACGTCGCGGATCATGCTGTTAGTCAAAAGTTTGTCCACCTCTTTCTCTAGAGCTTTGGCTTTCACCGAGTCGAGCGGGCGTCGCTTTTGCTGGACGGGAGGCATGTCCGGATTGACGTTGAGTACATGGGTGATGACATTAGGGCTTATGCCAGTCATGTCTTCTTGGCGCCATGCAAAGATGTCGATGGCGCCCTTCAGTGTTTTTATTATTTTTTCTTTTTCCTCCAGATCTAGGTTCTTCCCTATCCGGAGTACTTTGGTGGAGTCGATGTCGCACACTGATACTTCTTCGACGTCCTCCATTGGTTCCACAATTCTTTCGGACCCCACACGGGGGTCCAACTCATCCTCTTCAGCCACTTCTGGCTCAGCTGACTCCCGGACCATTAGCATGGGCAGGTGGGTTGCGACATTGTAACATTGTCTTGCTTCCCCCTGGTTTCCCCTCACAGTTTCGATTCCGGCCTCCCGGGTAGGGAACTTTAGGCACAGATGCCGGATCGAAGTGACTGTGCCAAAGTCTACCAAGGCCGGTCGGCCGAGGATCGCGTTGTAAGCTGCCGGACAGTCCACCACTACGAAGGTGCAGTATTTGAATGTGCTCTGGGGGGTGTCCGGGCACAAGGTGACTGGGAGCCTTACTTTTCCCATTGGGATAAGTGTCGTCCCGTTGAACCCTGTGAGCTGGGACCCACTGGGTGAGAGGTCCCGGTCTGTCAAGCCTATCGCGGTGAAGGCTTATTTGAAGAGTAAGTTCACGGAACTCCCATTGTCAATTAAGACTCTGGCCACCACTTTATTCGCGATGGGGGTCTCTATGACCAACGGGTCATGATGAGGGAAACGCACCGTCTTGGCATCTTCTTTCGGGAACGTGATGGGTTGGTCCATCAACCGGGGCCTTTGAGCTGGGAGTTGAGTGACTTCCCACACCTCATTGTGTTTCGCGGCCCCGGCGTATCGCTTAAGCTCCTTGCGAGTAGTCCCTCCGATATGGGAACCTCTGGAGATCATGGCTACCCTCCCATTAGGCCGGGGCGGCAGACCGGGGATATGCTGGGCGTCACCCGTGGGAGCAGCTGGAGCCAATACTCCTGCTGTACCCCCCGGTGTTCCCTGAGGCATACCCACGGTCGCCTGTCCCGGATTGAGGTGAGGCAACCTATTCTTGATCCACTCATAGAGGTGGCCCAATCGGATTAGATTTTCGATCTTGTCCTTGAGATTCTTACATTCATTGGTGCTATGACCAATGTCGTTGTGGTACTCGCATCTTTTGCTCGGATCTCTCCGGGAGCTATCTTTGTACAACGGTTGTGGTCTCCGGTAGTGTGTATTTTGCCTAGTAGCAAAGTACACACGCTCTTCGGAGTCCGACAGCTCCGTGTATTGAGTATACTGGGGGGTGTACCCCTTTTTCTGGCGCTTTTCTCCCGTCCGGGTGCTGCCTTTGGAGGATCTTTTACTCCTTGAACCCTGGGAAGGGCCTGTCAGGCTAGCAGCCGGAGCAGTGTGAAGGAGCTTGCCCATTCACTCCGGACGGGTTGCCAAAATGGGATGATGCTGGTGCCAAGGCTTGGCCCTGGCTATATCCGGGGGTAGCAGAGAATTGTATGCCACTGGCTTGTGGAGTTGCGGTCGGGGCAGTACCCGAGGGCGATACTCCGGGCATGTACCCTGCTATTCCGGTGGGATAGTAGCCTCCATAAGCCACGATTTGGGCTTCTTCGAGGTTGATGTATTTTTGGACTCTCTTCTGGAAGTCCTGGAGGCTAGCAGCCCCTTCTTGCTGCAGCTCATTCCAGAAAGGAGTCCCAGTACGGATGCCTCCTTGGAGAAGTGCAAGCTGTTGTCCGTCATCAACCTTCTTGGTTTTCGAGGCTTCCTCTCGGAACCTCTTTATGTAATTCTTCAAGGTCTCGGTGGGCAGTTGCTTGATATTAGTCAAGGCACTGACCTCTAGATTGACCTTTCTTGCGACGACAAACTGTCTCCGGAAGTTGGTCTGTAGTTTGTTCCAACAGCCCACGGATCCTGGTTCCAGTTTTTTGAACCATTCCTCCGCGGACCCACTTAGGGTAAGTGGGAAGCACAGACATTTGGCGTCATTGCTGACCCTCATGACCGTCATGACACGGTTGAACCGTGACAGGTGGTCGCTAGGATCGGAGTTCCCGGTATAAGCTGCCATTTCGGGCATCTTGAAGTTCTTAGGGAGCTCCGCCTCTAAGATGTGCTTAGCACATGGCTCTCGATCCTCGCTGTCCGAGTCGGAGTCGTCTCCCTTCTGCCTCCGGGAGACTCGGGCAATGTCTTTTCGAAGTATGGCGAGTTCCGCCATAATTCCTTCATTCAATGTACCCGAGGAGACCACGGGTCCATATCTTTTTTGGTCAAGGTGATCCCGGAGATCACCTTGGTTCCCATTGATTTGATTTCTCAGATCAACGGGAGGACACCTCTGTCCTCTTCTCCCTCTACCCCCGGGTTCTTGGTGTACGGAAACGCTTTTTCGGTCCCCTCGATCCTGAGGGCCAAGGCTCCCTTTTTGGGGCTTGCCCCTCTGCGGACCTTTCCCTTTAGGGAAATCTGAGCGGACCTTTCGCGGATCCTGCACCTTTTTCTTTCGCCCTGGGGTAGAAGTAGGGTTTTTTGTTTGATTCCCTTCAGCAGGGTATCTTATAGGGCTAGGCTCCCTAGATTTCTGCTGCTGGGAATTAGGCGAAGACGTCGCTGGCTCCTTGTCGAGTCCAGCAGTCATTGCCTTGGGGTGCACGTGAATGCCAGCTGCTTCCATGGCTTTTTGCATGGCCAGCATCACTTCCTGCATTTTCTGGTTTTGCGCTTTCTGAGCTTCGATCTCGGCTTCGTGATCGATAGCTTTTTGTCTGAGAAGCACCAGTTCTGAGTAACTACCTTCGTCATAGGCATACTCATCGAGGTTTCCCTCGTACTCATCATCGGGGACTATTTCTTCTTCCTCGGACTCCTCTGCTGCTCTTGAGGCTACGTCTTCCTCATTCGGGTCTTGAGCCTCTTCCAGAGGACGAGGCTGACGAGTACTTCTTGTCTCCACCATGTTTGTGAAGTCAAATGTTTGTTTATAGTAGCTTTCTTCAGCTCTCAATGAAAGCACCAAAATGTTGACCGAGATTTTCGGCAACTAATAAAATATTATAAAATTATTGAGCTGTAAGAAAGTGAGAGAAGGATTTTTACGTGGTTGGGGCGTTAATGAGCCTTAGTCCACGAGTCTTTGTTATTTATGGATGTATTTAATACAGAGATTAAACTTGGGAGAATGTCACCCTTATAAATACAGAGAATGTTCTTGGTGAGTATTTACTCTACTTTCTTATATGCAGCCCAAGATTCTCGATCCCATTTAATGAGCTTTGGGGGGGTATTTATAGTGTTTTTGGTGGGGTAATCCCTAGAATTGTCCTTACAAGTGTATCTGTAAGTATCCATAAAGTTGGGCATTCCCAATGAATATACCATGGGTAATGCATGGTCAAATCGCTAGGTGCTATAGGGTTTTTATGTGGAATGTTCTTATTGCCTCTTGATTGACGTGACTCTTCACAGTGTAGCTGTCGCTAGACTTAAATGATCATTACTGTGGCGCTGCTGGTTGGAGGTTGTGCCGTCAGACTTTATTGCGTGTAGCAGTCCCAACACGCTTCCTCCCATGCGGCATTTAATGCGACTTGATTGCTCAGGAGAAACCTGACACCTCACGGAGATGCCTTAGCGTTATGCGAGCTTCCGGGAGCACCTTGAGCTCCATGTGCCTTCTCCGGGACCTACGTCCGGGACGTCACCTTATGGCATAAAAGACTTAATAAAAAATTGTGAATTGTCTTGATCCACGTGTCCCTGTCCGGTTGGTCCACGTATATTGGGCAAAATTAGGGGCAACAACACCTTTAAGTGGTTATTATTAAGTTTTAATTTGATAAAAAAATAAGTTCAGGATCTATTTTGCATTAGTTTGAAAAATACATGATCTGAATTATGATTTAACAAAACATAGAATTCAATCAATAAATTTTATAAACCACGTGATTCAAAATTGTATTTACTCAAAATGTGAGATTTAGAACACTTAAACAACCAACTTTACTGCCTCGACAGTTGACAGTTATTTCGGTTGGCAGTTATTTCGGTTAAGTGGTTATTAACCTACTGCTATATATATGCATTCAACAATAGAAAGAAAGAGAGAGAGAAATCAAGTTGGAGGAGTGAGGTTAATACACAAAGATGAAAGAGAGCTATTGTGATATGAATTCTCTTCAGATTTGAGGATGTTATTAGGCTGTTCTGGTTCAAGTTTTTAAACAGCTTTTGAGCTCGGTTTCTTGTAACTGGTGTGCATCACCATTAGAGTACTTTGTGTCCTTGATTCTCTATTTGTGTAAGTTGTAATCTTTGCCATTTATCAATAAAGATATCACAGCCAATTGAGCTTTTTTCTACCCGGGGATCAGGTCCAAGTTTTATCCAAAACTTGTGACTGAACCTCGTTAATCTTGTTGTCATTTTACTTTTCTGGTTTTATAATCTTTCTGGTTTAACATTCTAAGCCATTTTCTTCTTGCATTGTGTTCTTGTTGGTGCTTGAGTGCACAATAAATGGTATCAGAGCACTAGGGAGATCAGGGATTAGTTTCAAGAACTCTGTGCAAGAAATCAAGATTGGTGCATAATGGCTTCAACTAGATTCGAGGTGGACAAATTCACAGGCACAAATGACTTCAGTTTGTGGAGGATTAAAATGAAAGCGTTTCTTGTTCATCAGGGGATTTCAGAGGCATTTGATATTGAAGCTATGAAGGAGATATATGACAAGAAAAGGAAAGCTGAGACTGAATCTAAGGCTCACAGTGCCATACTTCTCAGTCTTGGAGATGAAGTCTTAAGAGAAGTGTCTAGTGAAGAAAATGCTCTTGGATTATGGAACAAATTGGTTGCTATCTACATGAAAAGATCTCTGGCCAATAAATTATATCTCAAGAAGAAGTTGTATACTCTTAGAATGGAGGAATCCAAGGAGCTTCGAAGACATCTTGATGATTACAACCAGATTATTCTTGATCTGAATAATCTTGGAGTAAATATTGAAGAGGAGGACCAAGCATTCATTCTACTTAGTTCATTTCCAAAGATGTATGAACACTTTGTAGATACCATCTTGTATGGAAAGGACACCTTGACAATGACAGAAGTCAAGGCCGCATTGTGTTCAAAAGAAGGATGATCGAGCAGATAACAGTGGGGAGGGATTGTTCATTGCAAAAGGAGAATTTCAGAAGAAAGATTACAAGGGGCACAAGAATTCTTATAACAATAGCAGAGACAAAAATGACAGGTTTAAACCTAAGGCTGCAGTAGGTAAACAATGCTATTATTGTAAGAAAGAAGGTCATTTTCGTGATGATTGTTTGGCACTTAAGGCTAAACTGAAAAGACAAAAGAATCGTGGAAAGAATGGAGAAGCTGACATAGCAGATGGCTATGAATCAACTGAAGTTCTAGTTGTGTCTAGTAACACAACAGATGGGGCCTGGATCTTGGATTCAAGATGTTCTTTCCACATGACACCCAACAAAGAACTATTTAGTTCTTTTTCAGAAGATCATAGGGGTACTGTTTTACTTGGTAATAACAGAGCTTGTGAAGTTAAGGGAATTGGCTCGGTAGAAATGCAGATGCATGATGGTGTTTCCAGGATTGTGCAACATGTGAGATATGTGCCAGATTTGAAGAGAAATCTGTTATCCATTGGAATGTTTGGCAAGAATGGATATGCAGTCAAGATTGAAGATGGAATACTCAGAATTTTCAGAGGTTCAATGGTTGTGATCAAAGGGCTTTTGAACAATGGACTCTATTACCTTAATGGTAAATAAGTTGCTGGAAATGCAACACCAGCTGTGAGTCACAATTCTGAGGTGAGTACAAAGTTGTGGCACTTAAGGTTAGGACATGTTAGTCAAAGAGGCACGGATGAACTCAACAGACAAGGTGTATTCAAGGGTGGCTTGAAGAAAAAACTTGAATTTTGTGAAGAATGTGTTCTTGGTAAGAGTTGTAGGGTTAAGTTTGGAAAAGGAGAACATCACACAACTGAGAAACTTGCTTATGTTCACTTAGATTTATGGGGGCCTTCTAAGGTGGAAACAATTGGTGGGGCTAGTTACTTCATAAGCATCATGGATGATTATAGTAGAAAGGTGTGGGTCTATCTACTTAAAAGAAAAGATCTAGCATTTGAAACCTTTGTCAATTGGAGGACATTGCTTGAGAATCAAACTGGCAAGAAACTAAAGGTGCTAAGAACAGATAATGGCTTGGAGTATTGCTCAAATCTGTTCAAACATTTCTGTGCCAGAGAAGGAATAATGAGACACAAGACAGTGATCAAAACCCCACAACAAAATTGTTTGGCTGAGAGAATTAATAGGACACTACTTGAAAGAGTGAGATGTCTACTACTTGGTGCTGGTTTAGAAAGAAAATTTTGGGGTGAAGCACTCAAAACTGTTTGCTATCTGGTTAACAGATGTCCATCTGTTGCAAACAAGGTCAAAACTCCACAAGAAATGTGGACGGGGCATGTTCCCAAACATGATCACCTTAGAGTGTTTGGGTGCCCTGCCTATGCACACATAAAATAGGATAAGCTACAACCAAGAGCACTGAAGTGCATGTTTCTTGGTTATCCTGATGGAGTGAAAGGTTACAAACTTTGGTGTATGGAACCTGGTTTTAAGAAGTGCATCATAAGTAGAGATTTTTTCTTCAAAGAGGATGAAATGGCAATGAAAACCAAAACTCCCAATGATATACAACCTGTTATGCCAGTTCAAGGTCTGCAACTTGAGGTGGACCAATCTGACACTCAAAATGCAGAAGAGAATTCTGAAATCACTACAGAAACTGACACAAATGAAGGTGCTACTAATTTAAGCACCTATCAACTTGCTAGAGATAGGGTGAGAAGAGAAACCAGACCACCAAGCAAGTTCGGATAAGCTGATTTCATAGCATATGCATTGCTCACTGCAGAAGAGTTAGAATTTTCAGAACCTACTACCTATCTTGAAGCTACTACAGGCAGAAACAGGGTAAAATGGCTGAAAGCTATTGATGAAGAGATGACTTCACTAAAGAAGAATAAGGCATGGATAGTGGTTAAGAAACCTGAGGGAAAGAAATTGGTAGGCTGAAAATGGATTTTTAAGGAGAAAGAAGGTAATCCTGGTGTTGAACCAGTCAAGTTCAAAGCAAGACTAGTTGCAAAAGGGTTTGAAAGTGCAACTTGTAAATTTTAATGATTCAAATTACCAAGTTGTCTATCTTTATATTGATTGATTTCAAGATATGAATTACGAACATGAATTAAAAGTCAAGCAGTAAATCACACGCCAATTTACAAGCTTCATCTGCACTGAGAACACATCTCAGCGGACTAGTGCTTGGGTTCCCCGAACCAGGGTAAATTCATCCACTAATTCACAAAGGTTCATATTACAATTTCCAATTCTCTCTAAAGGAATCAAATACAACCTTAACAACAATTAGTAATGAATTACCAACAACAATCAAGAACACTGATTGTTAATGCACAATCCCTTGTGCAGCAACTGAGCTCTTCTTCAACATGTCTTCAATCTGAAATCCCTTCAGATCTGATGATGAAGATGACACTGAACTCCCTTCAGTTTGAACTCAGCAATTCCAGATTCAGATCATTCCGCCATTGATGAACACCCTCAAGCTCCAAGATTTGACCTGTAATCACAACAACAAGAAACAAGATACGACTCTCTCTTCACACACAACCGAAATAACTGTCTGGATAATTTAATGGATAACCACTTTACTAACAGAAACCGACTATTTATATATCCACAAAATAAGTCCACATGGCACTAACTAATACTTAAATGAAACTCACGTAACAGAACGTTAGTGCAGATATAACAGACTAAAAATCCAGATACGACTAGACATTGAACAGAACAAATACTGTCACAAAATTATAACACTAACATTCTCCCCCTTGACAGGTTATGTTCAATGACTAACAAACAAAACTAAAGACCACAAAAAAAAGAGTTAATAATCCAGATATAAGTGTCTTTAGGAATATAAACAAAGCCACAACAAAAGCGAAACGAATTACAAATATCTCCCCCTTCATTGAATATGATCTGTGGGTTCCTGTGCTGTGGCAGACTCCCCCTGGGAAGGTGGTCCAATCGACACCAAGGGTGTTGCAGAGTCAGCTGGAGGATCTAGATCAGGTTGTGCTGAACTGGTGACAGGATCAAAGGCTGAATGCTCCCCCTGCATATGTGCATTATTTCCAGACGTGTCTGATGATGCACCAAACGAATCACGATGAAACTCAGGCAGAGAGATGTCAGGCAGAGAATCCCCAGGAAAATGGCGCAAAAGAGTGGACTTGATAGAGCGAACCATTTGATACATGGAGGCCTCAAAGGCAAGCTGACGCTTTTGATCCTTCTTATAGCGTTTGGCAAAAGATTGAAACTCAGAAAACATTTGTACCTGCCAGCTGGAATCCGAAAGCCCTTTGAACATAGGAGACTTTCCTTTACTCACTTTGGTTCCAGAGGGAGTGGTTGAAGAAGGCTTCCTATTGACCACCGAGAGAAAGCTCTTACTGAGAACCGAATTCTGAACTTGATAATCATGTGTTGTGAGAGGAGGGTGAGCATCCATAAGAACTCGTTGAACTAAACTTGGAAATGGTAGCTTGTTACGAGTGCCAATAGTTTCTGAGGCTTAAAGTACCCGTTCAAAAATGAGCGAGGGCAGATCAATGGACACATTAGTGCCTACAGCATACAAGAACTTGCCAATCTCAAGTGTAACAGCAGACAAATGAGAATTAGGAAACCAATTGTACAAGGCTACCCGATGAAGAACCCTATAGAATGGAGTCAGATGAGTGACCAGAATTTCCTGTTTGTCCCAAATATAGTCATCCCTGCCAGTTAGCACTCGACCCATCAAGGATTGATCTGGATTGAAGTGTTTCCCATATGTTGGTTTCCTGATGGACTCAACTTGCAATAATGACGCAATAGTGGATGGACCAAAAGGAACTCTATGACCCCTAACAAAGGCACTCACACACCCTGGATGACCCTCAGCAATAACAGTTCTATCGAGATTGGCATAGAATTCTCGAACTAAGATGGGATGAGGAGCAGACAAGTTAGTGACCGTGTTTACCCATTCCCTAAGTTTTAAAAACTCATGCAGTTCAGGAAAATCATCTAATATGACCACTTGTTCGAACCAAAGCTCACGACTGCCAAACCACCGTTGATAGACAGAGGCTTTAGAGGCATCAACAAAACATTGTACTATTGTTGGGTCGACAATTGATATAGGTGCTTTGGGAAGTTTGGACTTTTTAGAACCTCTAGACGACCGTTTGGGAGATGACTCTGTAGAAGCAACTGGAGTGGGTTTTTTCTTGGATTTCTTTTCAGGTGGATGTACGTGGTGTCAGTTGAGGATTTTCGTTTGGGTTGAACACGTTCACTGGTTGGGGTAGGAATAGAGAACTTAGATGGAGGACGAGGAGGGCCTACAGGTTTCGAGGGAGACTGGTGACTCGACGAAGAACGGGTGACTCGTTTCGACACAGGTGGGGAAGGAGATGACAGTGAAGGTCGAACCTTTTTAGAGATAGGAGGAGCCTTACCTAGAAACGTACGAGGTTTCTGACTGACCTGAGGTGAGGGGGGAGACGGGGTCGACTCTGAACTTGGGGAATGTCCAGAACCACCAACCTCCGACTGGTAGAGGACAATGTCACGACAGGGATTAGGTAGTGCAGACTCGACTGTAGGAGCCACTGTAGGATCACCAGTCGATGCCACGGATGGAACAACCATAGCAACAGGGGTTACTGCAATGGGTGTGATATTCTCCATGATAGAGAGGAAAAAAAATTTGAATGATGCAGAGCTTTAGGGTTTCTGAGAAGAAAGTGAAGAAGTGAGATTGATCACTTTCCGTAGGCCTTAAGTATAGGCACCCTGACACAACTGACCAGGCAAAAAAAAGGATGATGATTTTTTTAAAAAAAAATTTGATTTTTGCCAAGGAAAACGTACGCGCCCAAATTGAATATTGGCTACCACATCATACGGCACACTAAACGAAACAAACCAACGTCATCAGGCAATAAGTGTATTAAAGAAACCAGAAATGTGACAAATATACCAAAAATATTTGCATTTAGCCCACACTTAGACAAAACAGAGAAAAATAAAAAACTTAGAGATACTCAAATTTTAAGAAAAAATGGTATCAACTGATCAATGAATACAGTTTCTGAGTACACACGTAATGCACACCTTGAGCAACAGATCATTCCCCTTCCCCAGCCACAATGATACTCATGAGAGCACTAAACCTTGAATCTCCATTCGTGTGTGAACATTGATCTCATGTGGTCCAAGAAGAGTGAAAATCAGCTGGACCACTCTCTCAATTAAGCAACAACTGATAATAGAAAAATGACGGTTTTTGTGTGGTTTTTTTTTTATATGAAGCCTTTTTTTTTTATATCACTCTCGCTTTTGCTTAAGTACCCAGACATGGCTTTCACTCTCTTCCGGAGATGTAGCCGTCCTCTTTGAGTACCAAGAACTAATAGAGAAGGAGCATACTACTTATTAGAACAAGGTGTTAGAGAGCTCTTCCCATTGCATCTGGAAGAGGTAGCCTTTTTGACTGGGGAAGATTCAAGTGTAGTATCAATCAAAGTAGCATATAGTAGATGGGGAAGGACAGAATAACCCATTGCTGAAGAACTGTGACATACACGCATACTCATAGGCAAAATTGATTGATCAGATGACACTAAGAACAGTTTAGATTGTACAGAGACCAATACATGTTCTTAAATGAGTAAAAGTTTGAGTATCTAAAGCTTTAGTGAACAGATCTGCTAATTGATTCGTTGTGGGCACATGAGATATTGACAACATATTTGACTCAACTAGTTCTCGGACAAAGTGGTACCTGATGTCGATGTGTTTAGTCCGAGAGTGCTGCACAGGGTTTCTAGAGATGTTTATGGCGCTTGTACTGTCACAAAAGATGGTCAGTGTGTGTTGAGGATATCCCTAATCAGTAAGCATTTTATTCAGCCAAATCAATTGAGTGCAGCAGCTACCAGCTGCAATATATTCTGCTTCTGCAGTGGAAAGGGAGATGGACTGCTGTTTTTTGCTATACCACGAGACTAGGTTATTCTCAATGTAAAAGCAACCCCCTGAAGTGCTTTTCCTATCATCTATACACCCTGCCCAATCAGAGTCACTATATCCTACCAAAGAGGTATTCGTGTCACAACTATACCAAAGACCATAGTTAACTATCCCAGCTAGATATTTGAAAATTCTTTTGACTGCAGAGAGATGAGACTGTTTAGGATTAGCTTGATACCTGGCACATAAACCTACACTAAAGGATATATCATGACGACTCGCTGTGAGATATAGTAAGCCACCTATCATACTTCTATATAGACTGGGGTCTACAGGGTCACCAGACTCATCTCGTGACAATTTGGATGTGGTGCCTATTGGTGTGTGTGCATGCTTGACCTGAGAGAATCCAAACTTATCTAACATAGACTTGACATATTTGGACTGTGAAATGAATGTGCCATGATCTAGTTGTTTTATTTGGAGTCCTAGAAAGAAAGTAAGGTCACCTATTAAACTCATTTCAAACTCATTAGTCATTAAAGTGACAAATGTTTGGACTTCACTATCACAAGTTGAGCCAAAAACGATGTCATCAACATATATTTGGGCAACAAAAATTCCTTTGTCAATATGTTTAATAAATAGAGTGCTATCTGCAGTACCTCGAGTGAAGCCATGAGAGATGAGAAATGAGGTGAGTCTATCATACCACGCACGTGGGGCCTGTTTCAGTCCATATAAGGCTTTATTGAGCTTGTACACATGGTGTGGATGATGTGGATCTTCAAACCCCTGTGGTTGTTTGACATAGACTTCCTCTTGAATTACCCCATTGAGAAACGCACTCTTGACGTCCATTTGGAAGAGTTTGATCTTCAGAAAGCATGCAATGATGACAAGTATGCGTATGGATTCTAATCGTGCCACTGGTGCAAACGTTTCATCAAAGTCGATGCCTTCGACCTGACTATATCCTTGAGCCACAAGTCGAGCTTTATTTCTAGTCACTGTCCCAAATTCATCAGACTTGTTTTTAAACAGCCGTTTTGTCCCTATAACATTCGCACCATCTGGTCGAGGGACCATTATCCATACACCAAGTCTCTTAAAATTTCCCATTTCATCCTGCATGGCAGCCAACCAGAACTCATCTAACAAAGCATCTCAGACACTTTTGGGCTCTGTTGCGAAAATTATTAATTACTACGCAAGTGTACGCAATCAAGTAGTATACTCACGCAAGTGAGGTCGAACCACAGGGAATTGGATTAATTACTACTAAACTATACTTATAATTCTATTTGGCAAATCAAAATTATTTATGATTGAAAAAGGAAGAAAGAAATTCAAGAAACTTAAAGAAACAAGTGAATATTAATCAAGATGAGAGAATAGAGAGACGAATCCTGTTGTTAGGTTACCAATATTAATGTCTAATTGCTACCCTTCTCTTGAAGTGAATGACAGATTATAAATTAACCTAGCTCTTTTCAGATCTTCTAGGTTCTAAATCTCATGCTCTCTAATTAATCTCTTAATTAAACTAACATGAAATCAACATTAAGCAATAATCTATTGGTCACAAAGGCTATGTAAATACTCTCGTTTCACATCAAAACCTAGACTATCCAATTTTAGCATTCTCAATTCTCACTTTTCAGATTTCGAATTGAGATCATAAAACATGTAAAAGGTGATCAATCTTGCACATGGAAATTAAACACAAATATGAATAGTGTTCACAATCAAGATGGAGGAATGGCAATTATTCATTAACTAGGAAAAAAACTTAAACAACATTCATCATTCTCCCTAAATAGGAGTTTAGTTCAAAACATCCGTAATCAAATCCATAATTAACATTGAATAGAAACGAACATAGAAAAATTAAAGAAAGAACTAGTTGAAGCAATTGATCTGGGTCGCCACAAGCCGCTCTTCTAGCCTCCTCCTTTGTTTCTAGGGCTCTAATTTTGAATGCCCTAATTTTCACGAACTCTCTCTATTTAAACCAAATCTCATCTTTAAAATTCGTGAAATTACGAAACTGCCCAAAAATCCCGTCACTGGGGTCCCCGTCGCGACTGGCAAAGCCCCCGTCGCGACGGGGTTAAAAAACTTTGTCTCGAAATTCTCTCTGCCAATCCCCGTCGCGACGGGGATATTGTCCCGTCGCGACGGGATTTGGCAGCAACATATTTTTTGGTTTTTCTTCTCAATTCTTTCACCACTTGTCCTCAATTCTTGTAAATACTTTCTTTAAACACCTGGGGACCTGAAACAAAAGAATCAAGCGTAAAATAGTCCTAAAACTAGAAACAAAGAGTGAAAACTAACCGAAAATACGTCCCGAAACTTAGACTAATTTTAGCCTAACAAATTCCCCCAAACTAAATTCTTACTCGCCCTCGAGTAAGATAAATACTACTAACTATTAATCTACTAACTACGCTAAGAGATAATCACAATACTACTGCTCATGTGCTGTTCTCTTCCATTGCTCAAACTAGAATTTCAATTCTACCAACTCTAACAATTAAATTAGATGCTCAGTTTGTCACATACTGTACAAACACAAGATGACTTCACAATCGAAACAATGTTATAATGGTTTTACTCTTTCCAGCCATTCCACTACCCGATAACTCATATGCTTGCATGCTTACCTCTCTCCACTAATGTTGACAACATCCTTTCGGAATCAATAGGGCTTTTTGAGGTTTAGAGAGTATGGCTTAGATATTTGGAAAAGGAAAAAAACAATTTTGGCTAAAGATATCATAAGCACAAAAATAACCCACAAGCTTCCTCTAATTTCAAATTTCCCAAAGTGTTCCCACAACTAACCAAGATTGAGAATTTTTTTTTTCTTTTCCCAACATCACTGAATTTTATTATTTTTCTTGAATCATGTTTTTTTCTTTTTTTTTCAATTTTTTTTCAGTTTTTTTTTTCAGTGATATTGATCTTACAACATATATTTTTTCTCAATCTTGCAAGTTTTTTTTTTCTATCTTCTCTCACACCATGCATTTTGCTTTCCCAAATTAATTATATAGCTTATGATATCATTGATAAAATAGTGAGGACAAAATTAACAGTGTGGATACATATTTCGGTTCAACAGGTGAAGAACAAAACAAGTTTAGGCTCAAGAGGGTTAACTAAGGATAATCATTTCATGGTAGGCTTGAAAGGCTCAAACTATCCAACAAATGCCTAAATCATATTCCTATTGAATGTTGTCAAGGATTTCGCCTCAAAAGAATAAGACATGCAAGTTCTAAGCTATTCAGTCAATCTTACCACAAACCATAGTAAAACAATTATAACATATTTCACAGATCATCAAATTGCATTCTTACACATGTTATACGAGCATCCAAACTAATCCAAAGAGTTAACAAAATTAAGCACACAGTTATTTTGCAATTTCAGAGCACATTACATTAAAGAGCAGCACACGATTATCTTTTAGCTTATTGCCATCCTTAACTAAAACAGAAAAAAAACTAACACAGAAAATTAAAGTGCAGAAAATAAAATTTTTAAATCTCTCCCCCCAAACTAAATATGACATTGTCCTCAATGTGTTAAAATAAAATTTTGGTTGAGAGATACTTACCTGCGCGCCACATCAACAAGCGGTTGACGCCCGTAATAAGCGTCATGCAAGATAACTTGAAAATTATTGTTGTACTCGCCTTCAAGCTTGGCAAGCGATGAGTTTGAACAAAAGTCAGCACCAACAACATAAGAATTTGGATGATGTGCTTGGGGAGAAGCCTTTGGTAACTCGAAGAGAATACAATATGGAGAATGCGACATTAGTGGAAAATAAGGGTCCATTGGTGGTTCATAATATAGTGGTGTTGACAACCTCAAATCAACAACTACAAGTGATTCTTCTACCACCAATGGCACCTCTTTCTTGCTTTTCTCAAATAACCTCTCAATTGGTTGTTCAGTTTCCTCATGACCATCCACATCCTTGACTGTGATTTGATCTTCAATAATTTCATCATTGAGGATGGATGTTTCTTCATTCACCAAATTGAGTTCATCATTTGTTGAGCAAGCATCCAATGTATCCAAATTTTCAACCACTTCAAAGGATTCTTTCTCTTCAATTCTAGGCTCAGTCTCTTCTATGTATTCATCTGATGGTGCTTCTACTATATTCAAACAACTCTCATAACTTTCGTTATTTGAGTTATTATCCTTAAAACTCTCTGAATCCTACGCCATTAAATTATCACATAGAGCTTTTACCATGTCTGCCAATCGATTAATCTCTTTTGGAGGTGATAGTATATCCTCCTCTTCTTCAATTGGTTGGGGTGAGTTTGGACAATAAGGAGGGTATTGATGACTCCAACCTTGAAGTGATGGATTCCAATGCCAATCATAATCAAAATCTGCCATATCATTCAACAGATTTATTGCTTCATGGCCTCTCCTTAACAAAGGTTTTCCAGTAACCTCTGCTCCATAATCCACCCAACTTTTTGTTTCATCATCAAGTCCATTATAAAAGAGCCACGTAAAACATCCACTTGAGAAAGTGGGATAACATCTCTCTCCAAGCTCTTTAAATCTCCTCCAAGCAGAATAGAATGATTCATTGTGTTGTTGGGCAAAATCCTCAAGATATAGCATCTGGATTTATCTTGCAGGTCAAACTCATAAGTACAACATTAGTATAATTAAAAAAATAAAAAATAAATAAATAAATAAATAAATAAATTAGTAATTAAAAGATAAAAATTTGAAACAACATAATTAATACTAAAACTAAAAAGAAAAACCAAATTAGAACAAAATTTAATTTTTAATAATATTACAAAATTTAATCTAAAAGAAACAGATTAGAAATAAGCAAAAAGAATTAACCAAAGTAGAAGTTAGTATAATTTTATGTAATATCAATCTTTATACAATTCCCCGGCAACGGCGCCAAAAACTTGTTGCGAAAATTATTAATTACTACGCAAGTGTACGCAATCAAGTAGTATACTCACGCAAGTGAGGTCGAACCACAGGGAATTGGATTAATTACTACTAAACTATACTTATAATTCTATTTGGCAAATCAAAAGTATTTATGATTGAAAAAGGAAGAAAGAAATTCAAGAAACTTAAAGAAACAAGTGAATATTAATCAAGATGAGAGAATAGAGAGACGAATTCTGTTGTTAAGTTACCAATATTAATGTCTAATTGCTACCCTTCTCTTGAAGTGAATGACAGATTATAAATTAACCTAGCTCTTTTCAGATCTTCTAGGTTCTAAATCTCATGCTCTCTAATTAATCTCTTAATTAAACTAATATGAAATCAGCATTAAGCAATAATCTATTGGTCACAAAGGCTATGTAAATACTCTCGTTTCACATCAAAACCTAGACTATCCAATTTTAGCATTCTCAATTCTCACTTTTCAGATTTCGAATTGAGATCATAAAACATGTAAAAGGTGATCAATCTTGCACATGGAAATTAAACACAAATATGAATAGTGTTCACAATCAAGATGGAGGAATGGCAATTATTCATTAACTAGGAAAAAAACTTAAACAACATTCATCATTCTCCCTAAATAGGAGTTTAGTTCAAAACATCCGTAATCAAATCCATAATTAACATTGAATAGAAAAGAACATAGAAAAATTAAAGAGAAGAGAAAGAACTAGTTGAAGCAATTGATCCGGGTCGCCACAAGCCGCTCTTCTAGCCTCCTCCTTTGTTTCTAGGGCTCTAATTCTGAATGCCCTAATTTTCACGAACTCTCTCTATTTAAACCAAATCTCATCTTTAAAATTCGTGAAATTATGAAACTGCCCAAAAATCCCGTCACTGGGGTCCCCGTCGCGACTGGCAAAGCCCCCGTCGCGACGGGGTTAAACAACTTTGTCTCGAAATTCTCTCTGCCAATCCCCGTCGCGACGGGGATATTGTCCCGTCGCGACGGGATTTGGCAGCAACATATTTTTTGGTTTTTCTTCTCAATTCTTTCACCACTTGTGCTCAATTCTTGTAAATACTTTCTTTAAACACCCGGGGACCTGAAACAAAAGAATCAAGCGTAAAATAGTCCTAAAACTAGAAACAAAGAGTGAAAACTAACCGAAAATACGTCCCGAAACTTAGACTAATTTTAGCCTAACAGGCTCAATCTGTGACAGATAGCAGGCAAAGGCTAACAAATTGTGCAGTTTACGTCTAGTGACCATGGTATCATTCAGATTTCCTATGACAGTTGCCTGAGGATGAGCTTTCTCAACCCAGGATGGGGGTCCATTTTTATGTACTTTGGCTTGTTGGGGTTCTTTGGTCAGGAGACTATCAACTTCATTTCCTCTTCCTGGATCACTGGCACTTGCTTGATTGTCACCTGATACGCCTGGTGCTGTATTTAGAGACTCTGTAGGTGTGTCAGGGTACACTTGAGGCTGTCTAGTGAGGACTGGTCTAGAGCCAGAGAGAACAGGAGAATCATCTTCGATCCACACTTCTTCATGTCCTTCTAAATCATAAAATTTCACATTCATTGATTCGACTATAGAGAGAGTCCTTTTGTTGAATACTCTGTAAGCCCGACTATTGGTGGAGTACCCTAGAAATGTTCCTTCATCACTCCTGGGATCAAACTTGGCCAAGTGATCCCGATTGTTCAGAACATAACACGTACATCCGAAAATGTGCATGTGGCTCACGTTAGGAGGTCTTCCTTTCCATAGCTCATAGGCAGTTTGAGAGGTACCAGTGCGAAGATGAACTCTATTACACACGTAGCAGGCAGTATTGAAAGCTTCAGCCCAAAATCGTTTTTAAATATCCTTGGCCTGCATCATGACCCGAGCCATTTCTTGTAGAGTTCTGTTTTTTCGCTCAACAACTCCATTCTGCTGAGGAGTTTTTGGGGCTGAAAACTCATGATGAATTCCCATGCCATTACAGAACTCTGAGAATATGGAATTTTCAAACTCTTTTCCATGGTCACTTCTCAGTCTAAAGACTTTTCCTACTTTGGAGTCTTTCTCAGTTTGCAGTCTCAGTATCAAGGCAGAGAATGATCCAAATGTGTCAGACTTGTCTCTAAGAAATTCAACCCAAGTAAACCGAGAGTAGTCATCCACCAAGACCATTACATATCTTTTCCCACTGATACTTTCATTCTACATTGGCCCCATTAAGTCAACATGCATTAGTTCCAACACACGAGAGGTGAGAAGTCTATTAATTGTGGGATGAGATGCCTTATGCTGTTTTCCAAGCTGACATGGACCACATACTCTCTCCTTGGAAACTTTCATGTCAGGAATTCCCCTTACAGCTTGAAGCTTTACCAATCTTTGGAGATCTCTGTAGTTCAAATGTCCCAGCATGTAGTGCCATAAGTCAGGTTTGTCCAAAAAGGTCCTGTTGCACACTATGGTATTGCATACAGCATAGCACTGGTCTACAATTCTGTTTCCTGTTAAGACAACACACCCATCAGATGAAACTAAACATTGAGTTTTAGTGAAACTTACAGAGAGATTTTCGTCACACAATTGGCAGATGCTGATGAGATTTGCTTGGAGTCATCTCACATATAGGACATTAGTCAGCTGAGTTGCTCCATTCACATTCACATCACCTCTCCCAGCAATCTGCCCTTTGTTACCATCCCCAAAAGTGACAGATCCCCCTTTTTCATCTTTGAAGTTAACTAGCAATTTCTTATTTCCAGTCATGTGACGCGAACATCCACTGTCGAAGTACCACTGACCTTCAACAAAGGCATTCAGGGATAGCATTGCAACCAAACCAACATCAGGATTTGGTTTGGACTTTATTTTCGATTCTCGACGAGGTTTGCGTCCATGTGACTTATTTGGTGGAGGGAAACTATTTGGTCGATTGATCATGGCTTTCAAGTAGTTCTGCAATTTGTAACACTTAGGATAAATGTGGCCTCTCCTATTACAGAAATGACATGTAGGAATGAAATTGTCATTCTGTAGAAGATTGTCAGCATCAGTCCTCCTTCCTTCAAACTTGAGTGTGATGGGTCCAATTGGAACCTGTCTCCTCTCAGATGAGTCAGAGTCGTTAATGGTGATTGAGGTGTCAGGTAACCCATCTTCCTTCTTTGATGAATTGACATTGGAGGGTAAAGAATGCTCAACAGACAGGTCATTCCCTTGTTTATATAGCATCTTATATCCTAAGGAAGTTCGATCACCATAGGGCTTCTGAAGCTGTAGGGTTTGATTGATAGCAGTAGTGCCTGGGGGAATGAACTGTAAAGCTTGCTTGGTTCGAATTAGATCAGCTGTGAGTTTATAGATCTCATTCTCCTTTTCATCAAGAAGTCTATTGAGATTTTTGACAGTGTCTTCTAACTTTCCTTTTTCAGTCTCCACTTGCTCTAGAGAGTTCTTTAGGGCACGAATCTGTTTAGTCATGTACTCCCATTGTGCAAACATTTCTTCATAAGCATGTTGATGACCTGTGCTGTCTGCTTCTGATGAGGTGGAGACTGCATCATCTTAAGACTCAACTGGATTACAACTTTGGGCCATGAATGCCAGTACCTGCTTTTCCTCATCTGATCCTTCACTGGCTGTGGAGTTGTTTTCCTCATCACTATCACTCCAAGTTGCTGCAAGGGCCTTTTTCTTTTTTAGTGTGTTGGCGCACTCAGCCTGAATGTGACCATATCCATCACATTCTCTGCACTTAATTCCTCGGCCCTTTTGATCAGTAGAGGCTTGTCCTGGTTTGAAATTTACTCCTTTGTTTCTCTTGAGAAGATTTTCTTTGTCAGCTGGTGAATTTTTCCTGTAGTTCTTTTTCAAGAATTTTGCATAGTTTCTTGTTAACAAGGCAACCGTTTCATCTGTAATGCCATTCAAATCTTCCAGAACAAGTTTCTTGTTTTCTTGGTGAATAAGAGCAATGCTGGCATCTGACTTTTCTTTCACAACCTCCTTTTGTTTCTTGGTTTTCTTCCACCTAGACAGTGATAGCTCATAGTTTTGCAAAGACCCGATGAGTTCGTCAAGATCGAGTTCCTCAATGTTTCTCATTTCTTCGATCGAGGTAACTTTGGACATGAATCTTCTTGGGAGGACACCAAGCACCTTTCGAACCACTTTCGAGTTACAGTAAGTTTTCCCCAGAGCATACGATTCATTAGAGATGTCACAAAGTTTTGCATGGAATTCAGCCACAGACTCATCCTCCTCCATGGTAAGATTTTCGAAAGCCTTTGCCAAGGCACGCAGCCTTGATTTCTTGACAGCATCAGTTCCCTCGCTCTTAATTTTCAGCTTCTCCCATGCTTCCTTAGCAATTTCACAATTGGCTATAACCTTCAATTGGTTAGTGGAGACGGCAATAGACAAGGCATGAAGAGCCTTTGAGTTGAAATTCGCTCTTTCCATTTCAACAGTGGTCCATTGACTCATAGGTTTGGGTATAACGATTTCATTCTCCATCATCGTTGGTTTACACCACCCTTCTTCTATGGACATCCAAACTCTTTCATCTACAGCTCTCAAGAAAGCACGCATCTTGGTTTTCCAGTATGGATAATTGGCTCCTTCCAGCATCGGAGGTCTCGAGGTGGAGCCTCCTTCTCTAAACATTTCCATCCTGCACACAGAAGTGGTAAACAGACACACAAATGTTCTGTAGTTCTTTGAGAGAGAACTCAGAGGAGGTTACTTACGACAGGATCGACCGTTAAGGTTGAATCAAGAATCATACAGGAGTAGGATCTAACACAAATTTTTATAAAATTTCAAGCTCTGATACCAATTTAAAGTGCAACTTGTAGATTTTAATGATTCAAATTACCAAGTTGTCTATCTTTATATTGATTGATTTCAATATATGAATTACGAACATGAATTAAAAGTCAAGTAGTAAATCACACACCAATTTACAAGCTTCATCTGCACTGAGAACACATCTCAGCCGACTAGTGCTTGGGTTCCCCGAACCAGGGTAAATTCATCCACTAATTCTCAAAGGTTCATATTACAATTTCCAATTCTCTCTAAAGGAATCAAATACAACCTTAACAACAATTAGTAATGAATTACCAACAACAATCAAGAACACTGATTGTTAATGCACAATCCTTTTCAGGCAAAGAATCGAGCTCTTCTTCAACATGTCTTCAATCTGAAATCCCTTCAGATCTGATGATGAAGATGACACTGAACTCCCTTCAGTTTGAACTCACCAATTCCAGATTCAGATCATTCCGCCATTGATGAACACCCTCAAGCTCCAAGATCTGACCTGTAATCACAACAACAAGAAACAAGATACGACTCTCTCTTCACACACAACCGAAATAACTGTCTGAACGATTTAATGGATAACCACTTTACTAACAGAAACCGACTATTTATATATCCACAAAATAAGTCCACCTGGCACTAACTAATACTTAAATGAAACTCACGTAGCAGAACGTTAGTGCAGATATAACAGACTAAAAATCCAAATACGACTAGACATTGAACAGAACAAACACTGTCACAAAATAATAACACTAACAGGGTTCACTCAGTAAGAAGGAGTGGACTTCAATGAAATCTTTTCTCCAGTTGTTAAGCGAACCTCTATAAGGGTCATGATGGCAAAAGCTGCTAGAGAAGAGCTGCACATTGAGGAAATGGATGTAAGAACTGCCTTTTTACATGGAAATCTTGATGAAGAAATATACATGCAGCTTCTAGAAGGGTATGAATGCAAGGATTCTAATCAGGTTTGTCTACTTAAGAAATCTTTCTATGGTTTAAAACAAGCACCTAGGCAATAGAATTTAAGATTTGTTAAATATATGAAGAAAATAGGGTATGCGAAAAGCAACTATGATCCTTGCATCTATCACAATAATCAGATTTACCTACTGTTGTATGTTGATGATATTTTGATATTTGGTAAAGAAAAATCAGAGATAAACAAGCTTAAGATGCAACTCAGTCAAGAGTTTGAAATGAAAGATCTAGGTAATGCTAAGAAAATACTTGGAATTGAAATTCAAAGACCCTCATCAAATGTTATAATTTCGTCTCAAAAGAGTTATCTACAGAAAGTGTTAAATAAGTTTGGAATGGACAGCTCCAAAATAGTTTCAACTCCCCTAGCTCAGCATTTTAAGCTGTCTAACTCACAATCACTAGCTACAGATGCAGAGAAAGAGAAAATGATTAAAATTCCCTATGCTAGTTGTGTAGGGAGTTTGATGTACTTAATGGTATGTACAAGGCTTGATTTAGCTCATGCAATGAGCATGACAAGCAGGTTTGTTGCCAATCCAGGGAATGCTCACTGGACTGCTTTGAAGTGGGTAATGAGGTATATAAAAGGAACACTGAACACAGATTTAACCTATAATTGCACTAGCAAATACAAGGACTTGGTAACTGGCTATGTTGATTCAGATTATGCAAGGTGTTTAAAATCTAGAAAGTCATTAACAGGGTTCGTTTTCACTGTCTATGGGGGCTGTGTTAGTTGGAAATCAAACATACAAAAGGTTGTTCCTCTATCTTCTACAGAAGCAGAATATATGGCTGCAACAGAGGCTATTAAAGAGGCAATTTGGCTCAAGGGATTGACAAGTGAGCTTAACATCAATTCATAGGATGTAACAGTGCACTGTGATAATCAAAGTGCATTTCATCTCATGAAAAATTCCATGTTTCATGAGAGAACTAAATACATTGACATCAAGATGCATTTTATTAGAGATGTGATTCAATCTAAAACAGTCTCAGTAAGGAAGATTGACACTCATGATAACCCTGTTGATGCTTTCACAAAGAGCTTGACTAGAGACAAGTTTAGACTTTGTCTTCACTTGCTCAACATCAACTCAAACTAGTGTCTCACATTGAGATTCACTTTCATTGGATTTTAGATACAGTTCTATTGGTTACTTTTATGGCTTAGATTACTATGTTGTTAAAGTGTACTAAACCAGGTGGAAATTGTGAGGTTTAGAGCACTTAAACAACCAACTTAACTGCCTTGACAGTTATTTTGGTTGGCAGTTATTTCGGTTAAGTGGTTACTAACCTACTGCTATATATATGCATTCAACAACAGAAAGAAAGAGAGAGAGAGAGAGAGAGAGAGAGAGAGAGAGAGAGAGAGAGAGAGAGAGAGAGAGAAATCAAGTTGGAGTGAGGTTAATACACAAAGATGAAAGAGAGCTATTGTGAGATGAATTCTCTTCCGATTTGAGGATCTTATTAGGCTATTGTGGTTCAAGTTTTTCAACAGCTTTTGAGCTCGATTTCTTGTAACTGGTGTGCATCACCATTAGAGTACTTTGTGTCCTTGATTCTCTATTTGTGTAAGTTGTAATCTTTGCCATTTATCAATAAAGATATCAAAACAAATAGAGTTGTTTTCTACCCGGGGATCAGGTCCAAGTTTTATCCAAAACTTGTGACTGAACCTCGTTAATCTTGCTGTCATTTTACTTTTCTGGTTTTATAATCTTTGTGGTTTAACATTCTAAGCCATTTCCTTCTTGCATTGTGCTCTTGTTGGTGCTTGAGTGCACAACACAAAAGAATAATAATTCAGACAACTCAATTAAAAAAAATCATTGCTATTTCGAATATCTGACTACTTTAAAGTCTAATGGTGGCAATTCGTATTCGCATATCGTATTCGTGTCGTGTCGAGACAACAACTGCTGTTTTTTAACAATCTTTATAAAAAGGGAAGCTAAAGGGTGTAAAAATACTGGCCTGTTGAAAATTGACATGTAGAGGCGATTATTTTATAAAATCCATAGCTATAACATTTATAAAAATTCTTTACCTTCAGTTTTTAATCAAAAATAATAAACTGTAAAAATACGCCCTATGGCATCAGTTATTTGAAAATAACCGACGTCAGAGGTGTTATTTATATTTGACATGTGTAACCTATGTCGTCGGGTATTTTTAAATAACCAATGGGATAGGATAATGTAATAACCCTTCAGCATTCGTCTTCTCTCATTCTTCATCTTCTTCTTCTCCACAAAACCAAACCAGCACCAACCAGAGACAACACAAATAAAACCCTCGCTAACTACCACAAAAAACCACCAACATCTTCACCAGTTTTACACTATTGGAGCCCATTTTTTTAATCTTCTATTTTCCACACATAAACCTTGTCGACCTCAAAAAGTGGCCAACCGATAGCGGGGTCGTATTAGTCTGATATTTGCCACATGTTACGCAACAAGAACAATAAAGTAAATAATACAAGGATTTTTATAGTGGTTTGGCTCCGTTAGTTAGCAGGTTATGACGTACTCCTCTTTTATTTGTATTGATACGTAGCTAGAGATAATACTATTTAGATCACTATAGGTGGGCTCTGATATAGCTCTCTTTAAGGTAACAAAGCATGAATTAGTGGGCAGATCTCTAATGAGAGAGAGATATGGCCTTAGAGGGGTGTGACAAAAAGGAAGGGAGAACCCACTTGGGTGTGTACAAGAGAGATAGGAAGATGACAAGGGTTTCAGACTTAGAAGTTGTTATGAGACTTAGAGTGACTTAGGTTTCTAGGGTTAAGTTAAGGCCATTTATATAGGACAATCTAAATCCTCATTAGCAGAGAAAATCACAGATATTTACATATTAAATTGATTAAATACAAAAGACTACATTACCCCTTAATAGTAGATATTTTCCATCCAGTTTGTTGGGTTATTAAGGGCTCAATTTGCAGTTAGCTTGCACTCCACGTATCAGGCCGTACAGAGAATCCTACCAGGTCACTCCTGGCCGGCCATCTACCTATAGGATGAGGTCTGACCGACCATGCTCCTACCAGGGTCTGGCAGGTCATGTTCGTACCAGGGTCTGACAGGTCATGTTCTTGCCAGGGTCTACAGGTCATGTTCCTGTCAGATTTACCAAGAGGAGGTTAGCCTTTGGATATGGAGGCTAGCCTTTGGCAAGTGGAGGACAACTTTGTACACCTTTTCCTTGTAGAGGTCAGGTTCCCTTGATCAAACGGAAGGTCCCTTGGTCTGAAAGTCACCTTTTAGCTGGCTAGCTTGTGTCCAGATCCTGACTAGCCATATAAGCTAACCCTGGCCACCCTATAGGCTTCTCTTGGCCAGTCAGACATGTTGGCAGAACTCCTTAATTGCTTGATCCACCCTTTTCGGTTGCTACTTGATGGTTTTGCCATACCTTGTATGGAGACCTTGTCTTGTTATTGGAAAGGTTGTATTCCACATGTACTATGTCTTGGCTTATGTGGACCTGCCACGTTAGGTGGAAAAAATTTAGGATAAAATTTTCCCCCTAAGTTCCTGTTCAAACATCTGGTTGGATAGGGACTTTCTAGCTCTTGTCTTGTTTGTAGTAGTCTCCATCGAGCAACCTTTTCTAGCTAATTGTTGGCTTTTTGCGTGGCATGCTTGTAGATCTTTGATCTTCTGTCTACATATATGTCTCATCTTCTCTTCTTTGTACCTTCCATTAATAAGGTTCAAGATTTTAAGCACTTAGAAACTTTTTGATTCTCATATTAGTTTATAATATCTTTGGTATATTGATCCTCGTGATAGCTTTGGAATGTATATTGTGTTACTTCTTGGTGGAAGAGATTCAAGTTTGGCCTTCATTGTGATTCTTGACTCATTGAGTCAAAAAGAACACGAGGCACATATTCGAGTTTTGAAAAAAAACACAAATTTAGATTCAAAACTAACCTTGGCTGGCTTGGGAGGTCTTGTTTGAGACCTAGCTAGTCCTAGGACTTAATCATGGGAGTTGGCCAGCTCTAGGGTTTCACCCTATAAAGCTAGTCTGTTCATGCCTTGGGTTTGGTGACCCTGGCCAATTCTTGATTGAGTCATGGAACCCTGGCCGACACTTTTAAGGCTTGAGAACCTTAGCCGGCCTGGGCCTTGGCCTTATGCATGTGAGTTAATTTTTTATTCATATTCGGCCTCAAGGTTTTCATGTTCTTATTTATATGCCCTCTATTTTTGAATAATACTATCATTTAGCCTTAAAGCCTTTTATCATGGACATATGATCATCCTGGCTATCTTCTTATTGGCTGGACATGTAAGTATCCACATTTACTTTTCTTTATGTCAAGTCGAAGTATGCCTAGACTTGACTTTGAGGCAGGTTTAGTAGCTTATTCTAAGCGTTAAATTTTCTTTACATAAGTTCTTCAAATTTTCTTTACATAAGTTCTACCTGCTAGTTCGATGCATTGTACGGTGTAGGTGCCCCCCAAGTGAGCGCCCAGACATACGGTCTCTTGGTCACTTGCAATTCACCAAGTTTCATTAACCTTACTTGGGATTTTTTTTGGGGGTGCTACCTGGTGTACGCATGTGGAACTGGCAAAGAATAACTTTAAGAAGTTATCTTTGTTAGCAAGTGGCTTAGACACAGTTGGTCTTAAGTGTAACAAAAGCTTACAGCTTAGTGTCTGTTTTTGAAATCACGTAGTGGCTACTCCTACGCAGCTTACCGCGCAACGAAAATCACTGAAAAGTGATGGGAGGCCATGCTGAAAAGCAATGGGTACTAGCTCTTTTATGGGTCCCTACATGGTGAAACGTTAGAGGAACTAATTGACAAGTTGGCTGGTGAGAGTACTTACCGAGATGTTCCCTATTTTAGTGTTTAGGTAGAAGTACCAACTCCAAGTTCCTGTTGTACTCACAAGACTTGTATGCGCCTTTATTGTTATCTTGTAACATGGTGCGGACCTTTTCAGTTTGTCCAAACATGCTTGTTGCAGGATCTTTATTGTCAAGGAATATTCTTCGAGGAGTAAATCTCTTACGAAGAATTTCTTTACTCAATCTGTTTGTTGAAGGGCCTGGTAACTCTTTGTGGGTAGCCATGCTACTTTGAGTTGGCTTGGTCTCTTCTTCTTTCTCATCAAGGGGTCCTGCTAGCAAGATGGTTTTTACCTCTTGGTCATTGTAGATTAGAAGTATGAGAGTAGAGTATTGGTGGATCGGGCTAGCCAGAGTAAGACTAGGTGGCCAGCCACATTGAAGCATTGTGTGGCCATTTGGAGGAGGCTACGGACGACCAAGTTGTTGACTCTATGGCCGACCAACTTGTGGAGGTGGTGGCCGGCCAAATTAATGATTCTATGGCCGGCCAACCTGTTGAGGTCATGGTCAGCTAGCCTTCTAGAAGCTAGGTTGATACTACAGTTTGCTCCCTTAAGCACTCTGTTGGCTCTGCCCTCAGCATGACTGTCGTAGAGCCTTTGTGCAATTCTATCAATAGCTATTCAACTTCTTTCCTGGTAACGCTTCTTAGAGGTGGCATTGGGATACCACGTCTGTGCATTATGTTGTGCAAGATTAGACATCTTGCAGCCATCCCCCGAATCCTTGCTTTTTTACTAGGGTTTTGATTGGGGGTATGCTGCTGTAGAAGTATCCATGTTAGTTGTCCAGCAAGTTTATTTCTTTTGAAAAATGGAGGCTTAGTTCTTTGAATAATAGAGAAGGTACCAAGTTTTCCTTGGTTGTCAAGGCACAGCTGGTTAGTCGAACGAGTGCGTCGGCTGTTGTGCCATCTTTGGGGACTTTCCTTTTAGTATAGCCTTTGAGCTGACTTAACAAGTCTTGAAATTAGCTTAAGTAGGTCATCATCTTCTTGTATCGAGCTGTATTTTCACTTAGGACATAACCTGCGATTAGTTGAGAGTCGTGGTACATGTCAAGGTGGTCAGCTCGCGTTTCGTGTGCTAGCCTGAGACCAATATTCGGAGCTTCATGTTAAGCCTCATTGTTAGAAACTTTAAAACTGACCCTTGTTCCTCGTGCATCCATTGCCCCCAAGTACCCTAGGGGCCATGCTTGCATCGGGCAGGTGGTCAGTGCACCTCTTGG
The DNA here is from genome assembly GCF_029168945.1 of Cannabis sativa. Taxonomy (NCBI): domain Eukaryota; kingdom Viridiplantae; phylum Streptophyta; class Magnoliopsida; order Rosales; family Cannabaceae; genus Cannabis; species Cannabis sativa. The sequence continues at coordinate 67,461,725 of NC_083602.1, forward strand.
GTTGAGTTGTCATGCTCTTCCTCTCACTTCTTCTTTGGCTCTTGCTTTTCTCCCGAACCTTAAGAGATTTGGGGAGATATACTTTTATGATTAGCAATGAAGCTGGTGAGAGCTTGGCCTTACCTATTCATGTTTGGTTGACAGGCGACCTTATATTGGCGGAGTCTTAGTGGTTCACTTGAGTAGTTGGCCCGATGTTTCAAGTTTCTGTAAAGCTTGCCGTAGTGGTTGATTGGTGTACACCTTTAGAGGGTGTGCCTAGAAGTATGGCCTTAGCTTTCTAGTAACCAAGAGTAAGATATAGGTCAGCTTCTCCATGAGTGGGTACTGACTTTTAGTGTCGATTAGTCTCCTCTTGATGTAGTTTCCAGGGTGTTGTACACCGCCTTCTTCTCTTGTGAGGACAACACTCATAGCATGTTCTGTGATTGCTAGGTACACGCCTAGCTCTTCATCTAGGGGTTTAGGCAACACAGGTGGTTCAGCCAATTATTTATTCAGCTCCTAGATCACAGTTTCACATTCCTTTGTCCACTCAAATTTTTTGTTACCTCTAAGAATGTTGATGAAGGATACACATGTTTCGGTAGACTTGAACACAAATCTGCTTAGTGCAGCAATGCGTCATGTTTGGCGTTGTACTTCATTGATGGTTATGGACGACTTCATGCCCAAAAGAGCTTGGATCTTGTCTGGGTTTACTCTAAAAGAACATTTAAGGGTGTTGAGATTCATGTCTAGGTTCGCCACATGCCCCTAGCTCTTTTGGACTTGACAAGCATGTTGACCACATACACTTCTATAAGATCTTTGAAAATTTTGTTTAGAAGCCTCTGATATGTGGCCCATGCATTCCTCAGCCTGAATGCACAAACTTGTAGTAGTATAGGCCTAAGTTTGTCATGAAGCTTGTATGCTCCTGATCTGGCGGATGCATCTAAACTTTCTTATCTTCGGAAAAGGCCAAGTTGTAACAGTGACATGCAGATTGTTGGTCTCCTCTCAAATATCCTACCCCATGCCTTGTTGGGAGTATCGGGCAGAGGTGGTAGCTTGCTGTTTCCGCCTTTAGGTCTAGGGCTGATTTGCCTATCATGGCATTGAAAGCCAATAGAACATCGATTACAATGAACTGTACAATCAAAGTTCTGGTGGTTGGATTTTCTCCAACAGTAAGGGGTAATCTGAGATACCCGATTGTTAGAGAATTCATATGATTATTTCAGTGTTATTAATAAATAAAAATATCACCTGTAGTTTATTCCAGTCTGAACAAAAAGAAGTATTTGAAAGAAGAGCGCGCAAGACCCCTGTCTGATGATGGAAACGGTGAAACACATAAAATAAGTGGTTAGAAATTGATGTAGCAATAAGCGTAAACAATAAAAGAAGTGAAACCTGTTGGAAATATTTTACCAGGATCTAGATTTACTATCAAGTATGTTTGATTAACATCCTAATATGAATTCTAAAACAATGAAATAAACACATATAAAGTTTAAGAAACCTTACATTGGGTGCAGCGGAATGTAATGACTCCTTCCATTCAGATCTCTAGCCCTTGATTCCTTTCTATAGCAGAGCATTATCAAGATCTGAATCTGGATCTCTTTCTCTCCTTCCTTTGATGCTGATTCTCCTTCATGTTGTTTGTACAGTCTTACACACTATGACTGAGATACCACTTGATGTGTGTGGGCACTACTCTATCACTCAAGGAATTTCGAAATTGAAGGAGAAGAAAAGAGAGAGGAAAGTGGCGCATGGCTTTTTCTGAAAGAAACAATGTGCAAAGTCATGAGTTTTTGGAAGCCAATACTTTCTATTTATAGAATGCCATCTACGTTTAGGTTAGAATTGTATGGCATTGAAACAATGAAAAAATAAATGGTAAATCCTTTGGATAGTGGGCGGCCATATAAGGAAATTGGGCATCACTTTGCAACTTTCCCATTTTGTTATTTTTCATTCCCATTTTCTCGAAAAATACTAATTTTCCAACTTAACCATTTAAATGCCAATTCTAATTATTTAATAACTAAAAAAATTATTAAATAATATTGTCATTTAATATATTTATTAATTAGACATATAAAGTCTCTTAATTAATAAATAAACCTACAATTTTAAAATAGATTTGGTTAGATAATTTTTATTTTAGGAATAAAATAATAAATAAATAATAATTACCATAATTATATGTCAAAATATCTCAAATTAAGCAATATTCAAATTTCTACAAGAATATCTAAGTTATTTAAATATTTAAGATATGATTTATAAATTTCCAATAAGGAAAAAAAATGATATATAGAGAAAAATATCATTTTTAAACTTATAATTTATGAATAATTAAATATTTAATAAAATAAAAAATTTTGAATTTGAAAATATTATGGTAAGTGTATCTATAAAAATATCTATGTTAATTTCAAATTTATTAATTATTTAATTTGTCATATAAGATAATTTTAATATAATATTTTAAATAAAAAAGACAAAGATATCTTTTAATTTAAAATATGTTAAATATCAAAATATCTATTCTTATAATTAAATAATATATAAATATTAAAGAAGTTAACAAATTTTTAAATCTGACCATAATTGGAAATATTTAAAATTGGAAATATTTCCAAAAGGGAAATATTTCCAATAGGAAAAATCGAATTTTGGGAAATAATCCCATGAATATTTGGATTTTTTTGGGAAAAACCCACAAAAATTGCAATTTGGAGTGGGCTGCCCAGGAGGCTGCAAAAGAGCCCAGGATGCGTGCGGATGAGGAGGTTGCAGCCTATCTGCTCAGAAATCTCAGCGGGCTGCAGGGTTCCTGGGCAATACGCACGGGCGGGCTTCCAGACCTCGGGCGAGTCACGCGCTCGGATGGGGCTTCCAGACCGAGTGCCTGGTGCTCACGAGCACCCACTCGACACCCTTGAATCCCGATTTTCCCAAATTCATAACTTCACCAATTTTTATCGGAATCAAGTTCCGTAAAAACGAAAATTGCTTAAATTTTCACAAGGAATCCAAATAAAATATTTTCCATGGAAAAAATTCGTACAACACATACATTCATCACATAAGCACATAAACCAACACGAAACCATCCAAATCAACACAAAACATTGTTTTAATTCATATTTCATGAAAGTAAATCATTACCATGGCTCTTATACCAGTTGTTGGAAATATTTTACCAGGATTTAGATTTACTACCAAGTATGTTTGATTAACATCCTAATATGAATTCTAAAACAATGAAATAAACACATATAAAGTTTAAGAAACCTTACATTGGGTGCAGCGGAATATAATGACTCCTTCCATTCAGATCTCTAGCCCTTGATTCCTTTCTGTAGCAGAGCATTATCAAGATCTGAATCTGGATCTCTTTCTCTCCTTCCTTTGATGATGATTCTCCTTCCTGTTGTTTGGATTCTCCTATAGTCTTACACACTATGATTGAGATACCACTTGATGTGTGTGGGCACTACTCTATCACTCAAGGAATTTCGAAATTGAAGGAGAAGAAAAGAGAGAGGAAAGTGGCGCATGGCTTTTTCTGAAAGAAACAATGTGCAAAGTCATGAGTTTCTGGAAGCCAATACTTTCTATTTATAGAATGCCATCTACGTTTAGGTTAGAATTGTATGGCATTGAAACAATGAAAAAATAAATGGTAAATCCTTTGCATAGTGGGCGGCCATATAAGGAAATTGGGCCTCACTTTGCAACTTTCCCATTTTGTTATTTTTCATTCCCATTTTCTCAAAAATACCAATTTTCCAACTTAACCATTTAAATGCCAATTCTAATTATTTAATAACTAAAAAAAATTATTAAATAATATTGTCATTTAATATATTTATTAATTAGACATATAAAGTCTCTTAATTAATAAATAAACCTAGAATCTCTTTTCTTTATAATTTCGCCCTTGCTTAGTGAAAATTCATAAAGTAGACATAGTCTAACTTTAGAATTATAATTGATTAATTAAAACCAATTAACTGAGTCTTACAAGCAGTATGGTCTCAACTAGTATGGGGACCAGGGGCCTATATTTCCGAGCTTCCAATAAGTCGAACCGAATTTACCAAGTAAATTCCCTAATTTATTAATTCATCATTGAGTCCATACTTAGAACTTGGAATTGCACTCTCAGTCATATAGAACGCTCTATATGTTCCACAATATAGATACGTCATTAGTTATCCATTGTTATAATCCTAATTTGATCAATGACCCTCTAATAGATGATCTACATTGAATAGGCACTAAGTTACTGTTACACCTTCAATGTATTTTATCCTTAAAACACTTAGCTCCGTATAAATGATATTTCAACGAAGTGAAATGAGATCTCCACCATTTATCTCTGTTTAGCCAAGCTCGAAGGATATCATCGTTCTACTTCTAAATTCCTATAGAAGTTATAGACTCCATATTTATGTTAGCGCTCCCACTCAATTATACTATCATGTTCCCAAAATGTACGTATCACCCTGACCCAAAAGTAGGCTTAACTAACAAATCAAAGAACATGTATAGTACTCTTGAGATCGAACCTAAACATATCAGGATTAAGGTCATTTGATCTAGGATCAACGGGTGATATTGAATTGAATAGATATTACGGTAAATTTTAATATATCTAATCAAAGTTCAATATCGGTCCCTTCCGATGTATACTCTATACATTTTATACTGGTAAACTTTGCCAATATCCTAGAAAGGACATAACACTTTTCCAAGGTGTAAGAATACCTATCGCTAATTATACCATATCAGTCTAAATCAAGTGTACTGACAAATCAGGGAATAAACTTTCGAACATATAATTAAGATTATATTCCACTGTGCTGACAACACTATAATCATTATCAAATTCATATGTTCTGAACTTAAATAGAATTCATACATTATACATATATAATCATGTGAACCATGCAACATAAAATGTTATTTCTGATCTTTATTAATAAGTAAATCTGATTATATTGAAATGGGTTTTATTTAGGGCACAAAACCCAACAAAACAAACCCTACCAATAATAGAACAAAAATAATTTTAATCTATTAGTAAATTAATAACAGTGATGGTGGCAAAAAGGAATAGAGTTAGAATAATTATGAGTGATACATATATAATTGATTTAATACATGGATTAATTTTCACATGCATAGACATATCGAATACTAAAATCTGGTATATACCAATTGAAAGAAGGATATACTGATTGAATTTTTTTATTTAAATTTTCAGTTAATAAGATTAAATATCATAAAATATACCTCTTTATTTTCCAATTATTTTTTTTTTAAGAAAAAACTAATATGAAATATCTAACTTTTAAAAAATTCAAAATATTTTCACAATAAATATTTTTAAATAGGTTTTATTAAAAAAAATACAATCTAAAATAAATAAATGAGATCCTTTCTACAATTAAATAAAAAAAAGGACCAAATTTCTTAGTTTGAACTAAATATCGTAGAAATGATTAAATAAATAACATTTTTTTATGTGTATTGCTTATGATCTTTTTGTTTTGCTCGAGAACAAAACAATATCAAAATTTTAGTTTAAATTTTTAATATTGGAGAGGAGAATCAACTGTGACTAAATAATATACACCAGAGTACCATTGGGATTGTACAGTCCGTAATTCTTCTCTGACGCAGCCATGTTTCATATTCTTAAAAAGGGCAAAAAACTTAAATTTGAATCGACACCGTTGAAAATATGAATTGATTATATTCTCCTTAAAAGATTTCTATTGTACACTTCAGCATTCTCCATTGAACTGATTTGGTTCGTGAATGAAAGCTAGATCTGATTAGAATAAAACACCTGAAGGTGGATATAAATCGAGTTGTAATTATTCCCAAACCAAAAATTTTATTGTAGAAACTTTACCACCAACACTCAATCGTATATTTTATTCTAACGGGAAAAGTTAATCGTAGCTTTTATTTCAATTGTATATTTTATTTTACTTAATAATTTACCACCAACACTATTATATTTTACTTTGCTAAAGAAAGCTAACAAACATTGTTAGTCTTTCATTAGTTTTATTAATAATAAAAGAAAATTTAACAGAAAAATATTAATATTTATTTTTAAATACAAAAAAATTGATTAAGCTGGACCTCCAAAAGGCTTATGATACTTTAGAATGGGGTTTTCTTGAGGAAATTTTAGTGGCCTTTGTGATGAATTGTGTGAGAACACCTAAATTCTCTCTAATGTTCAATGGTGCCTTACATGGATTCTTTGCTCCAAAGAGAGGTTTGAGACAAGGGGATCCCATCTCTCCACTATTGTTTGTTCTAGGGATGGAGTATCTCACTAGAATCATGAGGAGAATTGGGTTGAAACATGACTTTAGATTTCATGACAGATGCAAGGAGCTTCAGCTAAGCCATCTCAGTTTTGCAGATGATATTTTACTTTTTTTCCATGGAGACTTCAAAAGTGTCTTATATTTGTTGCAGGGCCTCAAACTTTTCTCACTATCTTCAGGACTTTTTCCCAATGCATCAAAATAAGCTATATATTGTAGTAACATGGCTGAGAATGAATTGAACAGGATAATTGCAACATCTGGATTCACTAGACAGGAGCTACCATTTACATACTTGGGAGTACCGGTTGGTGCAAAGAAAATATCAAGCAAGGATTGAGTCATCCTTGCTGAAAAAATGACAGGTAGAATCAGAACATGGAGTACAAGACAACTCTCTTTTGCTGGAAGGGTGGTATTGATCAATTCGGTCCTTCTTTCCATTCATTCTTACTGGAGTCAAGTCATGCTATTGCCTAACAAGGTGATTAAAGAGATTGAAGCTATATGCAGGGCCTTCCTTTGGAAAGGGCAACATGCTTTCCAAGGGGGGGGGGGGGAGCCATTGCTTGGGACACAGTTTGTCAGAAAAAATCAGCAGGAGGGATTTGATTTAGAAGAGTCAAGGAATGGAACATGGCTGCCATGGTCAAGTATATATGGGCTGTAGCAAAGAAAGAAGAAAGCCTATGAGTTAAATGGGTTCATTCGGTGTACATCAAGCAGGAGAATTGGTGGTGCTATCCTATGTTGGAAATTATTTTACCAGGATCTTAGATCTACTCACAAGTATGTTTATTAACACCCTAAATATGAACTTTCTAAAACGATGAAATAAACACATATAAAGTTTAGGAAACCTTACATTGGGTGCAGCGGAATATAATATGACTCCTTCCGTTCAGATATCTAGCCCTTGATTCCTTTCTGTAGCAGAGCATTATCAATATCTGAACCTGGATCTCTTTCTCTGAATCTTTGATGCTGAAACTCCTTCTTGCTGAAAGTCTTTCTTCACGATCTTCCTCACTATGATTGAGGTATCACTTGCTGTGTGTGGGCACTACTCATACACTAAGGATTTCAAAATTCAAGAGGGAAGAGAAAGAAGAAGTGGCAGCTAAAGATAGGGAGAGAGAAAGGCTCACGTTTTTCTCTGAAGGAAAAATAGAAAATTTAAGTGTAATTTTCCTGAAGCCTTCACTATCTATTTATAGCATTCCACTAAGGTTAGGTTTGAATTATTTGGCATTAAAATAATAAAAATATCAGTTTAAATTTCCTACAAAAGTGGCTGGCCCTATACTAGTGGATTTGGGCCTCACTTTTTGCAATTTTGCAGTTTTACCTTTTCTGCATCTGATTTTCTCAAAAACGCCAATTTTCTAATTCAACCATTTAAATGCCAATTCTAACTATTTAATAACTATGAATAATTATTAAATAATATTGTCATTTATCATATTTATTAATTGAACCATACAAAGTATCATAATTAACAAATATGCCCCTATTAACT